>NC_137735.1:64829133-65429133 GCF_963264785.1 Psittacula echo
AGGTGCAGATAAATAACACAGCACAGGTCGAACTGCCTCACTTTCCCAAGTCACTGTAGTGAAGCTATGGAGGACAGGACCCAAGAGAGGCAGACGCAACCAGGAGGAGTAGAAGTCTGAAGCTAGGCTGACAGTGGAGCCATGTGGAACAAACTACAGGGAGTTTTCACTTTTGTAATAACTAAGCACAATTTTACGGTTGGGCCTAGAGGCAGCGGTTGTGTGTGAAACTAATAAAGGAGATAACAAAGTCATTGTTTTGCGTTGACACATGCAGTGAGTGCATCCATAGTGCCAAGTCCATCCTGTTATTAGTGTCCCTGACTCCAATGTTAGTGGAGCTCTGCTTGCAGATGCCAAGATTTAGTTGTGCACACTTATACTTCTCAAAAGTGCCAAGCTGCAACAGGTAAAATGGAAAAATAAGGAGGAAGCAATGATGGTAATTGCAGTGAGCTACCATAAAATAAATAGCTGAGCCAGGAGCAAAACCCGCAAGTCAGTCAGGGTGTTGAGATGAGTAAGAGGGTAATGGGCTTGGGCAGGGTATGCACCTCTGGTGTCAGGCTGCAGAGATGCAAAGGTGCACACTACTCTTACACCAGTATGGGATAGCAGCAGTGAGAAGACCTGTGGGAAGCATGCCCAGGTAAAGGAACCCTTTTGCTTAGTGATAGAACTCCGGGAGGAGGTGAGTAGATTGAGGAGTATCAGGGAATGCAAGAGAGAGACAAACTACAGGAATCACACCCTACCTTCCTTGAGACAGTCCCAACAGGCTGACAGGATGCATGTCATGGAGGATTCCCTATCTCTACCTGTCTGAATGCAGCAACTTAAGAGAAAGAGGGCAATGACAACAAGTTCCTGCCTGGCACAGAAGGAGCATCTCCTTTCTGAATACCCCACGATCACAAGTGTCCTCTCGTAATAGGTATGAGGCTGTGCAAGCGGAAAGAATAGCAAGGACAATAGTTCATCTAGCATGGACGTGTCACTGAAGTTAAGTCGGCCTGTGCCCTGCATCAGAACCATTTTTGTAAAGAAGAAAAGATGGGTTATTGTCACAGGAGACTCCCTTGTAAAGGGAACAGAAGGTGTTGTGAAGGGAACAAAAGGCAGAAGTCTGCTTCCTGGGGCCCCAGTTGAAGAAGTGAGTACCCTGGTATGGCCCTCAGATTGTTATCCTTTACTGATTTTTCAGGTAAGACTACAAGGATGTTGTGAGATTAGGCGGGGAGAAAATTAGAATGGCCAAAACCCAACTAAAACTTAATCTGGCTACTGCTGTAAAAGACAGTAAAAAATATTTCTATGAATAAATTAGCAACAAAAGAAGGGCTAAAGAGTGTCTCCATCCTATGTTGGATGCAGGGGGAACCACAGTGACAAAGGATGAGGAAAAGGCTGAGGTACTTAATGCCTTCTTTGCCTCAGTCGTCAATAGTAATACTGTGTTCAGTTTTGGGCATCACAAAACAGACCTTGGGGTGCTGGAGCATGTCCGAAGAAGGGCGATGAAGCCATTGAAGGGTCTAGAGAACAAGTCTTATGAGTGGCTGTGGAAAGTGGGGTTGTTCAGCCTCGAGAAAAGGAGACTTGTGGGGGACCTTCTTGCTCTTTACAATTACCTGAAAAGAGGTTGTAGTGAGGTGGGTGTCAGTTTCTTCTCACAAGTAACAAGCAGAAGAACAAGAGCAAATGGCCTCAAATTGTGCCAGGGGAGGTTTAGACTGGATATTAGGAAAAATTTCTTCATCAAAAGGATTATCAAGCGTTAGAACAGGCTGCCCAGGGAAGTGATTGAGTCTCTGGAGGTGTTTAAAAGACATGTAGATGTGGCAGTTAGGAACGTGGTTTAGTGGTGGACTTGGCAGTGCTGGGCTAATGGTTGGACTAAATGATCTTAAAGATCTTCTCCAACCTAAACAATTCTATAATTCCATGATTCTATCAATAGTAACACATACTACTCTTTTAGGCTGGCATAGAAGATACTCATATATCTTGACTTATGGAGGAGTTAGAAGTGTTCTTAATGCCACTCTCTGAAGTTAGAACATACTAGCACTGGGGGATGCTTTGTCTCTTCAGTACAGGTTAGATAACTAGTAAGGAATTATTCCCCACAGCTCATCCCTAGCACTGCTTCCAAGAACTCTGGAATTAAAAAGCAGGATTTGCAACTACCCCAACTGAATACTTAAACTAAACTTCTAATTTTCTGTCCATGGTATCCCAAAGAAGGTGAGGCTGGCTGTTACTCAATGCTAACAATTTTTTGGTTGTACAGTGAATCTTGTCTACAGTGGCTGTCAGTAGGCAGTCTAGTCCTGGCTTTCCCTGTCTGTGAACTTTCATCAGTTCACTGCCTTTCAGTCAGGCAGCTTTTCCCCTCACTAACTGCTTCCTTCAGCAGATAGGTGAGCTTCAGGCCCATTGTGGTATGTGTTGCCAGTCCACGGAAAGGGTGCTGGAAGAGACTCCTGTAATAACTTTATGTCAATGTCATTTAGTACTTTAAAAATTCTTGACATTATGTTAAACTACAGAACTGTGCTACACTAAGCAGACCAAAATAAGATGATCTCTCATTCTGTATTTAGTTCTACATTATTCTGAGACAGCTCATGAACTTGTTTTTGTGATTCTACCATCTTGTCAAGCATTTCTTGAGGCAAACTTGCCTATTACTAAGCAAAGTTCTGATTCATTATAACAAGGAATTTGATTATGCTTACAATTGAAGGGAGATCCATTTACTTTGGCGAAGATTCTGCTTGTGGATGATTAAGTCCTTATTTTTCATTTAAGGCTCAGTACATCAACTAAGACAATAGAAGTAACCTTTAATATCTACCCTTTCAAAGCTGCCACCATAGTTCTATACTAAGTGAATTTCATGCATTGAAAAATTATAGTAGAATTCTTATGAAAAATACTTATTACATTCACATGAATGCCAGTGGGGTTAATAATGATCAAATTTTTGCAGTGAAGAATAAAGATCTATTTATGATTTACCATCAAGGATGGAATGCTGTGGTCAGGAGCTGACACAAATAGGATTAAAAGAGAACAAGAGAAGAATAATCATGTGTAGTTGACGTTAGGAGCTGTGATAAGCACATGAGGAAGTTGTTACATAATTAGAAATTATTGCTCTTTTATCAATTTTCTTGAATTGTCTTACACACTTTGTCACATTATTTCAACAAGAAAATCATTAAAAAGACCCCAACAAAAAAATGAAACAGTAAAATGAGCATATGTATTTGTCCTTAATTTACTTCTTTGTTAGTCTTTATTTAATTTTCTTTTCAGGGGAGCATCATTCAGTTATTTGTGTTGATAGCAGAGAGCCTCAGAACAGAGCGTGAGCAGAAAGTCTTTTTCCTACCCTATATTAGGCATATCTGATGGATTCCCAGCTCATACATGTTAAACCTGAATGCAGCTAAGAGCTTATTTCTCGTGATTTCATCTTCCACTTCAAGATAATGGGCAGTCCGTTTCATAAAGTGTTCCCACCACTTCACCTGTTAGTTGTAGAGCTTGACCCCATACCTTATTTCATGGAACAAACATGCCTTAAGAAGTCCTATTTATGCTTTCTAATCCAGCTAATCATCTTTTGTGATCATTTTTTGAAACTTAAAAAAATAATCAGTGTTTCTAATAACATGCCATTTGAAAACCGGGCTCTTACATTATGTGTCTAAGTGGGGACACAAAGGCTGAGATACTTAAAATCAAAAATTAGACTTAAAGTTTGCATCACAGTATTTTAAGGTTTCAAACTTTTGTGTCTGGAGTTATGCTGGCATTTTCAACAGATTCATGTTTCATTGTGTTTGTGTAAATTGCAAATATAAATACTTAGAGAAGGACATATATTGAATAGCTTCAGTATGTAGCTCATTACCCTGCAACAAGAAACTTTGCAGTAGCTACAGAAGGAAAACATAGAAACCTTTTAAAATTAGCGAGGAGAAGTATAGATAATTCCCTAAAGAATCTAAATGGGTTTTATTTCATCTTTCCTCTTCCTCTCAGGATGTAAATTACACTTTCTTGCCATTCATCTGGGAGTAGATCCATCATGTCTGTTTGAAGCAGATAAAGAATAAGCCTTCAATGAAAGTCATTTACTTTTCTGAGCCATACTGGCAAGAAGGGAAGTGTTAATTCTGACAGCCCCTATTGGTCCATCTCCTAGGAGAGAAGCTGTGCAGAGGAGCACAGAGAAAGAAATTCTTGTGGCACACTGCCACTCTGACAGTTCTTATGAGGTGCCTGGTATAGGTCAGGGGGAAGTGGATGGGATGGCGGAGAAACACTTTACATACTTGCAACGTGCTTGATCACAATAACGTGCTTCAGTGTTAAGAAGTCTTCCCCTGCAAAGAGAAGGACTTTTGCACCTGAAGTAGTTTAGCTTGGATGCAGCAGTGCTGGGACCATATTGCTCTCCAAGAAGACGCAGATGGTGGGCTTTGCAAAAAAACAGGGGTGCGCAGCCCACACATGGTTCTCCAGCTCCATCCTTCACATGCCACCACTCTGCCTAGCTCTGCTGTGTCCAGCACAGTATGTCAATACTCAGTAAGGATCTCAAGAATCATGTGCTTGTCTTTAACCTGATAACGGAATTGTAAGTTTTTACATTAGATTTGAAATGCACTTTTTGATAAGAACAGCTGAGACCTACCATGGTGTAGGGGAGCTGTTCCAGTACTGTGGATACTTTCCACTACTAAAAGTTTCACCACCACCATGATGGACAGACAGGTCCATGCAGCCTGTCAGCCTTGCATCTGAAGTGCCTCCAGAAGTATGTGTGGCTCTGGGAGAGGAAAACATGTACCTGTTGAAGTCCTCATCTGTGGAAGGAAATGAAGCTCACCATATGTCCATAAACTCCTAAATTTCTCTATCTCTTATTTGCAGGGAAAATGAGCTGCCACAACATCCACATCTTTTGAGCTAGTTTGGTTTAGAATTTTTAGAAATCGAGTTTCACTAGCAAAGAATCAAAACAGCTGATAGCATAAGCAGGATTTAAACTAAAGACAGCATGCTCCTTGTTCATGTGCCCAAAACTAACCAGCAATGAGAGGGGTTTGCCTGAAATCACAGTCTTGCCAAGTACAAGCCAGGTACACCCCTCTGGGACAAGATCTCTCCAAATGCTAGTCATCCTTTTGGGATGTAGGTGACCGATAATCTACAGCAGTGAGGTATTCTAAAATAGGATGCCAGCTCCTTTTTCAATAAACCCCAGGGGCTGAAGGCAAAGGGAGAAAAAGGATTTGTACCTTTGAAATCTTTCCATCTTAACTTGACTTTGCAGCAAAACAAACACAGAAGCCCAACCAGGAACCAGAGATCTTTCTCTACTTCAGTGCTGCATACTGTGCTAATCCTATCTGCTTACCTTCCTTGTATTGACTGGAGCAGGATAGCCTTCTGGGTGGGACAGGAGGTATCCAAGAATTAAAAACTTTGGCTAGTTATTTAATTAGACAGGTCATCACTCATCTAACAGCATTGACTGGGGGAACTGAGTCACAGATGAACTTCCACACTGGCTTGCAGAGTGCTGATTATTATACTGTAAACAGTTACGGAGCACCAAGCGTGTGATGAATACCAGAGTATTAAATTCAGTCCTCTCCTTACAGCTCAGAGTCCTTTCGAGGATTTTTTTTCTGAAAAAAAATAAAAATAAAAATACCCCCCCCCCAAAAAAAAAAAAAAAACCTACTAGAGAGAAGAACACTGCATAATTTTGAGATTTCAAGACTTCTGAGTTGTTTTATTGGAAAATAAAACCTTCCTTCAGCCACTAATGACAATGAAGTATTTATATTTAATAGAGTTTAAGTGGTAGTGGAAAAAAACTATGTCTTAAATTGAGACTTCAGCTCCTAATTGGCCTTCTTAAACTGTATGAGACCATTTATATGCTGAGGAAAGTCACTGCAGTACCTAGCCATCTGTATAACCCTCCATCTCTATTTTGTTTGTGTGAATTATAATGGAGATTTACAGGAATCTATGGTCTGCAGAATATCTTCGTTTAAAGTATAATTGCCGCCTGTCAGCAGGAGGTCTCCTCTGAAGTGGTCTGAACAGCCGGTACAGATACACATTCTGCATGGCACTTTCTTTCCACCTGACACATTATTGTCCTGCTTGGGTGCATGAAACAGGACAGAGCGAGGCAGACCACGAGGTCTTTTGTAAGGCAGCAGAAATTACCTAGCCAATAGTTCTCTATCATGTAACTAATTTAAAACGCAAGTGTTAAAACCTTTTATGGCATCACCTTGGTGATGAGACATATGTAAACCAAGTTTTATACTGACAATAGTACAATGTTTTGCAAGACTACTGGGAAAATAAACAGAAAGAAAAGATGGGGAAAAAAGCTTGATACAGGTGACTTATTGCAGCAGTCATTTTTATTTCTGACTTCATGAAGCCTCTGAGGGGTTGTTTAATCAATAGTAATATCCCATGTCATCCCAGTAGTCCATACTTTTTGATTCAGGAAAAATAATATACAGCTTCCCAAAAGGTGTCTGGAAGGAAAGTTTGTTGAATAGGACAGCCTTGAGTTCTGCTGCACTTTAGTAATATAGGAAACAAATACGTTCTTATGTGGCATGCATATTTATATATATATGTGCATGTCTGTGTGTGTATATATATGTATACATATGTACAAGTAGTAAAATAACATAATTTCTCCTTTACTTGCTGAATTCTGATACAGTAATCCTTGTGGTGAGCTCCATGGAAGTGAACGGTTCTAGTGCAGAGCTTTGAATAACCTTGTTTTTAACAAGCTTTCTTGTTTGAAATATCTCATTTTACTAAGAAATTGCTTCAGGGATGAAAGGTCACATTTTTTTTTCTTGCTTGCTTGCGAGTCACATGCTACTTTACTGTAGTAACAAGGTTAAGGCACTAGAATCAAATGTAAGAGCAGAATGTTCTCTATTTTAGGAAAAATAGATTCTTTCAGATTTGCTATACTGTCAGGGCTTGCACACCAACATTTTTGCCTTGACATCTGATCCTAGAGTATAAATTTATGTATTTGTCAGTACTGCGCTGAAAAGACATATTCGGCTTGAAAACTAAAATGCACTGAGGACTGCTGAAGAGTAGATGGATTTAGAGTTCCAAGACAGCCTTCATGTGATGCATAACTCCTACAAAACAAGAAGGTTGTAGGTCTTTCAAGCCTGTACTAAATCACATGTAAAAACAAGATGATGAACACACTAAGAAGGTTAAATTTTTACTTTTTAGATACCCTTGAGCACATGGTAGCAAAGTGTTCCAGTACCTTAAGAAAAACCTGGTGGTCAAGCTGTGATTTACAAAGACAGCACCTTAAATGTTTCACTCACTGACTTAGGGTAAAAAATCCTGAATTCGTGCTCAAAAAAACAGTTCAGGAATATTCAAAAAATTTACAACAAAGCTATACTTATTTTTGCCTTGAGTTTTGAGACTTTCTTTACAATTTTGCCAGGGGTTGCTAATATTCTGTCATCCTACTAATTAAGGATGTTACATATTTCCTCTAATTGAACATTATCTCCATTACGAAAACGTTCTAGAGAGCTAAACCGCAGATCTGGGGGGAATGCAAATGCCAAAGCACATCTGTTTATTGCTATTTTAAATGCCCAGCAAGATGCTTTATTGAATGGGTCACCTACAGGTCTTTTGTCACTTATGTTAGTTCTCTGTAGACACTTCAGACACAGAGGGTGGAGAAAATGACATGATGTGACTATGTTAGGCACCTGAAGGTTGATTTCTAGAGGTACACATATTTGCCAGAAAGAAATGTGGCAGAAGTAATGGAAAGACTAAAACAAACAAAAAAACAACAACAACAAAAAAAGAATTTTAGTGCATGGCAAGCTTGCCCTATGCCAATCCCACCTCTCCAATGCAAAAAATATGATGATGACCTAATCTGGATTAAAATTGCCACAGCTTTTCACTTCAGGTAAATTTTTAAATAGACTGGTCTTGTGGAAGGATAAATCTGGCTAAACAAAGTGCTTGGGTGCATAAGTAATCCCACTACTGAGAAACAGGGCTGCTTGTGTGTTCGAAGATAAGCATACTCTTAAATGCTACATTAAGCTGAAGCCAAAGAAAATAGGTATAGAACAGAAACAAGGAAGACATGTTGGTCAAAATGTAGAGTAGGAAAGGAAACAAGTACAAGAAGGTGAAAGCAAGAAATTTTAATCAATCAGCATGGGTAAGGGTAGGGGCAAGAACTTGAAACAATTTTTGCAGAAAGAAAAACTGACATTATTTTTGTTAATTCTCAGTGTTTATTGTTGTAGGTGAATGTTCAGATGGAGAAAGTTGCAAGCAAACAGCAGGTAGCACTTGAAGATGAATTTTGCACTAAGTATTATCAGGTTTCCTTTGAGCTATTTCATCATATGGGTTCTATTCATCCCATCAGTGATCTGCAATACCATAGAATCTGTAGAGTCCAAATAAAACAGCTTATCTAAAATCAACTAAGAAACTCAGATGCCCTGCCAGTGGAAATAAAACAAAAAAAAATAAAGACAAAGCATAAGTAAAGTGACAAATTATAAATTTTACAGTAAATACACTTATGAACTACAAGCTGCCATGTTCACTTCATAAAAAGAAAGTGGCATGGATTTTTCAAGGAACATTTCACAGCAAACACTTCCTTCAGTGTGTAGTTACTGCTACTAATGTAGTTTATCCTGGTATTACAGTTGAAATAGTGTACTCTTCTGGGCCAGACACAAAGGCAAATCTCACTGTCCTGGTGCCTGTTTCTACAATCAGGGAGCTGAATCATGCAAAGGCAGGGTGTATTCGTAAGTACTTTAGTGTTAAAGCTGTGCTCAGAAATTCCTGCCTCCTTTTCCAGCTAACTTTCCTTCTGCCCCTGCTTTTACCAACCTATCAATAGTTCCTTACAAGTAAACTCCTTGTAAGGCTGCTTTCTAAACCAGTTATACTAAATGATGTCTTTAGCATTCATAAACTAACTAGAGGACAGATAGCAAAGCAAGAGAAGGAATACTGTACGGAGAAGAAGATTCAGATTAAAATGCACCATATAGTTATGGTATACCATTCAACCAGCTGGGCTAAATGTCAAAGTGACTGACACTTAACTCATGTAAAACTCCCACAGATTGGAATAAGAGAGATGCATAAATAGTGACTTCAGGATCAAGTCTGTTCCCAGGAAGCACTGAATACTCTTCTACTGCAATCCTTGAATACACTTGTCAGCATCCAAGAATCTGCCCCAAATCCTAGCAGTGTTTTGCACAGCACCCAAGACTGCAAAATTCTCATTTCATCCCATCACTGAAAAAAAAAAGTTGTTGGTTTGTTTTTCTATAAAAATACAAGTATGTTTTAATGGTTTTAGGATAATTTAACTGATAGAGAACAACAAATGCAAATCCCTTGTGGTTTTGTGTATTGCAGAAAGAAAGTATGCTAATGATATGGTCACCAAGAGGCTGAAATACTGCTGGCCAGAGATTGATTGCACTTTTTGTAGCCATTTAATGCCCCTAAATCTGCTTCATTTCACACTAACAAACCATGTAAATAACAGAGGAAATCTATAAAGGTTTAAATTCCTGACTCCTCTCACCACAATTCATTCAGAATAAAATCTTCTGGACTTACAAAAAAACCTCTGTTATTAAAGTAAATTAACTTCAGTAATTAGATGTATTAAACACATTAAAAATTATTAAATATTTGGGTACTACATTTATGCAGTGCACATGAGGGCCACAGATAGTTTGTCTCAAGTAACTCAACTTAGTACAACTTAAGCATTTGAAACCTTTGCATGCTCTTTCTAGGAGGACCTCCATTCAATGTTTTTCATTCTGCAAAAGTAGAATACATTTTTGCACAATTTTTGACATTATCAGAGTTGCTTTTCTAATTTTAGAAACAGAAACGTCAATAAAATTAAAAAACATTACTATCCTACTTAAAGCTAAAGCAGCTTCTTGTATTTCAGGGATAAGTACAACAGATTCCAGACCTTTCAGAAGTTTATTCCATCACTTGCAATACAAATCATCATATTGTGCCATGGAAAGCCAGGAAATACGTAGAAAAGGGAAACTTTTGCTTTCCACCATTATCCCTCTTCAACGTAACAAGTACCTCTGCCACTTTATTTAAATGGGGCCTGTATCTACCCCAGAATAAACTGAACTACTACATATGATTCAGAACAGAAGGCAATGCTTTTAGTAAAATCCTTTCTCCTTAGCTTCTGAGAGTGATAGAGAGAGGCAAGTTTCTCTTGTAAACTGCAGTTACACAGTTTTAGTATCTTGCCAGAGCAACAGCATGTTCATCACTGTTAGCTTCAGTGGAGCGCACTGCTTCAACGGAGCAAAGCGTGGGGCTGTGTTTAACAAGTAGCTGTAATTCTCTGGTCCGTTGATTCAACAAATGAAGGCATGATCACTGATAGAAAAATAATCTAGTTTTGTCAGATGTATCTATAGTCTGCCTTCTGCAAAACCTGCCCCATTATCACATAACCCAGAGCTTTTCTCTTTTAATGGATACATCTTTTTCTGTAACTTTTGGATAACACTTCCCTGCATATGTAGTGTCAGCCAACTGTACATTTTTTAGAATCTCAAAGTATAAGCAAATGTGTCAGTTTTCGTATGAACCTGGGTTATTACTTTCTTCATAAGGGGTGCAACCTACAAAGCATTTTCTGCTGGTTTTCATAATTAGTCCTTATCAGAGGTACTCTTTGTAAACACTTTGACAGCAGCTCTCACTTTACACCTAGGCATTTCAACAGCAACAACCTGCCAGCTCTCTCTGTCTTCAGCAGAATAAAAATGTAATCAGTTTTCATGACCTCGCACAGAACTTAACACAGAACTGCTGTCCTGGGTTCAGCAGTAACAGTCATTTTTTCTCCTTCTTAGTAGCTGGTGCAGCGCTGTGTTTTTGACTTTCGGCCTGGGAACAGAGCTGATAACACCGATGTTTGGTCTGACCAAGGACTTTGTGAGTCTCATGCTCTGCCAGGGAGGAGGAGGGGAAGCCGGGAGGAAGCAGGGACAGGACACCTGACCCAAACTAACCAAAGAGGTATTCCATACCACAGCACGTCATGCCCAGGATGTAACTGAGAGTTACCCGGAAGCGCTAGCACACTACGGGGTGGGGGCAAGGTATCGGTTGACAGGCCGTGAGGTGTTGTATTCTCTTTTCTTGTTATTTCCTTTATCATTATTATTATTGGTGGTAGCAGTAGTGGTTTGTGTTATAGCTTAGTTACTAAACTGTTCTTATCTCAACACATGGGAGTTACATTCTTTTGATTCTCCTCCCCATCTCTCTAGGAGTGGGGGGAAGAAGGGGGGGAGTGAGTGAACGAGATGTGTGACTGCCCAAAAGGAAATAATCAGCTTTTATGTTTCACCCCAGCTTACGCTGCTCCAAAGTAATTTAACCTCTGACACCCCTTGCAGGTTTCAGCTGTATTCACAAACTCCAACTTGCTTCAGTCTCAGACTCCCCGGGCCCATAAAAGTGCGGGCTGGCAGGATGGCAGCCAGTGGGTGCTGATGGTGCTTCATATCCTTCACCTTTCTCATCTCGTGTCTGCCACCTTTTCACCAGGATCTAATAGCATGCCAGCACTGTCAGCAGACATCCCGTGTGCTTCCAGGTTTTATGTCTGTTTTTGCTGTCTCTCAGTGTGCTCATCCTAGTTCTGCTACCTTTGGGGTACTGTGAGGTTTTTTCCCTCTGTGTTGCTTTTTTCTACAACAGGCTTGATTTTTAGGGAAGACTGTGGACACTAAAAGCTTGGCAGGCTGTGCTGTTTGCCTGTCCATTGAGCAGTTTCAGGAGGGACCACAGCTGGCCGTGTATCTGCTCCCAGCAGCAAAGCCAGACCTAGCCATGGACTCTGCTATGGCTGTGGCACCCTGCTATATAGGAACCTTTGTTTATTGTGCAGATGTTTTATGACAAACTCAGAATCAAAGACATTTAATTTAGACATTTTTAAATGTATACTGAAATTAAGGAAAAAATCTTTCTGTATTAGCATCTGTTTGCTGCAAAAACAAAAGTTGAACTTCATGTAAAGAAGAAAATATTTTGTCTTAATTTGAATAAATATTTTTGCATATGTATCTTTCTTTAAGAAAATAATCAGGGTTGTAATCAACATATGCAGCCCTCAATTCAATCTTGAGAGATTTGCTGAACCTTTGTGAAGAAATATTTGATCTCCAGTCTCCAACAGAACAGCTGTTTAGTACAGTGCAATGCTTTCTCTGCTAGCCCCTATAGCTGTGATATTATTCGTTACATGAATCATAAGGAAGAAAGAAATGATCTTGTGGCTGAGATACGGAAACTGAGCACCTCAGTCCTAGTCTTGGCCCCACCGCAGGTTTCCTGCTCAGTCTGGGGTGAGTGATGTAACCTCTTTGTGCCTCCATTTTATCCTCTCTAAAGTCTGTCTAGGTTTTTATAGACACTTTTATCACTGCAGCTGGGGAGGACCTGCTCAGTCAGGGCAAGGCAAACAAATGCTCAGCTGCTTCAAGTTTGAAGTCCCCCTTTTATTTCAGCAGAAACACTCGGAGGCATAGCACGAAGTGTTCTGCAAGCCTCCCAGCAAGTGGAAGCTGAAGGCTCAATCAGAAGCCCAGTTTCTTCTGTTATGCAGATGATATGCACTTCCACCCAGCCTGATGACAGAAACTGTGGTGTCAGGAAGATAAGGACAGTCAATATTTCACTACTGATTCTTCTCTCAGATAGAGATGAAAAGCTGAAGCCTTGAAAAGGTCACTGGGGCACAAACTGACCAATTTAATCAATGTATAGGTTAATTAAAGTATTTAATGTATTTAAAATGTTTATTTTTTCAGTGGAAAACAAACAAACAAAAAACTACAGTCTGTTCTTGAATAGCCCAAAACCTGAGCATATGTGCAGGAGGACAGTGCAATCCACAGTCTAAAATTTTAACTCACATATCACAAGTTACCAAACTCCTAGAAATTTTCCTATCTCCTTTCCTACCCTTCCAAATTTAAATAAAAGAAAACATATAGAAAAAAAACCAAACTAAAATGTTAAAATGAAACTCTGTTTTTAGAAAAAAATCTGGTTTGACATAAGTGTGAAGTACAGGAGTAACACAGGAGTAACCTGTTCTAATCTTTTCTATTCTTGTCAGGCTGATTTTCAAATTGAAGGGATTCTGATATTGCATGTAATCATTAAGTCAATATTCCGAGTTTTGGATCCATAGGTGAATTAAACTTTGAGTGATGGTTAGTGATGAGCATCATTGCATCCCCGATAGTCAGATATCCTGAAATGACCTGGGAAAACAGCATCACAAAAATACATTGTAGGTTTTATGAGGTCAGTTTCAATTATATCCAGTCTGTTACTTCTAGCACACTTCCCTTTGAGCTACATAAAATATCTATTATTTGAAAACGTTATTTTATGTTTGCTGTGATATTCTCCAGATTTTTAATAAAAATCCTTTGAAAATGCCTATTTATCAGCAGCAGGCGTAAGCCTGGCTTTTGCCTTGGGAAACAGTGATCTTCCTGGAAGAATTACTTTAGGTTGCTAGAAAGATTAAAAACATAATTTAGTTTTACACAAACATGAAGTATGACTTTTAAAGCCTGCCCTTCCAGATATATGGTTTATTCTTTGGTTAAAATTAAAACAAAGAATGAAAATACTTAGCTAAAAGGAATACTTCTCTTCCTCTATTTGCTCTTTATAGCAAAAATCCACTTATCTTGGCTTTCTATATAAGGTATTTTACATCATCTAGAATTATGGTCGGGTGTGTATAAAGGTTGTGTCAGCATTTCCATTACAAAACCATATTTTAGGGGGTTTATAACTTACCCATAAAAACTCATTCCACACTGAATCTTGGCATGCGAAATCCCAACCTGAAGCACTTTTTTATCACCACCATTTCATAAGAAAGCCCCACATTGGGCTGGTTTTCGGTTTTCTGGATGATGCATAAAATGAGAAGGATTTCAGCTGGGGCTGAAGGGCAGTGGCTGCATGGTGACAATTCTGCTCACTGGCACTGAAGTAGTGCAGAATAGCACAACTTCAGTTCAAGTCACACTGCCTTGTCACTGGTGAATACTCACTGCGGGATGGGGTCAACCTTACGTGCGAACTGCCCCTGTGCCGGGCTCGCAATGCTCCCAGGTGTTTAACCTACACAAAGCAGTGAGGACACCACCACTTCACCAGACCCAGAGTTGCATATGAGCGTAGGAAGCTCAGGAGATGCCACCTTGTCTGTCAGAAAGACCAGCCATTGAAGATAGCAACTAAATCACAGGCACCCTTCTGCACAGAAGCAAAAGATGGCAGATATCCAGTGTCCATGCAGCTCTTAGGCACCCCATGTTGTTGCTTGTTAGAGATACTTCTGAGATATCTCATGACAATGGTAGCCTTTCTTAATTTATGCCCCAAGTAGTGCACAGGATCATGTTGAATGTGTGACTGCCTACAAGTTACACATATACGGAATAATGACTGCACTGTATTCAAATTCAGTACTGTCATAGGAGGAGAGAAATACCCCAAAATCCAATATTTGGATATGACATAAAATGAGGGAGGTAGATAGAAGGTCAGTGAAAGGAGGAACAGCAAAAGAGTGAAAAGCTTGCGATCAGGAGACATGCTTAACAATACCAGATGAGGCATTCGGGAGTTGTACTTGATCTCAGAGTCTACCGCCAGTAAGAGGGCTCAGAAGAGAGCTCAGGAAGCAGATGAAAGGTGCTTACAGGTAAAACCAATACCATTCTGAAATGAAAAATCATGTCCAGAAAAGGAGAAGCACATAAATCCTGACAAGTTAAATGTTAGACCTCAGGACAGCATGCCAATTTATTGAGGAGCAACTTATGAAAGAAACTCATTAAAGAAATGAAAGTTAGTAATAAAACCTTTTTCAAATGTTTCAGGAGCAGGAAGTCTGTCAGAAAGTCAATGGGGTGAATCCCAGATCTGACAGGAGTTCTTGGTGACAATAAAACTCTCAGAAATGTTACATGAATTATTTGTAACTTGTCTTTGCAGTGGCAGTCACACAGTCTCCCAAACCAAAGCTGAACTTTGGGAGAAATTAACTGAAGTACCCAACTGAAACTGGGTCTGTAGAAGAAGCTTTTTAAGAAGGTCCTGAAAATTTAAAAGTGTTCTATTAAAGAAAATGGTACTCATTCAAAAAAGCTAAAGGGACCAGTTGCAAATCGCAAAAACCGAATTGTGAACCACTGTGTGGAAATTATCACTTTAACCATCCTCTGTGTATGCCAGCATCCCTACAAGACTGGAGGTTATACTGACCTTTGCTTTGAGCCAATATGGAGGATCTCATGATTTACATACTTACAATTTTTTTTTCCCTTAAAATTATATACTTATGTCTAATGCTTTGTTCCTTTTATGGAAGCTCAGCTTCTGGTGACCTAGATACTCCAGCTACAAAAGATGAGATTTACTACTATGAGAAATAGGTTTTTCTTGCTTAAGTCTCCTTGCTGGAGTTTCCACCTAGCATCTACCAGACTGATCATTTTCAGGCAGTGGTGAAAGAAGCCATTTTTTTGTGCCAGTCTCCAGGAAATATCTACAGATTTCTGCTCCCTTTGCCTCACTGAGGCCCGAGGCCTGGAGAACGCAGACACAATGTTAAGAGTCATGTTGCTGGGAGAAGAAAGTTTATGAATGTTACATCAAAAATCCATCACTGACCAAAGAGGTCACTGAGGAGTCTGAATCCAAGACTGTCTGTGTTAAAAGGGATAATTCCATTAAGTAAAATCCTTAACCCTTTTGAAACAAAGTAAGAAGTGCTGCACCATGGCCTCCTGCAGCTACCGGGCTGCAGGGAGCACCATTGGCTTCCCATATTTCTCTATGGTCCCTCAGTCCCATCAACAGGGAGCCCTCCTGCCCTGCTACCATGTCTTTTTCATAGTAGGTTTTCGCCTCGGAAAGGTTGTTAGTCACAACAGTTCAAACAGTTCGAAGTCCTGATGCTAGGTCAGTGGTTATAAAACCTTATTTTTCTTTTTGGGAAAAAAAAAAAAAAAAACACAAAACAAGCTAGTTACCTTTGACCTTGTCATTTTGCTTTCTTCAGTGCTAGACACTTAACTGTTTTCCATTCCCATAAGCAACTGTTTGAAAAGTGGTACCAGCATCCTTCTCCACAGCAATAAAGCGCAGTGTCACCTGCATAGAAAGCGTCCTGTCCATTAATTGCAGTTATTGTCACTTAGTAAGAGTTTTGGGACATCACACAGCTCTGCCATTTTTGCCACGTCCAGCAGAGGAGAGCAAATCTTGCCTATTTTGTAAAAGCATCCTAGATTACTACTGTTTCAAAGCCATTTATTATGAGCTTTGAATGTTGTTGTGGTTTCTTAGCTATACATCTGCTAAAGCTTACTTCTATAGAGGAAGTAAGTGGGAATCTCGTGTATGGAAGCTGCATTCCTGCTCAAGACTGGGCCTCACATCACTAATGTTTTAAGTTAGAAATCATTACTTATTTTTCCCTCTTCCCTTTCCCTACTTTTCCTTTGTGAAAGACTTCATATAACTCAGTTGTACTTAGAACAACCTATATAACTTCATGAAAAAGGAAAAAATCACGTATTTTATTCCACTAAATAAAAACTGTGAACAGTATGCAAGACAACATGATGACAGGCTCTCCTTCCTGAGGGAGTCTTGGCCATGACCGTAACAAGAGTGCGATGATGATCCTTTGTATATGACATACCCACATTTTACTTCCTGTGGGGATGGGTGCAGAAATGGGGATCAACAGCTCTTACATCCATCCTGCCAGGGATATTCACTGGTAATAATCCCAGTTCCTTATTCAGTGTCTCCTGAGAGACAGCGCACTTTTTAATTAAGGTTTTGCATGTTCCAGCAAGATTGTTTTTGACATTTATGATGAAGTGTTCCTCTACAGAATGACTTTCCCAGATCTGTCCAATTGTTATGTCAGGTTTTCATGGCAATATCTGGTTTGCATTTAGGCATGAGAAAATATATATTCCGCTCTGGTAGTGAGCAGAGAAACTGTTAATGTCTCTGCTACTGTCAATTCAGTTCTGGGGCAGAGTGCATCACTTATTTCCAGCCTTCAGCCCAGATCAATAAGATCCAAGTGCAAAATATGTGTGTCTGTGTGTGTCTGTGTGTGTGTGTGTGTTAGAGAATACAAGGAGTTAAAGAAAGAGAAGTCTAAAATGCTGCAAACCTCTGAAAGCTTTAGTGATGCATTTGATGTTCTCTCTTACAATAATGTGTATCATACTGCTGGTTTAGTGCTAGCTATGTCTTTCTTGTCTTTCACAAGTATGTTGTAAGGACAACATTAGCCAGTGTTTTAGCAAATATCAACACTACACAGGTACCACTGGGGTAATCTCTAACCTGTGCTTATCCCATTGTTGATGCTACTTTCTTAGTGGCAAAAGCATATACAGTGTATTGGTGTTCAGGTGTATGAAAGATTCCTCTTAACACAGGCAAGGTAGGGTTGCCTTGCCTGTGAGAGGGTACTGCCCTAAGAAAGCTTTGCCCCTTCTCTTCCCTGCACCAGACAACTCAGTGGTGATTAACAGCATTGGGTTGGTTTGGATTGGTTTTTTTCTGGTGTTCTTCTCCTTTCTACACACAAAATCACTCCTGTCCAGAGCTGTAGAGAGACCCTGTTACCATTACTGCTCAGCTGGTAGGCATTATAGCCTGAGAGCACTTTCTGTAGTTGGGTTGAGTCTTCTGGGCTTCCTCTTAAAGTCACACTAAGCCATATGATCTTATTACTGTTCTAGCACTCGAGCTTCTCACTGGCTTTGAGGAAACCTCCCTACCTCTTTCCTGGCAGCCCACTGAAGGTATATCGCAACACTTCCACAGGCAGCATAGGGGACATGAGAGGTCAAGTCCTTCCCTGAAGTGATCCTGGAAGCAGTGTGCACCTAGATGATGAACCTTAAGGAATGACAATGGAATTTGTGTTTTCCTTGAAAACTGAGACCAGAGTCTAGACAGTGTGTTTGACATGGGGCTGGGGTTGGACAGGTGAAGAATAGAGAGCTGTCACCAGCCTGTGGATGAGCTACAGCAGATAAAACTAGATTTATGGATGGCAAAACAACATACTAATAAATCACTACAGTTACTTCATGCAGCCTGTGATGCTTTTCACCTGACAATGAATAAGGTGAGAGGATGACTAGACTTTCACAAAGCAGTTAAGGACAGCCTGTAAGCAGATGGGAGAAGACTTCCCGTCTTCACACAGTGCAGACGCCAGGGCTCCTGGCCTACAGCAAGAGCTCCTGAACACTACCAGCCTGCACCCTAGAAGGCAAGTGTCTTCAAAGGGTCATAAATTTAAGAAATGCCTTACAGAGAATCAAGTGAGTTTCTCTTGGTTTATACTACTTGAATTGTCCTCACCGCAGCACAGGGAATGAAAACATTCCATTTTATCATGACATACAATTCTAAAATGTATAAAGGGAGTCCCCTTTGGTTGGGGGAAAGAAAGAATTAGCTAACATTGTAAATTCTGTTGGTTTCTGCTAATACTGGACTTGTTTTCAACGACAGAACCCTATATTACACTACCATTTTGAGCATAACGACAGAAGAAAGTCTGCATTTGCTTTTTTTCCTCTCAGTTGCTGTTTTCTGTATTTTGGCAGGGAATGATCTGCATAGCTTCCAGATCATAAAGCAGAAGTAGCACTTCAACAAAAGAAGAAAAATTGGACTGCTTATAGTGTTAAGTACTTTTAAGTCACAGATTAAATTTGGAGGGGGAAAAAAAATGGAATAAGGATTACCTTGAATAACTATCCACTTTATTTTTTTCCACAAAAACTTTTTAACTTTTCACCTGCTTTGTATGTTTCCCTAAGGCCAAGTATAGAATAGCATAATTTAGGTTAATATTGCTGTATGATACAAGGTGGACAATGCTTGCATTAGTAAAACTAATTTTTGCAGAAACAATTTCTTACTACCCACTCTTGAAAAACATAATCACTAGCAATTGAAGTGCAGCTTTTCTATAACAAGTCCTACAGTTGGGGGGTTTTTGTAGACACAGGTTCATCAGTCAGCCCCTCCGGGCATAGTCTGTTACAGCTTTGCTGGAAAATATTGGTACTGTAGACTTAATAACGTTGTTACTTGCCACAGTTTCTTTCCTATCATCCACAACCTTACAAAACTGAGTGAAAAACCACCAAAGAGCTTCATTATAATTAGAGAAAGGAAAGAAGAGTTTTAATACTGCCTTAAGATGTGGTAGAAATACAGCAACTTAAAGGCCAAAAGCAAGAATGTTGATGTGTTTTTAAATTGCAGCTTCCAATGAATGTGAAAAGAGAGCCCAGGAAGACAGCAGTTCCCCCAGGTACTGTCAATCTTAGTTATTCTAGGGAACTCAGCTATAGAAATCCAAGTCAGATAGGAATATCCATGTGGGATAGGAACATGTGCAGCAGGTAATTGATTAATCTGTATCACAGCTTCCACTGTATTGCAAATGATTAAATAGAATGATCTGCATGTTGAAGGAACAGCCAGAGTACTGTTTTCTTGTGATAAATACGTTCTTCCTTGTGCCATTCAAGGCATTTCCCTGTCCAGAGGGGAGCCACGAGGATGATCAGGGGACTGGAGCACCTCCTGCATGAAGACAGGCTGAGAAAGTTGGGGCTGTTCAGCCTGGAGAAGAGAAGGCTGCGTGGAGACCTCATAGCAGCCTTCCAGTACCTGAAGGGGGCCTACAAGGATGCTGGGGAGGGACTATTCATCAGGGACTGTAGTGACAGGACAAGGGGTAACGGGTTCAAACTTAAACAGGGGAAGTTTAGATTGGATATAAGGAAGAAATTCTTTACTGAGAGGGTGGTGAGGCACTGGAATGGGTTGCCCAGGAAGGTTGTGAATGCTCCGTCCTTGGCGGTGTTCAAGGCCAGGTTGGACGAAGCCTTGGGTGACATGGTTTAGTGTGGGGTGTCCCTGCCCATGGCAGCGGGGTTGGAATTAGATGATCTTAAGGTCCTTTCCAACCCTAACTATTCTATGATTCTATGAGTCTATGATTCTATATTTCCTTTTTGCTAGAAAAACAAGAAAGATATTTTAATTATTGCTTTTGCTGTCTGGAGAGTATTAGCAATGTCATTAATGATCAGAACAAGAGATGTAAAAGTCACATTTGATTTGAGTTGAACATTTACAGAAATTTGTTCAATGAGATCAATAACTGAGTTATTTCTATGATATTTCTATGATATGATATTGAGTTATTTTTATGATATGGTGTTATTGGGGGTTTTTCTGAAAGCCATTTTTTCTGTAAATTATGTGATGACATTAATTAAAAGTTAAAGCTGAAGTAAAAAATTAATCAAAAATTATTTATGTGCTAGAATGTTCATCCAAAGCTGAATTAGATAACAATAACAGATGTTTGCTTTGCAAATGGAAACCAGCACAGCTCAATTGACTGCAAAACTGAATGCCAATCAAATCATACACTGAATGCTCTGCTGAGTTAAAGGAATATATATATGAAATAAATATTACATACACCTCAATTTAACTCATTTTAATTACGATCTTGCTGCATTATTTCATTACATGTATGTGTACATGTACAGTACATGCTGCATTGCATTAAGTCAAAAGGGAATGGCTAAAGGAAAAGATGTTATGAGAAAGTTAAGGGACTATAGTGGAGGATATCATGGGTTGTTAGAAAAACAACAAAGAAGCACAGTAATGTTAGTGCACACTCCTGTACGGCTCCATGTGTTCTTGAGACGTTTACTTTCTTGATTGCACCTAGCATAGAAGTATGACTATGAGCTTCAAGGTGCTGCAAATAAGACAAGGAAGAGGCAGCCAGAGAAAGCATAGAAAGCAGTTTCTTCCTCCATCTCCAAGATATAGAACTCTCTCCAACAGTGGAACTCATCACTGGCTGCAAGCTAAAATTGAGGTTTTATTAAAAGAGACATAAGTTGCTTTGGTTTTAACTTTCTGATTTGCCTTTCAGTAAACAAATATCTTTGTTCACAAGGAAGGTCTTCCTTTACCCTTAATCACTGCTATCAAAAATTCCCAGCAAAAGAGGTTTACTGATGCCATCCCTGCATTGAGTTGTGA
This sequence comes from Psittacula echo, assembly GCF_963264785.1. Taxonomy (NCBI): domain Eukaryota; kingdom Metazoa; phylum Chordata; class Aves; order Psittaciformes; family Psittacidae; genus Psittacula; species Psittacula echo. The sequence goes on from NC_137735.1 coordinate 64,850,479, forward strand.
TGTTTCCTCTATTTGAGATACCATGGGTGGAAAACTCATGGAGCTGATCAGATGAAATCAGATAAGAAATAGGTGTAGGAAGCCAGGTCTCTTGTCTGGTGCCCCTAGAATGGACAAAAGGATCTAAAAATTATTGGCCTCTTATTTTATGACAGGTAATCTGGGGAAAGTCCTAGGACTTTCACTAGATAACTAACATACTACTTCTGCATTAGTTTATAGTGCACATTAAAGTGTCTGCAGCTGTTCCACACTGAATTGGAACATATACCAACTTTCTCTTACTGGGACTTACATTGAACTGTCAGATGCAAATTATTAGAGTAACTCCTAAAGATGCAGTCTTCCAGGTCAGTATTTCTATGTAAATATATCAAGTAATAGGCATATTTCACAAGGATGTGTTCTAACTTTGACAGTCTTGGTATGCTGTGTGCAGTCTTCATGGTGGTGGGCTTCTGAGAAGGTGACACTTCTGGTCCTGCCCTAGAGGCAAGTCCACAAGCTTGATCTGCAGCCAAGGGTGGTGAGGGAATGTGTGAATGTCAGGTTTTAATCAAACCCAGTCAACATCAACATATACGACAGAGGGTAATTGCCTTTAACATATTACACTGGAAGCTAAAATCTGATCACCTTAGGATATGGAAACAAGACAACGTTAATCATTCACACAACTGTTACTGCCCATCTAACTTTAACTTTACCCCTTCAAATTACAGAAGTACATGTAAAGGTCAAAATAAACATCCAGGAAATATAAAACCCCATTTGCTTTTCAATTGAACTATCTCCAAAATACTAAAACATGAACATATGCTACAGTATTACTCACTACATAAAAATACATATGCTAGTAGATATACAGTAGTTAAAACACAAAATTATACAATCTACATATACTTATATAAACCTGCAACAACATAATCTATCAACACACCCAGTCAATCAAATCCTATATATAAAAATATTTTCTTATTCTCTACCAGACACTAGACAAAAAGTTACAGAACTTTCAAATGTAGGCATTCTCTTAAAAATTTCATTACATTCATAAGTGGCAGGATATTTTTAACCAAAGTATACAGTATTGCTACTTCCCATGATTTCAATGAATTCTCATTAGTTGACGGTTTCTAAAGTCTCAGCTCCTGAAACTCCAACTTAAGCTTTTTGAAAACAGGAGTTTTTGTCCTCATACTAGGGAGAAATAGTTGATGTCAGTTTAAATACCTAAAAATTCAATTACTAGAAATAGAAAGAGCTCAACTCAATATGTTGAAAACATTGCTCCTTACTCTAACAGCAAAGGTTATAATTAATCCACCCAAATCTGATGACCTTTTTTTTTTTCAGACACATTTTCTTCCAAATTACTGTGTTTTAAAATAAAATCTAAACCAACATCAGGATATTTTGTCTTCTTTTTATTTTTTGAATTATTTATTGTAATTATTTATTAGAAAGGAAAGTTCTAATCTACCTTTTTCTAGCTGAAAGTTCCTTTACTTTTTAAAAAGCAAATAAGACTTGAAGGCTCCCGTTTGATAGACCCTGTTGATTTTAAACCCCCAAAATAATGAAAAAAGATTTAGTTGCCTTAGCCACAGATAAAATGTTTTCTTTCTGTCTACAAGTCTTGAAAATTCTTCACTGATGGCTGAAGTCACAGCTTTCATTTCAAGCAAAGCACTTGCAGGAGACCACCATTTTTTCTGCATTGCTATAAGAAGATATAATAATTAATAACAATAGAGGTTTATGCCTTTCAAATCTCATAGCAGTACTCAGCCTAAAAATGGTTCCTTGAAAGCCCTGTAATATGCTTTATGCCTTAACTAACTTGATTGTACTTCTTGTTGATTGTACTTCTTATACAGGACACAGTGACTGACTACTATGGATTCCTACAACCAAAGTTTCTCACCCGGCAAACCCTTGGCACTGGCAAAGCAGTAGATTGCTTTGAGAATTGTTGTGTTTAGTTGGAATATTTTCCTCCATTTCACCTGCTAGAACTTTTCCATTACTTCATCTTTTCACTAAAACTCCTGGTAAGAAGCCCAAAAGCATCACCTGCATATAAAAATCAGGTCTTAAGCTCCCTACAAAAATGGCATACTTAAAAATTGCTGCTTGGCGATGGAGAATAACTGATATTCACTACAGAGCAATGAATTTCATCCATGAATATTTTTCAGCAACTGATTGCATGGTAAACCTGACACTCATCCCCAAGACACAGAAGTTGGTTGAAAACTTTGGAAATGATGGCATGCAGAAGTTCTTTTTGTATTATTGATGATCTACCCAAGGTTTTCTTAGACTCATTGACTTACCAATACCTAAGAGGAGCAGTAATTTTAATTCCTGAAAAAAGGCAGTGTAATCAGCAGGGACATGCAATCAGCAGAGGAAGCTTTAGGAGAGCCTCAAACTTTCAAAAGGATACAAGGATCCAAATGGTTTTTAATTCTCCAGATTAAATTTAAGCTTAATAAAAGCATCTAGAAAAATGTCTGCTTTCTAACAGGTAAATTATGATATAATAAAAAACCCCAAGCCTGTGTGTCTAACTTTTAAGTCCTATGTCTATGGTCAATGGGTAAGCAGTCTAAGTACTCTCCCATCTCCTCTTTACTGGTACTGAGGGATGTTTGACACTTTTCTGAAACATGACGCTTATATTTTTGTTACTCAGTTTCTATTACTGCAGAAACCTAAGACAGGCAGACAATTTGTAAATGCCACCAGTTTCTATCTTTCAGGTTCCTCATTCATTTATTATTTGGTTGCCATTGCTTGGGCAATTTTTAGACATGACAAATTTTCAGAAGATTTGAAGAAAAATCCTCAGAAATCTTCTGTGATTCTGTTCATAGCTGTTTTTAAATAATGTATTAATAAAATAAATAAGTAAAAGATAGGAAGAAGGAGAAGGGAATTTACACAAAGCATTTTTCCTGCAAACAAGGGTTCTAATGGCCATAGTGATTTTTTTAAATTATTTTTTTTTAACAACCTTAGGCAGGATTATTACTTAGTTAATTCTTGATTACTTTTTTTACACTGGCATATGATTTAATAAGCCAACACTCGCCTTTTTCTGACCCTTTAAAGCCTACGGCTTACTCTTCATAATGATGAGAAATAGCTTGGGTATTTGTTGCTGCACAGATCTATATCTTCTTGGACACCACAAACAATGTAAATCTTTTCCATTTATACGTCTGATCATTTTTCCAATGTACTGAAATGTTTGAATTTCCAAGGTCAGAAAATGATTAATCTTATTAAATGTTTGACACAATGAACTAAGCAAAACATCTTTTGATATTATAAAGAGAAGATAAAAGAATGTATTCTTATCTTTGTAATGTTTTAGCTGCATGACTTCAGGGTTCTTAGGCTATCATAATATAATGTTTATTAGAAGCCAAAACAAAGATTTCTCTCTTAAAGAAGTATCAGAACGTAGCACAGACAACAATCGGATAGCTATATCCCATTCAAAAAGAAAGAGATGTGTTTGCAAAAGGCTAGGATTATTAAGCAAAAAATAAATGTTAAAAACCAGCCAAATAAAAAGCTCTTTTCTGGGCAGGACACTCATGGTGTCTAACAATCTAACAATAAAGATTTTCAGTGGAATGTATAACAAATCTGAGGGACTTTTATTGAAAAATGGCCATGGGCAGCCATATTTTGGTTTTGGCTAAGCCTCAGTCATCAGGTTTTGATTTAGGAGGAGAAAACCCAAACCACCTGTGGTTTTCATTTTTAATTCATGGCCCATAGGAATACAGACTTTACACTTTCCAATTTCTCCTACCCATGTGCAGCCTGTTAATCAGAAAAATAATATTTTAAAGCTATTCCTATCCATGTGTAGAATTTTAAAGAGAATAAAGTGAAAATATACAGAAGCCATCATCACTATTGCTTATGAGCACACAGGAGGGATCTTACAAAATCCAAACCCGCAATCTGGATGTCAGAGTTTGCCCTTTCTAGATAGAGCACATCTGCTGCCTTGGCAGCACTCTCCAACTTAAGGTTATATATTATTTTTTCTTCTTAATGCATAATGATGGACATAAGTGAAATAACAGCAGATCTAATGTGACCAGGAGACAGACTTCTCTTAGGTAATTTTGTAAAAGCACATCAAGTGGTTCTGAAGGACAACAAACCCCCTTAGTTAGCGGGGATCCAGGTAGCAAGCAAGAAATGGGACAGTACCCTGGAAAAGCAAAGGGACAGCACAAAGAAAAGAATACAGACAATCTTCAGAGGTGGCAGGGGTGAGATTTTAGGTGAAATGAAACCATGAACACTCTGAAACCTGGTAGCTTAGGTGAGGAACACTCACTGAAGTTGACTCATGTAAATTGTGTCTAATGTGGTTATGCCTACAAAGATGCACCAAACCAGAAGTATCAGTCAAGTGCTTCCCTTTTTATTTTAAAGGAAAAAGTGCAATTTATGTTCTAATCTATAGTAGCAGACTTTCAAAGCCTCCATCCTTTGTCATACAATGAAATGCTGACATGCGTTTCTTTTGTCTTAACCCACATCTAACTGGATCTCCAGCTGGCAGATATTACTGGCAGCTCTCTTTGAGAAAATACACCGGGTGAAATCCAGATCCCTTTGAAGACAGTGGGAGCTTTGCCATGGACTTTAGTAGGGCCATATTTCACACGCCTCCATTTGATAAGGGTAGCAAAATAATAGAAACGATTTGGTTTTAAAATCTCTGTCAAAATATAGGTACTTCCTTTCTTAGCTAAACTAGGCTTCACCTTCTTTGCTGTAGCACTCCTATTGCAAGCAATTGGGTTTATATATTTAAATGTATGTATAGATGCACAAGCACATATAAAATATGTATAAATACAATCTGTATTAAACAGTTTTCAAATACTAAATACATTTAATAGAAATACAGTTATGTAGACCATTACCTTTCCTTTTACAGTTAAACTATTTCTATAATAAATGGTCATTTTTCTTACAGAAATCAAGAATACAATATTTATAAAGAATACATAAATGTAAATATAACTATTACATAAACATAAGTGAAAAACCTTGAGTGTCTTTCACTCTCATATTGTTATTAACATATACATACAATAGTATAATACCAAAAAAGCCTGAAATAAAGAGACTTCTGTGGAAGATTTAATGAAGCAGAGAGAGACCACAATGGCAGTCAATGGCTTTATGAACAATTCTGTGGTCAGAAGCTTGTCATGCAAACTAGTCATGACAAAATTATAGCTTCAGGCCCTGGAATAAGCACCATAAATTCCAGAGAGACTCATCACATTGGTAAAATGACTAATATTTGTGTTTATAGGTGCAGATCCCTTGTTACGAAGAACTGCAACAGCCTTCTGTAAAGTCTCTCTAATGGGACTGTCAGTCAGTGGCATTTTTCTAAAATGTTCCGAGAAGCAAATAAGAGAACTAAACCCATATTTAATATTAAGGCATTTTGCTACTCTCCCTAGATTATGTCTTCATATACATTAAACAACGGTATATCCATATGATTTCTATAGTGATTTTGCTCTAACGATGTAGCAGGAAGGGGTTCCTTGCACGCACTTACATTTTTCATTTTTTAAATTGCCTTACCTATTTGTCAGCTTCAAAATAGTGACTAACATGATCCACTGACATAGTAACACAGCAACTGTTTCTCCAAAAGTGCCTGAGAAATTTTGCAAGATGGATAAATATTATCCAAGTTTCATAAAGGAGGAAGTCAAAGCACAAAATGTTTGACAAGTGAAGTACTTGTCAAGAATAACCAGCAATGCCATGACAGAACAGAAACTTCCCAGTTTTTCAGGGAGAAAATGGCTTGGCATAAAAGTTAGTCTTAGGTTTTATTGAACCTGAAGCATTGTGGATATCCCAATAACTCCCTGCAAATACCATTCAGCTGCTGAGCCACTTCACATTAAAGCAAATGTTCTGGTTAAAGAGAACGTGTTTAAATGCCCTGGCACTTTCCATAGCAAACCAGGTGTACAAAAAGCTGAGTTTCAACATTCTGCATGTATGTCTTCCATTTCCTATTTGCAACTAGAGAAAAAGAGGCAGAGAAGAAGTCAAAGTCCAACCAATTTTGGCTAATGAATAGCACAGCTCCTGCGTTTTGGGTGCCTTTCTAGATGGATGCTGCCCAAAAGGCCTGGGGTGGGGATGGAAAATAGTGCACATTTGAGGGAGAGGAGTTTTGAAGCTGTTTTGATCCAAAGCAAGAAAATAATATTTAAAAGCTATTTGTACAGACAAGAAGAAAGTAGCACATATATAGAGATAAACATATAAAACTGAAAAAAAAATTGACAAGTATGCCTATACAATATAACTGAAATTCTCCATCATTTTTATCATGCTGACTTGCTTACATTCATGTGGCTTTAGTCTCACAGATGTTCTGGAGGATAGGGCATGTAATATGGCTCCATAGTTTTCTAACCACAGAATATCCAAAATATATAACCAGGAAATCACTTGCAGTCTGTGTGGGGTTTGGCAGATGGTATTTCTAAAAATGCAAATATCCAATATGGAGGTAGTGGAGAAGACGGATTTCACAAGGGAACAGTGTAACTCTTTATATGGAGTGTAAACTTTACACAGTATTCCAATATAGAACTGGTGAGTACTGTTAAAAAAGTTTCCAATGAATATTCATTTCAGTTTATAAACATATTCTCTTCAACTGTTTCAATGCCCTCTTTGTGTTTGCTTACTGTGCATGTTCTAGCTATTGCATTTACTGGCAAGAATGTTTGTAGGAACAGCAAATTTTTAGCAAGTATTAGAGAATATATATGGGAAACAAGTTTTTACTTTGGAAATAGAGGTGACGGCTCCAGAAATTGATTCCAAACAGGTATCCTTATCCATTCAAGAGAGGAATGTATGTGGTCTGCAACATCAAAACTAGTTTGTATTCAACTTGGGTTATTGAATGCTTACAACCACAAAAACAAGAAGTGCATGATTTTCAATTTTGGTCAGATGAGACAGAACCAGAAAGTAGTGCTTTCTCCTGCTACAGAGCCTGTACTTAATGAAGGGAAATCAGGAAGCAGGATGATGTGGGATACTGGCTAAGCTGTATTCTGATTTTGTTTTAGATACCACTCAGCCAAATACAGTTATGAAAGGGGTACAAAGAAGGGATGTCTCAGTCAAGGGACAGCCTCCACTTAGGCTATAACCAAGTTTTTTCAGCTACAAGACCTGAACCAAGCATCCTTCTCTTCTCTCTGGAGCAGTTTCGGGATAGAGCAGGAAGAAAGCTCAAATCCAACTGCTGAGGCAATGCACTGTGCCCCTGACTGAACAAAAGCCACTGAGAAGCAACATGAGGCACTCTGTCCACCACTAGCAGCACAAGGGATCTGTTTCTAGGTTTTTGCAGTTGGTTGGAAAAATCTTGAGAGGAGAGGAGCAGAACAGTTCCTTATAGCTGAAGGAATCTCTACCACTGTTGTTGCCTGACAAGCCATGTAGCTTCTAGTTCTGAGGGCCTTCAAAGTGAAATGGTAAATATGGAATATGAGTACATGAAATATATGAAATATGAAAATGGGTTTTGGTTTTGAAATACATGAAATATGAAAACGATTTAAGCCAAGATTGGCTCACATGGGACCTGAATGACATGAAATCCATAGTAATGATGGTTTAGGTTTAGATAATAGTAAGCACGGAAAAGGCCAGGCAAATTTCACATGATGGAAGACTTCATTTTAAGTTGCACAGCTGCAGTCACCATCTTAATATACCATAAAATATATATAAATCCAAGTTCCTAACTGATGCAAGCAATTACTACTCCATCAAGCCGATTTACAGTGGAACTGAAACGTATCATTCGTGTGGCATTTCTACCGTAAACAGACTGGATTGTCTGTTAGTATAGATTAGTAGTTTCATAACCCATACAGATATTTACTAGAAAAAAATTAGAACACAGAGCAGACGTAAATGCATGTCTTCACATAAAATTGTAAAATTTAACAGAAATAGAAATCTTTCCATAAGCATTTTTACACACATGCCATGGCTTAACTTAATGTACATGTATACACATCTCAAGTACACTACTCTCTAAAATGTTTCAATAACCTGACAGTGAGAATGTCAAAACTGAATATGTTCTGCAGCCTTTTAAGATTGTGGGTTAAGTTTAATGTCTATTTCTTCTTTTCCTTTTCAGCTGTAACTTTTGTATGGTTTTTCAATTCATATTTTGTCAAAGAAGAATCATAGAACAGAGAAAAAGTTATCTATCTCTGAATCGCTGACTTTAGTAAAGGGTCAGTTTCTTTCCAAGCCATATCAAGCTCAGACAGCTTTCTGGCAACTTCATTCAGCTGTGAACAGCCAAGATCATGTGAGATGATCCAAAAGATTCCTAAAATATTAGATACGCCTGTATATATATTTCAGACTAAATATTTTCATGAATGTAATCACATGGAAGAAAAAAATCCCCGACATATGAATACCCAGCTTTATATATTTTAGAGTCTACTTATGAACCAATAAGCTATATAAACTGGATTGTCTCTTTCTCAGTGGTTTACACGGGCTTCCTCCAAAAAAGTAAGTTCCAGCTGCAGTGAGGTTACATCCTACATTGCACCAGTAATGTTTCTCCACTTCAGAAGGACCAAATTGTTTATTATCATAAAAATGAAATAAGAAAGATAGATCAGGTAAGAGGGTCTGATCCGTGGCCACCTAGGTTTCTTAAATTGAGGTCACTGGGCTAATTCCTTTGCAATCTATTAATTGTCAGTTTGTATAGAAATTGTTGCTTCTTCAGAAAGTATAACAAACTATCAGTACCACATTGCTTTTCTAAAATCATGTCACTAAAACTTTTGTGATTTTTTTTCTTTATTTTCCATTCTAATAATTAGTGTGTTATTGAACAAAAGACTTATCCTGTATCTGTGCATATTAGTAGTATGATTTTGGTGCAAAACGTCACATTTAATCTTCATTCACTTCATTCATTGTTATAAATCAGTGGATATTTTTACCTACACAAAGAAAGTGATTAATTCTTGAACCTACAATTCCAAGTTACTGTATTTCCAAGTGTTAATTTCCAGTGATGGGCTATTCGGTTTTGCAATGGCAACAAACCAAAGAAATACCTAACTCAGTGTACCCTGCGGTCCAGATTCCTGGATTTCACACTCACACCTTATTTCCAGCCCCAGTTAAGTCACTGAGGCTTGTGAGCTTCCATGGGAATGGACCATTGTTGTAGCTGTGTAACAGCTCCTAACTCCTAAGCACTCTTCCTCCTCTACAGCAGTCAGAATATAGGCTGTTTGACTGAGAAATGAAGCTGTAATACAAAATCACAGATCTGGAACACACTCAGATAATGTAGGAGTATTATTGTTCTTGGTTTTGAAAATGCATTAGCTAAAGGAAAAACAGGTACAAAACCAAAAAATAATCTGGGGTCATAGAGTTCTTCTCTGTGAAACAGAGCCAATCACCATTAGCTTTCAGTCACAGATAAGAATATCTGTCACACTGATCACAGTTCAAAATTTTCAGCTGTGCCCCACATCACAGTATTGGAGTTGGAGCTAAGCTTTTAGTGAGGTTTTTTTTTCCAAGAAATTTTAAAGGTAGAAGGGCTGATCAGTGTGAGAAGTTGAATAATCAGTACAGATCCGACTCATGAGTTGCTAATGCAGTAAACAAGGGTGGTAAAGAGTTGCTTATACTCCATCAAACTTGATTCTCATATGACTTACTGCATTTTTTTCCAAAATAACACAGCTGGACTTCTGTGAAGTTTCTGTTTTTATACTGCAACTGATAGAATAATCCAAATATGGATTTAAATGCTTTTTTTCTCTGGATTCACACAATTACAATAGAAATCAATATCTTACACTACGAGCTTTCTTTTAAGTGTATTAAAGGCAGAATATGTTTTCTTCCATGATTTTGAAAGGAAGCACTTATGTTTTCCCATTCACAACGTGCAAAAAGCCACAATAGCTTTCATTTTAAAGTGGATGAAGATAAGCCAAACACGAAACAGCACCGAAGTCCTGTTCCTCCCACAGTCAATTGCAAAGCACCTTGTAGGAGCATGATCATATTTCAAATGCGTCTCTGATGTTTTACCCCCAAAACTATCAGCAGAGATATAGGTGCAAGCAACTGAAATGGCAGAAATATGTGAAGTGCTTAAAAATGTAAGCACTACTTATAACTAGAATGCACTTTTCTTTTTTTTCAGCTATAAGAACATACCACATTCTTATTTTCTTCCTGTGGGAGGTCAGTGTTTATACTGCAGATGTGCCTGCCAGGAAGAACATTTTTGCTCTTGCTCTTCTTCCAGTTGCTAATCTGCACGTTCATTTGCCTCTGCTTGAAGAATGCTTTTTCTGAGCTTTTATAGCATTACTGGCGTTAGACCCAAACGTTTTCACAGATTCATACCAATTCACCGTCATCCCTTTGTACAAAGGCACACGGTAGGAATTTTATCTTCCCTCAGATTTGCCTCTTGTAGTACCAGGATGTGACTGCCTTCAGTGCTGCCCCAACAGCTGGACTGGCTTTTGGAAGCAGCGTCTGAGATTACAGAAACCTGAACAGTGGAGTTGTGCCCTGTTCTGATCAGGACAGCTGGTTTTCTGACCACTGCCTTGGTCCTTGCTTATGGTAAAGCCCCTGGGCCCTCTCACGATCCCCAGCTTGGCTGCATGGGCACTAAATAAGATTGCCCTCCTTTCAGCATCATACTGGTGTGCCTAAAAAATGCTCCTAAAGCCCTTAGTTACCCCTGGAAATAAGCTGGAGAAGAAACATAGTGTGCAGTGCCTCATCATTTTATTTTGCATTTAAGCTCACCACAGCCTTTACCCTCTGTCTGGAAAACAGCAGATATTTCCAGGCTACCTCCTAGTGGTATTCAATATGCGTTATTCCATGTAGTTCATTTTATCCCAACGTTAACCAGGCTGCAAAAAGAAAGGAAAGATCAAGGTGGTTAGATGGTTTCTCTTACAAATTTGCATGAGCTTGGAGGACATAAAGAGCAAGACCAGTGTGGGACTTTTCCCCCAAATGCCCTCAGGCTTTAGTTTGGTTTAGTGGAGATAACTGGTACTGGACGCAAAACCACCCCCCAGCCATCCTGTTCAGGTCCTTTCCCTTCGTGCCTTCCCCATTAGGGAAAAAAAAAAAAAAAAAAAAAAAAAAAAAAGAGGAAAAAAGAAAGAAATCTGTTAACTTGTGGGCCTGGCTGTGCCCTGGTTTCTGAGCAGCTTTCCGCAACCCATCTATTATAAGTAGCAACTGCTGCTGATTCCTTGGCCACACTGGAGACAGCTTGCTGCCTCTCCCGATCTCCAGCTGTGCAGCCAGGAGCTTGATAGCACACGCAGGCTTCTCTGAAGGATCCTGCAGCCTTGAGCTGCTCTCAGGACACCTAGGACCAAAACACATGGCTTTTACCCTTACCTATGGAGAGATGAGGCTGTGAATGAGAACAAAAACCTGAGCAGTGTGGAGCCCCACTGCTGCTCTGCCTAACCCTGCAGTTTATGGGGAGATCTTAAGTGAGTATTCCTGGTTTTCTAATGTTTGTTTGGGGTTTTATTCTCCCACATCCCAGGAGGTATGAGTTGAAGGAGATATTGTGAGAAACTGCAGCCAAAACTCCATCTTGATAACATTTTTATTGGGGTGAAACTACAAAGAGCAACTCAACAGCTGCCAGCAGCACCATGTTAGCATGAAAGAATTGCCAGAAGCAGGCAAGTAACATTCATGATGAAAAATATGATTGATCACTTTTTTTTTCCTGCAACTCTGCCTTGGTCCAAATCTAGGTTCAGTGAGAATTGACTTTAACTGAGGCTGAGTTCAGTCTTCAGAGGTAGCTGCACTTATTTCCACTAAATCACCGTTTCACATACGAAGCTCAGGGCAAAGCTGGAGGCTTGTGGATGGCATGTTGCCCTGGTCTTTGGTTTGTATAAAAACAACAGCAGTGGACATTGGTCATTTTTGGATTCCATCCAAAAAGCAAGTCAATTCATTTATGCGTGTGCCAAAAAGCTGAGGTAACTAACTGATCACTTTGTGCTTAGGAAATCCAGCATGCTGCTAATAAAGGTCACTTTACCTTTGTGCCAAGAGGAGCTGAGGGATTTTTCATGACAGGTAAAGGGCTAAATCACTGCTCACCTTCAAATAAACTGGCTCGCTGAACAACATTTACACTAGCAGGAAGCAGGATTGGCACTGATAAAGTTAAGGATACTAAAATGATGTGCAACCACATACGCTCTTTGGTTGACACGATGATTTTTCCTGATCACAGGTACTGTATATAACTTGTGTAAGAGTACATTTACGTAACTTACTTAATTTAACATCTGATTTTCGTATTCAAATATCCGCCAAAGATTATGCCTCTGAGTAAGGCTTTTAGAAAAAGAAAAATAATATGGAATCTGGAAAATATATTAAGACCTTTTTCTTAATTCTTTAAGTTCCCTGCTGCTTACAGGAATTAAGTATGGAAACAACATCTGTGTAATATTGTGAAGGATTTCAAAAGGGCTCCTCAAAAAGGGCTGACACAATCTTACTCCTTTTAGAAAAGGATATGAAATGAATTGCTTACTTTGGCTATTACATGCACTCCCTTCCCCCAGCAGCAAAGCCAAGAACTAGTGGCATGTCTGAGAAATATTTTAAAGGGAGTCCTTCAAATATTTTGACTGTTTACAATAACCTAAGAGAGGTCCCCTCCCATAAACATAACAAAGGAAATCACTACACTAAAGGCCCACTTAAGTGAATGAATAATAGATTAATAGAATCTTATGATTAATTATTGATGTCATGTCTTTGCATATGACCCTGACAGCTGAAAAGGGTAAATGAGTAAAATATATATGAGAACTTCTAAAAAATCATAGACATTTGTTAAACATTAATTAGTTATATAAAACTAATATTATTATCCAATCTAGTTAGATATTAGACATAGACTGGCAAGCCTAAAGAAATGTCATTTGACAGCAGGCAACACCTCCATCAATGAAAACATAAAGGGATGCTGCCCTCTCGCCTTCCTGCATAGACAGATCAGATCTGATCATATGCTCAGGGTCTTGTAACACCACCCTTGCAAAGATAAGCACCCCACTTTGGCATATAACAACAGGTATGTTTCCAAAGTCATTAATTAACGTCTTAACATCAGTATGGAGCTTGATTTGAGTTTAGAGTGGCTTTCAAGATCACCTTAAGGATATTTTCAGAACTTGTCTGAGCCTAATTGCATTTATTCTGTATTGACTCTGAGGTTACTAACGTGTGAACGCACAAAAATAACATCTTCTACTTTCCAGATATATTTCAACTGATTTCAAGTGAGGAGTTTGCCTTAAAAAGAGGGTGTGTTTTTCAACAGAAAGACCACTGATTTGGGATGAAGCTATATGTTACATAAAGCCTCTTTCTTCTATAAGGAGGGTAACCATGAAGTTCCCATTGCCTTGTAATTAGAATAACAGAACAAAGCGCTGTCTTACAAGAAAAGGCAGTTGCAAATGCTATGTATATGAGATAGGATCACTAAACAAGATCACATATGTCTCTCTTCTTCCCCCCTTCAGGTGTTCCCATATACGTGACTTGTTATTCTCACAGCTCCTTTGTATCACAAATGAATCTTGCTGCACCAGGCTGCACTGCAGTGTCCTAGCAAGAGTAAATACAGATATTTTAGGACAGAGTCTTGCAGAAGGACACCAGCATCTCATAGACTCAGACATAAAGGCAGCTTCTGTGACCCACGATATATGATATCACTTTGTCAGGTAGCTACTTACAAATACTTATTCTGCTTATCAGAAAATTGCCATAATGGCAATTCCACCTGGAAACTGTTGCATTTAGAGTTGGATCAAGCTGTCCAATATAGACCTTAAATAAAAATCTGGTTTTCTGCAAAAGGAGAAAAATAACCAGAGTTGAGTTGTAAAAATGCAGGTTTGAAAACTTTAAGCATTTTGACCAACTGCACTTAAAATACCGTAAGTGTGAAACATGTTGAAAAGCAGATAAAATGCAGACTTACAACCCAGCTGAGGACAGATCTAGTCTCACCTGTGGATTGTTTGTCCTCCCTGAGGACAGGAAAGGAAAGACCTGAAGCCGAATAAAGGAAGGCATCTTTTCCAGGAGCACGTTATCAGCTGTGGCACGGCCCAACATGGAAAAGCCATAGTGGTGAAACTCCCCATGCCTGATGAGACAAGGTTGCTGTACCCTGACTCTCCATGCATCCTCTTCAGTACGAGGCACTGGAGCCTGGCTCGCCCTTAGATTGAAGGTTTGGCAGGAGCAGCGGAGTTCACTGAAAAGATTACTTGTAACAGGAATATTTCTATGCATCAAGCCAGACTCCAACCATGATCTTTCAAAATAATGCTGTCTATTAAAATCAATTTGCTGAAAGGCGTTTCGCACAGTAATGCAAATGTAAACAGACTGGACAGTTGGCTGGTTACTATGTATTCATATGAATATGTAGTCACTGGACAAATCCAAAACACACAAGTAGTTTAGAAAATGAAACAGACGCATGTGAATTGTATTAAAATAATTGTTCTGCATAAGTATGGTGCTATTTTTTTACTGTGTAACAGGAACAGATCAGGAAGGAGAAGGTGCCTGTTTTCTCATAAAGGTATTTTAAAACTCTGTGCTTACTGTCATGCATTTCTTACACATAGAAAGAGTCTCCACTGAAGTTAGCAAGACTAAGTCCTCCAGGATCAAGCCCTTAATTTGTGCATTAACAGAGTACTTTAGCCTCCAGTATATTTAATCTTCCATATCTAAAAATTTCCCAATAGTATCAAAAATGCTTTATGAAAAATAAATATTTTGACAAGATAATGTATATTAATGTAGAACCTATTTAACATTGATTCTTTCTTTTCATTACTACTCGTCTAATGTCATGGGCCGATTAGATCAGCTCGCGTACACATCAACAAGACTTGCAATCATCTAATTTATCCTCAGGGTGCTAACTTCTAAAATTGTAACATTTGGGAATTATTAAATTTAAATAAAATGCTTTCAATTTTCCAGTCAACATTCAGCCCTTCATTTCAAAAGATAAAAGTAGTCTGAATCCTAAAAATAATATCAGAAGAGTGGCAGCAGTATGATCAGAGGATCATACTTTTTCTTCACTTGCACTGAGGACTTCAGAAGCAGCAGCCAAATCAGGCAGCAAAGCAGGGAAGGACGGTGGCTGTGCCTTTTATCCACTGAGGCTTTTAGGGGGATTGTGGTACACTGCTGTAAGCTGCATCTGTAGTACAGATGCATGCCCAGGCACATGATTGCAATCAGGTAGTGGGAGTAACTTTCAATCAGCAGCATGTGAAAAACTGGTCAATGCAACATTTAGGCCCTGAATTACTGTCAGCGTTTGATCCAGTTTTGCAATGCTTTCCTTATGAGAGAGCAGATGTGCTCCCAGCAGGTCAAGAGGACCACCATGCACCAGCCGAGTCTCAGTGCTGAGAGCTGCTGCATCATGCAAGAGATGCTCACCACCTTGCCGAGAGACTGCAGTGCCTCCCTGACTCACAGCTTCTGGCAGCTTCTGCAAATGGACAATCCCAGGGATGGCTGCACACTGGAGGTGGCTGACCCACACCCACTGCAGCTAGTGACAGTTTGGGTGAGGCTGTAAACTGGTATCACTTCCATGAAATGATGGCGTCTTTGGTTGCAAAGAAGAGGAAGGGAAGGACTGTGTAATGTGGAAAACCCTCAGCCGGGACCCTGAGGCAAAACGTCTTGGAGTCAGAAGCCTGGATAAAAACAGACGAAGAAGCCTTTGAGTCCAGAAAAGGATTAAAAGGATTTACTGGGTCCAGAAAAAAGCCAATCAGAAACAAGGGAGAAAAATACACTGTTTTGGTTTCTTCAGCTCACTGTTATTCAAATTACAATGAATTGGGAAAGGATTATTCTTAGTGTATGAAAGGAAAAAAAATTATTCGTGCTTGTTTTATGTTGTCTAATACAGCAGTCTGAAAAAGGGATAGCGATCTAGATTTCTGTATATTCATAGAGAGCAGAGGATAGGAAACTGAGGCAGTGGGCACACTGGTTTAGGCACCCATTGAAGGCTGATGCTGGAGAAAAAGATCTTTCTGATTGCTTTGTCAGGGGCCATTTTCTGACATGCAGCATTTGGGTAAAGGCTATCTTCACCATGGTCATGTTATTCAGGAACCACAGAACTGCCCAAACCCTGATTATGGCTTCAGCGTTGCATGTGTTGATGGGTGCAAAATAAATAGCTTTTATGTTTCTCTTATAATCTGTTTCCTGAGCATCAATAAAATGCCCATGATCTGCACTTCTTAAAGGAATCACCTTTGAAATGAGTTCTTGCATGCAGGCATTCTCTTTATTTATGTTTGTATTTAACTTCCAATTTTTTTATACTCTAAGTCTTCTTATCTGTAGGAGCCACTTTAATAATCTGATGTAAATAATGCTGATATCTCAGGATGAATGGGAATTCATGATGCGTATTCTGTTATTCAAAAGTAGGTGCTGACACTGTGCATTTCTGCTAGTATAAACATTTATTTGTTGGGATAAAAGCACAATATAGGCCTCCATTTCTGTTTAAATATGAGTTGAAGATAAAAGAAGATTAATAAAGGGAGACAGACTTGCCACTAATTTATCAGAAAGTGTCATAAGCAGAGCTTTGAAAAAAGAGCAGAAGTTGCTCTGTGGCTCTCAGTACCAGATCTCCCAACGAAAATTCTGTTCACTCCTCTGGAGTCTTTCTTTGCTTTTTCCCTCCAGAATACACATGGTCTCATAATTTCTGCAGCATTCCTACATCAGCCCAAAAGTTTTACTGGTTTAAAAAGCTGCTTGTGTGTATTTGTATATCTCTTTCTTGCTCTCTTTGAGCGGCTCCTCTTTAATGCATCGGCAGAGATCTGTTTTGGAAGATAGATACATATATTTGTATATTCAAGGCCACATTTGTTTGCAGTAATTTGCTGCCATGTTGCATGGTCATGTGCTAATTTCTTCATTTTCAACTTTATTTAATGCATTTCTATAAGAACGAATATCTGGACCATGAACTCTCCTTTATCAAAGTATATATTTGTAGGCTCTGATATCTCTGAGTACACAGATACCTGATGAGGTAACGTGTTTGCATTCGGGCTATTTGTATAGCTGTTGAGCAGCAAGAGTCACTGAACCACCGCAACAGAGTGCCAAATTTGCTGAAGTCTAAGAACCGTTTATGGCTTCAGATAGCGATGCTTTGCTTCCCGCTTGTGCGCAGAGCAGATAAATAAGTTATTGTAGTGTTCTCTATCACCAGTCAAAAAGAAATTATTTTGCCATTACATGGCTTTAGCAGTAGGGTATATGCATCAGGCCTGCCTTACTAACCTAAGTGAGAATGATGAATGTGAGTAACTCTTGATCCTCCTTTGCTTTTCCTCTAGTCTGTGTACTTAGACCTATGAAAAATTGATTTTTCAATTGGTTTATAGCCACTCTGTACGTAATATGAAAAGTTACATGTACGTAGCAAGGGAAATGTGTAACTCTAGGAGCGTGTCTGTCTTCACCTGTGTGTCTGGCACATCACAAATGCTGTCTTTGAAGAGCTTCAATATTTTTCTTTTTTTTTTCCTTAAAAGCTTCCCTTAAATCCTAAAACAACTTAAAATTTCAAAATAGCTTTTGCTTTCTTCACCAAGGGAAATATTTCCCTTCACTTTTTTTTATTTAATGGAAAGATTCAACAATGTAGGAAGAAAACTTCAGCAAAGGTATTTTCTCTCATGCCACACTCCTCATGGGCTTTCCTCATTCCTAGTCACCCCACCTCAAAGGAATAATTAGCTACTAAAAAATGTGTTTCATTTTGGCAGGGAGAAGACAGAGCATGTTTTTAATTAAGGAAGTGCTATTAAAATAAACTTTTCTAGGAAAATGCGCACAGGGTAATATATAACATAATTAGAAAAATACTTTTCTTTTTTTTTTTTCTTCAAAAATGGTTGACTGAAGAGTTGTCAGCCAACTCAGTATCAGCTCTAAATTTCTTTGCAAGCGATCTCTTTCTGTTCTTATTCTCCTCTTCGGTATACTCACTTAGAATCATAGAATCGTAGAATAGTTAGGGTTGGAAAGGACCTTAAGATCATCCCCTGCCATGGGCAGGGACACCCCACACTAAACCATGTCACCCAAGGCCTCATCCAACCTGGCCTTGAACACCGCCAAGGATGGAGCATTCACAGCCTCCCTGGGCAACCCATTCCAGCACGTCACCAGGCTTACAGTAAAGATTTCTTCCTTACCTCCAATCTAAACTTCCCCTGTTTAAGTTTGAACCCATTACCCCTTGTCCTGTCACTACAGTCCCTGATGAATAATCCCTCCCCAGCATCCTTGTAGGCCCCCTTCAGATACTGGAAGGCTGCTATGAGGTCTCCATGCAGCCTTCTCTTCTCCAGGCTGAACAGCCCCAACTTTCTCAGCCTGTCTTCATACGGGAGGTGCTCCAGTCCCCTGATCATCCTCATGGCCCTCCTCTGGACTTGTTCCAACAGTTCCATGTCCTTTTGATGTTGAGGACACCAGAACTGCACACAATACTCCAAGTGAGGTCTCACGACAGCAGAGGAGAGGGCAGGATCACCTCCTTCAACCTGCTGGTCACGCTCCTCTTGATGCAGCCCAGGATATGGTTGGCTTTCTGGGCTGCGAGCGCACAGTGCCAGTTCATATTAAGCTTCTCATTGACCAACACCCCCAAGTCCTTCTCTGCAGGGCTGCTCTGAATCTCTTCTCTGCCCAACCTGTAGCTGTGCCTGGGATTGCTTCGACCCAGGTGTAGGACCTTGCACTTGTCATGGTTAAACTTCATAAGGTTGGCATCAGCCCACCTCACAAGTGTGTCGAGGTCACTCTGGATGGCATCCCTTCCCTCCGGCGTATCAACCAAACCACACAGCTTGGTGTCATCGGCAAACTTTGGCCCTTTCTTTTCTTCAAAAAGCAGTTTCCTGATTTTTGCTACTTAACCTTCTATCTTAATTGTCTCTAAATTTACATCCAGAAAAAAGTAGGGATATTTTTCTTTCAATCAATATGTGCCTGCCAGCATGGAGTCTTGCCTCTAACACTTTGCTGGTCGCATCATTTTTATGCCTCATGCTTCCCTCTGATTCTCTACTCTCTGATTCTACTGCATCTGTTACCGCTGTATCCACAGGTACTGAAATGTCAAGGTTTCAGTGAAATGTGAGTGCTGTTTCACAGGTTTACCCCTACCAGGTTTTCAGCCCGGAATCTCTATGCTAATCTGCACTGCTTTAAGACTGGTGCCATGCTAATGGCTTGCTTAATGGCTTCAGCTTCATCTTCATTTATTTCCTGAAGTCTGAACTCCTCATCAATAACTACAGGTTGAAGTTTATAGAAATGTTATAATTTGTGCAAATCTTGTATCAGCAGAGCCCTGGGGAACCTTCAAACCACCCAGCAAACTGTGTGTTTGCTCCTGTAAAATGCAATTGAACTGTAACTCTTCTCTTGTGCTGTCTCGTTAACTTCAAAATATTGCTTCAGCCTCTGTATCTGTGTCGATCAGGTCTCTTTACAAAATGCTATCAAAAGGCATCAGGTTTTCCAATATTTTCTGACATACTGTCACTATAACTGAGCAAGTTACATTATTCAAACCACATGGTAAATGCTGCTCAGGTGGAAATGTCAGGTGAAGCAGCAGGTCATGTCACACCAAAACAAAATGTGAATAGTAGGGCTCCCTCCCTCAAAGGAAAAAATGGCACAAGTCCTTATTTTTGCAGGCAGTATACCTGGCGGACTTTTGTTTCTAAAGTAGCCATACACTGATTCTCTCACTAATATCAGGGTTGGTTTGTTTGCTAATAATAGCCATCATTAGATAATAACATCACTTCAGAGAAAGCAGCACAAATTCAAGTATTAGCTTCAAGCTATTTGGACCTGTGCTAACTTGAAATTAATGAGCTGCTCACTATTAATACATTTTGAAGACTGTCTATAAATGCTTTTTGCTTTTGTACTCCCTATATAGAGCTGCATTTCAATTATCATCTTCCATTATCTTCTGTTGTACCACACAAGTATACTGCTATTTTTATCTTTTCCTTCTTCAGCTGTAGGCTGAATAAGTACACTGATAAACCTGTTTATAGTAAGTTCTAGCACATTCAGAAGTCAGTTTTAAATATGCTGTGATGCACAGGAATAAACAAGACTTTCAGGCTAAAGTCATGGAGGAGATAGATAGGTGCTCTAACACAGCACGTATGTTAGGTACCTGCCATCTACCACAGTCCCAAAGCTCTGGTGCCTACAAATGTGATTTACTGTAGCCGAATCAGGATGGGCTCATTGCTCACTTAGCCATGAAGAAATACTGATGAGACAGATCATATTTAAATACCCCTGCTGTCTCTGTGTATTTTAAAAATACTTCTGCAGGCAGGGACTAAGCTCTGGGCAAGCAGGTGGGATGCAATGCTACAGAAGAATTTGCAGCAAGCGCTTGAAGACAGCTCTGAGCTGGAGTCAAGCAGTGCACCACACAATAGGGGATGTGGGCTACAGCCCTGAGCCTCTCCAAGGTGGTTATGCAGCTGCTGACTGGAGAAAACAGCCAGGAACGCAGGATTGAGGAGGACTCACTGCTCAGGAGGCATCCATGGTGAAGACTTCATCTAAATCAAAGAAACATGTTGGATCAAGGACTGGTACCATGGCTAGGTCAGAGCAACAGCAGACAACAGTGGGACTGACAATAAGAGGTGCCAGCTCTCACATATGCTCTGACCTTCAACCTGGACACCCACTTGCACAAGGAGATGTTGATGTCTCTGCACAGTGGACCACTGGAGGCAATGGAGCTTCACACAAATGCTAAGATTGGAGATTTGTGCACTTGATTGACAGGTCAGGGTCAAATGGGGGTAAATGTATGTGAACATGTGAGACAAAGTAAAGTTTATGTGAATTTTGGTAATGGGTTGAACACAAACTGTGAAAGAAGCCATACAATGAATGTAATTGGATGCTTAAAGAAATGTTAATAACAGTGACTAAGTAGGTTATAAGGAAGCTTGTAGAATTGGCATATGTTCACATTTTGGTTTTATTTTATAGCTAAGCAGAAGCAAGATGCATTATTTCCTGGTTAAAAGTGACTGTAAAAATGGCATTAGACTGCCTAATGTTTATATTTCATTTACTTTCAGGTATAATATCCTTTTCTGTTTATAAATAAAAAGACTGAACTTCTCAGCTCAGCAAGCACAGGCTGCCCTCTGAAAATCGGAATCCCCATATGTGATCTGGCCAGTTGTAAAAGTCATGTTGTATACCCCTAACACCTGCTACCCTGCAATTTGCATACCAGTTTTGGATAAAGGTGTGCATTTAATGAGAGACTTGTATATGCAAATTCTGTTTCATGCAAACAAAGGAGACCATCAACTACACAAATAAACACGTGTATGCAAATCCTCCTCATGCAGCAAAATGGCAATCCTGCCTGTTGTTTGCAGTCAGTATCTCAGGAAGTCAGTGTGATGACTTCCCTCATTTATTACCAGCACAAGGCTCAGCTTGCCCTTAGCATATAAGGACACATCTAGAGAAAATGTACAGGGACGAGTTTCCAGGAGCTAGTTTATTTTCTTTGTTGCCTGATATTATACCAGGTGATTCACATGGGGAGAAGGGAAATTCACAAAAACCCGAAAAGTGAGGCTAATCTTCCCTATCCTTTTTGCAGCCCTCAAGAGGTAAGTCACCTCCTCCCTGGCTCAAGTGAGCACTAGCATCTTCCCAGGCTGGAGAAATCATGGATGATCCCTGCAGGCTCTTGCAGTAACCCTGCCCCTCATCCCCACAAGATGGGTCAGTTGGATAGTCAGAAGCCCAGCAGTCCAGGAGCTTCTCACTGGTCACAGCCAGAGACATACTTCATGGCTCCCTCCCGCTTCAGTGATCCCCATCCACAAATGAAGAAGGGGATGAGGGAACAGCACCTGGTTGGTTTGCAGTGGTCCATGGGACAGATGGAGGCTTTAGCATTTAAGCTGGGTTTGCCTTTCCATCGCACTTGAAGAAAATACGTTCTCAAAGTTGCTTGAAAGAGTCAAGAGTCATTAAAATATGTAAATGGTAAAATTGTACATGGATAATAGTCTGATTACCATTTCAGTGACAGATGTTCTAACAGAACCAGATTTTCAATGGAGATCCGGGTTAAATTTTCAAGTATTCAGCCCCACATCTGGAGTTGAATTTTCAGATGAGCTCACCTCTTGCTGAGACACTAAGTGGGCAATTCTCTGTAAAGCCCTCGACATGTAGTTCCCATTGTGGTTTTAGTCAGATCCTTTTTTACTGGTTGCAAAAGAAAAGTTGCAAGCAGCAGAACTTGTCTGAAAATCTTGCCCTTGCTGTTGGTACTGAGCACTTGTGGGAATCCAGCTTCTCATGTGCACCTGAGCCCCACAGGCACAGGATGCCATACACACCTTGTCCTGAGGAGTTCATCAAGGACCTTGATACAGCAGAGCAGATTTCCTTGTTGTATTAAGGGCACTCAGCAGTACCCCATACTATGCATCAGTCTCTCTAAGATACCAGGGAAAGTCAAACAAATGGGTAAAATGGTAAAAGCTGCAGTGAAACCAAAGGCAGGCTTCCAAGAACTGGTCCAATGCATATTAGGTGCTAGGCTCTGATCCTACTCACAGCAGTTCAGTATCGTAACTACTATCAAAGTCACAGGAAATCAAGTGTGACCAGCAACTGGCTTTCTATGTGCATGTACACATTGTCCAAAACATGACAGAATCTCCCAAGCAACCTCCATCTGTTTCCTTACCAAGTTTCAAGTTAAAAAAGGAGCTTGTAATGACAGCTAACTTCAGGAAGAGCATCACCATTTGACTCGAGCACCACGCAGCATTTGCACTTAAGGTACTTCCATTCTGCTGAAGTAATTACGGAGAGAAAATGGCATTACTTAGCCCAGGTACTGTTGAGCACCTTTGCAGAGGATTGTATCAGTAAATCTCACACCATGAAGCTACGACAGCTTAAACACATCTAAGAATAAACATCGTCTCAGTGCTGCTGCATCGGCGAGATGCTGCAAGGAAGGGCACAGAGAAGATAGGGCAAAGCTCCCCTGGCTACAGCCCCCTGGGAGGGTCCAGCACTGCCACCTGCACCATTAGCTCACACGGTGGAATTGCCACCTATAGAAAAAAGAATTTATATGCATATATATTAAAAATAGGCATCTTTTATCTAGTATGTAAATTGCTTTAAGAGGGAAAAACATGTTGAAGTATGGTGACTCATTTTCGCATTCATATCTAAGAGTATACAGCTAATACCGAAAGTACAGAAGCCATTCTCGCACATTTGGTTTATTATGTGTTCAGATTCTAGAGTGTACGAAACACTTCCATAATCACTTGCTATCTGATTTGGGTTTCCTTATTACTGGGAGGCAAAACTTGCCTGCTCCACTTGCTCAGTGCCTTGAATTCCACCAATGACCTTGACAGTTCTCTCATCATAATGTTAAATTGGTATTCTGGGAGCAGGCAATTCCCCTGCCCTTCAGTGGCTGAGGGTTTCTTTAATTTTTTTTGTTGTAATTTAAGCATCTCCCAGCAACCCATTTCCCAAACCTGTGACCTTTTCTTTTTAACTAACATTTATTTCCAAGTGATACGTCAGTGGGAAATAAATGTATATGGCAGGCACCCCCTCAAAGCTCCCTGTATTTTGTCACCACCAGCCACTACTGGTTGCCTCCTTTTAAAAGTGAGGCATGCGTGCTTTATAGAAGAAAATCAATAAGCTTTACTACTGCAGGATTATGACTGTCCTTGCTCACCATTTGTGTAAAGTTTGTTAATCCCAAATTTCATGAATTTTTAGCACCCAGGATTGTCTATCACAAAATTTTGTGTTGGAAGAATTTCATTTTGGAAGTCTGCACCCTTTATTATATTGTGATAGCAGAAGAAAATGTATTCTATAAATGTTGCCTAGAACTAGTTGAAGATACTTGGCAGTGAGAAGAGATGGCTAGCAACTGATGGCTAACATCTGCATAATGTTGATTGATACAGTAAAATGTGACATTATTACAGGACTTTATGACAAGCTGCTGGAGGAAGCAGTCTAAAATTTGGCTATACTAGCTTAAGTTGATTCTTACAGTTGGAGTCAATGACAGGGAAGTAGGAGCTAATTAGGATGTGGAACTGGGGAGAGATTTGGGAATTATTCCAAAATCTTATAAAGGTGGATAATTAGTGACACAGTTCTAATTGCCAGAACTATATACAAATATCAAAGAGAATCTTTCCTCTCTCCATATCTAAATACAAATATTTCTTGTTTTGATAATAATCACTAGCTGCCTTTTGTCACTCTTATTTTTACATGTGAACAACTATTTACAAGCCAAGTCAAAGCAAGAAAATGTATTTACCGATTCTATGCATGGAGAGGTGAGTTTCACACTCTGCATCTAGCTACTGAGACAGGTGTATCCATGGCGTTCGCAGACCTCTTATTTTGGTTGAAAGTTCTGCTATGTTAGTGCATTTCCCAGCAATGTGAAAGGCTGTGATGGAAGCAGGCAAATAAAAACATAAACCTTTCAAGTAGCTAGAGATACTTCTAAAAAAGACTGTGCATTGATTTCAGATTTTTGCCTCAGTAATCACTAATGTCTTGATGACTGTGGACTGATTGTTTATCTTAACTAGCAGTACTTTTTTCTATAATCTTTCTTATCCAGACTCACAGAATTTATTCAACTTTATTTAGCCATCCATTAAGAAGCCCACACAAAGGTTGCTATTGCATTTTAGAATTGTTTCTGAAGATCAAACATGCAAAATATCTATTATATATGTTGTTTCTTAAGTAGAAATCTCCATACCTCACCTACAGCAACTCTACTCAGAGCCTGACGAGCACTGGTCACGTGTGAATCTACTCAGCATGGTTAACAAGTCCCTGTAAAATTTTCTGTTTGTTGCTGAGGCTGCTGTCAAATCTGATGATGCTTTTCCACTTTGTCCAAGCAGTTTGAGAAAAATCTGATGTTTCTGTGTCAGGCAGTACCATGCTCATTCAGAGAAAACTCATTCGGATTGACAGTAATCTGAGCAGGTACTGTTTGATCAAAAAGATACCTTCTTCAAAATGCACTTTTAGGTGGAGAGAGTTTATCAGATGTCACAGCATAATCAATTGCTTCTCACTGAGGTGGTACAGCAGCTCTGGCAGAGTGCAGATGGCGGCTGCACTTCTGCAGCTGGGGCATCTTTGTCTGGAAGTGCTCATCACTGGTGTGCAGCAGATAAACCCATGGGAAATCATGTCTTTTCCTACCCCTGAGAAAGCCTCAAAGTCACCACATGTACAATCCTCAGTTACCAGCATCTGCTTGCATTTTCCTCAGATGCTGATATTACACTTCACAGAGGTCTGGAAATGAGATTAATCTGCTGGGAATGTCAGAATGAGGGAGAAACCTGGGGTCCCGCTGTGACATGTTTCAGGCGGCTTTTGCAATATCAGAAGTGTGAATTTCCACACATGCCACTGTCAGGACATGGGGCTACAACCACATTGGAAACAAGCCCCAGGATGAAGGCAGCATCCTTGGTTCAGAAAGGAGGGGAGACAGCCTAGCACCCACACTGGGCATCATGCCAAAAGGTCTCTGACACTGTCAGTGTCATTTTACTCTTATTTCTTTTAAATGAGACCTAACACTAAGAGGGAAATAGCAGTCCCATGCTGGAAGACTGGTCCTGAGACGGTGAGCACTGATATGGGTGGTACTAGAGACTTCTTTCCTGGTCCCCACTCTGCCACCGATGTATTGCACTGTGTGTCTGTTTTCCTCTCCTGCTTATGTTCAACGGCCATAAAATATGGATAGGGCCTATTTAGCTCTTAGTCATGTTGTCAGCATTATTTTATGAGTGTGTTACAGTGCTTTGAAAACTAAAGTATCCTCTGAATTACTGTTTTAATGCTGTGCAACAGATCAACGACATTGATAACTGGGTTGCCTTGTCATTAAGTCATACATTTGACCAGCATACCACTCAGCACATAACTTGGACAGCTGTGAGCTCTCTCACTCACATCATCACCAGAGCAAGAGGCTTACCCATAGTTGCTGAATCATCTGCTAGAGCTGCATAACCAATGTATTTGCTGTAGATACTATTTCCAGTGAAAATAACTCCTCATGAGGCCACACCTCACACTTTAGTGAGATAAGTGGTTAACCATTGTCTTAACTAAAGATTGACATAAAGCTGATAAAGCCAAGAAGCTAGCTGAGCAGTAACTTCATTAACTCCCTACATGCCAATCAACCAGGGAGTTTTACAAGCTGACCAGAAAATAAGGCTACCTGAAATGCAGTGCAGGCCTCTCCGGATGTGCCTGAGGGTTAACTGAGTAAGTCTCCTACTGGTAGTGTGCACACTGTGCCAGCTTTAAAGCCTTATGCTTGCCTGTTTCAACTAAGAAAAACACAGATCAATCACAGCCTGGATGGAGTGCCACGGTGGACAAGACACAGCTATCCCTACCCAGAGGAGTTATGCAAGTCCTCGAGTCTTCTCTTGCTCTGCCTGAAATGAAAATGTGACATTTTTACTTTTTCTCTCTTCCAGGTGCTCCAACAAGTAGTCTGCTTGCTGTAACACTGGTGGAATGTAATGCAGTCCTGAAGACCCTGCAAGATCCTTGTCAAAACTCATTCCCTTTTAGCATCAGCCTGCCTGGGGCAGTCTCCTGCTGCCAGCACTCCCTGCCTTGCCTTGCCCTGCCAGCCCACCCTTGCCTCTACTCACCCGCCACCTCACCAGCTGCCCAACAGCAGGTCAGCTAAACCTTTGAGAATGGGTGGTTTAGAGGTTTGTGGTCTTGCAGCTGACCCAGACGTAATTGTCAGGCTTCTTTGCTGTCTTCTCAGAAAACCATGGTCTGAGTGGTCATAACAGCTTCTCTGCCACAAGAGTTGTCTTTTCAGGTCAGGACTGAGGCTCGTTGCCAGGATAACAGGGGAAAGCTTTGAAAGACCAGCTGAATCCCAAGATTCAATCTCCCTCCTGCAAAACCTTTAGTCTTTGCTGTGTAATCTGCTGAAGTTTGGAGGATAATGAATTGCAAGTTTCAGTTTCTCAGACTGCTCATCCAGAATTCCACACAGGGACCCAAATCTACAATGTACAACTTCTGATGCTTCAAATACGGCACTTTTTATTTTTCCCCCACAGACCTGATTCTGAGGAAGCACCTTGTATGTATTATAATAGTCTTGGATCTGTAGGAAGTCATCATTTGCAAAGAGGGAATATTTGGTAACTCCATCCTATTGAGTAATCAACATCTTGCCTTTGGACTACAGCATTACATTTGCAGCATGCCTCTGCAAAACATACTCTGCAAAGGGATCCGTGGCTCCTTGTACTTGGTATTCCTACATTGCTTTCATCTTTCCTGCAGATGAAGTCTGGCTGAATTTTTCACACCCCAGGAGATAGGGCAGGATTTTTTTGAAGCAAATTGCTAAGTAAGGAGTTCCTTACCAGAGCAATTATGGTTTATTGTTTCAGTCAGTAAATGTTTAAAAAAGCAGCCGTCTCTTCAGAACGTATCATAAAATATGACGGGCACACAAACTGTAAATAAATAGAAATAATTGCTTGTGCTACAAGATCCAGTCCAGGGTTGGTTTCAGTTCCTGGTATAGCTGCAAACTTTCTGTCCATCTATGAGCAAACCATTTCATCTTCTCTGTATCTCGTTTCCTTTTCAGGGCAATAAGCAGAATAATTTCCCTGTCCAGAGGATGAGGAGAACTTTAGCAGGACCAAAGTAAATAGCTTGCAGTGATTTCACATATTTGCAGCCACATTGGCTGAACATGATTTTTAAAAAGGGAAAGGAATTCCATTCAGCCTCTGGTTTGACTGTTATCCATTTACACCAAAGAGCCCAGAAAGGTCTGAAGTTTAGGTGTGTCATGATTAGCAGCATTTATTTTCACAGTCAGATACCTCACTGTCTTTTAACACTGTCACTGTACAGAAGAGCAACAAGAACCGCGAAAGCCACGATTCACCTGAGGCCCACAGACTGCAGCTGCTCCCATAGCTCTTGAAACAAGAACAATCAGATTTGTGCTTCAGCATTGGTGTTTTTTAATTCCTCTATCAGTTAATATTGTAAACATGCAGCACTGACAGTTAGAAGCAGCGTGTGTTTGCAACCCATTGTTAGTACATGTAACCATCCTGCCATAATTAAAGTGCAGGGGCTCCTTCCCCATTTGCCCACCCACTTCTAGGAAGCATCTGAAAACCTTTGTGTGTCTACAGGGAGACACAATGAAGCCTCACACTTGTGTTTTTCTGCAGACTTTTTCCTGCTGAGCTGGTGATCTTGTCATCTGTATAGAAAAAAAAAAAGATTCATTTTCAATGAGGATGAAAAATGGATCGCTACAATTATGAGGGACTCACCTCTCTGTGCTTCACTGGTACCTTCACTATCATGACAGTGGCTACCTAGCAACCATGCCTTTCTACTCAAGCCAGCGTTATTTATACATATTTGTATTTCTACTGGCATAGGCAAAAGGTAGCCGTAAAAATAGTAATTCACTTGGACATGGTATGCTAAAGCGCCTTCTTTCAGAGAATTTAAAGCAGTATTTCAGGAGCAGCTTGAAGAAACACCAGTGGCTTGTTTGTTGGCATGGCAAGTGTACCTGTTTAAGCTCACTCTTTAGACATGCTTCTTTGCAGGTTAAAGTACACAGAAAGTATTTATTGTTAAAAGTAAATAAAAAAATAAATCAAAACCCCAACCACTCCCTCCCCAAACCTTTGAAAAACAAGACCTTACGGTTTTACAGGACTGAGTCCTCTTGCTCATAATGCGCAGTAGCAATTAACCCTCACCAGTGGGTGGTTTCTGGGCTTACCTTAACATAAGAATTACTTAAGCTTTAAATTTATGGACTTCATGTCAGTTGCTTTTTGCCCAGAAGATAGGGTGGAGTTAAGTGTGCTTGCGATTTGTAGACAGAGGCACTCTAAGGCAATAAATAAGATCCTTTGCCTCCCTCCTGTCTGAAAGCAGAAATAGGTTAACCTTATAAAGCTGTGTAATTGTTCTGGTTGTTTGTATTTTAGATCACTGCCCTCCCTTTCAGCCCTCCCTCTTCCTTCCCCATCATCTATGAAAAATAAAATCAAGCAGAAGCTGTAAATCACTATATGCAGCTTACCTAACTTGTCCCTTTTGCAGCTGTCAAGAAGTAAAACCTAGTAAATATAGTTCCTGCCCATTTTCACATGGCAACAGCTTTGTCAATTCATGGGATGAGATACCCTCTCAAAAATGTTTAAAGACAGCTCTGTATTCCTTTCTGTTACCCTTCTGCTCCTAGCTGAAGCCTTGTCACAGTGTTCCTCTCTCTGGCTTTTTTCCAGACTTCAGACTCATGTATTAGGATTTCATCCATTTCAGTGTTTCTTGTTTAGTATTATCCCACTAACTTTGAGGTTTTCAGAATATTTATTAACCTTCGCAAACCTTCCATGAAGTAGCAAACTGCTCCTAGTCCAATTTAACATGTGAGAAATAAGGCACTGTATTTAGTATCATAGAGTATTGGGTAAATTCCCTGATTCTGCTGGAATTGGGTACTGAATAAAAGGACTTTGTACAAACCGAAAGTATTTGGCCGACTGTTAGAAAGATTGAAACAGAGACAGGCATTTGGCAAATCACAGGAAGAAGGGGAAAATTGTTTCTGTAAAGGTAGATACGGTAATAGACATTTAAATAAACTAGATCGATTATATTGAGTATTGCATAGTGAAATTAACAGCCAGTATTTCTGAGTATCCCAGATATCAGAGGTGTGAGTTCAACTTCAGGCTCCTACAGCAGCTTAATGGTCCTGTAACAGGTTCACAGTTAACAAATAAATACAAAAAGAAGGGACTAAGTGAAATGTATCCCCATGTTAAGTGCTTGGACTCTTAAGATGCTCCAAGTAGGATCCAAAACAGGTGTCACTTTGGGTAGTAACAGAAAAGAAACTGAGACGTGAGAGGAGGACCACTGTGTCTCAAGGTCTCCATCATCTCAGGTGAGTCTTTAAGGAGTTTAGTTTACCTGAAATCTACAGACCAGTGGACATGTGGTCTCTGGTACCTACAGATAGCTTTTTTCTATGTTTCACGCTGTTTGAAGGACTACATATAATTTAAAATAATGAATTAGATCTCAGTTCTTCATCACTAATGCTTTAGTCATGTAGTATTGATTCCTGTTTACCTTTATGCTATACAGCTGGATTGCACTGGAAATAATTGTTTTACAAGAAGGGGTGTGCCAGTGAGTCACCCAAAATCTGTGGTCCTGCCTGCCTGAGACAGGGTGAAGCACCAACTCCTGTTGAGAGGAACTGAACCCAGAGATCTCAGTAGCTGGGTGACTGTTTAAAGAGGAGAGAGAGAGCACCAGCAGCAAATTAAAGCACAGCAGCTGCAGCTGCTTTCTGTGTTAGATGCCCATCTCTTTGACATTTCAGACACACATTCTTCCTGAGAAAGTGTCCAATTACAGGTGACCATTGGAATAAATTCTTTTTTTTTTTTTTTTTTGCACAGAATGATCCACAATCCATTTAAATCCTGCTGTAGGCACCAAGTTCTTGGTAAAGACATATTTTGACAACTGATCTTATCGAGCCAAATGTGCCACTGCTTCAAGCCTGCAAAAGCCTGTGAAGTTGCATCAGAAACTATGGCTCCATTTCTTTATCAGTTTCTGTGCAGGAGAGCTGTGTCTTGCCTTTGCCACCCTTACTGCTTTCATTAGATCTGGTATTAAACATGTTGGATAGAAACAGGCAAAGAGTCTCTCAGGGAAAGAGGATGTCCAAGTTTAATGTGGGTTGTTGTCCTGGGTTCAGCAGCAGCAGTCAGTTTTTATTCTTCTTAGTAGCTGGTGCAGCGCTGTGGTTTTGACTTTCTGCCTGGGAAAAATATTGATAAAGCCGATGTTTTCAGTTACTGGTCAGAATGTTTACCCTGACCAAGGACTTTGTGAGTCTGATGCTCTGCCAGGGAGGAGGAGAAGCCGGGAGGAAGCAGGGACAGGACGCCTGACCCAAACTAACCAAAGAGGTATTCCATACCACAGCACGTCATGCCCAGGATGTAGAACTGAGAGTTCCCGGAAGGGCTGGATCATGGCAGGTGGGGGTGAGGTACCGGTTGGTGAGCGGTTGTATTCTCTATCTTGTTATTTCCTTTATCATTATTACTATTAGTGGTAGCAGCAGTGATTTGTGTTATACCTTAGTTATTAAACTGTTCTTATCTCAACCCGTGGGAGTTGCATTCTTTTGATTCTCCTCCCCGTCGCTCCAGAAGCGGAGGGAAGAAAGGTGGGGGGGGAAGTGGACTGCGTGGTTCTGATTTACGGCCTGGGCTTAAACCACGACAGTTCTATTTTGGCGCCCAACGTGGGGCACGAAGGGTTGAGATAACGACAGATCTGACCGAGGCACAATGCTGATTTATTGGCTCTCAAAGTTGTTCTTTTCGATATCACAGTTTCAGTATGCTGTAGCTTACTTAGAGCCGGTATTTGCTGTGTTAGTGTTTATCAAGTGTGGGCCTTGGGCTAAGGTTCTTGTTTCATTGTACTTTATGGTAATGGCTTGTAATACGGGGGGGCTCCGGCAGCAGGGCGGGATGGACGTGGCTGTGGACTTGTACCTGGCCGTCCCGCTGCTCTTCACTGTCCTGGCCCTCGTCCTCGCGTCCGTCTTTGTGAGGCTGCGGGGAGCTGAGGGGGAGCGGCCCCGGGAGCCGGCGGCGGCCGAAGCGGCCCGGGAGAGCGGCTCCGGCGATCAAGCGGCGGCGGGAGCGGGGCCGGAGGCCGGGAAGGAGGCGGCTGCCGAGCAGCGGGAGGAGGCGGCGGAGGAGCCGAGCCCCACAGCTGAGCCCAGCCCCGCGGCGGCCGAGAGCATTCCCCAGCAGCAGCCCAGCCAGCCCCGTGAGCCTGAGCCGCAGGAGGATGCAGGAGACCCCGCAGCGCTTTCCAGCAAGGCAGAGGAGGAAGATCTGGACTCGGAAAAAGAGAAGCTGGTGGTGAGGGGGCCTTCAAGCACAGCAGCTACACCAGGCCCAGTGACAAGTACAGCAGCAGCATTTGAGAGTTTTGAAGGTTTTGAATGGCCTTTGGGTACCCTTGGGACCTGCCTGCTGATTGTGATGGGGATCACCATGTTGGCACACACACAGAGTGTGTTCTACCCACGACCATTTTGTCTGATCCCGAGAGTTAAGCAGAGTCAGGTTTGGGTCTTGTCTGGGTTTAGACAATACAGGGGGACCGAGAGGTTTTCCCCAAGGCTGGACAGTCATGTGTGTTACGGTGTGTGGGACAGTATGGGCGAGTATCTAATCCACTGGGCCCCTCCAGTGCTTTGGAAGCGTCGGAGATGGAAGGCAGCTGTGTGGAGTCCCCGACAACAAGTTGCAGAGACTGCTACAGGGGAGGGTGAATTATTTTAAGCCTGATGGGCCCATCCATCAGGGCGGAGATGCAACATAGAGATGGACTCATGATCGAGGGGTGGACTTTGCAATGGGCCTCACCTGCTCTGAAAGACTGTTACAAGAGATGGAGCCCACCATCATGGACCAAATGGACTCAGCAGCTTTATAGGGATTGGTCCGTGCACTAAGATAAGAGTGCACTGAAATGAGAGTGAGGGTATATGGATAATGTGGGATCTGAGCATGACGTGAATGGTATGGAATAAGGGGTGGATACTGTCCTGGGTTCAGCAGCAGCAGTCAGTTTTTATTCTTCTTAGTAGCTGGTGCAGCGCTGTGGTTTTGACTTTCTGCCTGGGAAAAATATTGATAAAGCCGATGTTTTCAGTTACTGGTCAGAATGTTTACCCTGACCAAGGACTTTGTGAGTCTGATGCTCTGCCAGGGAGGAGGAGAAGCCGGGAGGAAGCAGGGACAGGACACCTGACCCAAACTAACCAAAGAGGTATTCCATACCACAGCACGTCATGCCCAGGATGTAGAACTGAGAGTTCCCGGAAGGGCTGGATCATGGCAGGTGGGGGTGAGGTACCGGTTGGTGAGCGGTTGTATTCTCTATCTTGTTATTTCCTTTATCATTATTACTATTAGTGGTAGCAGCAGTGATTTGTGTTATACCTTAGTTATTAAACTGTTCTTATCTCAACCCGTGGGAGTTGCATTCTTTTGATTCTCCTCCCCGTCGCTCCAGAAGCGGAGGGAAGAAAGGTGGGGGGGGAAGTGGACTGCGTGGTTCTGATTTACGGCCTGGGCTTAAACCACGACAGTTCTATTCCAGGTCTGTAAAATGGGGATAATATCACTTGCCTAACTCACAGGAGAGCTTAAGTTTCCAAAGTATTCTGCTGATGTCAGAAAAATTATAATGATCACTAATTAGAAAATGATCATCCAACGTAGTCTTTGATTCTAGGCAGATTTTATCCTTTACCCTTTCTATTACAACTGTTGAATTGCAATTTCATTCGTCTTCATTGTCTGCAGTTTTGAAGTAATTGGAAAAGTTCACAGTGAAGGCTTTGAGGTGTCTTCCTGTTATCAAGGGTTCCTATTAAATACATTAAATTGATTTAAGCCTATTACTTTATCAAAAGAGCATAATCCTTTTCTTTAGCTTTCAAGGGAAAGCAGCAACTATCTCAGTTAATTACTGTTTCCTTGCTGGTACCCCAGAGCAAGTAAATGTTCCACAGTCCAAAGTAATTGGTAATGACTGGGAACAAACATGTACATATTGGTCCTAATAACCAATAAGATTAATTGGGAAAACTGGGAAAAATGTGGACTGTAAAATACCTGAATTTTCTTCACAAAAGAACATGACTTTCCATCTTATACGAAACATATATATGTTTTACTTTGTGCTTATATAAAAAACAGGTAATGAAACATCCCTAAATGACGTAAACATGTAAACTATGGGTCACCACAGAAAGGGATCAGACAAAACCAGTTTTGACAAGATATTGGCCATTTTCAGTACACAAGTGTAATGCAAAGTGTACAAGCAGCCCTGTACGGGGACTGGAGGTTCAGCTGCTCACAGATCCTGCTTGCCCTCATCACAAGCAGCTTTAGGGCCCTTCTTCTGAAGACCTTCTGTGTCACTACATAGGCAGCTCACCTGTGTCACAGCAGCCACACGATGCTATTGCAAGATGACAGTGAGTGTACAGAAGGAGAGGAGATGGTGAGTTTGTCCTGGCTGTGCTGACCCAGAGGCATGTTAGTCAATGTTAGTCAATATTTAGCTACAGAGGAGGAAGAAGCTACTGTTTCCTTCCTGATGTGCAGGGTCCTAATACACCCCAACCCAGGTGGACAGAGCAAATGCACCCCAGGGTGGGAGAGATGAGCAGGACTGAAGGAATGCGAATAAGCGGACAATGCAAGCTGGGTGCAGGAAGGGGTTGGTGGTGTGAGGGGGACAATAATATTTCACCTCCCACAGGTTTGAATCCAAGCCAGAGTGTGTGATGAAAGCAGAAAGCTTTCTGAAGTATATTTCAATAAATTTGCCCAGATTCTTAAGAGATTTCTAATAAAATAGTCCTGTCAACTTCAGTGAATCTTTGATTTATACTGACTGGGGATTTATCCTTCTGCTGGGGTATTTCTAAAGTAAGTATAATTTTGTTATACTAGCAAGTCAGTTATTCTGATATATGTATTATTGGTTATTATGGACTGTCATCAACACTTCAGTCAGCTGGCCGTGATTCATGAAGGAAAATCACTCTTAATTAAACATTCATCTAATTATTCTTGCCAAAAACAAATGAAATATGCAACCAATATGTTCCATAACAGCTTCAGAAGAGTACCACTAGGATTTGTGAAGCCAGATGATTGAATGCACAGAGAAGCTTTTCAGCACGTTACATGAGAAAAGGATCCATCCCTACCTTCTAACTGTCTTCCAAACATTTCAAGCAGTATTTAATGTCAGACTAGATTTTGGAGTAAGGCACATTAAATGACTACAGTAATTGCTCTTTGGGAGAACAGATTTGAGTGACAACACTTTCTCTAACCTCCAGGGTCTTACTTTCCTATGAACAGCTTAACATTTAAACAAACGGATTTCTCAATATTTTACACAAAAAAAAAAATTCCCTGCTGAGGCTCATGTAACTACTTTTCTGTATGCAATTAAAAAGAAACGATCTAGCATAGCATTTTTCTTTGGTGTGTCACTGAATTGCTAGTCTGTTTCATGCATGCATATGCATCTAAGTACTAGGATGTTGACCCCTACAGAATTACTTCAAAATGCCTAAAGCTTATCATTCCCCCCGTGTCTGAGACTACAAATCTAATTACTGAGTGCCTGAAATAGTTTTGTGAGCCCTGCAATTTTTTTTCTTGCCCTAACTTATCTCAGCTTACAAAGTCTTGAATACACAGCAGTTAAAGATTTGCGTCCCAATTTGTGGGCATAGATGATGCAGATTGCTCATATACATTTGATTGAAATCAGTTGAACTTCCCTAGTGTTAAAAACTAACTGAAGGGAAGAACAAAAATGAGACTTAGCAATATTTGCCTCATCAAAAGGGCAACGGTATAAGGGCGAAGGTATAAGTGTGTTTCCACTTCAAATTCACCTCAAAAGTCTGGCATTCAATTTATGTTTTGTTTACTGCATAACCTAACAATCATTGCCATGGGTTGCCAAAAGATATATTGTGACTTCATAAAAACTACAGTAATGCCATATAATTCCCAATACTTGTTCACAATTGTAATAAAATCATTTCTGTTAATAAACTGTCTCCTTCTCAATCTGAGGAAATTGTATCATGAATTATAGGAAAATAAGTAGTAGGTAGTGGGGTTTATGCTATTCAAATATGTGGCAAAAGCCTGGAGATTCAGCAGGTTGCTTCTGATACCATCACATCTGCAGGTTGTCAGGTTCTGGTATGCTGCTTCTCTACAATTATTTATCAAAAGACCTAAAACAAACGTTTCAAAAGGATTTTGCAGAGCAGTTGGAGTTTGGGTTTGTTTCTCAGTCCTGCTGCAGCTTTTATGTGAAGGAAATTGAGAACGACACTGGTTAAAGCAGGTAGGTGCTGATCTCCCTTTGAAATCAAGTCTTACAGATGTTTCTTGTTAAATCGGTGGGAAGTAGACATCTAAGAAACTTTAAAAACCTAGCCTCTGTGCTCTCCAGAACAGCCTCCAATTGGAAGCAAGTAGTGCAATGCCTGATATGACTTCGGAGTTCAATGTAAATTGATTATATCTTGGAGATTTCTTGAGATTGCTTTTCATACATATCTTAGTATTCCTAGGACTTCTATCAGTAAACATAAAATATGTGCATCACCTGAACCTGGCTGTCACAGCACAACCAGCATTTCATTAGTATACTTTTATGCTATAGGATTATTTTGTGACTTTTGAATGCCACCATTAAAGTTTCATCTTTCTCGTTCTGAAAAACCAGTCAATTCATCTTTATTTTTTCAGTTATCATAACTAGAGTTTTCCTCTGACCTTAATCCACAAATCATGTCTGCCTTACCACATTGACCAGATTAGTCATCAAACAGTCAGATCTGTAGTCATTTTTCTTTCTTGGTTTTCTTATTATCATTTTATTAGCTGCAAATTCCTGCAAAACCACACAGACTTCCTTTCCAAATCTGACTACCACTGCTCCCATTAGATGGAGGAGTATTTTAGCAAGCTGTGACCACAGAAGAATGGCAATTAAGAAATTGCCGCTATGGCTTCATCCTTCAGCAATTGCCAGCAGGCACCAGTGAAGCTCTATGGCATCTCACACAGCACCCAAAAGTGTGAAAAGCAGAGAAAACATCAAGGCAGTAAACTGGCAGCAGACATGTACTGGGGAGGCTGGAAATGCAGGGTCCCTGAGAAGGCTGCCGCACACAATTGCTTGTGCAGCCAAAGCACCTGATTTTCTTCTCCTCCTGCCTCCTTCAGCTACCAGCAGCATGCAGCATGTTTTCCCACAGGAGATTTCTGCTTTCACTTGTGCTGCAACACGCTCACGTTGAACTTGTGACTCACTCTTAACACATGCAGAACCCTCTCCTCCCCTTCCATCACTGGCAGTAATGCCAGCTGTCCACATCAACCCTTCTCTCACCATCCTCCAGCTCAGCAATGGCCCCTGCACTGGCTTCAGACCCCAGGAGAAGAGGGCTACCTCCATGGGTGCTGAGTCTCATGAGACGGACAAATTTACAGCCATGCCCTGTGCTTAGTGTTTCCAACTAGGTAGCTCTAGACAGGTCCCTGCTTAGCTGTTACGGGACTTTTAGCAAGCCCTTTTGACGTGCCTGTGTGTTGTTCAAAGGGTCCAAGCACTTAACTTTAAATTTTTGCTTCTATTCTGGGGACCAGTTGGCTGAATATTCACTTTACAGCATCTAAACATATGGGCATCTACATTCTTTATCACATGTAGCAGAGAGTCCACTGAGCAATAAGGAGACTTATTTGTGTTAACTGTTCATTTCACATTGTATTTAATACTGCAAAAAAAGGATTTAAATTTGTTTGCATACAGAAAGTAAATTGTTTTTATGTTGTGCTGCCAGAGTAAAATTTTGCTGCATGCAGCTTTCCTCTTCTTTTCTAAGAAGCTATCTAAAAATAAATGCTGTACACCTGCTTTGTCTCTGTTTATCATCCAGTAACTAAAACTAAACATGTATGTAGCACTGTGCTTAAAGCCTCAGTTAAGCCTAGAGAGGGAACTTCACATGCACTGCTTTTGCCAATAGTCTTACTTCTCACATCAGACAGCATGAACTGTCCTAGCCCAAGCTTCCCCCCAAAACACCTTTGATATAATATGCTTTAACTTTCTGTCAGCCCTGAAGTGGTTGGGCAGTTGGACAAGATGATCATGGTAGGTCTCTACCAACTGAGACCTATATGTATATTCCATTCCATAAGAAACCAAAAATCCATTTCCTTGCCCTTTCCTTTCTGGAGGTTTGCACACCATCAGACATAGCAGTGCAAGGTCAATCACGACCTGAACTGAGGCGAGAAGCACATTCCAGTGCTGGGAAGTTCCCACACCTCACACCACAGCTCCCGCTGGAAACAGGGCATCACAAGCTGAAACACTACTGGCATCTGAATTGTCAAATTGTGGTTTCTGATTCAGATTGGGCCTCAACAAGTCCTGTGCTGTCAGATATACCTCAAATTCAGGGATTTCTGTCATCCAGACTTCTGTTTCACACTAGCTATTTCTGTCTTCTGAAAGAAATGCTCTTGTTTTCACGTTCTGGAAAGCATTGTGACTGCTGTTATGCCTCTACCACAATACACCATTGGCTAACAGCTATTTTAGAAATTCATGTCAGGTTCGTTCAACCATTTTTATTCTTTTGTCCATTAAATCAGACTGGCATCCAGGGCTACAGTTGCTCTCTCATTGATTTCTGGTCTGTGCTGGGTAATGGAATGCCCCCAAAATTTCATGGTAGCGTCATCTGTTCCAAAGTTATATATATGATCTGCTCATTCATCAAGCATATATAACTGGCTACAATGACATCTGTAAATCTAACACACATTAAATGTATCTGGGACCTATAGCCAGGACCAATGAAGATCAATGAATCTTGCACTCTTCACCATCACTGAAGGATTTCAAGAAATAATGTGGAGAGAGACGTACTTCTTGACTTGAAGTTGCTTATTGCTTATTGCTTATTGCTTGGGGTACTCTGTTTAGAGATGTTTACGTGTTTGAAGGCTAAGGGACTGAGAATGGATTAAGCTGGTTTTCCACTTGCTGGCCCTGAGCAGAGGGCCATATGCATATTATATAGAAATTGTAAGGAGGCCTTTTCCTCCTCCAGCAGTCATTGCAGGGAAGGAGCATCTCCTGTTGGATTTCACAGGGACAGATTCTCATAGTGTGCATACCCAGCTTCTGGGCTTCTGCAGATGGGAGACCATCTCTAAAGCACTCCAAGGAGTACTGGGGTCAGCTGGCCAAATCAAAGCCCAAACTAAACTGGGGACCAACCAACAATCTGCGCTGACCCAGCTGTGACCTAGTTGTGTCCCACTGATTTTGAAAGTGTAGAGATTAAAAAGAAAAAAAAAAAAAAAAAGAAAAGTAAATCTGAGAAAGGTTTTCTTACCAGGTTTCCTACAATATCGTGTACTGGATAACCAAACAAAGCACATTACTGACAGGGAAAAGCTGCACTCTGCTACGGATAAAAAGTTTTTTCACTTATGTTTGTTACATTGAAATGCCAGGTGTTAATCCCTGCCCTCAGGGGCATAAAATCAGGTCAGAAAAAAAATCCCTGAAGGTGAAAAGTTTGCAAAGTTGTGTCCAAAAAGGCATTGTAGTGTAATTTTACTTTCTGCTGGAATGCCTGAGTATCAGTGAGACAAGTGGTTGGACTAGTCACTGGTGTGTGGCATTAAGATTCCTACAGAAATAATCACTGCAAAAATGCTGAAAGACATGATAGGTGCACACTGTCTTCACCTATGAAAATAAAAATGCTGTGGGTAGGCTATCATATAAAACATGTAATTGCTACCAAATGAGGTCAAAAAGGTTTATATTTGATGATTATTACTATTTTTGGAGAACACTTTTTGGGCCAAGGGAATTCTTTTTGTCTTGAATTGTTTGGATGTTTTGGTTCCTGAGTCAAGAGCTCTGGAGGCACCATTAGGATATGAACTAAGGATATATTTCTTTGTGCCAAAATATGCCAGTCAAACAATTTTAGGAGAACCCACCAACCTGAATGGCTGCAATAATTTGTCGAAAATAAGAATGGATAGATCCTGATGTGCAGTATGCCATCAGAACACTGGGGAAGAATATAGCAGAATGCCCCGTAAGCAGTATAGACACAGTCACCAGTCACCCAGTGCAGCTATGAGCTTCCAAAGCAGTTAGAGAGTTGTACCCACAAGGAAAATAAATCAGTAACGTAGTAAATGCTTCAGAATAGTTTTGGACTAGAGTCTGTAGTATGTCAACATGCAACAATTTAATTAGCCTTCATTCTGCACTAAATACCTCAGAGCCCTATCCTGCAGTTGGGCAAAATGCCCATGAAATCCAAGAAGAAAGCATAGAGCCCTTTAGTGTAAGGAGGGAAATACAATTTGTTTTTATAATAAATCTACAAGTATTTCAGCCAAGCTAGGAATAATGCAGGGAGGTTGTTTCCTTCTTCCTACAAATTTGTCTTTCAGTGGAATCATGCACTTCCTAATTTGAAATTGCCAGTTCTAGTGGAAATACGGTGTTATATCTGACTGTTAATTTTTTTAATCTGCCTAAAGAAGCAGAGGAAGTCTGCTGTGGACCAGATGCAGCGACTTTAAATTCCTTCCTCTCTTCCTTTAATATGTCTTGTGCTGTTGTATAGAGAGGGTGCTATGAAGCTTTTATGAACCACCACCATGGATGTTATCAACGTAGCACCAGTGGCTTTGGAAACAGGGTAAGTTTATAGCAGGTGAGGATGTAGCCTGCAGTTTGTGCTTGTGTGTGGGTATGTGTGCGTGCTGAGAAGAAAAACGCATGCACAAGCATAGATTTCTAGTTTTTTCCGTTTATTTTTAGCAATTTCTTGGTTCAGCCACTGTTTAAAGTGTAAGCTCTTTCAAAGCTCTCTTTAAAAGTCCTGCCCTTTTTGAGAGACATTCGAATATTGTGAAAATAACCTTTAAAAAGTCCATGTCCCATAAAAGACATTTGACCACTTCTCAGTTAACATATATTCAGTCATCCAATAAGACTTAATCCAACTAAGAGACCAACTAAGAAATTGTTCTGGGGGAGGCTCTAATAAATCAGGAACATATTTAGATGAGTAGCAGTGGTGGTTTAGTGGTAATGGTTTTGACCCATTTCCAATTTATTAAAGCCTTTCTTCAACTCAATATAAATCCAATTCTTAGAATGAAAAACTGAATTAGAAAATAAAATGTAACGTAACATCTTTTTTATGAGATAGGAAATGAGAGTGGCATTTCATCTTCTATTGTTTGACACTTAAAAGTACAATTAAATTGAAAAAATAAGATGAAAATCTGTAGGACAGAGTAACTCCTATATTTAACATAAAGAAATAACTGTAGACGTCTTTAACTGATTAATCTCCCTTCCTTTTTCATGGAAGACTTCCATATGAAAACAAAATTGAATGTTTCTTACAGCATGAATTGTCTTTACCTAACTAAATAGAGTGCTAAGGAAAATGCATTTATCCTTAGGCAGAACATAAGTACACATGGTTATGAAGGTCAGCCTGGTTTCTAATCTGAGTGAAATATAAGTACCATATTTAGCAGATGCATGTACAAGTATGCCCATACAAGAAGAGAGAGTGAGAAAAGCAATTATAATTGCTATTCCCCAAATATATCATGGATTCTCAGATTTTTATATTATGCTTTTACATTCCAAGAACAAACCTTCACAGGTCTTAGGGGGCCAGGGGATGGGGGAAGATAAGAGAAGTTTCAGCTTCTGGCAGGACTTTTTGTTTGGTTAAATGTTAAAAAAATATAAAAAAAAGGCAAAAAACATTTTTAGTGAACTTCAATCCTTTTTGTGATCTTTCCAAAATTTAAATTAATCCAAAAAGCAAATTTTATTCTAGGCAAAGTTAGATGGCAAAATTCTGCTCCCAGTGCAACACTTTAGATGCCCATGAATTGCGTGAATCTGTCACTGGAATTTGAATTTGATGCCAAATGTCTGTATTTTCAGCATCTATTGACAGGCCTACAAATAACATATCTAACTAGTCTGCTACAGAGAAAATAGTCTGATCTTTGTACCGTAGGGAGCTTTCGTATTTAAACAGCATTTAGGAGGACAGCTTTGCATAAGAATATTAAAGTGATTTATACATACATACAAAGGAAACACTTTTGATTTCCTCTTTGATCACTATTCAAATGAAATCAAAACAAATCCATAGTCGTTAGACATTTTTAGGCTTAATACCTATTTTTTAGACAAGTCCTCTACCATGTATGTCATTATCATGGCAATGCATTTGGCACATGCCTTCCTTGCTTCTTTTGTTTTGTGGTTTTAGGAGATATGATAAAGACAATTAGAAAAATAATTACAGCTCATTGGAGTTGTTCCCCTTTTTAAACAAATACACTTTTACACATCTGGAAAGAGTGAAAAAGTTAAGAAATTCTTTGCAGGTACTAGAATGGCACAGCTGCCAAGGTCTGATCTCTCTTCCCTTTTTTTAATTCTATTATAGCACAGGAAGAGTACAAAAATCCAATAGAAAAGAATTAAAGTAAAATCATTACA
The DNA here is from genome assembly GCF_963264785.1 of Psittacula echo. NCBI lineage: Eukaryota > Metazoa > Chordata > Aves > Psittaciformes > Psittacidae > Psittacula > Psittacula echo. The sequence continues at coordinate 64,893,196 of NC_137735.1, forward strand.
TTTCTGATAGCAAATCATGACCAATTGTGTGGTGTCACTGAAGAGCATGAACTGCAGTAAAGTCTAAAAGCTGTAAGTGCCCCATTATTCATTTTTACTGAAAATCTAAGAGGGCTTCTTGTAAACACAAAATTTGTCATATTCCCCTTAAAGTAGGACTTTCAAGATTTCTAACAATTGCTTCACTACTGACCTTCAGAATCTTGAGTTATTTCTGTGTTTATGGGGTTCACAGCATTTATAGACACTTAAAGTGCTGTGTTAAGAAGCAAAAATACAAAGTGAAAACTTTGGCTACCAACATAAAAAAAAGTGTTCAAAATACAAACATACGGAGATTGAGAAAAGAATTGTTCCATTTATTCACTTCATTGATTTTGTGTCTTCACTTCTAGCCTTTGCAAGGATTATACTTTCAAACCGAAACCTCTCAATCTAATAATGGAAAGGAATTTCTTCAAAATCTGGAATATCCACAATACTTTTCAGTTTATTGTTCTCTGAACTGAAAAATGCAAACAACAAATAAAACAGTTACCAAAGTTGACTTCATAGTTACTGAACGCTGATTGCTTGAGAAGACATTGACCCTCACTAACATTTTCCATATTCCCCAACAGGCTAATTGGTCTAGTTTGAATTTTAAATTTGCTCACACAAAAAGAAATATTGCACAGGCAGAGAGATCAGTAAAAGAATTCCTGTTCCAGACCCAAGTTGTGGAGTAGGTAACATCTCTGAGCAGCTTCTCTCCACCTGATAGTTTTCCTTACTTTACTCCTTGTGCAAGTGAGTACGTATGCATGCTCCATTTCACTACTTTTTCAGTAGCTTTTTGCAATTCTTTAATCTTGTATGACCATCCACCACCTTATCTCAGTTAACCTCAGTAGTTAGGATATTCAGATAGAATCTGCCTCAACACCTCTGTTCTGTAATAGAAAACATCAGTAACAGAAAGTCCTACTGCCTCGTGCTGGACTCATGCCTCCATACCAGGAGACCATTTCTTTCTGATCACAAGGCATGCCTTCATGATTACCCTTCCCTGTAGCCAGCAACTGCTTGACACGTGACATTAGCTGCCAGCACCAAGCCAGGCATTACTCCACACTCCAGCACAAGGTTAGCTTCTGACTGCAGGCAGACGAAGATATCTGGCTTGCTTCCTTATTGCTTGTAATGATGATGATGGACCTCAAGCATTAGCTCCCGGCTATGCCAAATTCTGACTTTTTTTCTTTTTTTTTTATTTTTTCCTCTCCATTCTGTAATAGGCAATTAAGAGCTGAAATTGCACCAAGTACATGACAAAATGCCTAAAGAGAGCTATGCTTCTTAGGAAGGAAACTTACAGCCTCAGTACCAAGCAGCAGCAGCAGCCTGCACCCATCCTATATTCCACAATCTGTAATTTCAGCTACATATCTATTTATTCCAATGCTGCAGTATTCCATTTCTGAATGAGTTCCCACATCATGGTGACACATGCCTAGCATTATTGCATTTTAGACAGCCATCTGTACTGATATATTCAGCCAATAATTTGCCACCAGGAAATTGGTTCCTGGGAATATATTTCTTATGCGGAGTGCATGCATGCCTGTCTCCAATTTCTAAAATCCATATATCCTTGATGTATCTTGTAGGAAGTGGAAATCCTATTTCATCCTGAACTGGCTGTAAAACATAATGCTTGGTATTAATTAACGGGCAAATAAATTTATGCCATAGTTCATCAGCAAAACCTTAGCATTAGTGTAACAATCCCTGAAAGAATAAGTAGTAGCATGGAGATGCCAGCTGTCTAAATATGGCAAATGGCAGGGAAGAATGAAATAAGTCTAAAGGGACACAGATCCCCTAACTGATGAAAGATACGGGCTAAAAATATACCCCAGTGCAGATAAATATAGAATAATGATTACAAGAAAAATAATCCAAATGTGGGTTGTAGCATTTAGTGGAGCAATCTTACAGTACCCTGGAAAAGAAAACAGCCAGGTAGTTATTAACGAATAACCCTTCAGTACATTATCAAACTGGCTTATGATACGCATATGTAGTAAGAAATGGCCACCTAACTTCAGATCATTAAGTCCATTTCCTGTGACACTGGAACATAGCTCACCAGATGGGAGACACATGAAATATTAAAAAGATACTAAACATGTAGTTTAACTTTGGGCAGAAAGCCAAGGGTAGTAGGAGCATGGGCAGGCAGCTCACAAGTGGGGCTGAGGAGGTAAGAGTTCCTCAGCTGAAAAGCGTGGTTCAAATTATATGCAATGCAATTTTTATATCTGCTAAAGTAGGCTTTTTTTTTTTTTCTTCTCCTCTTTTTTTTTTTTCTTGGGAGGGGTGGAAGGGGGAGAAAGAATTAAAAATGGAAAGCTTGAAAGGATAGTTCCACATACTAAACAAGAAAGAGAAATTCTATTACTTAAAGCTAGGAGAGATGGACTTTTTTTAATTATCAGAGATTTTCTTGTCCTTGCGCAGACACCACTCTGCTAATCAGGGGCTTTCACAGCAGTTAATCCTACTTTAAGTGGGATTAGCTTTAATATTTAAATAAATAATCTCTATGGCTTTGCAGGTTTTGGGTGACAGGAGTCTGGGGAGGAGAAAACTGTTAATAAGGGGAAAAAAATGAAGCCTCCATCCTCCACCAGATCTGGAAGGCAAGCAGCAAAACTGGGAGAACATTTCAAAGGTCTTCCACAGCCCTGGAGGAAATTTCAGAGAACTGATCAGTCAGTTGCAATAAATGTGCATTCAGTTTGTTCTTGGAGGAAAGGAGACATTAGTAAGTAGCTTCACTTTACTAAGTCTTTGCAGAAAGATTACATGTTCATAGCAAAAAAGCAGTTTCCAAAGTTTTTATGAAATCATACATAAATATTGTTTTGACTTACACAGAATCATCTTTGGTGTAGATTTTTTTTTTTCCATATTTACACAGTACCACAAAAATGCTACATTTTGTAATAGATGTCCGCCATTTTTTTGTCTTTCAGCAAATTATTTACTGACGATTTAAATATTTTTATGAAAAAATCACTTTATTTGTTTCCTTCCTGTATAGAATAATTTTTCACTTCTGCATGCTTTGAACTTCTACAGACCATCATGACAATCGTATCACGTAGTCAGAAGTATTGCTGCATTGTTGCCTTTTATTGTATATCAATATTTTATGTAATATACTTTTTCAAATTCATGAGAGGGATTTTTAAACCAGTTCAGAATTAGAAAAGATAACCCATTTCCTTCATTAATTGCAGCTTACATATAACAGTAGGCTTTGAGAAGGAGATAACTTATGATAGCAAAAGGGATGGCAAGATTTTGCAAGAGGAATCACATCTGAGAGAGATTTTTTAGGACAACCCTGTTAAATAGAAATAAACACAAGCTATTGCAATAAGAAGTTAGGTCAAAAGAATTGGTCAAGGCATATACTTACTCATCCATCATTAGCTGAAGATCACGGTTTAAGCTGGCACCAGCACAAGCATTGGTGCAGCCTTAACACTGCCTCGAGGGAGGGAGCCATTGCAGATTAAACCCCTCAAACCCGCTCGTCACTGCATGGCCCCACCTATCAGTGGGCACAGGGGACAGGCACTTGCAGGAAGGGGTGTGGGTGAGGGCAAAGATAGTCCTGCTTCTTCCATGAGCTTCATTACTTTTTTGCCTGGTTTGCAGAGCTACGGCATAGTACACATTCTTAGGACAAAGGGTAAGATTTTAATTTTTTTTACTGTCTGCTTCAAACAAAACTGGTAAAATAAAGAGTGTTCCAAGATTCTTAGCTCTCCAGGGCTGCAGATCCTGGAAGAATCATCCTAGAAGGAAAAATTCTCATTTTTACTGAAGTCCCCCTTGCAAGTACTCTGGATAAGGAAGCACAGAGCTGATGTCAGCTGCACTTAGATTGGCCTTTTGGCATTACTAGAAAGACGAAAAAAAGGAAGAAAAAAACCAACCCCAAAACAGATGCCCATAAGCTGACTTCTAGGTTGAAATTTGTTGCATATGTTCAAAAAATACAAGCGACATTTGCTCCCATGTATTGTAGGCAGCAGTAACAGAAATTTGACATGTCAAATAGAGTACATGCCACTTAATCTATCCAGCTTGAGATCTGGAACACAGTGTGTTACAAAGACCTGGGAAAAAGAAAAAGAAAAAAGAAAAACATTAAATATATGTGAAATGTTATGGAAAAAAAAAAGTGTAAATTCTGTTTTTCAGCCCCCAGCTTCGCGGTTCTTCCTTTCTGATGCAAATAGCTTCCAACAGAAAGATTTGGGAGTGCAAATTTGTATGAAATGTTGGCAATTCAAAAAATAAAATGTTGAGAGGAATGACATAGTTTGTTTCCTTCAAAATTTCTAAAGTTCTTTTTTTTTATGAAGCACCAGTAGAGATTCCATAACAGCTCAGAATTAAACCTCCCTGAAATGTTAAGTATTAGCTTTCTCCTCCGTTGTTCAACAGGACAATGTGTGGCAAAAGTCAAAAAACCCCTCTGTATTAAAAAAAAAAAAAGATGCTGAAACAGTAATTCAAAGAGTTAACAACCACTGCAAATACATTTACTGCACTTCATTATAAAGTTAAAGTAAATGAAGCATTTAAAAAGAAATAACAGATGCCATCATCCTGGATGGATAATTAACAGCAGACTCTTTAACACTTACATTTAAATGGGACAGAAACATTTCAAAAAGATTTTTTTTTCTGTTGCAAAACATTCAGATGTAAAGAAAAAAAGACCATTCTCCTCCAACAACCTCCATAGGGAAATTAACTTCTGAACAAAACTGAGAGGATACTTCAGTAGTCCAGGTTTCCACAGTTCTTGACAGGAGTGTGGGCAGCATGTTGAGTTCCTGGATGTAGAAGAACAATGGAGGTGATACCTAACCCATTACCATTCCTCTTGGGCAAAGAGTTTAACCTCCTCAGCCTTGCAACCCCCTGAAGCCCTGTTTGCCTGCCTTTGGTGGGCTTTCCAAGTCAGATGTAGCTTGTCTGCACCGAAATGTGTGCTGCTACAGAGCCAAGAATGTGGTGTCCTCTTCTGCACCATCAGCTCAGATATCGCTGCATGGGGACACCATCCTTCAGCAGGTGCTTGGTAATGACAATAATAATACTTTTTCCATATGCATTCTTCTTCCAATGTCACTTGAGCAGCTCTGGTTTTTTTCCCTCCCTGATTTTGCAGAGATGCACAAAGCCAAGGTTTGATCAAACCTATTCATCACAAAACTATACCTAGTTTGCTGTCACTTGACACCTTTTTTGGCTGTGACAGTAGGAAAACTGGCTTACACTGACAGAGAGGTTGAAACCCTCCTCTGTCTTCTAGAGGTGATCTCTCAAGGTAAGCATTAACAGATTGTTTAGACAGCCTGCAGGAACAAAGCTACTTCTGCCATTCTCTGTGCCATTTCAAGGCATCAGCTAACACCTTTCATTTTAAGGAATACAAAGGCCTTTGAAAAATGGTGAAACCATCAGCTGCCAGGTGATAAAACTCACTCTGAATGTGGAGTTTCATGTAAAATATGTGGCTGTCCAGAGGCTTGCCATACACTTACTAAAGGTAGACTGTCATCCAGGCAGGACATCTTATTTTCATCCTGGGCCACTTCAGCTCATGGCACAGTTTAACCATCAGCTGCCCCAGTATATTTCAGGCTCTGAGTGTGCGTTGCTTATAAAACACAGCCTTTCAGCTAAACACAGGTTTCTCACTTTCCTTTTCTGTTTGCCAGGCTGTATGTGTACAGATTATCTTCCGAATTGAGACACACAGATGCTCTCCTTATTAATGCGAGAAAATAATAGTGCCAAGGGGCATCGTAGATCTGTTCATTCAGCAGGAGAAAAAAATTGCGCAATATGATGAAGTCAGAGAAATACCAGGAATTTAAGGACAACCCTCCCCCTCAACTATTTACTTGTCAAACTGATTTTAAGTTTCAATATGCAGTCTGCATATTTCCTCTTCGTATTAGCAGGTGCCAATTAATAATTGAGCCTTTTGACAATCCTAGCACTAGAAACTTAGCATACAGCAACAGCAAAGCATGTAGCATGTTCCTAGCGTGGTGAAAAAAACCCAAACTGAGACTTCAAACAATAGAACAAAACAGGCTCTATCGCATAATCAGGAACAACTGCGTTTGCCTGTGCCTACATAGAAAGCAAACCTCCAGCTCGAAGCATGCAGAGGGTAACTGATGAATATGAACATCCAAGAATGATTATGACAGGAAGTTTACATAATGGTAACAGTATCTGTCATACTTTGCGATTCTCCCACATGTGATATCTGATGTCTGACAGTGACTCATGGGCCACGACTCTCATGTGGCTGCTCAGTTAGGTATGACTAAAAGACAAACCCAGATTCATATAAATGGCATGCACGTGTGCCCTGATGCTGACAGATAAGTGGGCGTTTATTGGTGCTGGTGTCAGACACCTGTATGCATCATCAATATTTACAGGAAGGCACATGGGCACTAAATTGCATCTTTTGTATAACCGTGATTTTGAGATGTCTGGGAAGAGAAGTGATACTTGGAGTCACAGTCCCCCGCCTCCTGATAAGTCGATAAGTTAGCATTTCTGTCTCATTTTCATTTTCCCAAAATTCTATGTGTATGAAATTGCTATAGGCAACTGCCCAATGCCTTTGCATCTGCTAGAGCTGTTAAGTAGCTGATGAGGTCTTTTTCACAAGATCTGGCTTTTCTTTAATTAATTATTTATAATTTTTTTTTTTTTTTTTTACAATTTCTGAAGATATAGAATCTGTTCCAGCAATATGGCGAGTGCAAATGCTCCTATTGGAGGCTTGCTGATATCCAAGAAGATGTCTTAGTCCCGCTCATAAAATTTTTTCAGCATAAAGTTGTAAGCAAGTATGTATATATGTATATATAGAGAAGGGATATTAAGATACATAAATTTCCAATAGCTGAGATTTGTCTATGGCTCCTATGAAAGACTTTTGTTTTAAAATACTCTACAGGACAGTCAAGCTCTTCATGATGTTTGTATTGTATATCAATAGCTTCAATGATACATAGAGAAGGTAATGGGCTGTATTCAGTCCTTGGTGCATGGTAAAACTACTACTGAAACTGGAAACTGATGACTACATACAATTATGATTATATACTTCTGTTGGCTTGAAAAAACAGGTAAAAAACCAAACTTTATTTTTTCTTTAGTTAGTTGGGTTGGTTTAAAATTACTCACCCCACTAATTGTTAGTTTATAGATAAGGTTTCACATATATTTCTTACTCAGGTTTCAGTCCCCTGAAATGCAGCTTGATTTCACAGGTTCCTTCCTTGTAAACTTATTTGTGAAAGGAGGATCTCCCAAGTTCGATGGCTGTCTGCTGTGGATGAAAGTGAGGCAAAGGACTGTAAAACAAATAAAAAAGGGAGGGGTAAGATCAAAGTACCTCATTAAGAGCAGTATGTTACAGCCTCGTTCAACCTCCACCTGCAGAGATTATACATACAAGTCTGTCCCCAGTTAGCTGATAGCCTGTTTCTGCAGTGCCAGGGAGGGGAGAGGACAAGAGGGGTTGGGGGCAGGAGTGACACCAGTGCTAAAATTACCCCATGTCGGCTGTTTTCTGAGCCATCCTCACAGCAGTTCAGTAAAGGAGGCCAGCACCCTTGCTTAATTTCTGAAGTTGTGAGGTTGCTCATGATGTTCTCTAGCAGACAACTTGCACTTCCACCTGAATGCTCCTGGAAAGATACAGCACATATTTAATATTTATCTTAACAGAGGCTCATATTTGTATTGGGCTGTGTAGGCACACGTGCTTACGCCTCTCCTGACAACTGCATGTCAAGGAAAAGACCTTGGAGGAGAGACTTCTGTATCTACATCATTTACCACGCAAGTGTGACTGAGCAAGAGTGGCTGAGCTCCGCCTTTGTCCTTATACTTTGTCCATTTCTTCCTAATGCCAGTCTGTTCCCCAGCAGAGATGCTGGCCACATCGCGAACTTTCCATAACGAGGGCTTCCTCATCTGGGTATGCCTTTCCTTCTTTGTGCTGCCAGAGCTAGGAGGACTTTGGACCCATCCTTCCAACCTCACAACTGTTTTCCAGCTCTGAACAGGAGCCAGAAACTCTTCTGTGCTGACAATGGCAACTCCTCCAGGGGCAGTTTCACACCCACTCTGCGCGAGTGCTCCTCCAGGCTGGTAGGGGCTCTTCCAGACTGTCACGTGCCCGGTAGAGCTTTTAGGAAGAAGGACACATCCCTAGTATTTGAACCAGTTTTCCTGGGCTGTAGCAAGACTGGTCTAAGGAGTACCAGGTAGCAGAGGCAAGCTGAGATTCACTCCTCTGTTGAAAAGAAGTAAGCAGAAGCCAATGCAATCGGTTTTCCATTTTGCTGCATGAGCTAACTTCTGTCCTGCCTCGTACCAGGACACCTTGGATGCTCTGCTGTCTGTTGGAATTCTCAGGCATTGCTACAAGGGATGTAATTTGGTTAAGATGAAAAGAAAGTTCAGCAGTAAGTAACCCTTGCCTTGACCTGCTTTCAGCAAGCACTGTGTGGCCGCATCATCAGTGGCTCTGAAGTACCTCAGGACAGTTCAGCTACTGCTTTGGGGATACAGAGCTGTCTGAGCAGGAATACTTTCAGCTTAAAAAGTGTTTTCAAAGCCAAATAACCCTGTTGTACAACTTACACAGAACATGTCTGGTGCACTAAGTAGTGGCCTTGCTGCCATACCACAGCCTGAACGGGTACCACCACCATGGTCTCCTCCCAAAGCTGCCAAGGAGACATAAGGCACTAGGGCACTGTGGAGGGCTGGATGCTAATCATCATAAGTTGCAGTGCTCTGGGCCTATCTTGGTATTTTGGGTTTGACCAGAGGACCAGGATAAAAGTTGTGTATAAATACTTACAAAATATCAAGATATTTAAGATAGGGCAATCTTGGCAATCAGATCAAGGGCTCAGATGATGTAAGCTCCTTTCAGTAGAGGTGCTTGTTTAGGAAAGACCCTGTTACAGTCTAGGGAAATGTGCCTGCTGCAGCATTTGGCCTCACAGCACCGCATGTCACGAAGCTACAGCTGAAATCGAGTTAAAAACCTGAGCATGTCCTCACGTGACCACAGTCCTGGCTACAGGCCAGCTCACGGGCTCATGCTTATCACCTCCCACACTGCACATGGGCACAAGCATACCTCTAACCCACCCTGAGAGACAAAATTCACATGGGCTTGCCAAGAAGGCAACTTCACAGCCACCACCATTGCAGCTGCCTACTGCCACTGCCATGTCCCAAAGGGGTATTTCCAGAGCCCCATCTCAGAGAGGCTGAGGTGAGCTCACCTCAGACTTTGCATTAAGTATAACTAGATTGCAAACGAGGAGTTTAGAGGCCTAGGAACAGGAGGCATATTGCCTTAGGACCTATCTGCTGCTTCAGTGTAAGAGAGGCACCTAGGCTTCTCTGTATGTTTAAATATTAGGGTGCTGCTCTTCTGCAGATGTAAGCTCAACCTGTATTTAGATATCTAGCCTAGGGCCTGTAGTGACTATGGAAGAGAGTCATGAAGGTAAATTCCTGCCAAACACATGGATGACTAAGCAGCCTTAGACACGTGAACTGATAAGACTAACCATCCTTGATGCTTCCTAGATGTGTTGATTGCACCTGCCCATTGCTCCTCATCAGAGGCCCAGCAGGTATGTCCTTCAGAGATGAAGGCAGGAGCTGTCTTTTCATTTTACATACTACCTAAAACATTGTTAACCAAATCACTAGTGGTACCTTGCAGCCTGTATTGTTATATAAATAACTACTAATAACAATAGCTCAAATATTCATCAAGCTATAAAAGTCTCCTTGTCACACCTGTGAGAACATGATCTGATTCCATTGGAGTGAGATCTCACTTCTTAGCAATCGCACCCTCAGCATGTTTCTCTGCCACTGCAGCTGTTCACATGACCCGCCTGCCCAATGAAGGCCATTATACCTCTGCAGCAGGGACTCCAGCTGATCCTTTTTTTTGCTTTCCTTTTTTTTTTAATTACTTACTAATTACCTACTAATAGCCTTACAAAAGGCTCTATTGGTTCTTCTCCAGTTGGACAGATCAGTTTGCAATGCAGCTTATGAGAATTAGGTGTTCATCAAAAATGGGAAAAAAGCAGAGGGCAGCACAATTGTGGTTTCTGCGGAAAAGAATTTACAAAGAGTTTGAACTCTACTTTTAGGGAACAGGTGTATATTGAGGATGTTTGTGAACATCTCCCTCATTCCCTTTCCTTTTTTCCTAGCCTGTCCCCAGTCAATCTGACTCCTCACAGGAGGCAGGGACCACTCTTGGGGGCATCTTCACATCCTGGTGGTAGCCGTAGCACAAGGTGGCACTGGAGTATTTTTACACCCTTAAGGCGACTCCTGGTTTCCTTCCTATTAAACTAGGATTTTTCCCATAGGGAATACAAACAAATTAGTGTACCATATAAATAATTACCTTTATGTAAATGCATGTGATAAGATAAATGGAATCTGAAATGATTAACTAACCTTCCATGTAACAGCATTTCTGACATTTGATTCAAGGAATGAAGTCCAACCAGCTTTCCCATGCCTTTTACTGCGGAATAGCAAGGATGTGTAGTGGTCATTAGAGTGAGTCAGCCATGCTTTGATCTTCCCCACATAAGCAGAAAATATGAAAAATTAGGGGGAAAAAATTAAGGAAGCAAACCAGTCAGCCAATTTTTGATGTCCAACCAGAGTCAGCTACCACTAGGGGAGGAGCACCTTTTTCTCCATGGTTTGTCTTCATCAATTGAATTTGGTGTGGTTGAAGTTAGACTCAGGCTGACTTGGGAAGCTGGTGATCTAGCAACATTTCCCCAGGGTTGGTCCCAAGCCTATTGAAGCTGCCTATCAGTAGCTCCATGCAAACATGGCTGTTTTGGTTCAAGCTCTGGAGCTAGATCATTCAGTGTGCATTCAGGGCTTTCTGCACCACACCTTCCTGCTCAGTGTAGACATGTCCTAGGTCTATCATCATTTTCATCTGCCAAGCATTCAGACAAAATAAATAACTTAGCTTTTCTGGCATGTATTCTTTACGCTAAATCATTTGAATCAAAAAGTATTATTTCAACAAAATCTTTATGTTTAAATAATGGAAAATAAACATGAGAAGACTCAACAGTAACAATGCTGATTTAAAATGTAGAAAAACGTGACTTGTGTTTTCTGGCACACACAGATAATTAAGAGGATTTTTTAGAGTTTTCTCTGTAACAGGTAGAGATTTAGTGGTATTTTGTGTTAATCACCTCTACGCTGTAGAGACCCTGCCACTGCATAGTGCAAAACAAATGACCAGAAGGCTTTATGTTTTTGTGTTTTTATTTGAAGTGATTTCCTATTACAAGCTCATGCCAAAAGGTTCATTTGTTTCTGAGTTTCTGGCTCTGAGGATTGTTATCCTTTGAACGTACGACTGTTTGTCCACACAGTTATTGGAGTGCCTATGAATAGTCTGCAGGTGCCATGCAAGCTTCTCTCTTTTTTGGTCCCAGAAAATACTTTTGACAGCTACTAATCAGTCCATTTTAACTGCCTACAATGCTGTATCTGCTGTGAATACTACTGTGATTCATGAAAAAAAGTCTCTTATCAGGCTAGGAATATCTTTTGCATAAGAGCGTACCTGCTGTAGGAGTGTTACACAACACCTCTTGAGATCAGTGGAGGAGTCTTACCAGTCACACTGTGAATGAAGTCCTTAATTGCTCATGTAAGCTCCTACATCGTAGGTTTTTTGAAGGAATATTCCTGTTGTGTTATCCAGATCTTCTTTATCCAGCCAGAGTTTCAGCCATTTTTTGATTCTGGACATCAGGTTTCCCTGCCGAGACTTGCCTTGATGCCTGTTGCAAATACTTCATCTTTTGCAAAGTTCCCAAAGGGCAGCCTGAGACACCTCTGGGTAAGACTCACAAGGTGACTTTAGCTGCAGCCATCCTCAATTAATTCAGGTGTTGTTTGAGGCTGTTGCAGCTGCAAAGTCTCCTCCACACATGCAAAGTGTGTTTGGGGACCCCAAGAGTCTGGACAGCCGGATGTGTCACAACCCAACTGCAACCCTTAGTAGCCCCCTTTTCTCTGAAAGGTAGTAAGAAACTGAGGCTCATCCTTCTGATTTCAAGAGTGGTAGGAAAGGGCAGACCAAAAGTTTGCGGGAGTTGAGAAGGGAGAAGGGCTGTGAATTACAGGTTAATTATTTCAGGTCCCGATGCTTGATGCCCTGCTTGTTGTGCCAGCTTTCCGTAAACAAACTTTGGGAATCCTTGTTCTAATAGTATCTTTCCATCTTCTTAATATTTATGTTTTTTCACTCCATATGGCCACTTCATCTGCATTAAGCCTCCTCACTTATAACAAAAAAATCCTTCTGTCGTTTCTGTGTTTAGCCAGGTCTGTTGCTCAGATGGTGCAACCACTGAATGGTTAAGCTGCGTAAAATGTTGTTTCTCTAGCTATAGGCAAGGGCAGAAATAAATATCTCTGGTACCATATCTATTTAACTGAAAATCTAACTAGACCTCCAAATCTGTGCACTTTTTCGCGTATGTTACAAACAGATCCTCTACGAATTGATTCGTAATAGCCATTCCTACCACCACCTCCTCCTCCCCAGAAGCCTGATTGTTCTTGATTGTATCCCGATTGTGTCCAAGGAAAATTGTCTGGATTAACTGAGGCTGACAAAGAAACCGATTTTTAATACCGTAACACTTGGGCTCTGCTGGACCAAAGATCCTGTGTTTCCAATACTAGCTGACAAGGAATGTAAGAAAAATAGATAAAAGGAGCAGAGTGAACCTATGATGGTATTTTCCCATGCGATCTCCTCTGCTCCAGTTATCTCTACCCACTCCAAGCCATATATAATGTTCTTTCACATGGTAAGTCTTTTCTTCCATGAATTTGTCAAATCACTTCCTGTGATTTGCACATTGAAACCTTTAGCATCAGCAGCATTTTATGACAAGCATATTTCAGCTGCATTTTGCATGAAAAAGTACTTCCTCTTGGTTTTCCTCTTGTTTCGTTTGAACTTGCTGGATTACAATCTTATCTGGCCTACCCTAATCCTTATATGCAAACCAATGATGAGCTGTTCCTGATTCACTTTCTCTGTTGCCACTATTAATTTCACAGATCTCTACCACCTTACTCTACTGAGTTATTTATTACAGGACCTATCCCATGCTTTGTTTTTATCACTGTTGTTCTCTGTTTCTGTTCTGGTTCTGCTTTATCTTTTTTAAGAGAAGGATCAGAACTGCATATGGCAGCAAAATTATCAGTTAATCTCTTCCTTTCCTCTTCTGTCCTCTCCTCTCCTCTTGTCCCACTGATTAGCTGTGACCAGACTCATCATTTTGTTGTGGCTTTTGCTAGGTAGGAGGAAAGGTTTTTTAATTTGAGGTGATCATGACAGATTGTCTCTACTGTATAATCTTCCTCTTAGTCTTTTAAAATAGCATCTTACATTTTAGTTCCATTCAGACTTCTTTTGCTTAAAGTCATGCTTACTAGAACCCTATGTCTACAGTGACCTATGGGACCTTTATTAGAAAAGGAAGCCAATTTAACAGGGGACTGGGAAGCTGTGGCAGTAGTTTGGCTGCTTCATGCTCAGAATTATTGTTTCAGTTTCTGGTGATGCATTATTTCTGAAGTCCTCCTTGCATGTTTTCTCTTAACAATTCCATTTTCAATATTAACTCACACCTTTATTACCTCAAAGCTGTAAATATGTCTCCAGTAGGCCTCATGCAAGGCACTGCTGTAAGGCACGATGCTTTTTTCACTTTATCACTAGGTGTGTCTTGAAGGTTTGCCTCTCCTTTCTACCCTTGACTCCACTCCTGTCAGGAAATCAGATTTTTCAATCAAGAGTATCTGAGCAGCCAGTTCAAAGGCAGGATATTTCTTCAGTAGCACTATAAATAAGCCTGTCTGTCTCTGCTCCTCCAGTTTAGCAGCTCAGGCCTCCTGGTACCATAAAAGTCTCTGTCACTGGAACCTTTGCTCTGTGACTGCACATTTTGGGGCAATAGGGCATGTAACACACTTTTGAGTCTTCATATGCCAAGATGCAGAAAATCAATTTTAATGTCCCTACAATAAAGAACTAGTGAAGCGAAAGGCTATCAATATTGCCAGACACCCTCCTGCACTGGAGGTATGAAGAGAGATGCTACAAAAATATAAAGAGGTTCAGCGCTTTTTTCAGCCAGTTACTGTTGTGATGGTAATGTGCTGTATAACACAGCACAGGGGGATGGGAATGGAAAAGGGAGTGTCTTCTTCATAATTTTCTTAAGAAATGCTTGTCTCAGTAAAACAAATAAATGAAAGATTATGCTTTCTTTGCCTGCCTATCAGTAAATCTTACTCTGGTTGTCTCAGCACCGGACCAGAAATAAAATGAGAAAATCAAAAACCAGCATCTAGAAACCTACACTACAATACCTGAAGTGAAAATGTTGAGAAAATTTTTCCAAGACAGATTTAATGAAATAGTAAAGTAATGGTACTATAGAGAGCTCCCTGTAGTTTTAATTAAAATCCTTAGCTCGTATCACTCGGTAACAATTGGCTTTATCATATCTTGCTGCATCTGAGGCACAAAACCATCCATATCTTGATTTTTTAAGCCCTCATACTAGCTTCAAAATTCATAATGATTGAACTCCACAGATGAGGAAATAGAAAAGTGAAAAGAGACAAGAGAACAAGTCAAAACAATCCATTCAAACCAAACTGTTTTTTAAAAGCTGAGCATTAAATGTCTTCAGAATGTTTCATTTCAGGGTTTTGACAGAGGCAAATTTTAAAATCTTGGAATACATGGTAGAAAAGAAGTCAACAGCTTTTGTCAGCAAGTAACACATAAATGGGAATTATTTCAATCATATGAGAATCTTAACCTTTGCAACTGTGCCTTTCTAGGGATATTTCAAGTTGTGCATGAACTGACACTCTTTTGTATGCTCATACAAGGCAGGTTCTTGTTCTTCCAGTCTTCTTCGCTGTGTCTGCTGCCACTAACCTCTTCCTTTCCGGATGCATCCTGAAACAATTTCTCAGTGCACTCCAAGCATTGCACATGGCTATCTATTGCTTTTATTTAGCAAAAGGGAAGAATTGTGTTTTGCGCAACTTCTCTGTTAATGTACAAATACTGATACACAAATATCAGCACCGCATTTGGCACAGTGAAAGTCTTTTCAGGCTGGCTATATATCAGAAATAAATGGATGTTCAACAGGTGGATTTAGCTGGTGTTTTATTTTCCTCTAAAAATCCTCTTAATAACAGCATGACTTAAGCGACTTCAGAACGAAATAATGCTGCGTGCAAAGAGCCAAATAGAATAAAGCTGTGAGAAACATGTTCATACAGCACATTTAGATGTGTACTGGATTGCAAACTAGGTGATTCCCTAGAAACACCTACAGTAAAAAAGGTTTTTGTGAATAGCTCTATTATGAACCAGATGTTTGCAGATTTATGCAGGTATCACTGTGCAACCCATTAAAAATCAAAAAGAAAGAATAACATAGCTTGAAAAGAGTGGAAAAGAGCAAATTTGAGGGATTACATGAGAAGAAAAAAAACAGTCAAGCACATAAAAATATTGTTAGTACGCCAGACAGGGACCTACAGGCACTTAAAATACAGTATCCTCTAGGGTAACAAACATGCAGACATGGTATCAGAAAAAGAAGTTATGCATTTTGAGTGCTGCATATTGTCAAAATATATAAAGTTGAAAATAGATATTCAATATACAGTGAAAAAAAATCTGAATTATTAAATCCATGCTGTTTTTTCTGGGCAATGTTTGCTCATGACAGCTATTTCAGTGACACTTTTTTCTAAAAACACTGAAATAGTCACAGCTTTTACTGTATTTTTTTATGCTGAAAGAAACACAGCTTAGTGTTTTGCTGTGGCATGTGAAATAATTTTAATATGTACCACTGAAAGACATGGTCAGTGTTCTACTACTACAAATGGTTATATTTTGATAGAAATTCACTGGTGATAGGATGATTGGTGGGCTGTGAATGCATGTGTAAATAACAAATTCATGGTGCACAGAGCTGTCAATTTCTGGAAATAAATAAATCACATTCTGGGTTATTTTACTAAATGAAAGTGTGTACATCGCTGATCTATAAAGTAATATTTTATTTCTGTGTGAGATAGAGAAGATTTTCACAATAATGTGGGGGGTTTTTATCCACATATTGTAACAGAAGTGTACACATTTATGTGAAACACATGGAATACACACTCTGAGAAATTTGGGGTGGCTTCGCAAAGATATTTTTCCCAACAGCAGGAAAATCACATATTCTGAAGATGATGGGTTAAAAAAAAAAAAAAAGAAACCATAAGGGAAAAAAATATTCTGCGAAAATCAGGCAGTTCTGGGAGTGAGATAGAATAGCTATTTACTCTGCTTCCAGGGCAAGAAACACAGAGCCTTGTCAAGTGTGCCACCAGTGCCCCTCATGGCCAGGAATCAGGGGGGTGCCAGGACCCCCAGCCCTGCAGGAAGATGGGGATGCTCATGGGGCCCCTCCATCATCTGCCATCAGCAGCATAGCCAACCCTTGGTGGTACCCAGAGGCCACGAGGCCAACACAGCATGCACCCATCTTCTGGACCTCAGCCTAGGGTTCAGCAATGATTTGACCTCTCTGCTTTCCAGAACACCTCCATTTTGACAAATATGCACTATTTCCTATGGAAAGCTATTTTCTTGTAAAATTCCCAGCTGGCTGTAATCAGAAGTTATGGCTATTTCATTCCAGAGGTTGTTTTCTACAACAAAGCAGTACAAGTCGCAAAGCTTGTGACAAATACGGCTTTAAGGTCAATGGCATGCCAGGCAACTGCTTCTTACCTGTGCATGCCAAGCTGAGCAGGATCAGGTGTTCATTCTTCTGCCACGTTTTAAAAGCAAGTATGTGAGCTATCACTGCAAAACACACCCCATCACAGAATAATATAGTAACAATAAAAAAGCATCGCTGCCTTTCACACAGTGTACTCTACCATTATTAGATTTTGGTCATTGACGGAGCCAAACGAGTTTCTGATATAAATCCACAGACCTCCAATCTTGGTTGGGGTTTTTTTTCACATTAGGAAACAACTAATTTCATGGTGTTTATGGTCTGTTAAAAATAACTATACCTATTTTTCTTTTTTCTACAGTCTCAATTTTATGCAGAGGATATCACATGAAAATACAGTATTATAAATCTAGATGAACCTGCAGACACATTTATTCATGATGCGTTTTAAGAGCTTGAAGCACAAATGCAATTCAGCTCGCTAGCTTTCCTTTCAATAGTCCTGAGGCATATAGCAACAGCTTATTATACTGATGTACTATACAGATTGCTTTTTGCCAGTTCTCAAAAATCAAGTGAGCCTATATAACTAAAATATAAATTATAACTTTTTTGATCATTTCTCTTTATCTTTCTACTTGGAACACACTTGCTCTACTTGCTTCGTACGTATCATCACTGTGAATAGTTATTACCCATTTTGTGCATTAATTCGGGTGACAGGCATAAGCTGTACCTAGCATGTTTTCAGGTGTTCAGTTCAGGTAGAAATTCATCCTGTAGAAATGCTGACCAGCACTAATCTCTCAGGGCATGTACGTATGACTATGGGTTTAGGCAAGATTGAGGTTAGCTATTTTTTGGCTCAGTGACATCTGGTAGAGCATTTCTTGCAATTCCAAATATGCCTGCACAGCTAGTTAACATGTTACAAGAACTGGGTTAAGCGTGAGATTTTTGTTAACCTCCAATTTAGCATCGGTCAGATGCTTCCAGAAAGCCTAACTGAAATCAGAATAAGCTAATTGCATTTCACAAAAAATAAAGTGCTGTGTCCTTTCTTTTCTGTTTTCTCCTCTCTGGTAGATCAAATATAATATACCACCAGTGTACTAATTCTAGTGTTCATAATGCTGGCCTAAAGGAGCAAGAGGATTGGAAGAAGATAGAATGAAGAAATTTAGAGTGCAGAAGACACTTGAGTTCAGCATCTGCAGGTGAATGAGAAAGGGAATAGTTGGAAACTGGTTTCAATCCCAGTTCCCCTTCCTCCCCATTGGCTTTCTTTTCAGTTTAAGAAGCAAGAAAGAGGTCATGGTGCTTTATTCAAAGCTTTTCAAGTTATCAACCGACTGTTTATCCATCAGAAACCTCAATGCTCTGACAGAGATCAGTGAAAACAGCCACCATCCTCCTATTTCCTTCACAACCTGCATTTGAGAGCGTTCCTGATCAGAGGGAAAAAACCCTTTCTAAGCATTCTGAGTCACAAGCCTCTATTCAAACAGCTCCCTTCAAAGGAGTAGCATCTTTTTATACACCAAGAGACTTTTTCATTTGGAAGAAACTACTTTGACTCCAGAAAGTGGTACCAAATACACATCCACATTGCTTCCTGAGCAGGAATGTTTCAGCCCCACAGCCACCACTGAGCCTGCAGGATCTGGGGTGCTGCAGCACTGCTTCCAAAGGATAGCAAACATCAGTCCAGTGCAGGACACTCCCCTCCCTCCTTCCATCCAGCTCAGATACCTGTGTATCCATTTGTGTGGCTTATAATATTAGAAAAATGAAAAATGTCTCCATAAAAGCTGGTTTTTAGAGAAAGCCTCCCTCCCTCCCTCCCTCCCTGAGTCTCTCTCCGGCTCACTGCCTCATCCCCTTTACAGCCACTCCTCCTCTTTGCCCCGACACATCCCTTCCCATCCCCTCCCACACCCCAAACCAAGGGCTTGAAGCAGGTGAGGGCTGCCTGAGTGCCAGCTAGAACAGCACCTCAGCACCCGCTATGGGTCCTGGGCTGGCCCTGGTGTCCTGAGAGTCTCCACAGGAGCCCTGGGGCTCCTTGCATGAGTGAACAGTTATAAATATTCTCAGACGTGGTGGCTCCCATACACTGACAACAGTTTTCTTTATCCTGAGGAAAATATTAATTACTATTCAGGTAAGCCTTCCTTAATACTTTTATTCCTCTGTTTCCCACCTTACAACAGCAAATGGAATTAAACTCTCATACAGCTGTTGATGTGGGAGAGGAAGAGCAAACACTGACTTGTACGTACATACTTCTTAAGGATCTGTCTCTTATTTTACCAAAACCAGTCTTTTGTTACTCAGCTTTGGAAAGTTTTGGCAATTTAATGAAAGTTTTGAGCACCACTCCTTCTTCCATAGGGGAGATGTGAGGAGAGCAGAAGACTTCTTCACAGCCCTATACCCCACAGTTAAGGTTTTGTTCATCCTCTCTGACTCAAGCACACAGGGGAAAAGCCTAAAAACTTCTTATCAAAATACATGCTCCCCTAGACATTTCCCATGTGGTACATGAGGTGCAGGTGACCTAGCCCAGCACCAGAGGATGACTGCAAAGAAGCACACAAGAAGTACCAAGAATCCCAAGGAGACACCATCCTGCAGACATGGGACAGTAAAGAGCCACTCACGAAGGACACAGCCCAGCCACTGCAAAGGCATAGGTTGTCCCCAGACATCCTTGTAGTGTGGTGTAGGAGAGCCTCTCCCAATCACCATGCTGGGTGGCTTCTTTTCCTTCTCTCACAGGCCTTTGCCCCAGAGGGCTGTCCGTAGGTGTTGGGTTTTACTTCTGAAGTTGAAATATTTCCTGAAACATTGACAAAACTTGTCAGCACTGAATACGTCAAACTGGAGCACTGTGTAGGCTTCTCCTGACAGCTTGCCAATGTGTCTTAACCAGTGTCATTTCATTCCTGGCCTTTTTTGCCATGTCCAAACCCAAGCCATACTGACAAATGAAAGTTAACTCTGAAACTCACTCTCACTTTTGTCCTAATGCAGCTTCGAGCCAAAGGCAAAGAGTTAGTGCTTTAATCCACTTCACCATCTATCCCTCTGGGAGTTCATAACTCAGCCGTGAATGTTTGTTTTGAGCTGAAACCTGCAGTGCAGGTTCTCCGCCAAAGAGCCGCAGCAAGCTCTCCCCACAGAGAACTCAGTGAGCGATCAGTGAGGGACCTGGGGGAGAGGAAGGGCAGAGCCCCGGTACAGGGTGGGAAGCATGGAAAGGTGCAGTGTGGAAAGGGAGGGAGGCAAAAATTACAAGACATAT
Organism: Psittacula echo; assembly: GCF_963264785.1. Taxonomy (NCBI): domain Eukaryota; kingdom Metazoa; phylum Chordata; class Aves; order Psittaciformes; family Psittacidae; genus Psittacula; species Psittacula echo. Next base: position 64,913,500 of record NC_137735.1, read on the forward strand.
ATACGATAACGCCTTCATATTTGGCTTGCACCTTCTTACTCTGTTATGGCTTGGCTGTCCTGGCTTTTCATTCTGTGAGCTATGCACAGAGACTGGGGCTTTCTCTTAATCCTGATTAGGCAGTGCTGCTGTCAGTGTAATGCTCTGAATCATCATAATCACAATTATAATAAGGTCAGTGTGACAGGGTCTTGTTTCTAAAACTGACCATCTTTGTACTTGTGAGCAAACATTTTGACATCTTTGCAAGTTTTATGCAGCTTTTTATAATGCAGAATAAAATTCAAGCAAACAATGCACTTTATCTGAGGTCCTGCCTTTGCGCAGCCTGCATGTTTCAGGCATTGGGGGGGGGGGGGTGTTTTATAATGCACTTGTGAAGAGTGAAAATGCTACCTCCATTTTACAGAAGAGGAAATGAGGTACAGAGAAGCTAAATGACTTCCCCGAGATGAGGTAAGATTTCTCAAACTAAGCAAAGAATGGAAATGTTTCACAGAATCTAGATCACTGAAGTCCTGTGGTGGATTTCCAAGCATGGGGGTACTGAGACGTGAACTATGACCTTTACTGGCTAAAAAATGAAACTAGATATCCTCTTCTCAGAACACAAAGTACTTTATATATGCTTGTGTTTACAGACAGGCTTTTTCCGTTTTGATTTCTAGAGTTACATCTTTAATTTCTTTAATGCAGAGCTTGGTGGATTTATATCAATAATGGACCTAATGAAAGATTTTTCCATTTCTAAAATCCTTTTTCTGTTCTGACATGCACATTCAAAACACATCTTATTGAACAGCTCTCTTGTTTTGCTTAGGTAGCTAGTCCTTTCTTTATAAACCTTTCCTAACAGCTAGTTTATCTGAATTTTGAAACTCCAGAAGTAAAACAAACTTTATAACCTACTGTCATCTATGTAAGTGTATACATACAGCTATGCCTGATCAAAGGTACATCACTAAAGATCATTGCGGATGTAAGCATGTTAAATAATACTTTATTTAGCATGCTTATAATTAACATGCTTAACATTCATTTAACAGAGGCAAAGTCACCCAAGCCATAAATTTCCTGACCAAGTTTCAGTACAAAAGTACATGGAAAAACATATTCCTTATCAACTACTGACGAGTCAGTGTGACGATAGACATGATTAAGCAAGTGTGTGAACGTGAATAGCTGAAAAGTTGAGGTGTTCTTGCAGCTCTTGGTGTGGAATGCTGCACAAAGATCTGCCCACTTAATTCTGGCTGAGCGTGCATTAAATGATCAATCAACAGCTCACCCACACAGACATTTACCTTCAAAGGAAAAAGGGACAGAGACTGCATGGGAAGGATATATATTATTCAGATAGGCAGTTGCAGAAACTGGAAAGCTGAAGGATGAACAGTTCTGATGAGAAAAATACATGCCAGTTTCCCGTGGTACCTGTCTTCTGTAGCAAGCTGTATCAAACTATATGAGTGTAGCATAGGCCACATAATTTTATGCTTCATACAGAAAAATGGCCACGAAAGAGGTGTTGAATGAACACAACAGCCGTAATCAAACACTTGCACAGGGTCTTTCAACAGAATATAATCACTGGGTTTGCAGTCATCTTTATTGTCAGTCCACATCACACTCCTATCAGTACGCAAATAGCAATACTTCCTATGCGGCTGCACTGATGAGGTATGTCTTTGAGCCATCCAACTGCACCTCTGACTCCCATACATCAGCAAGCCCACTTTAGCCAAAAAAGTTGCACAAGAATGGCTTTTGCCAGTTGCCATTTAACAGCTCAAAAATGCAACAAGTGGTCACTCCCACTTCTTGAGTTGCTGAGTCATTAACAGAAAAAATAGAAAATGATTCATCATATATGCATGAGATGGGCGAGTTGCAGTGGTTATGCTGTGCCTGGTAACCAGCTGTCATGCCGCAAAGAAAAATCTTTGCACAATTTCCAAACAGCATTTCGCTATATGCTAATCACATAAAAAGCTCGAAAGCTGACCGAGATACTACCATTGACGTCTACAAGTGACCCACAAGTCTAAGATTGATGGATCTTTATACCTACGTACTTTGCACTATAAGTACATGCACCACAAGTACACCATCAGTAAATGTAGATGCACAAAGAAGAGACGTAGGAGGGTCGTCTTAATAATATTAACTTAAACTTCTTGAAAGATATGCTCACATTTCAAGCACAACTGTGATATATACACCTGTGATTATACAACTGATTTCTCTTCTACACCTTACTCTGTCTCATTCATGGCATTACAAAAAGTGGCTCTGCTTTGCCCTCTAATGTATACCACTTCACAACCATCAGTCCAAGTAAGAAACTGAGCCAGTGGGCAGGCAGAATAAGACATTGCTGAGGACCTCCTTTGAGACAGGAAAACGAACAACCATCAAACCTAGTATTAATGTAGGGCATCAAAAGATGCCTCAGCAGAGGTCACGCATCTTACCTGTCTTTCGATTTCCAAGGCCAAATTAGCACAAGCATTCTTTGAAGTATTAGTGTTTACTCAGGAGCAGTTAAATCATCACTGGGTACTGGTAAAGATCTAATGACTAAGTGAAAGCATTCTGCACCTCATTTCAACCGTGCATGCTGCTTTCAACAGGAGTCACAGAGCATGTGCACCACTGCAGAAAAGGGCCTGTGGCCCACCAAAGAAAAGCTTGTTCTGGGAAAGCCTTCAGACCACACGATCACACACTGGCAGTTGCCACCTGCTTGTCAGCACAAGCAATCTGTCACCTACCCCCTCTGTCACCTGTGTTTACCTGGTGATTGTTCTGCTTTTTGTTAAATGGCATGGGAGCAACACAAGTTGACCTCCTTCCACTCAGTTCCCGGACGTCTCTGTCTAGTCCTTCTCCACACCCACTTTGTCACAAAAGAAGCAGGAAAGAAATCAAACAAACATACAAAATCACTTGAGAGAGACAAGGAGACAGCTGCTGGTGAAACGTCATAGCTCTGTGACTCCCAGGAACCAGCATTTGCTCTTCCCAGCAGCCATCTCTGGATGCAGCAGCATTGGCTGACATAGAGCAGGACTGTACTTTGGATTTTTCAGTGTCTTTCTCTTTCCTTTGGGTGATTATTAAACGTGTTCATTCCATCGATATTTGTCTCTTCAGTCTAGAAATAGCACAGAAATAATATTTCAGCTGAATGAGAAAACGCTGATTTCTGATGTTTTCCACAATAGATGGGTTGATGTGAATATGAAAGATGATGTACTTGATTTTCTTTGTTTTTACCAGCCTCTAGAGAGTTTAATCTTTCCAGAAAAGAAATGTCTGTCTGATTTTGTTTTCCTGTGTGACTGGCAGTTCATCATCCTGTAAGACAGAGTTATTCTAAAATCAAAAAAGTAGAATTCATAAGGCAACTTGAGGAGTTCTACTCATCCTATCTATAGTCAAATTCCTCTATAAGATTACATTGAAATATATTTAACTGGCCAGCCACCATTAAAAAGTTGACACCTGGATTCGGTACCCAAGTTTTGAAAGAAGGGGTTTTCTGTCTGCTTATCAATATTTACTGAATTGAAACTGTCAGATTCAGCTTTATAAAACTGGCCTAAAGCAACACATTTTCTTCATGTTTATTTACAAATGTAAGCTTATTTTGCATACTTCCTAATATTTATTTTCACTCATTTTATTTCCCCAAAGAAAGAAGAAAATAGGTATCAAATATGACACAACAACAGCAAGATCGCTCCGGCCATTTTTTCTTATTTTTACAAAGGTTTTTTAAATCCTTGAGCAGGAAAGTTATACACTGAATATTATTAACAAAGATGGTCCTGATTCACTGATTTGTAGGGATAAGTCTGACCAGCACAGAAAAAGCTAAAAGATGCTGCAGAAAAGGGGTCTCTTGCTTGATGATCACCAGCAGCCAGAATTAGAGAGCCACAGCACCTCCTTATACATGAGACCCTGTCCTTTACCTGAGAGAGCACCAGCTGCAACTATCCAGCTTTGAGGTTTTCCATCAGCCAAAAAAGCAGAAGACAAACTTAGTTCCTGGTACCTCTAGCTCAAATTCTGGTAAATACAGTCTTTGCCTGCTTTTATTGGACACACAAAGCCCTGAGTCGCACAAAAATATGTAAGGCCATAAAACAAATAGATGTTGAGCAAGAGATTCTGCTTTTCTTCCCTAGTCATACGAGGATAAGGTGACATTCAATTACATTAAAAATTGGCAGCTTTGACTAAAGGAAGTCCTCTTTCACATAATTAACGGATGGAAGTCCTGGCCCCAGGATGTCATTGAAAAGAAGTGCTACTCCTTGACTCTTGATGAATCCGCAGGGATCTGCACACACTCCGAGCCCAGCCTTGTAAATAAAGTTGTCTCCCTGAGACTTTCCAGCATCAAAATCTGCAAGATCCAGGGATGACTCTTTGAAGGTATTTCATAGGAAAAGAACAAGAAAAAATGCCTTCTTTGACATGTCACTAAATGTTTGTTACATATGACATCTGCACAGCAATTACCAAGATTTAATTCACCAGCAACAGCTAGTGACGTGCAGTTCTTCACAACCAGTAGAATCCTGACAACTCTGCTAGAGCTAAAGGATTTGTTGCTAATGATTTAAGAATGTAAGATTATCAATACTTTCAGACAACATCTATCAGCTACAAAATCTTAAGAAGTTCTACCTTTTCATCATGGCCTGCATTTTTCTGTTGACTTTGGTGTTTATTTTGATGACCAAAAATCAGATCTAACACCCACTTCAAGTAGGACATTGGCAAAATTAATAATAAAATAAACATCCCCTGATGTCAGGATATTTTTTTAAGAAACACTGAGTATAACCCGTGGCTAGGGACACTAAGTGAGTAGTCCTGGTTCCTTAGTTACCAGCAACTTTTTTTCCCATGTTTTTAACAAACATATTCAGCCCTATCTAATTGCCTGATAAAAGTAACATCTTCTACCATGAAGCTGTCCAATTCGGCTCCCCAAGTCCTGGAGCGGTATAAATTGAGTATGTTCTACAGTTACACAGTAGTCTTTCATCTTAAGTTTTATTTATAACAGAAGGAGGTGTCTCAAAGTCTGCTTGCATCTAGATAATTAATGGGGGAAAGCAACAACAGGTGGAGCCAGTATCGGCCCAAACTGCAGCACAAGCGCCCCGGAGTTGTTGACAGGGAGTACTTTTCACAGTATATGAAACACTAGACTAGAACTTAATTTTGTAGTTCAAATAACGTGAAAGTACTGTATAGCACAGGTTGACTGAGAAGAGGACCAGATTATGTTGGACATCAGTGGTAGGTACTGCACGTACAAAAACTGAGGCATACAAACAGTTTCAGCAGGTGACACCAAAGCCATGTCTCACCCAATGTCCTGTCTCCAACAGCTGCTCTAGCAGATGTGCAGGGGAAAGTAAGACAAGTATTGGAGCAGCAATCTTAAAGACCCTTTTCCCCTCAGAGTATTCAGAGTAGACACACAACCAGAGATGTCATTTTCAATGCTGTACTGCATGTAATTTGAAATAAGCACAGCTGTATTGATATATGATTATTAAAAAAAAAAAAAATTAAATCAGCTTCACCAAACTATTTATCTTATTTTCTTTGCTCCCAGAGAATAAGGTCATGACAATCTGATCTCTTCCACAAGAGACAGGCAGTTGTGCCTCTCTCCTTGCACGAACAGCTCTCCATGCTCTTCTGGGCATGAGAGAAAACTGCACCCACCAGCAGAGAGGCACACGGTACTGCTACCTGCAAAGCCAGCATAGGCACAGCCACGCAGAGCCAACCAAACAAAGGCGGTCTCAGGAGTGTTGGTAAATTGAACACAGTTGTTTCAATGATCAGTGTACTCCAAACACCAACTTCTGCAAGAGCCTCCAATCTTTACAAAAATCTTATAAGAAGGGACGGATGATTTAGGCAGAGCAGCTTAATATTATTTTAACTGATATTTGCCCTTCCTAGTGATTCAGCTGAGTGCTTGAAGTGCTGAAATACCAAACCAAAATGCATGTGGTGGGCCAAATACACCTGGTCAAGATAAACACCTGAAAGTTAGGATTTCCATGAGAATTAAAGCACTTTATCTTTCCAGGTTCACCTCTCACTATTCATAGCACAGCTAGGCGAGTTCTGGTCTTGCAGCCTTAAGCATATAAATAGTCACATTCACTACCACTACCCAGAAGAACAAGGACTCTAATAGCACCTTTCACTGTCTCTTTTACCATTAGGAGCTGCTAGTGCAGAGGCTACTGAGCAGACACAGTTATAACCCACAGCCCAATTCTGATCCCAGCTTATACCGGCAAATCATGGGTAAATCCATGGCAGTCACTGCTGTTAAAGAGGAGTAAAACAGCTGTAAGCTAAGTGGCATCAGGATCAGATCATCTGCTTACAGCCTCATGTGCTTCCAAAACGTTCTCTGATGGGGCTGAAATTTTCCATGATTGATCTCTGGCCAAGGGCGACTCTTCTCTTTTTTTATTTTAAGTATAAGCAAACCTTCCATTTTCTAGAGGAGAGAAAATGTTGGAAAGAGGGCAGAGCAATCCTGTGAGGAACAATTCTGTAACCCACAGCCTTTTTGTTCAAGCCTCTGTATCTCTGTAGTGCAAAATGTGATTTATTACCACAAGATAGTGGATTCTTAAAGGGCCAGAAAAAAAGTGCTATTGTTCACAAAATATAGTTTTGTCCTGCTTCTTATTCAAACACAGCTCCTGCATATATTTTTCCTGTAATTGTATGCATTGTGCAACAGTGGAAATCAGAAAGTAACCACTATAGAGCTGTTTACAGAATGGGAGATAATAAACCTGACTATAAAACAAATACATCTTTTTCTCTGCAGTTTCAAGAGGGTAAAAGCATCCCCCTACTTTGCAGAGCCTGTGCAGGGACCTAACCCACAGGTCCCACGTCCAGGAGAAAGAGCAAGCTCAAAGCTCATCAGGACAGAATCAAAGAGAGGGCCAACTAATTTGCAAGTGAACAGTTTACATGAACACACCAAAAAGCACAGACCCATGTAAAAAAGTTGTATTAATGTTAAAAATAATGTAAAAAAACAAACTATGAATGTATCTTCTTCTGTTTGCTGCAGACTTTTGGATAAACTACCCATTTACTAACTCAGAGCAGAAGATGGAGAGCCTGCTTTAGTTTCTCCAGGTTTTTGTTTCCAGCTCAGTGGTTTCTGCCTGAGCGCAGCCCAGATTCCCCGCGAGGTCAGCAGCCATTCAAAATCGCTCCCACTCCCGAGGACCAGCCAAGCCTCATTATATTTCTGTGCAAACATCCTCCTGAAATCGCGGCTCCACTGACAAATAGTTTTGCACAGCAGAAAACAGGGTAAATCACAGTGAGCTGCAAGTGACCGCTTTAGAGTTCCCAGTGAATCTATAAAAAGCATGTAACAGCATAGAGGCACAAGATCTTTAAACATGACAAAAGCAGGCAGCGCCAGTCAAACCTGAGTGTTGGTCTAAGGAGGTGTTCAGGATCCATAGAACAGTCAATTTGATAAGATGGCTACACATTTAATGGTTTTCAAATGCAGACAGTGAGGGCCCAGCCCTGGCTCAACAGCAGCATAAGCTGTTCATCAAAAAGGCTGGCCTACAATGGGAATCTCACATAGATAGGAAAGAAACACCTTAGTCCACAATGGGAAGAGAGAGTGCTGCATGATGGGGAGGTCTTGTTTCGCAGATATGATGGTACCACATTGCTCCCACCCTGTGCTTCACCTGCTTCTGTCTCTCTGCTGACATGTGTGGTCCTGGAAGGTCACATCACCTTTCTGCACTGGGAACAGGTCTGATGGATTTTGTCAGGCTTCAATTTTTTAGCATATGTATATCCAAAGATAGAAATCATGTTACATTCTCAGCAAACATAAGCGGTGTATGGCTGATACCATAACAAAAATATTATCATCTGGGAGGTACCAGTAAGGCAGCCTCAAACCTAGCAAGTTACCTAATCAATCATAGACTTCCTGTGAAATCTTGGGCAAATCACCCACTGCCCCAAATCACCCACAGGACCACAGAGCAGGACTGTCTCAAATACCTGTATCCCCAAATCCCTGCCTCATTGTCCTTTAAATGCTATTTCTGCACAATCACATGACTGATCTTCCAGTCATGCTGATATCTCACTCCTAAATCTCGCACAAGCTTTGCACTGGCTCCCCTGACAGCCCAATTACATACATTTCACATTTAAAAAGTTCTCCGAGAAAAGACATCAAGGGAAATTAGGGTTTCCTTCCCATCCAGGAATGACATAAACACCAGGCTTCAGAAACAACCTCATTGACATTGAACATCTTTGTCTGTGCACTACATTGCTTTGGGAATGGCCACGGGGCATAAAACCTCCCCCAGAGCTTGCTGCAGCCAGGTGGCCAGCCAAGGCTGGAGATCCCAGCCCCATGAATCACGGGATGCTCAAGCCTTCCTCATTAAGGAGGAGGGACACCCAAAGAGACTGGCTTTCTTCCCTAGCCGAAAGGAAAGATCCAACCTCCACGTGGGGAGCAGGAGTTGGGACTCATGCCTGCATAGCTGCTGGGGGCAGGCAGAGGGAGGCTGCTTGGCCAGCGTGGCTGGTGGCAGAGGTGTGCTGCAAGACAAGCAAGGGTGGCTTCTGCCTGCAGTGCCCTGTGGGGGCAGCCAGTGTGACTGTGGGAAGCAGTGGCTGCTCAATCTGGGAGCACTGGGGAGATGGGGTGCCGCTTCTGTGGTGTGGGTTGCTGCTGGAGTCCCAAAATCATGCTCAAGCCTTGCCGCAGCAGCGATGCTAGGCGGTCCTAACTTGTATGACTAATGCCAAGAGAGGGCTTTGGTTCATGATTCTGGATTTCATCAAGAATCCTTCCTCAAGTCCAAATTTAAGTCTCTGCCTTCTGTCGGCAAGCTGGGGAGAGCTGCCTTCTCCGCCACAGGCACTGTGCGTGTAGAGTGGGTTAAGGCAGGGAGGCACAAAAATAGTGAGGCAATGGGTGACCACAAAGCACCATAGTTAGACATGGTTTGTTTAGTGCCAGAAGTATGCAAGTCACTTTGCCAGACAAGAATCTTCCTCCCAGAGAGGCTCCCAAAGAGCCTATCAACAGTTTTTTCAAGTGTTTGCAGTTTGTTGGCTGAAGCTTTCCACTGGAATTGGTCTTGCCTAGGGGCTGTACACTTGCAGGGTTGGAAAACATAGTGTTGATGTACTCTCGCCAAATTCAGCTTGTTCCTTGGATTGTTTCCTTTCTCTAATCACTGTTTATCTTTACATGGGCCAGATTGGCCCATTTCTTCCCCTCTTTCACTAGTCTCTACAACAGATATATGATCTCTGAAATTCTTCCTTGGCTGACCACAGTTCATTCATCAGGGAATAAATCTATCCCTTTCTTGGGCAATTAGTAAGCACTCGGTGAATTTCCAGAGGCATTTCTAAGACTTCAGCCACCTTGGATGTCACACAAGGACTACCCTTTGTGCGAATAGACTTTTCCCCTTTAGCAAAGCATCTCCCACCAACAGCCCACAGAAGCACTGTACTTCCAGCTCTTGGAAAGGAGTCGGCTCCTCCCCACTCCTCCCGCACTTTGGCAGGCAAGGGGGAAAAAAGAAAGAGCTACCCAAAACCTGCCCTCAGCTGTGTTTCTAAGCAGGGATTTTCACTGAGCCAACTGCAATTGTGATTTCTACTCTCTTTCTCGTGATACGTGTTTTGATTCTGTCTGTCCACCTCTGTCTCTTCTACCCTCCCAGGCCCATTTGCTTAATATTCTGTTATCATTGCTTATATTTCAGTATATATTCTAGTCTGAATAGGTAAAATAGATGAATAAAAGATTACCATCCCTTTTTACAGATAGACAAATGAGAGAGTTGAAAAATTAGGTTATTCCTTCACAGTCTGCAGCACAGTCAGAAGCAGAGCCTCAGTCCTCTGAAGTTCCGTACCCTGATTGTAATCCCACCATTTTCCACCTGAACCCATTCCAACTCTTACTGATTCTGAAGGGCTTGGATGAATGTGCTTTAGAGGTACTCCTAGCTGCCTGGGACAGCAAAAGCAATACTTTTACACTGAAGAGAGGGAAAGTAACTGGCCACTAAAACACTGGGAGGCAGATTCAGCCCTTACATAAGTGAAAGCAATGCTGTTTTGCCAAGACTGAATTTGCCTCTGTATTCATAGCATTGCATATTTTAAGTTCTTCTGGCCAGAATGAAAAGGGGTTTGGTAACCCAAAGAAACCATAAAGCCCAGCTTTGAACCAGCTATAACACAGCCGGCTGCCATCTATGACAGCTGGAGATCATTGGGCTGCAAACACAGTGCCAGCACACAGATCCATCACCCATTGCCCCCCGTGGGGATGCAAGGACCATCGCCAGACTATTCCCATCTCACAGCCAGAACCATGAGGCTGAAGCAGCTCCGCTGCCATCTCATGCTGTGCTGCTTCTGGCCTGCCTCCGTCAAGAGCCTGCTCTCCACCACCCGGAGCGGAAGCCAGGGTTGAGCGCAGCAGTGATGCACGGGGCCCTGTGTGCTTCACCATGGGATTTTTCACACATTAGCCTCTGCAGAACTCCCACATAGAAATAAAAATCACAAGTCTGGGGCAAAAAGTATGTGCCAAGGCCCCTTAATTGGATGAGTCTCTATTCAATTTCCCAGTGGCTCTGTAGTATATTATATACGATTTCTACCTTCTTTCTTCTCAAGCACATATTTAATATTTGAGTGTGCAGATCCTTATGGAAGAAAAATGCTGTGACTTTATAAAGTCTTGTAAATGTTGCCTGTGTAAGAGGGCACACGGGGTTGTGACGTCCAGGCAGCTAGCATAAATGGGTAGATTCATGTAATTACCAGAGTCATCTCTGTCAGCAATGAGTTGTACTTCATTCAAAACAATGCCATCAGCTTGCAGGTAGTGAAGACAACAAAGTTTTCTTGGGACAACTGAACATGCTGTCTTGAAATTCTTATGATGTGCTAACGTTACCCTGACCTGTGCATCTCTCTGTATAAATAAAACAACTAAACCTACTCTTTTTGTAATCTTCTCGCACATTCTAAAATAAATAAATAAATAAATAAATAAATGTTGAGTTTATTTTAAAAGCCTTCATATTGCCCCCTCTCCATTTTCCACAACGAGGCACAAATGCAGCACAGACAAATGTGACAGCACATACAAAATACAAAGCTCCAGCAAACACAAGACTAATCCAGAATAACTTTGACTTTCCAGAGGAAATGGGAAAAATAAAAAAGAAGGATGCTGGGCCCTAGATGCTGAGGCAACAAACCCTCTCTGCTGACCTTGAGCGAGAAGCCCTTCCTGTCCTCTGCCCTACATTAGCATCAGTTAAATTCAAAGATACGGTAGTTAGTAACATGCCCCTATCCACAGCTCCTAAACAAATGACTACACCCTTTTGTGGTCATGATTTCAGTGGCCAGTGTGATATCTCAATTGAGGCTCTAGAGACCTCGTGACAATTGTGCACGATGACTGCTGCATGTAGGAGGAAGGTTCCTATGCCCCATTTCCTCCCTAAGACACCTGCACTACAGAGAAATCTATACAAGGCCACAGTTTTATACCAAAAAAAAAGTAGACATTTTCAAGAACTGGCCTAATCACATTCAGTTCCTTTAGTGCTTGCTCGAATAATCATGATGAACTCTGTCAGTGTTAATGGGGGTGTTATAAGTATCTGTGTAGGACCGCCTCTGTAATTCAGCATTAATTAGCTGAATCATTATTTTAGAGTGTTACTGAATTATCTTATAATTACCACCTAACTTGGTGCTTGTAAATGAGGCAACAGAAGGAAATGGCAATTCTTTTAAATGTACTTAAAATTAAGAAGGCACAATAAACACTCCATTCTGTCCTTTCTAGAAGCTTTTTTATCTTCTGTGAGATGTAAGGCTAGTACCACTGCTTTCACCTATGCCTTGCAGATTTATTACAATTATTATAACAAATGGAAATGAATATTATTCAGGTTTATAACCCCACAGTATATCTTTATGAGCACACAGGAAACCATGTTGCTTCTTTATCCTCTGCGTATGAAGAGAAAGAAAAAATCCTGGCCAGGAAAACAGAGTATTGTTGATTAGGAAAAAAAGATCATTTGATTCCCCTAATATAACTGCTTCACTAATAACTTATCTGCTCTGACTCCCAACACAATCAGACCTAATTGTTGCTCGCTAAGAAGCCTCATTACAGCTTGACTGGGAATGTATTTAGGAAATACCATGTACATGTTGTTGTTACTGATTCTGCCCTGGAAGTACTAATTCTGTGGTACAAAGTCTATTGCACCATATCTCCCTGCCTGAAATGTCCAGAAGCAGGCGGGAAGAAAAGGGAATATGTTTGTCACTGGGCAAATCAGAAAAGCTTTGTAACACCTGGCTGTTTTGGGGTTAGATGCTTGGGATCAGGGGGATTGGACTAGATAACTTCTGAAGGTCTCTTACAACTCAAACTATTCTATGATTCTAGTCTATGACTCCATTCTATGATCAATTTTGAATGCTGTGGACAAGACCTTTTATCCAGATATTCATATGTTTCCAAAAGACTATTCAGTAAATTTTTTTGCAAGATTTTCTGAGGGCACAGACACATGCTTTTAAAAACATAAAGAAGTGGGCTAAGCAAATCCCTCCTTAGTCTCAGGTTTTTACTGGAAAGTGCTTTTCATAACTTCTCTACTCAGACTAAAAGAAATTGTCCAGGTCAACAGATCTGAGGTCTGCAAGACCAAAGGGGAGTCAATGTTGTGCAACCAGTTGTACTAGCAACCAGACATTTTTTGCGTGCTTTAGTTTTTCAGGGTGTATTCAGAGATTTGCAGCAGACAGTTACAGTCTGCATTCTCTTACTTTTCCACACACTCCTTATGAGGGAGTCACAGCACACCTATAGCTTCCATTTTGCTAGTATTTTGCTGGCAGAGCTGAGGGCATGTTAGTACTTGACTTCTTTAGCAGTGAAGTGATTCTAAACATGAAACAAATACATACATATTTGGATATGTGAGGAATAGAGATACTTGAAAAATCTTTGTTGTGAACAGATTTTAGCCTGACTATTCTTAAATACATTGCTTCCTCAACACTAAATATTGCATGCAATTTGATATAATGTATTTGTTTATTGTGGATGACTACTGGTAGGATGTTACTTATACAGTGAAGGTATGAAACACTAAATCACAGTTTACTTTTATATCTATAAAAAATATGATTTCCATACACTGGCATGTTTATTGCTTTGAGCCTGAGCCTGTTATTTATTAGGGTTCACTCTGTAGTTTTTAGAAATGGCAGAATATTACTATTGCGATTGCTTTTCTCACTAGAATCATGAGGTATTCGCTCTTCATACAGAGCAGTTTAAATCATGGGAAGAATGCACAGCACTGTTAAACAATTTGGTGTCAAACGTAGCCCACAAATAACCATAACTTACATATAGTAAGGTTTTGCAGGTGACAGGAGAATGTTTTTCTTTCCTTAAGTTTCTCAATCCTCTTAGCCAAGGTCGATCGATTAAAAATGTGTGTCACAGCTGGTCTTCAAAAGCAGCTTCCTGAACAGACACTAGCAGTCCATTATTAGGAAATAGAACCATCCTGAAAGCAAGAAAATAAAACACTTGGAAGTTTATATGCTGAAAATACAAATGATAGAAAAATTTTGATTGGAAGGGACTCTGGGAGCTGATCTAGCCCAGCCTCCTTCTCAAGGCAGGACTAACTTTAAAGTTTTGTTAGCACCTCAGAATCCCATGTAAGTAAATTTTGCCTATTTCCCAAACTTTCCAAAGCTCCAAATGACAAAGTGCAGCTCTTTGTTCAGCTTATATCTATAACACCCCCAGTTTGGGTGCATTTAGGTATGTGACTCCTACCTGCACTGCTAGCATCAGCACAGGCAGTAGTTTTGCATATTAGTAAGGCTGCCAACCACCTTAAAGAGCCCACTTCCAGTTGTGCATAGCATTTCCAAACATTACAAAACGTTTCCATAATGAGTGAATTTATTTCTTTGGTTTTGATTTAAAACACAAATTTCAGTGGAATTAGCTCAAGAGCTTCTAAGGAGCAGACTCAGGAACAAGCCTTCTGCTCGAAAAAATTAGTGCCCTCCCATAACTTCGAAGCAAGAACAAGAAGCTGTGCCAAAGAACAGCTTCTCTATGCAGTTTTTGTGGTGGTCCACCCACATTCGGTTAAAGGATGAGCCTTACAAAAACTGTGATTGAATTCACTCAGTGTGGACCTGCTAGCCTTTAAGATGTACTGTCTGTGAGGATGCCAGGCCTATGGAGCATGTCTGAACCTCTCTCCAGCTTTTTGGAGAGCAAACTTCAGCTGTGTGCCAGGACAGGACTCAGGCACGAGTAAGGCACGTGCTGACCTACACACCAGTCCCTGCTGCCAGGGATGAAAGTCTGGTCACAACTAGCAGCCAGAAGGTTGCTGTCTCGCACTATGTTTGCTGCAGGACAGGAGCACCAAGTGGAGTATGACACTATGTGCCAGGGATGGAAAACAGGTGGGCAGTGGCTGGGGCACAGGAAGGGTTGAGTATGGGACAGGAGCCCAGGGACTGTTGCTGAAGGAACCAGAATAAGCAAGGCATGGATGGGGAGGCTGGAAAGGGGAAAGAGGAGGTACAGAGAAAGGAGCAAGGAGCCCATGCCAGCAACTGTGACCTTAGTATTAAGCTTGGACCAGCCAAGTAGGGAGAGAGTGAGAGGCCAACACTGACAGAGAGAGAGCACAAAGACAGAACAAGTTAGAAAAGACAAGGTGATCATCACTACCAGTCCTGATGCTTTACAAGCATCCATGATTTCATTTACACATTGTTGTTAAATGAGGTGATACTATTAACGACACTTTAAAATGGCAATCTAAAATCTGGGGAGATGTAGGCCCAAAGGTTCTACTATTCTTGGTGTCTGTTCTGAGTTATGTATTTGTTTTTCTCAGAGCATTTACCACTACATAATGTCTCAGGCATTCAGAGCTCATCGGTTGTATAGCCGCTCATACATCTGAAAACCAGAAGCCACGGTCAAGTGTCTGTAAAATAAGGAATGAAAAATTAGGAATAACCTATGAAAAAAATGATTTCAGCAACTTCACAATGTCTCAATGGGACTCCTTGGCAGAGCCAGAATAAGAACCAGCTCCGCAGTGCAATGCTCAACTGAGGCTGCCTGTGCTCCAGACTTTCTAGTGTATCTTCACTTTCAGTTGGACATCTGAGAAAAGTCTGTCATGGGCTGGTTTAAAGAAGGAATTTGTCAAGACAGAAGGGTAGTTTAAAAAGTTATGAGAAGAATAAAATGGCAGGAAATATCATTAAAATGTTGATGAATATGCTTAGTTTCCCGCACTGCTTCATCATCTCACCATTTGGGCTGACTAGTGCCTCTAACTTACTCCAGCACAGGCATGACCTAGAGAGCTCCTAGTGACATCTCCCCTGCTCTCATAAGCACACACATTCAGCCATCCAGAATAAATCTCATGGGAGGTACTTTTCCTCTCTAGCCCACAATTAAATGACTTCTTTACTGCCTCTTCCTGTTTATGCATTTCTCCTCCCGTGATTGGGCTCAGTGGCTGAATTGTCATGTATTTCTGCATGGCATGGCATGGCATTCTTGCTTCCCTCCCTCTTAAAAGATACTTGCTTAACTTTTCTTCTGTGTATCTTAATTAGCACATTGCCAGCTTTAGGCATTAGGATGTTTTTCTCCTAGTTAAAGCCTCCTTAAAATATGGTCATGTAACTTTGTACATTATAGAGTATGAAAACACTTAATGATGAAAGCTCTTTTTAAGGTTTATTCTGTTGAACTTGATGAGATTTTCAATATCCCACTGCGTTAAATCCCCACGCACATAGACAAATACAAGGAGAGGTTTAAGAATGAAATAGTTCAGGCTACACAGCTGGCACCTCAATTTGTTAGATGAGGGAAATGGCCTTGCACCTGCCCTGATTTTAGCACTGGGAGGTTAACTCCAGTTTCAAGGCATTAGCTTGAATGCAAATAAAATATGTTTACTCAGTTAGGTTTGAACATGTGTTGCTTCAGTTGCCTGATAGCCTACATGATGCAACATTTATAATTGTGTTGATTCTTACTGTTGGGTTAAATCTTAATACTGTAAATTCTGGAGTAATTTTGTTGCAAATGCAAAAAGGGGAAAAAAATGCATAAGTACAATACGTTTGAGTTCTCTTAGGCTCATCCTGAGCTTAGTTAAAATTATCTTATTTACTTTGGGGTTTCTTATTAAAAATCTTGTTTCAGAAAACATTTTACATCAATTTCACACTCTTTCAGGCATGAAACTATTTGCCTGTGAGCTCCTGCCATGACCACAAAATCCTTAATTTCTGATTTCTGATGATAATTTTGTTGGGATTTACTGACAGCAGCCGTCACCCATGCCAGCAGCCCACTTTTGCAGAGCATGGGTGCTGTCAGCTCTTTGTAGCCACCAGTATTCACCATACCCATGCAGCAAAACTCAAAGGATGGTTCCTCTAAAAAAGTTTGGCTGACAGATCCGCATACGTCATTTCTTGGCATCTATCTGTCAAATTATTTGGCAGTTCTCTCTATATGAATTGTAGCAGTTTAGCTGCAACAATTTCCAGATCAAAGCTGTCAATCACTAGGCAATTCCCACAAGGACGTGCAAAAGGACCTATGGAGAAATTATCTAAAGCTGCAATAATCTAGAAGACCTGATAAAGAAAAAAAGGCAAGATTCCTTGAATTATATGGACTGAACTTCAATTACTGTTTTCCTTTGTACAATTTAAGACAGTGAGATATCATAGCCACTAGATCTGGTGGCAAAAATCTAGAAAGTGAATTGCAATTCATCTATTTCTTTGGCATTCTCTCCCTTTCCAATTAAACATGCTTTTCTTTTCATCTCCATTATTCTGAGGAGGCAGTAAACCTCAGTCTAAATGAGCATTTACATGAAAATCAGAGCTCTCCAAGGCATCCACTGAAACTCCTTTAATACAATATTTGCTTTAATTTGTTTTTCTTTCTTGCCTGTGGGAGAGTTTCAATCACATTTGGTATGATTTATAATTGTATGCCCCCTCCTCCTGCAGAGGTCATTCCCTTTCCTAAAACTGCATCATTTGACTAGAAAGACTTCCTTTCACAAGTAAACAGCTCAGCAATCAATATTGTCCACAGATGACAGTGAGCACAGTCCAATTTTTAATAGGGTCTTTCATATGTCAAAAAAGCTTGCTTTAATCTCCAAGAAATATAATCTGTTTACATCACCTGCAGCCATTTGGTTGTCTCCTTCAGAAAGACTGCTTTCCTGGGCTCACTGAGTAATCTCTTCTACCTTATCTTACGAAGAATCCAGCTTCATCATACATATTTCAAGCAATCTTTACCTTCCTGAATACAAGTGAATCAGGGAATCATGTTCTATGATTCTCATTTCTTTCTACCTCAAAATATAAAGTCACATACAAAGGGTTAGTATGCAAGCATCTTCTTAAAGATATTTAATCCTGCTTTCATGATACTGATCCTGCTTCGTTTTATTAAAATAATCTGCCACACGCTATTGAAACTGTCTCTCAAATAAACAAATACTTCTTTTAAAGAGGGTACATTGAGGAAATGTATTGCTTAAAGTATTGAAAAACAGCATTTAGCATTTTATTTATATAGACACACGAAGCTTTTGCCAAACATAGAATGATGTGCAACAAAGCTGAAGTCAGTTACAGAAAAGAAAAACACTAATAATAATCAAAATAACTGTTTTTTCTACTGCTAATCTATGCTATGACATGCTAAAGCGCTACCATGCCTGATGGCATACTGAAACCAAAGTAAAATAATTATCTAAACCACATACATTGGGTCTGATTTTCTATACCCACATTTATCTCCATGTTTGGTTGTGTGTCTGCATAGTATTATATAAATATATTGCAAATGCATGTATATATACAGTAAACTAAGCATCTAGCCTTGTCTGCATGTGTATCTTCTGCTTATCTATATGTGTGTTTTTCTGTCTTTACTGATCAGACACATAACCGACAGAAAAATTAGGATCCATACCGTTCAGTCAAGTGGGATCTTGGGGTTTGAATTTCGTGAGATTCCTTTTTCTTGCAATCTGAAGCTCTTAACAAGTCATTATTTATTTCCTAAACGAGCTGAATTCCCTTATTCACCTATGTCAGCTTTGAGACTTAGAGTTGTGGGAAAACCCAGGTGATTTCTGTGTAGTTTTTGGCTTCTTTTTGGAAACTTTGGGCTTTATTTCAGAACCAGCATGCATTACTCAGCCTCAGGTCAGCTATTCCATCTGTGTTGCTTGTTGGCTTAAAAACATTCCCTTCCCTACAATGCAAATGACAGCAGTCTTCCTTTTTTTTTTTCTTCTTCTTGCTTTTGACAGAATATCTTTGCAAGGAAGATAAGAAACTTTGCATGTGTGCATTGCATAATCAAGAGCAGTGCAGAGACAGCTAACCTGTCTCCAGAAACCAGGTGAGGGGCAAAAAGCATGGTACTTCCTGAGTTAACATGCCCTGTGAAATAAATTGATATGTGTTTCTGTAATGTATGCACTCTAACTTGTTTTACTTGCTTTTGTAGTGGCTATACTCCAGCTGCGTGCAAAGAATACATATATTTGCACATGGCTGTTTCAGTTGACCATATTGCTAAAGACAACACAGAAAACCACAAAGAAAGCCTGCCATCACTGAAACAGGCTAAGAGTTGGAGGCTCTTAGACTTAATAAGCTCACATGAAGGGAGATTCCCAAAGAAGATGCAAATGCATCACCAGTCAAAAGATTTTTGTAAACAGAAATCCCCTGTGCAGCTCAGTAAATCCTGCTAGTCTGCAGAGAAACACACAGAGCCATTGGCAACCCGAAGGGGTGAACAAAACTCCTGCACATGATGCCAGAGATGCTATTTTACCCCATGGTACCTGGGGAATGGCTAAAACTGCTGTAGCCCCCCTCCTGGAGCTATGGCTTTTGGCTGGACCGCTCTAGCTGAGAGGACTCATCAGTTACAGTACTGATCAGTAAACCACTTGTTGCTCTGGAGATAGAGAGTGAAATAAATCATTCTCAAATCAAAGCTGAGTATCAACAATACCATTATCTTTATGCCTCTCAGAAATGAATACTCACAGGAGAAAGTGCCAGCTGACCTAACACTGATATTGATGGGGAAACCCAGAGAAGATGCGTTTCCTAATTCTCTGGGCCACCCATTGGTCTGTTGGGTGTATTGCTCAAAGTATTGAAAAAAATAGTATTTAGTATTTTATTTAAGCAGATATACTAAGCTTTTGCCAAACGTCCTCACAATGCACCCCAAAATCTATTTCACCAGAGTGATGAGATTTACCTTAAAACTTCCAGTCTACCTGAAACCCTACCAGTCTGTTCAGTATCACACTCCCCAAATGTCCCTTTGTTATTTCATCATCCTAATAAAGTGAAGCTTCTTGTTTCCAGACGTGTCCACTGCCCTGAGAGCAGAAGGCTCCCTAACTGGATCAATGCACAAGCTTTGTTGCCTTACAGTAACTTCTGCCATGCCTTTGATTGCCTTTATCAATGTATTTGTTGAAGCAAGCTTTTCCTGTGATGAGCAACATTTTGAACGGCGCTCATTTCAATTAGTAGGCATTAGCTGTGGACAAATCTGGCTTTTCTTACAGAAGCCCCATTGTCCTAGAAAAGAAGATATCTGTTCACCTGAACCAAGGCTATATCAGAATATTATTAACTTTAAAACCAAGTAAAAATAGCAGGAATGCAGAGCAATAACTGGCATCATATTTAATATTACATTCTAGCAAGCCCCAAAGTGACATAATTCTGTGGCCACTGCTGCATAGAACCACTGAACATACTTGAAGGCATATGCTGTCATTTACAGATGTGATTTGGATCAGATTTGTAACGTGTAAGTCTGCAGCGTCCCTCTCCTTTCTGCTATTACAGAGGTGCAGGGAGCTGGGGAAGCAAAGGTAAAGGAAGATGAGGGACAGTCATTTCTTTGTTTTTGACAGACTGTCTTATCTGTCACCTCCAACGAAGGTTTCTTTGAACTGCTCTCCCTACTGGTCTGTAACAAGTGTGGAGTGTCATGTCTTATTCCTCACTAAGGTCATTTGGACATAGTGTTGGAGAACCTCAAATGTTCGCCGTGAAGGCACCTTATAAGAAACACCTTTGTCACTTCACATGAACCATATAATGTTACCTTTTCACCTGAGGATTGATATATCTTCACCAATCCTTTCCCACCTTCATGGAAATAAACTTTCAGTTTGAGAGCTGCGAATGGTTTCCCCTGCGTTACAATCCCTAAGGTGATTTCAAAAACTCCTGCCAGTCTCTTCCCTCCAAACTATACCCCTGAAGCTGTGGACCCAGACTGAGCTAACAGGAAATTATCAAAGGGATGCTTGAAATGAAGGACATTTCTGCTGCCTCCTTTCTGCACTTCCACTTCTATTCTATTTTGACCATTACTATTTTCAACACCCTGTCTCCCTAGGGCAGAGGTTCTGGCTCACATCCTGCAGAAATCTCACTCACCCCGTGCTTAGAGCTCTATTTCACCATTGACTCTACCTGCTGCAGGTGAAGGTGCTTCAGAGGGAGAGGGACCAGCTCGAGACTGTGGAGACTGCCCTGCTCTCCCAGCCAGGATGCCGAGCCCCTCATACCAATGCTGACACAGGGGCATTGATATGGGGGCCCTCTTTCAGTTAAGCTCAGTTCAGTTCAGTTCTCTGTAAAAACAGCATCTCTGCCCTCCTGAAGGAGTGCTCCAAGCCCTCCATTTTGTTGCTCAGATTTCCCAAAGACTTGTACCTCCCCAAGTACCCACCTTAGTAGATACCACTACTAGAACTCTCACAAAGACCCCGAAGTAAAGAGAAAAAGTTAGGCTTTTGCTGGAGTGCTTCAAGTCTTTGATACAGCTGGGTTGGATGGATGAGTTTCCCTCTGTGCTGCAACACCATCAATGAGGAGATACCACTGTCCTCCACGCCCTCATTCATTGTCTTCTTCATTTTGCCTTTGCAGCCTAAATTGTAGTCATCTTATAATGTCATCACTGGTATGAAAACCATCCTGCCACGTTTCATGCACTCTCTAAAGGTCACAGATACCCATTAATTTATACCACATTTGCTTTTTGTTCTTAATTGCCCAAATACTTTCCGCATTTTACATACATGTTTTCTGGGTTATGTGACACCAAATTATTCTTCACTGTCTGTCGAAACGAAATGCCTTCTTCTCACTGCCTTGTGTATTTGAAGTTCTCATATCAATCTGGATTACTTGCAATCCCTCCATCTCACTCTTCCATTACAGATTATCAAACTACATGGGGCGAATTTGAACTTTGTATATTTTTTGTACATAAGTCAGGATGTTGCACAATCTCTTTTATGAAGCATTCTAGTAATCTCTGGATTCAGAAATTTTTTGCCTGGCCTGTGTCAATTTGTGTCTTTGATTTGTCTTCATTTTATTTTAATCAGAATTGGCACAGGGAAGTATTTTAGTCTGTTTTGACCCATTGTACCTTCAATCCTAGAAATCATCTTTTTGGCACATTTGATTAAAATGGATCAATTAAAGGTGACACTTTGCTATCCCTTGACATAAACTTCTCACTTTTGGTCCCATCCCCTATTTTAGTTCCCTAGAGTCACGGCACCATTAGAAGATTTTTTTCCTGTAATCAAACTGTGATAATTCTTTTTATAATGGTGCAATTATCTACTCTCTTCTGGTTTCACCTTAGCACGCTCAGTGAGTCATAGACCTTTACATCTACTGCATCTACGCCCACTGATGATCAACAAGGAGCGACAGTCTCTGAGACTCATTTGCTTTCCGCAATGGGTTTACAAGGAAGGAAGCACCTGCTTAGAACTAGACACCCTTCAGTATAAGCTCTGAAATACAAAATACAGACAGGGAGTGTACTGCCTAGCTTATTTATTCGTTTGCTTCTGATCCCCAGTAAAAGAGGGTATAACTCTCTCCTCACAGTGTAAAATGTGCTGCAATCACTATTGTTACTGTTACATAAAAGTAGTATAAATACCACAAATCCAGCTCTAGTTCCTTAAACAATCCTGTGCTTCCTTACACTATTCTTACATGTTCCTCTTATGGAAAAGAGTAACACCCAGGGCTTGAAAAGTGAAGCTCACCTGCAGGACTAGCATCATGGTGACCGGTGTCTTTCACTAAAACAGAACCAAAGGAACCAGATTCAAAAGATCAGCACCTTGTCTTACATTTAGGAGTAATGCAAGTAACGTCTTCTGTGCAGTTGTTGAGCAGAAAGGATTTTTGATAGGCTCGTTTTTTCAATTTTAAGTCATGTGTAGGGGAGATAACTGAACCACACTGGGAGAAATTCTTGTTTGCTAAACCATCTATCATTCCTGTCATGGACCAACTTTGGCTGTTAAACAAACAAGATTTCTTTTGAGTCCCGGCTGATCTTCCCTTAGAAATCTTGAGAGGGGTACATAATTTCTACTCTGTGACTGTCTAGCCAGAGCTGAGAATGAAATACACAATAAATTAATAAAGAAAGCAAAAAAACACTTGAAATTACTTTCATTTGGCCACGTTCCTGCCTCTTTTGTGTTTGCTTTCCATGTATATATGAAGGAATGAATTTTGTTGTCAGAATTACTCATGAAAAGCAGAGTTCAAAGTGGTGAGCACATGAACAGCATGCACAGAAGCCAAAATGTAAATGTGCATGTCCAAGAATTCATGCCAGAAATTCTTGCACATTCATGGAATGTGACCATTCTGACCAGGCTCGAGCAAGCAAGGTAACATCAATCTTTAGCGGTTGCTGCTAATCCATATGGTAAAAAGCCCTGACAATACGGGTTTTCACTTCAATAATGAATACATGCGCTTTTTCCTTCCTCGGACAACAACCAAATGTGCTTTAACTATAAGCAATCCATGCTCATGCAGCAGCGATCTTGGGAAGGCAACGGCTGAAAATGAAATTTGGTCTTGTGATGAAAAGCAGCGCACTGTTATTTGGGAAGTACCGAGCTTTGTCACAGCCTTCTTAGAGGACCAGAGATAAATCCTGCAATCTCTTTGTTTCTCCACTCCCTGACTATAAAACGGTGATAATGCTGCTTCTTCTTTCCAGAGCTTGGAAGAAATATGTCTGCGTGGTACTTGGATGCTGCAGGCGCCAGGATTGTACAAGCACTGATACAGACAGAATCATTTTTGGAAACCAAGCTGAGCGACTGTCACTTACACTCATACCAAAAGAGAATAAACCATAGCCAGGCAACCGGGTTGGTGAGGATATCTACTGTCACCTGTGAATCACTGTTTATTTCCATGTGTTTGGGCCATCAGAGACAAACCCATCCAATGTGTCAACATTTCTGTCACTCCTGGCTTGTGAGCCAAGAATCAGGGAGTAAAATGGGAAAACTTTGGAATGCATGACCTTTCACTACCACATATTCAGTCTAGGCCAGACAAATTCTAATGTGACCTTCATCCCTTCATCTTCAAAGTAAGGACACTTTCTTAGAACATCGACTTATGATTCCTTATGGCAAATATATTCCTTTCTTAACCAAATCTATGCAAATCAACATGCATCTGAGAAGGACCAACTCTCCGTGTCATGCAAGATCAACTGCCCAGCTTGGGCCTAGATGGCACATTGAATGAGATCCTTGAGCTGGACCACCTACATACGATCCACAGCCTACATATTTGATATAAGAAAAAAAGTCAACAGACTAAATCTATTTAGGAAAGCAGTGCAACTTCTACAAAAATCAATAGATTTTTTTTCCTTTTCTGTCTTGGCACATGTTAAATTAACACTTTTCTTGAGCAGTCTCTTAACTCAGCTTCATAGCATTGCTCTCTTCAGTCTCTTCTTCACAGTATGTTTCAAAGGCAGCCCATCCAAAATCTCTCTTTTCCAGGAAATAAAGATTTTTTAAAATTTAGAAAACAAAGGTCTTTCAAGTCTTAAAATGAACGTGATCCTGCAAGCTAATATCAAACCATCTCTCATTGCACAATATCTGAGAGCAGGTAATTTCAGAATTATAGAAGAATCTGGAAAATTACGTAAGAATTCTCCTTTTGTTGTAGGAGCTTTAAAGTTGCACCTTCATTCAATCAGGAAGGTAATTTCCTCTATACAGCAAGTTTCAAATTCTACTTACGACCTTAGTGTTACGACAATTTGGATACTAACTAGTCCGGCACTAAGTATTGCGACTAGAATTGTGAATAATCATCAAAATTAACTAGCCTATAAAGTGATTAAATAATTTCCTCCAATTTGCATTTGATATGTTTATTAAGTGCTGGAGGGTGTTATTTGCTCTCTTATTTTTACTGCTGTTAAACGCTATGTCTGGGGTTTTGGCATAGGTGCAGTACTATTATGGTTACTACAAAATTTTAATCAGATTACGGTATGAGTTACTATTTGATACTGTAAAAATGCCAGTAGGCAGTAGATAAATACTATGATACAATTAGCTGCCACTGCCTTTTATTCTTTGGAATTCATTAATAGTGAGATAAGCCTGCATTCTGTGGTGATGACAATTTTTTTGTGTGCTCCATTTCTTACAAACTACATTTTCTTACAAGTAATAGTGCAGGTAGTAAACAAGAGAGAAGCTGACTATAAACAACATAAATAGATACAGCAATATTAAAGCTACGAAAAATATGAAGTATTGCCTATGTGTTATTCCTTGTGCTTCATTTGCCATACCACAGTCAATGAGACCCATTACTCACAACAAGTAATTCTTTGTGAGATGTTTTCATTTTGATGAAACTGTTGGTGCTAATCATCAATAAAGACCTGTGATTTTAAATATGTTGGAAGTCTGTGTTTTCAAATGCATGTCTTGGCCCTTTACACAAGCAAGAGGTTGCTAATGATGCCAACATGCATTAGAAATGCAATTGTACTATACTTAGATGTGGTTCAACCACAGTTATAGCATGGGCCATTAAGGAGCATTAAAAAAAAGAAAAGAAAAAAAGAAAAGAAAAAAAAGACAGAAAAGAAAGAATCCAGGTTAAAAGTGAATGTGTTCTGTTGCACAGCTAAAAGATTGATCTATAATTAGAACATAAAATTGGTCAACATTAGACTAAATGAATAAATCACAGAGAACATAAGCATACCATATATAAACATGCTTACTTACATTTTCCCAGGTCTTGCAAAGGATTCTAAAAGCTTTCAGCACGGCTCAGGAAGCTAGCTCTGACACATTTAACTGGTGAGACTGTGGACTCCTCTCTCGGAATACTCACACCTGTTGGATGGGGAAAGTAAACTCTCATCTGCCATCCCCAACATTTTTCCAGTGTCTTCCCGAAATGCAGCTCCTCCTGATCAGCTTTAAATCTTGAATAATCAAAACCACGTGAGCCAAATGGCATAAAAATTAAATCTACAGTGAATAATACCAGGTGAAGGAATAATATATGTGGCCATGTGACTGCCTGCTTTCCTGGGCTGGAGCTGGAGAGAAGTGGGAAATGCCCAGCTGCCTTAGTTGGAAGCGACTCAAAACTTCATCCGCTTTGGTTCAGTTCTCAAAATAGGGCACATGACCTCTAAGTAAGACGGTACAGTAGGCTGCTTTTACACTACGGCGCTGCTCCTGCAGCCCTAATACCATTTCCTGGCTTTATGAAGAATGGGAGGAGGTAAAATTTGACACTTGCAGAGTTTCAGTGTTACCTTGTTTTGTAACGCATGATCCATAGCAAATTTACCACTATCTTTAGGAGCAGAAATGACATCTGCTACAGAGTGGCTTACGCTTGTCTGGCTGGTGCTTTCAGTGTCATGTGTCTGACATGAGTTAACCTATTAGAAAATCTAACGTGAAGGGAGAGAATTGCCCGTCAGAGGTGTCTGTGCTGCTCCTCTTGACCTACTTGGAAAACTACAACTGGACTCTTTGTGGTTTCCCCCATCGCGACACAGCTGCAGAAGGCAGTAATGGGACTGCTTTTAATGGATTTGGAAATGTGCCTTTGAACAGCATTATTTCCAAACCTTGCAAAGCTCATTTGTTATTTTATCAAGCCCAATATAGGTCCCCCCTCTTTTTTTTTTTTTTTACATGGAATTGGTGCAATGGGAGAAGATAGCTTTTTCTCTTCACAGATAAAGATCCAAATTGTGTTTTACAATCTGACAATTATGTAGTTTGATTTTCTTAAATAAAACAGATAATCTCCCTTCCCCGTTCAAGATGAGATCTTAGCTGTTAGTGACAGCTGTTAAAATGATGCTAAAAATAGATACAGTGTCAACCACTAAAAAGCTAAGTGCTCCTGTGAACCACAAGGAGAAAATAAATGAGGTTTCTCCCGAGTTTGTGGAAAATCTGTGAGCATCTTGCATCTACTGGGAAAGGTGCTTTATGCTTGCAGCAGCCATCTCTGGATGTAACAAGAGAAGGGAGGGGAAAATCAAACATTTGGTATTAGACAGAAGGTAGATAGACAGACATATTCCTTCAATTTTATTTTCTCCCTCCTTTTCTTTCTTAAAAATAAAAAATAAAAAAGAGATGGCAACAGAAAGACTGCAGCTACCTCCAGGCATTTCAGATGCCTTTTTCATTTACATCTTTGCCCTGGGAAAAAAAAAAAAAAGAGAGTAACAGGAAAAGTAAGACAAAAGAAGTGCAACCCATCAGCCAAATACACCATCACTATGAATTAACATAAAATAGTTCTGCTCAGTACGGCACTTATTGATAGACTAGCCGATGTGGCTTGAGATCTTATTGCAGGACTATGATTTGCTGGGTAACTCGCAGAGTTGCATGGAACTTTCTTCTGCCCTGGAATTGCAGCCTCCAACCCATCTGCAGTAGCTCAGCTCGATTAATAAATTAGCTGCATTTCAAACCAGATGCATGACATGAAATGAGTGAAAAAGAGAGAGAACAGAATTGCTCACATTCGATGCTATATCTTGGTAGGTTCCTCCTTTTTAGCTACATTAAGACTAAAAATAGAGCACTAGTGTAGGCACAGTGAAATATGATTTGCTTCCAATAATACAGTAAACTAATTGTGAAATTAAGCTATTGAATATGCCGTTATCTCCAAGCCTGACCTTACCAGCACTTTATGCTTCCCTGCTTAACATTTATCACGTTGCCCACAGACTTTGACAGATGCAAACAACAGCCAATAAAATACCCGCCTTTTCCAAGGCCTTGATCCCATGGGGGCTTCGGCACAGGTAAAATTTCCTGTGAGCAGTCCTTTTACACGTTTAAAGACTTCATTGAGGATATTAAAATAGGGCCAACTTTTTCCTCCCTACAATGCCTATTTTTTTTTTTTCCTTAAGTGTTTAAATATAGGGACATTTAGTGCCCTGAACTTAAAAATAATCAGTTTTAAAAAGGTCTTAGCCACAAGTGAAATATTAATTTAAAGCCGGTATCGATGTTAGCATCGATTTTGTTTTTGGTTTTTTGGGTTTTTTTGGGTTTTTTTTAATCTGAACGTCTGAAATCAGCATGGTTGATCCACTGCAGCCACAGGGACGCACCCCATCCCCTCTCCGTTAACCCGGGTCACACTGCGGGGCAGAGAGGGGCCAGGCTCCCTGTTCCTGGCAGCGGCGGGAGGGGGCGAGGGAAAGAGCAGGCCCAGTTAGGGTGCGCAGCCTCCTCCCGAACCCCCGTCCCAAGGCCGAGCTGAGCGGTCGGAGTGAAGGAGTGCGGGCGGTGCGGGGGGGGGGGGGGGGTTGGGGGGTGCGTGTGCTCCGCCGCTGCCGCCGCCGGGGCCGGGAGAGACGCTCCGCCTGGGGAAGGGCGCGGGGAGACACTCCTCCCCCGCCGCCCGCCCTGCCTCCCTGCCGCCCGCCCTCCTTCCCTTCCTCCGGCGGCTCCGCGAACCAGGAACCGCGGCGGCGGCGGCAGCGGCGGCGGGTTCCGTGCGTGAGAAACCCCGCGGCGCCGCGCCGCCGGGAGCCGCCGGGGCGGGCGGCGCGGGAGGGGAGGACGGGGGCGGCGGGGCCGCCGGCCGCTGCGAGGGGCCGGGCGGCACCGGGAGGGCGGGAGGGGAGTGGGGGGGGAGGAAAAAGTTTACACCCTCGCCACTCTCCTCCCTCCTCTTCCTTGGTGGCGCAGATGGGAGTTTTACCTGGAATGACATAAGTTTTTTTATTCGGGGTTGGATTTTGCTTTTTGGAGGGTGTTTCTGCCCCCCGATCCCCTTTCTCTCTCCCTCTCCTAAATCTCCCCCCCTCCCGCCGGTGCTGGATCCACCCCCCGCTCCCCTCCGCCGGCGGGCGAGGGTGTGACCCGCGGGAACACCCACCCACCTAGGCGTCCATGGTGGGAGCTGTCCGCCCGGCTGCGCCGAGCCGCGTCGCGGGTACCCCGCTGCCGCCTCCCCACGACCCCGCGAGCAGCGCCCTGCCCGCTGCCCGGCCCCGCTCCCGGCGTTTCTCCGCGTACTTTTTTCCCTTCTTTTTCTCCCTTTTTTTTTGTTTTTCCTTCCCTCTTTTTTCCCCCTTTCGGTGTCGGTGCGGGCTCCCGGATGGTTTGCACGCAGTAGCCGGGGGCCGTGCCTCCTCCCGCCGCGCCACCATGTCGTAGGGGAGGTGAGTGCAGCGCGGAATCTTGCGCGGGGCGCGGAGCGCCGCGGGGGAGCGAGGGGCGGGCGGGTGTCCGCTACACCAGCCGGCATATCCAGGTCACGGCCGGTCCCGTCCCCAGCAGTGAAAACTTCGCGGGAAGGACACGTCCATAGCTCGGCAGCGCCCGCGCCCGCGCCAGCGCCGCGGGTAAGCGCGGTGGCGGCGGCTCCGCGGGTCGCGCTGGGATCCGCCGCCGCCTCCTCGGCCGGTGCCCGCGGGGGCCGTGAGTGCGGGTCGGTATTTGGCAGAACCTGCAAATGAGAGTGGCACGTGACACGCCAAATCCTGGGGATGTTTGCGCTGTCGCTGTGGCTGTTGAACACAAACCGCGCTCCCCGGCGCGAACGCGGAGCTGCGCGCTTCTGTGCGTGCGTGCGCGCAGGGGGTGATTTGGGAAGAAGGTGCGCGGTGCCCAGCGCGGTGCCGCCGCTCCGGGATGGGTTCAGCCCCACCGCCCCGCTCCCAGCAGCACCCTTGTTACCCCGCGGAACTGTCCCCGCCGGATCGAGGCCGGGAGCGGGGCTCGGTGGGTGCTGGGGCCGTTCGGGAGCGTGCGTCAGTGGCTGCCGGCCGCTCGCCGGGGGTGTTATTTAGGGAGCGAGTTAGGAGCGCATCGCCTCAAAGTTTGCTTGGCGTCTTTTTTTTTTTTTTGGTGCTTCCCTGGGAAAAGGATATTCCTGCTTCAGGGACGCGGGCGCCGGGGGGACACCGGGCGGGGGAGGGGGGTGGCTGCACCCCAGAGCCAGGGGCTGTCCCGGTGACCCCTCTCGCAGCCCCTGGACGGGAGAGGCAGGAGCGGGGACGCCAGGCGGGATGCGCGGCTGCCGCGGAGCGGGGCCAGCGCGGCGGCGAGCGGAGGACGAGTCCTTGACCCCTCCCGCGCTCCGCTCCTTTATTTTATTTCATTTTATTTCTCGGTTAAACCACCGCTGCATATTCATGCGCCGCTGCAAGGCGGAAATCCCGGTCCGGCGGAGAGGCGATGCCTGGCCCTGCCGCTGGCGCGGCGCGGGCACCGGGAGGGGGGGTGGCCGCGCTGCACACACCTCACCGGCCCGTGGGGGGACCCCGCTCTCCGCCCCGCGACCCTTCCCCGGGGGCACGTCCGGGCGGCAGGGCTGGGGTCCCCGTCCCGACGGGGCGGGCTACTGGGGCTGCGCGGGGCTGCGCGGCCGCGGCTGCCGCTGCGGCTTTAAGGAGATGCGTTTTCCAGCCTGTGTCGCAGCAACTTTGTATCAGTCATGTCGCCCGGCGGGTGACTGACGGCTCGCCCCAGCCAATGGGACGGCGGGCCGGGCCCAGCCGCGCCTCCCTCCACGTCCCGCCCGCCAATAAGGGCGGGCTGGGGGCGGGACGTAAACTTCGACTTTAGGTGGGCATGTGACATGTTTTTAAAGGACTTGGCACCTTTTCCCGTCCCCTCCCGAGTGCCGCTCCGTGTCACCGAGCGGCGCGGCACGGCGCGGCGCGCCTCGCCTCGCTTCGGGCGGGACGGAGGGGAGGGGGCTGAGCGCCGACCGCCCCTCCGCTCCGCGCCGCCCTCCGCTCCGGTCCGCGCCCCTCCGGCTGGGGCTCCGGGACTCGCCCCACCGCGACAGTTACCGCGGGACCGGGGCCGACGCGGGGGGCGGGGGGCACCCCGACCTGCACCCGGAGGTGGGGCTGGCGCGGCGTGGCGGGGCGGTGGGGGGCACTTTGAGGGTCGGCACCTGGGGGCACCCCTCCGTGCTTCTTCGTGGGGAGTGAGTGGGGGGATGTTACGGGGGTTACCTGAACCTCTCCAGCGTGGAGGGTGGGGAGCGGTGCTTGCGCGGGAGAAAAAGTGCTTTTCTGCATCGCTTTAGGGGCCCAGAGCGGGTTTGGGCTTTTCCTACTCCTCCCCCCCCCCCCCCCCCCCCCCCATTATCTTTCCGGGGTCGATCGCCGGCGGACGCGTGCGAAGGACGGAGGGAGGTCCCGGGCACTGCTGGCTTTTCCCATGCGCGATAATCCGGATTGTACCTGCGGGACAGCTGACAGGGAGCTTGGGGTGGCGGGTTAGGAGTGCAGAGCGGTGCCTGGTGCCCGGGAGCTGCGGTGATGGATGCTCTCCGCCGCGTAGGGCAGGTAGGGAGATAGACGCGAGCGCTGCCTGCTACGTCGTTCACACGCGTGTCCGTGCGTGTGAGGACGGAGGGAGCAGCCCCACGCCGCGGAGGACGCGAGGGACGCTACTCGCGCTTCCCGCCGTGCTTCGGTGCCGGGGGAGAGGGGGCAAACCCTAGCCTATCTCTGGCGACGAAACTCTGGTCTCCTGGTCGGTGTTTTATGTCGGCGGAGCGGCTCTCAGGCAATGACACTTAAATTTCGCTTTACAAACACCGGGAAATAAGAAGTGGGTGGTCGCTCGAGCCATCGGGTTAGGTTTTTTCACGAAACGGAATTTACTTCAGGTTTTCCCGTATCTAGGTGACCTTTTGGTTGCAGGGATACCAGGTACCATTTGATTTCTATTTTTTTATTCGACTGTTGCTGCGAAACTGGTTTCATGCCTGATTGATCAGAGACTTATACTGCAGAGGTCTGTGTTTGTTGATGTGTTTGGGGTGAAATACATAACTCGCAGTGTCCAAGTACTTCTTGTTTGGGGGGGCGGGTGTGTGGTGTGTGTCCTGGGGAAACTGCTGTGCTCATAATATAAGCTTCCTTCTGCAAAATATCAGATGGTCTGGGTTCTGATACGTAACACGAGTCGGCTTCTGTTGTGGTCTGTGTTAGCCCACAGTCAAATTCAGTTAGTGAAAGTTAGTAAAAAGGCATGTCTGTGCAGTAGGTGAAGTGTGGATACCGTAGATAAACATGCTAGTCAAGTTGTAATAAGTTCTGCTGAGAAGAACAAACCCAAACCCTTATGCTGTCAGCAAGCTGTGAGATGATTATTCGGTTCTAGTACCCACCGAGGCACTCGGAGGTGACAGAAACCAGCACTCCCCAACAATCTATTTGCTGCTGCATTTTTGCTAATGTATAGCTGTCATTTTAAAGAGAAACTTGTATCAGGCCACAGATAATCTTTCTGCTGTTCTTCGATCCTTTCGGATGTATTTCCCAGACGGTGCTTCTCTCTCCGCAAGTGCTGGACCATGCCATTTTAATTTTTTATTTCTTTTTGCTTTGTGTGACCTGGATTTTTATTTGCTGAAGTTTCAAAGTGTGCTAGCTTATTGATTATGTATGGAGTTTGAAATTTACAGCTGAGGGAGAGGTCGCTGCAAGGCTTGTGCACCTGTGCAATGTTAGGCCTATAACTGAGATTTCCTTGTAGTGGCAGTGGTTCTGATGGTGGTTCTGAGGAGTAAAATTCACTTACATCCTAATTTTAAGCCTTAACTAAGTTTACTGGTTTTCAGAAATGCTGGTCACTCGAAGCTGCAATTGATTTAGCTAGGAATTAGGCTTCCTCAGCACTTAAATCAGGGGTAGGAGATTTTCTGGGAGTGACTTTATGTGAAAGTAGGGACTTCTGTCTCGAAATTTAGACTATAGGAATGTGATTTGATACTCGTGGTGGGGAGATACACATGATTCTGTCTTCTAATAAAATTTGCTTGAGGGGAATATAGGCATAGAGCCATAGGTCTGAATAAGGGCGAAGAGTATTTGAGTCATTAGTTTTTTTGGGGGTTGTTTTTATGATTTTCTTTATAATAGCGGTTTTTAAGTAGTGTTAAGTAATGGGATTAAACACGAAATCATGTTGGAAAATCAATGCATTCTGAAAGGAAAAACTATTTGCATAATATTGATACTGTAACTATTGGCACTTGGGTTTCTACAGTTCTAATGATACTGTAAGCCTATTAGTTAAAAAAGAAAAAAGGAAATAAAATTGTTGTTACTTACACATGATGCTCAAAACACTGGTAGCTAGGTCATGCGTTTTGCTCCCTTCCTCTAGAAAGTGGCCTGCAGGACGGACAGGGTTTTTTAGGATCTGTTTTAGAACAAGGTTTACTTCTCTATGTATATTCCTCTTCCTGGCTGCCATGGAGGTTTGCAGAACTACAGATCCATTTAACAGCCATGCATGCCCACCTAATCTGATGCGCTTCCTTTGTGGCAGAAACGTTTCCCATTTAGCTTGCATTTAGCTTGCTTCTCTTCCCATCCAGCCAATCCTCTAGGTTTCCTCAGGTGGTTGTACAAGCAGTTTGCATAACTCTGAAGGGGCAGACCAGCTCCTGGCCCCTCAGAACTACTGCTTCCTTCTAAAGCATCCTGTGTTACACTGGATGATGAAGAGAAATGCCTTTAGCACAACAGCCTCCCTTGCTTTGCTCTCCCTGTACTATGGTGGTGCAAGGTCCTTGGAGGAGCAAAGATGTAATGTCCAGTTTCCACAGCGTTTATGTCCTGCCTACCACCAGTGTGTCCTTTCAGGACCTCTCTGGTTCCCCCTTCGTCCTTGCTACCGCCTTCCCTTTCTTCCAGGTCCCTGGGAGAGGGGCAGCACTGACCATGGGGCTCTGGACAGTGACAGTGGGCAGCGGTTGTGCTGATGCTGCAGAGCTGTTCCTTTTGGGGCAAGGCTGGGAGCAATAATTTGGGTCTTTTCTGACTGCTGAGCGGTTTTCTCTCAGAATCTATAGGGCTGTCATATCCATGAGACCTTTTCCCTTGGTTTGATTGAGATTGCACAAATGGTTGAGAGATGATGGATGGGGCAGGGAGACGGGACTGGCAGGCGGAGAGGAGGATAGACAGAGTGAGCGGATACGCCTTGTTTCCTTAGGAAATTAGGAAATTTCCTTAGGAAGTCACACTGTCCTGTCATTTATTAATTTTACTTTTTTGTATATGTCTTTGCTAGTTATGGAAACAAAAGGATACCACAGCTACCCAGAAGGCTTAGATATGGAGAGACGGTGGGGTCAAGTTTCTCAGTCTGTGGAGTATTCTTCTATAGGTGCTGGAGAGCAGACTGATGACAATAACTGTATGGAGATTGTAAACGTAAGCTGTGCTGCTGGAGCTTTTGCAAACAGCAGCGCTCAAGGAAACAACAAAGAAAAACCTGAGCTACTCTCCTGCCTGCAGCAAGACAGCAGTCAGCCTGGTCTTCTGCCCTCTGACATCAAAACTGAAACGGAGTCCAAGGAGCTGTCAGCAACAGTGGCCGAATCCATGGGTTTATATATGGATTCGATACGAGATGCCGATTACCCCTACGATCAGCAGAACCAGGGAAGCCCAGGAAAGATGTACCAGAATGTGGAGCAGCTGGTGAAGCTCTACAAGGAGAATGGTCACTGCTCTTCTCCCCTCCATAGCGCCAGCAGACCCTTGAGGTCTTTGATGTCGGACTCTGGGAGCACTGTAAACGGTGGTGCCATGCACGCTGTTGTCAAAAGCCCTGTCATGTGTCAAGAGAAAAGCCCTTCGGGCTGCAGCCCTCAGAACATGGCTTCCTCAGTGTGTAGTCCTGCAGGAGTTAACTCTGTGTCCTCAACTACTGCTAACTTTGGGAACTTTGCCGTGCAAAGCCCCATTGGCCAAGGAACTCCTTTGTCACGCTCGCCGAACGTTGAAAACCGGGGGTCTATGTTGCACAGTCCCGCACACATTAGCAATGTGGGGTCTCCACTTTCTAGCCCTATAAGTAGCATGAAATCACCAATTTCTAGTCCTCCCAGTCACTGCAGCGTGAAATCTCCTGTTTCAAGTCCCAGTAATATCACTATGCGATCTTCTGTGTCCAGTCCTGCGAACCTGAACTCGAGGAGCTCCATTGCCAGCCCTTCCAATGCCAATAATAGGTCCACTCGTTCTAGCCCAGCGGTTAGCACTGTGGGATCATCCATCTGTAGCCCCATAAACAACTCCCTAGGATTCCCAGCCTCCAGCACGCCAGCGGGACCTAGCAGAAGCCAAGAGACCGTTCCCAGTCCAGAAACAAAAGACAAGGGTGCTCAAGAACTCACGTTTCCTAAGATGGAGGAAATGGAGAACGCCATCTCCAACAACAGTCAGATGAACCTTGTTCAGTTCATAAAGCCTGAGCCAGACGGTTCCTTTGGCAGTGCGTGCATTGGTGACAGCAGCAAAATAAACTCCGATTCCCCCTTTTCAGTACCAGTGAAGCAAGAGTCAGCCAAGCATCCTTGCTCTGGTGCGTCTTTTAAAGGGAATCAAACAGTAAATCCTTTCCCATTTACAGATGGCTCGTATTTTTCTTTTATGGATGACAAAGACTATTACTCTCTTTCTGGGATTTTAGGACCACCTGTTTCTTCATTTGACGGAAGTTGTGAAGGTAGCGGTTTTCCAAATCCAAGCCTACGTGTGGGAATTAAGCAGGAGCCTGATGATGGCAGCTATTACCAAGAAAACAGTATACCATCCTCTGCCATTGTGGGTGTAAATTCAGGTGGACAGTCATTTCACTACAGGATCGGTGCCCAAGGCACGATATCTTTGTCGCGACCGGTTGCTCGAGAGCAGGCATTTCAGCACTTGAGCTCATTCCCTCCTGTCAGCACGCTAGTGGAGACCTGGAAGTCGCATTCGGAGTTGGCATCCAGAAGAAGTGATGGGTACCCAGTTCTAGAGTACATTCCAGAAAACGTGTCCAGGTGAGCAGGCAAATTACTTCTATCCCCTACCTCTCCCTTCTTCATTTTCTTCTTCCCCTGCATTAAGCATACAAGGCGTGGATTAAAATGGGGACCAGGGCAGTATTTCTCAAGCTGATACATAATTCTTCATTTGCATTTCAGTGCTTATTGTTAGATTTGCTGGTTTCTTGCTGTGTTTTTACTCTGCCTTTAATAAAAACGAAGTGCTGGCTTTAATATTTAAAAAGAACATATTACATTCTATTGTTACTAGATTTGAACGTGTAGCTCTAGTATGTTTATGAGCTCTTACTACTATAAATGTTGTTTTTCCTATAATGAGAGCTTAGTGAAATTGCTCTCATGTGTCCTATAACGGTTATTCTTTCTTAGCTGGTGCTTGAATGTGCTGTACCTCAGATGAAATGTTGAGAAGAGGATAAGAAAATGATAGTGTCAGGAATCTGTTTTTGTTAAGATGCATGGTTATAAGTTTGCACTGGACTTTAATTGGTTAAGTGTGAAAACTAAACCTTACAAGCCTGTGGCAACATATTATTTCTGTATTTTAACTGTAGGAACATTTGGTTTGTATATATAGAAAAATGCCTCCAGAAGGAGGAGGGCTGTTAAAACTTGACGCATTTGAAAGGGATAAATGGATAAACTGATCTCCTCACTTTTGGTGGAAGAGAAATACGCAAGTGTCGTTTGAATTTCTATTTCTTGGCTGATTCTTAGAGCATGCACTTCTTCAGCAAACAGTTGCTCATGTATCTCATAAAGGACACTTACTTTAATGAACTATCTAGTTTCATAATCAACGTTACAAGTTATCAAGTGCATCTGACAGTATGACTGAGTTAGAATAGTTGCACAGACTCTTCCTGTGTCAAACAGGCTTGCCAAAGCTTTGTGCCTAAAGCTCAGTGAAATAACCAGTATCAGAATTTGCCTTTACCTTTCTCAAGTCTTCTTTTTTTTCTCATCCTGAGATATGCAAGTGCCCTCAGGGAATGAAATGTCTGCCTTATTCTTGGAGTGGGGTGAAGAGGATGCGTAGTGTTTTCCATATTTATATGATGCTAAATATTTCTGAAGAAAGAGTGATGCAGTGAAAAACCTAATACTTAAAATAATGGTGCTTTTGAGGAGGGAAAAGAGCCTATCTATCCAGGAGGGAAAAAAAAGGCTTTAAATAGTTTCACTTTATTCTCAAATCTGTTCACTACCTCTGCAATCTCCTTATTGTTTTGCAAGCCATGCTTCGCTTCTGCTTTGACCATTTCAGATATGGTCTCTAAAGAATGTACTTTTTAATACATCTTTCTCAACTTGAAAGGGCTATATCCCACCTTCATACTGAACTTTGCATGTAGCTGGATATTAGTTACTATCCAGGCTTGGCTTAAAATGCGTTTTCTTGAATCAAGGAAGATGAAGTTGCTGTTTTCTAGTTATTTTACCTGATGAAATTTTCATAAACTGCATTATTTATATATGGTGAGAAAAGTTCACCAGAAGGCTGATGGGATGCCTGAAAATAAAGACCCGGTATTTTACTGCCTTTGTGGTTGAGCACTGTTACTTGGGCAAGTGGCTCCTGCCAGCTGTGAGAACTCCTTCGTAAGTGCTGCTTGCGCTGAGTCAAGGTTGTCATCGTTGCAGGGACATGCACGATAAATAGAGAAATGCAGGTAGGAGCATGGTTGTCAACAGTAGTTAGTTTTGAATGACAGTTTCTCATGAAGCATTTGAAGGAGTCTCTTCATCTGACATTAGTCCACGGTAGCTCTTCCCATCTGTTTACCTCTAGACCAGTAAATGGGTACGTCATCAGGCTTGATGATGACACAAGCTTGATACACTTTCCTGTCTTTGTTCTCTCCACTGGTATCTCAGTAAGATATGCAGGTGAGCATAGCTGTTACTTTGCAGGATTGAAATCCTGCAATTTTTAGCGCTCAGAGCTCTTGCTGCATGTGTGGAGTTCTGTTCAGGTGATGGAGATCTGCAAGGTTGCGACACTTCAGGCATCCTGATTTGTAGCTGA
The DNA here is from genome assembly GCF_963264785.1 of Psittacula echo. Classification (NCBI taxonomy): domain Eukaryota; kingdom Metazoa; phylum Chordata; class Aves; order Psittaciformes; family Psittacidae; genus Psittacula; species Psittacula echo. The sequence continues at coordinate 64,951,040 of NC_137735.1, forward strand.
GATTAGGACATGTGTCATCATTTCAAATCTCTAAACTCAGCCCCATTATTTAACAAAATGTTGCACTTAATCTGCTTGGCAGTGGCTTTATGCTAACAGGTGCAGCTGGGAGCCTGTGCAAAGCCCTTACAAGTTCCAAGGTAAATTCATGTAGAGGTCATTTTAGCAGTGCAGATTTGAATGAATAGGTGCCTGCTCAGATATTTGTCTGCTGACAAGGCAAATCTTAAAGACTCATCTTAGGGTGTTACACATGTAAAAGCTCACACTTGCTAATGAACCTTGAACTTGATCTTTGCTTTTCATTTCTGTGCTGCTTTCCAGCTAAACCAAGAGGAAATCGGGCACAAGTTTGTTCATGCTCCAAAGTGTTGTAATAAAGCACTCATAGTTTAAAACCATGTCAGGCCTGATACCCTAAGGTGGGTTTCAGCTGTCCCATGTCAGCATGGTATGGGGATTGTAAAGTCTTTCTTCTTCATGTCGCCATTTCAGCAGCATTGCATTTCTGCATTCCAGATCCAAGCTAGATCCTTGTTATTTCCAGTCAGTTTTTTTTTCCCTGATGCATCAACCATATGAGGCATCATACATTTTGCAGACTTCTACAGCTGTGATTAACCCTTCAAAGTCTGCAATATTTTTAACTTTCTGGTATTGTAAGTCTTCATCTTTTTTCAGGTATACTTATGCTGCGGTATAAATTGCCATAAGCAAAGACTAAGATGAAGGGAAAAAATAGGCTACATGGTTCTCTTAAGCCAATAAATGACCAGCATTGAGTATATCTTGTTTTGACAGCGTTGCTTTCTGAACCTTGATAACATACCTTTTTTGGACCACGTCTGTCTTGCAGCTGACATGGTGAGAAGGAGTGGGTGACCAGGAGTGAAGAAGACTTTTCACACTAAGAGTGAATCTGTAGATTAAACGTTAATTTTTTTTCCCCTGTTAGAATATCACCTTTCTCGTCAGTTACACTTGCTGATAGTATCTACTAAACATAGTTTAGGCATTTAAAATCCCTTGCTACCTTATTGACTGTGCCAAGTCTCTGCTGTCAGCCAGAACATTTCTCTTTTTCTCCTTCAGTTACTTTTATTAGGTGTCCACAGTTACGGTTCTTTTTAAGTTACTTGCTGGTAACTTTCTTTATAACATTGCTTGTGTTTGGGTTGCAAGAGCCTCTTAAGCAAACTCAAGCTCCCTTATTGCTTTAAAAATGTTTTTCTCCTGCTAGTATGCATGCAGAACATGTCTTTGTTTTTGAAAGATTTTTACATGTTTAATTTTTAAAGAGGGTGAATCATACCTATCTGTCTGTGTGTATAGATCCCTCCTCCATGAATGACATTTCCTAAGAAATAATGGTTTCTAAACTAAACAATAGCAAAGTGGGCTTGAAAAAGAAGATATGTGTGATTGTGTGATGTCACTGATGGAAACCTACACTGAGAATCCAGATAGATTTAGGGGGATTGCTCATCTGAATCAGGGTACCAGTCTAGGCCTCGTGGTCATGCCAATTACGCAGTTTTCAAAATGGCCTCAGAAAATGTAATGGTTGCTTGAAGCAACAGTAAAAATTGAGGAGAATGACCTTTCCGCTGCATTAGCTCTTACCCAAAGCTTCTTCTGCCAGTGTGCATTTTCCCTCTAATTTCCATATTAACTCGTGTGTGTACACATAGATACTTGCTTTTCTCAGAAGTTCTGGTAGAAACAAAGGACTGAAACCCCTCCTGTGGTTTCTTCCTGGCAGTTCTGCTGGTGTAATCCAGTATATTACTATTTTAACATAAGTTGCATGCATTTATCAATAGTTATATTTCAGTTGTTGTCACTCAGAGAAGGAGATTTCTCTTCAGTGTTTCATGATATTCTAGAGTCTGATTTATATCTGTTAAAGGGTGTTGAAAGACTGTCATTGACTTCTTTGGGTTTACGGTCAAATCTTTGATCGAACATTAACAGTATTTTAGGGACTTCTATCTGTTCCTGAGTCATTCACATGGATCAGTGTTTTTTCATAGACCCTACTTGTAGAAACCCCCCAGGACCTCACCCAACCCAACACAGAACAAAAACCCAACCCAACAGCATGATCTTCATTTTTATGTAACCTTTACTGACTTGAACGGGTGATTCTGCTTAAATCTGATTTCAGGCTATTGCAAGTATTTTTGTAAATAAACTTTTATGTTAAATATTATCTAGAATAGACACTTATCAGAATTATACCTGCCAGAGAGACAGAGGTCTGGTAAATATTACTTTTAGAATTTATGAATGGCCTTGACCTCTGTTTGTTTGCTGTTGACTTTATGGTAGAAGACCATGCTGTTAAAATATTCTCCATGCTTGGCAGGACTCTTTTCCCCTTTTGCTTCCCACAAATTCACTGTGCAAACTTTCTTTTTCAACAGTGATTCTTTAATATTGTAGATTGTAGCCTTAAATCTGTACTTTTTCTCTCTTTTTTTTTTCTTCCATTTTTTAAAGTTATGCTTGCTTTTTTGTAGGTTCGTGTATATTTTTGTGTGATTTTTAACAGTTCTGGATATAATCTTGATACAGTAGGAACTTCTGCATATGTATGTCTGCGTTTCTTGCTATAGAAGTTAGAAGTCTCTATTAGTATGTCAGGGCAGGAAGTCTAAAGGTTCTTCTTAGCATACCAGCATGCATTTAACAGCCCCATACTTTCTACACCTTTCTTTGGTACTTTCTTGAGAGTGCTGTTTTATTTTACTATTTTATTAAGGAGTTCAGAATCTTTATGAAGTATCGTTTGAAAATGTGACTGCTACTGATGCCTATTTTCGCCTTAAATTTATACACATCAGTTGACTCCTGTGCTGTGGCAGGGAGAAGTCCACATTACTGGAAAATTGTGTTCCATAAAGGGGCAGATCTTCTAAATCTGGGGAAATAAGAGCTCTGTTGTCAATACATATGCCAGTATCTAGGGGTTGTTTGTTTCTTTGTGTGTGGGGGTAAGTAATGTTGTGTATTACTAAAACATTTCTGTTGCCAGTTGATACTGTTGAACTTTGCAGTACGTGGCTGTTGGAAATCAGTTTGCCATAGTTTATTCTGACCATAGTTAATAATTGCTTCCTAGCTATCACTTTTGGTGATGTAAAATCCCACTATGATATCTTCTTCTGATGGGTTTCTGAAAAAGGGGAAGGTGGGATCACCTGTGTGCGCACCGATCTTAGCAAGCAGAAGAAATTTTGATTATCTGTATTCTGGCAGTATGGGTCAGCCCATCTTCATGAGGACTGGAAGACACGAATGTCTGAAATATGTACTGTATAAAAATGTTTCCATCCTATTTTATGGGATACGTGTTGCAGTTATGCAGGTAAACATAAGGATTGCTGCAGTGGTATCAACACTCATGCAGTACTGGTATTGTCTGCAGAGGGAGTAAATTGTTACGTTGTGATTCCATAACTTGTCCTTACTAAAACAACACTTAGCATTCATGGAACTTAAACCCGCTGGGAAATGTTTTGCCTGCTGAATCAGATTTCTAGATACGTACTGGTGCTTTGCTGAACCCAGGATTGAGTAGTGGTCGCTGTTGAGTGGTGTTTGTAGCTGAACAGTATATTGTTTGTAGTGGTGAAATAACAGTCTTGGGCCATGCCTTGTCTGATCTGACTCTGGTTTTGCTCTTTGGGTGTGTTGTATGGGAGACCCAAGTTGGGTTCCTTATGCAGTTCACTCCGAAGCTCTAAAAACCAACAGGAAAGGGCAACTTGGTGAGCGGTGTGGGGTGACAGGGATGCAAGAACAAACTGAAGGGACAGAAAGGGAAAGGAGCCTAAGAAATAATCCTAAATGCACATTTATGCTAAGAGATAATGTATTGCCAAGCCATAATCTTGGCACTGGTATTTTCAGGGTATGTTTTTAAAAGGCGGTTTTTGCTTTTTAACTGTATGTACTAAATCTTCAAATGGACTTGTGGGATCTGGAATAAAAAAAATGGACTGATTTCAGTCAAAACTTTTTGGGAGAACACTGGAATTCTGTGATTTCAGATTTAAGCTCTGAGAGGTCAGAAAATACTACATTTAAAAACGGAATATAGAGCCATAACTTGTGTTCTGGCAAATGTGTCTTACAGTATGGCTGTATAAGAGTGATAAAAATGGTCTGACAAGGAAGCTGCAAAGTGTGTGTGAAAACAGGTATTAAATACGTTTAAGTTGAATACGTTAATGAGTTTTCACATGCAGCTGGTTGCTACACGGTGCTTGGTGCTCAACGTATGAAGTACTTTACTTTAGCTGCAGTCTCCTCTGAGTGAGAGATCTGTGGAGGGAAAACTAGGACTATTTCCACTGTGTGCAATTGCCCAAGTTCTTGCAGCATTATTGGGCACGTTTGAATGCACCCTAAATAGACCATGACATGATTTGACTGCTTGCTGCCCTACTAGTGCAAACTGCAGTGGAAGGTCACCATCTCTTGGGTCTTCATGAAAGCCCTCTCCTGCTGGAGCAACATTGGTTTTGCTGCTGTAGGAGACTTCTTGGAGGAAGGCATGCTTTTTTGATTTATGCTACAGGAGAAGGGTTCATAGGTCAGGAAGGCCTTCCTTATCCATGCCAGCAGTTCCCAGCGTAGCCTGCTCCAGTACCACTACTGACAAGAGCGGCAGTAGTTGCTCTTGGCTCAGCACCGGGCTCCCTTCTCACACTTGGAAGCAGGGTGAATGTGCGTCCTTAGTAATACATGTCTTTCTCTTCAGGAAACCCAGAGTTTTACAAAATTTTGAGAGCTGATTTACTTCTGGGACCTTTTAAAATAAACTGTCTCTTTAAATAGGAAGCCTTGACCTTGTTTGGGTGTTTTGATTTTTGTTTTTGTTTATTAACATGGCTTACCAGAGCTTAACAATGTGTTTTCTGAAAGGATGTGATCTGGGTGGTTGTCTTTCTCTGCTTTACTGAAGTCAGTGCTGAAGGATTTAAACCACAAAACCTACCTCCACTCTTCCCAATCCCCAGGAACGCCTTCCTCTTCCCACCCAAACAAAACAAAACAAAACAAAAGCTGCAGAAAACCAAACCCATGCTGTTGATAATTCTGGATTCTTACGAAAATAATTAACACTGGCTGTATCTACTCAATATGTGAATAAATACATGTGCAAGGCAGTTTCTTTATTGAATTGTATTATAAAAAATTCCCATGTTAGTGGTAGGTCACAAGAAAAGAACTTGAATTTTATTTCTTTTTTTTTTTTTTTAACTGTGAATTAAGCTCCTGCAATTACATTAGAATGTGTTGTTTGCTGGTTACTAAATTAAATTTCTACAAATCTGAAATCTGTAAGCTGCGTATTTGCATCTTGGTCCCAACTGGTAGCTTAAATTTCATATTTGGAGGTGGGGTAACTTAGGGTTAGTATATAAAGATATTTCTTTAGAACAGAAAATCGTTAACTTTGGTTGGAACATCTCACCAGAAACAGAATCCAGTATTTGTGGATAATAACGTAAAATGGCTTATAGGAATTTGCACTGTCTCCTAAGTGTGCATGGGTACGCTGCTGATTGTGGTTAGTGATAATAATAGATCAAAGAGTTACAGCCCTGAGGTTAAAAAGCAAATTTCAGACTAATTGCTGAATGTTTCTGACAATTTTTATATCACTTTACTAATTTCGATTCTTTCTTCTAAACAGTACTTTCTGCTTGCATCTGGAGGTGAAATAACTCTTTGGATGGGCTTTCAGGCTAAAATTTGGACAGGACTCAGGAATGTTTTCTGTTTAGCTTTTCTTTCCTTGTCTGCTTCCGAGAGGTACTGTCCCAGGTTTCTAAAAGCAGTGGCTTTAGAAACCAGTTCCCTAGGATTTAGGTTTCTGGGGAAAAAAATGGATTAAAAAGCCGCTTTATTATTAATGTTTTCTGAATCTTTTGGATTTGGGAGAATATCTTTCTTCCATTTTTGTATGTGTGTGTATGACCATTTCAGGTTCGTATTCAGTCTTAAGTCTACAAAGTAAACACGTATTTTAGAGGTTTATTTTGGCCATTACAATCTCTCAATGGTGTTATGGTCAGAACTGGGAAGTAAGTAGGTATGATTGTCCTGACTAGAATTTTCACTGTCCCAGCTGCTGAACTGTAGGGTCTTGCTAGCATTTTTTGGCAGTGGTTTTCTGAATGCTGTGTTGTGCTGACATGGTAGCACAGTCCTGCAAAACCGATCGGTACAGTACTTCATGTCTTCTGTTTGCCAGCTCTTCTTCCATACCTGTCTCAAAGGGTTGGGATGGAGGGGCTCAAGAGTCCCCAGGGGAGGTTGGAGCAGTTCTGTAGGCAAAGCAGTGCTCTGCTCAGCTGAGTTTTAAGTCAGGCTGTGCTTGATGGCAGATTCGGGCCATGTAGGAAAAGGGGCAGCCGCTGAGTTTTGCTAGTATGAGAAAGGGCTGAAGTGCCTGTGCCATCTGAGGCGCATTGCCCGGCCGTGGCAGGCAGCTGCCTGCACCCGTGCATCCCCGTGAGCTTGCGCAAGGCAACCGCATCTGTGTACCCGTGTGAATGCGTCACCTGGCATGTCCTTACTGAGACCTGTGCTCTGCGAGCCCTTTGGAAACTGGTTTCACAACCGGCAAGCCCTGGTTTACTCTGGCAGTGTCTCACCTTGAAAAATCAATCGTGTTTGTATCTCTGGCTGTTTGTTAGTACTGCTGCAGCTAAGGGAGTGCGGACGGGGCACTTTGGCAGGTGATTAGCCTTATTCCCTCTTCAAACACAGCCTCTTGTCTGACTGAAGCAAGACTGCAGGTGGAACTTGGTCTCCCAGACAAGCTTTATGTCACTGCCGTCAGAGTAGGAGCAGGAAAAAGATTGCTTCTGGAAGCGTGCCTTAAGTTTGGGGCATCAAGACGGCAACCTTTATTTTCCCTCAGGAGGCTTGAGTTCAGATATGAGCTGCTCCAAAAGGTCGGAGATCTCACTTTTAGCATTGCTGAAGGCTTGTCTCTAGAAACCTGTCATGCACTTCAGCGCTTTTGAAGACTGGAGTGCCAGGGACCTTGCAAATGAAGGTGGGTGGGAAATTTGCACAGTTTCCAGGCAGACTATCTGAGCTGTCAGCTTCATTATTTTAAACTAAATTAAATTTGTGCTAGAGAGTGCAGTATGTTAAAGCAGTTAGGGAGTTCTTCCTCTAATAGGAGCTTCAGATCTACTTTCCTAGATCTGACTTCGTTAACTTCCAAACTCATTTGGGTAAATTGAACTGTAACAAAACAACAAAAACCTCACATACGTGTTGGTCCTAGGATATGTGAAAAACTTGCTGAAAAAATCAGTCTCATTTGAAGACAGTATAGCATTATTTTTGCCATGTATAAGGCCCTTTATTATTATTATTACTGTTTAGTAGAAAGCAAACACATGTTATTTCTGGCCCCTTGCTCAAGGAAAGCATGCTTCTGGATCGTTGTAGGTGTCGCTTTGTGTGCTGGCAAGAGGTCTTGTCCCAGTGTTGGACAGTGTCACCTGTCGTGTGCATGTCCATACACTTGGGCAGTAAACCTGCCCTCTGAAGCTATGCATGCCAGGGCTTCTGCAGCTCTGGGCACCTTGAGCCCTGCAGGGAGAGGACAGGATGCCCTGGTGGGATGCTGTGGCAAAGTCCTCTTCCCCCATTTCTTAGGGATTGCCCCCCAGCTGGTAGCCTGTTCACTTGGCTTTAGGGTGCACTGTGGTTTTGTTTTGTTATTTTAAATTTATTTGGTTTTGAGCACTAAGGCTTTCTAAAGTTAATAATTAAAAACAAATATTGCCCAATAAATATTCCTTAAGGATTAGAAAACGGTTACTCAACGTGACTGGCTAGTCAAAATTGTGCATTGAGTCTTTGTCACAGACTACCCGGCTGTAAAGTGCATTAAATAAAACCACATTGCTGTGGGATTAGCTTCTACAAACCCTGCACGTCTTTACCATACTCTTCCTTTGTGTACACGATGGCAAAACAGAATAATCTAATTGATTTGATTAGGATTTTTAAATTCTTGTTTTAATCTGAATCCATGTAAACTAGCTGGAAGATGAATAAAATGTGTGGGGGTTAGACGTGTCAGCTTCTACTCACTGTATGGAAGTAAATGTTGGAAGTAGTCCAGAGCTTTATGGCTGCTGCCAACTAATGACATAAGATAATGTTGCAATGAAACAATGCACTTGATTTGCGCTTGTTTCCCAGCTAACCTTTCTGATTCTTGAGACTGCTTGGAATTTATGTTTTTGAAGATTTGACAGTAAAAAGGAGATGAGGCATTGAAAACTTTGACTGATTAAATATGTGGTAATGACAACTTCAAACTGTACATGCAGATAATGAGATAAAGGGACTGTTACTTCATATTAAACCCATTTGATAGAAGAAGCAAGAAGGATGAGTGTTTTGGGTGGATATATTGTATTAAGGAGGAAAAAAAAGAATCTGAGGAGCTAACAGACGTAGAAGAAGAAGTGAAAAGAGGGTTTTTTTTCCTTTTTTTCTGGGACCAAAACTGCAGCCATTGCGGGTCTGCAAATAGTCCTGCGTTTGTTTCCCAATATAAACAAGAGTTAGTTCTGTGCAGAAGGCTGCTAACAAGCTTGGTAGGTTTGTGTTAGCATTTTTATTTGGATCAGAAGTGTGGTTTTGAAGCGAATATTCCAGTTGCCACCATCTTCTGTGCTGCTGTTCACATCATGGGGCAGCTGAGGAGTAAAAAAACAGATACTGCTTAGCCAGCAGTGAAAGAAAAAGATGCTCCAGGAGCTGCCTGAGGCACTCCAGCCTATAATGGCTTCTGCCCATGGGACCCTGCTGGTCCTGCCATGAAGCATAACCCTTGCAACACCCGTAAAGTGGGTAGTGAATCCTCAGGACCAACCGATCCTCTTGATAGATCTTCTTCTATTGCAGCACGGTGCCTGTAATAGAGATACTGTCTGTATGTTAATTGCATTTTCACCTGTTAACTCAAGTATCTGTAATTGAAAAAAAAAAAAAGGGTTACAGGCACAGCAGATTATTCCACAGAAAAACTGGAGGCACTGTTTTCAGCAGATGTGTTTGTTCATAAGTCATGTCCAGAATGAGCAGAACACCTACCTACTCTTCCTTCACAGCACTTGAGAAATCTTAAAAACAACTGAATTAAATCCTGGAAGTAGGAAATGAAACTGAAGTGACAAATAGGCTGCATTCTAGTTTTTAATTAGTGCATTTCACTTCTTTTCAACTAGTTGAAAGAGTTCGATATGGTTTTCAGATATTCTAATATTTATTATAATACTATTCTGTAAAGGAAAACAAAGTTGTTTTGATTGTAGGCAGCTGCGTTAAGTATGTACAAGCAGCTGCAACTTAGGCAAACTAATTTGACAAGTTAGAATTGTAATTTCAGGAAAAAAACCTACTTTGTGGATCAATAATTTTTTTTTAAAGTAAACCTACTGATTTTCAGCTAATTATATATTGCAGTTGTCTGATTTTAATTAGTTTTAATTTAGATTTTAATATTAAGCAAACTAATTTTAATATGAGGCTGAGTTGAATAGGTGGCTTATGAATGACTTACAGCCATTAAGTCTATTTATAATACAGGTACAGGAGAAAGAGAGTTGTAGACCTATCTCAGTTTCTAATGGATCAGCACTGTAGTAACAGGATCCACATGAGTTTTGAGCTCATTGACTAACTTCTGAAGAGAATCTTCATGTTTTTATTATTTTCATACCCTCCATACTTGATGAATGAGGTAATCCATGTCCTCCACCATTGTTCCATGTCCTTCTACCTGTATTAGCCCTTTCCATGATCTCAAGATGCTTCAGGTTCTGCTTGCTTCGGCACAAATACCTGATAGTGTGTTTATTAAAAGAACGTCTTACAAAGGTTATAGGAAGGTCCATGAAGCAGAGTCTGATGCGGCACGCAAGTCAGGTCCTCCGTTGGCTAAGCTCATGCTCAAAACTGGCATGCTTCAAGGCGTGAGGAGATGGCAGCCCCTTCCATGCTTTTGGGTGATAGCAGTAGTGGGGGTCAGTAGGTTTTCCTGGGGGCTTCTCTACTCCAGTGCCGGCGCTGTGGACGTGTATAGTTCTTTCCAAATTCTGCTCCATGTGCCTGAGGCTTTGAGCTCATGCTGGTTCCAGCTCTGTAGGAAGAGTTACTCCTGACTGGGATATTTATTGGCTTTTTTCCATCATGTGGCGTACCCCAAACTCAGAGGTGATATTGATGTTGGCATGTCTTAAATCAGTAAGTCAATAGGAATGAATGTAATTTTTATGCAGAGTGAGAGAAATATTCTGGACCAAATAGGAATGAGCTTGAGATCAAGAGTGCAGGAGGGTAAGAAATATGATCTAAGGAAAAAGAAGAGAAGGATTATAGGAACAAGGAAAATGGCACACGTTGACACAAGGGGATGTAAGCTTAACATAGTGCACCAGATCCTAGGAAGACTTGCGGTTTTGTCTGACATGACTGAAAATTGAGAATATTCAACATCTTATGAGTTAGGTTTGCAAGAAATAGCTTTGACAGATTTTTATAGATACATTTAATAAAATCAGTTTGAAGGACAGGAGTAGAAACACAAGTGTTTCAAATTTACCAGTTTTGGTATAATCTAGCCGTTGTCTGATGTTTTACATGGGCAGGTTAAGGTACCATATACCACTGTACTAGGCATTAGAGCTGATGATGTCATATGTTAAATTACCCACTGTTAGAGGACCGAAATGTAAAAATCATCTGATATTTGTAGAAGACATTGCATTAATGCTATGGCTTTTTTTTTTTGTTTGTTTAATTAAGTATACACAAACCCAAGCAAAACAGCAGAACTTTTTGCTCATCACTGTTACTTTGCACTGCCTGCAATGTCCAAAATACCCGTGCTATTACAGGTCCTGCAAATGTAAGGTAACTACATATCCAACTCTTAATTATATTTCTATATTACGTCAGGTCTGTGGATTAGGAAAGTGAGATGTCGAGAGTAAATTTAGGTTGGGGCTTCTCCGCCAAGTCCTCAATGCTCCCCACCAGTAGCTTAGTGTGAATTAGTCTGTTTCTTTAAAGGCTTGAAGTAAATATTGAGTATGGTTTCCTAGCAACATTTGTAAGGTTAACTAAAAACCAGATTTGCCAGGTATTGCTTCCAGAGCATGCTTGTCTTCCTAGTTCAAAATTCATACTTTTGATACATTATCTGCAGTATGAAATGCTCAACAGAATATGATAGTATTGTAAATAAATAATTAGAGAGTCATGTGCCCAAGGACAAGTCAGCTAAAGTATTATTCTTACTTTGGGAAATGGTATCTCTGTTGCTGTGTACTGTGCCCGAACAAATGGGGACAAACTTGACTTCTGCAAGTATTAGCTATATAAATATTTGTGTGTGTATATGTATGCATATATATGTGTGTGTGTATATATAAAAAATACAACAAAAATAAAGCCAGTTGGTATCTTCCACTTTTTAAATAAAGGTTCTTCCTTATCATTGCTGTTGTCAAAGTAAACAAAGAAATAGTCTACATGTCTAAACTGGTCTTTTGAGTTAGCAGAAGTCTGAGATACAGGTGGTAAAATCCCTTACAGAAATCTCTTTAGGTTTTTTTTCAACTTTGATTTGTGGTGACAGGAGAGAAGATCAGTGTGAATGCTTTCTGTGGTGACATAAAAGCAGAAGATTCATGTTCTTCTAACCTGTTTAGTATATTGCATGCGAGGGTCTCTGCATTTGCTTTGGATGTTTGAGGTGTGTGTGCCTGTGGTATAGCTATTCTGGGTAGGGTAGTTCCCCCTTGAGAAACGTAGAAGGCTGGAATTTAGGTTAGCCCGGGACAGATAGATAGATAGTGGAGGGGAGCAAGGAACGGAAAAATTTGGTTGGCTGCTTCCAGTCCTAAGTTTTTGAGTCTATAAATAGAGTCTATCAGAATATTTCTAGTTAGTTCTGGGGAAAGTCAGCTGCTGTGCTGGGGATTGGCTGTGCTCCCAGAATGAGGAGGGGAAGGAAAAAAAAGTATGATAGGAGGCCTATTGAAAATCTACCGACACCAGTGAAATCAAGAAATTGAAAGATCCTGTATTTGGGCTTCAGTTTAATTTTTGCAGCCTGTGTCAGTGCTGGATATTCTGCAGAGCGTCTCTCTCTGCAGGCTAGTACAAGCTCCCAAGTTAACCAGGCACAGGAGTTACGTCCACACGCAGCACCCGACAGGGTTCATAGTTCAGAAGCCAGGATGAAAGCCTGATATGAAGAATGAGTGTGGAAGTAGAAGGAAGCGACGTATTATCTTCATTTCCGGCTGCAGTGGCTAGCATGGACAGCCTGCCCTCTGTCTGGGTTAGATGCATTATATAAGGGGAAACAGAGAAATGAAAACAAAAGCTGCATTTTGAGCTAATAAAATTGTCATGTAAGCTGTCACTTTTTTAAGTAAAAAGAGAAAGGTCTTGCTGACAATTTAATGTGCAAACTAGTTGAATTATGATACTAGAAATAGACATTTTAGAAAGTCAGGGTGAGCTTTGCAAACAGTTAAGATACCTTCTAGGAAATATACATTATATACTTGAAAAATATTCTCAAGTGAGGTTTAAACACAGTGCACAACTAGACTATAAATAGCTAGTAAGTTTAAAAATCACAGTATTTTTAGAAGGTTCTTATAGTAGCAGTAAAAGATAACCTTTCAGCAAAACTCCTTTCCCCCCTTGTAACCACAGAACGATGATCCTTCATACTGTAAGTGGAAAAAGTAGCTTTGGTCAAATGAATAGCTTTATGCAGGTAAGCTCAACCAGGCTATTCACATGTCAGAGTTCATAGGAGCTGAAATTATCTGAGACGTTAATGAGCTTTTTCAGCGCTGGACTAATCCCAGACAAATCTGTGCTCACGTTGAAAATGAAAGTGTTCATGACGACTCCTTTCCTGCTCAGGCTTTGCTGGCAACTCATTTTTTGTTTGTAATTTTTCACATATTGAGAAAAGTAGTTATATTGAATGTTTATGGCAGGAGGAAAAGGGATAGAGCGGTGTCAGTGCTTCTCGGAGGTGCATGCTGCCTCTTGATGTAGGTGTCGTGTACCAGTAACATGCTTACTTGCTGCTTCTACGTTTCCATAACCACTAGATAAAAAGGTCACAACAGCATTAAACTTTGGTTCAGGGTGGGTTTGTTGTTACCCCTCCCCCCCCCCCTTTTTTTTAAATAAATTTAATAAATTCTGCTCATCTTTGTAATAAACCATGAAATCTACAAGGCATTATTAAGCATTGTATCACTAGGTACTTCAGTTTCTCTGTATTAGCTGGACTAAAATCTCTCACTGATATTCTGGGCTCTCTTAGGCTTTTTTAATTATTTAAATATTAATAAGAGTAAAACCATTTTAGACATTCTTGAGGGATTTAAAATGGGTAAGTGTAGGTAAAATTTTCTTCAGATGCTCAGGAAAAGGCAAGCATTTACTTTTTGAGGAAATTATGCCAATAGATACCTTCTTATTGACAGTTCTTAGAGAAAATGGGATAAAATAGTAAAGGACTAATTTTTTATCTCATTAAGATGTGGGAAAAGAGCTCCTTAGAAAACCCCCAAACTTGTTACTGTTTAAGTTAACAAGGAGGAAAATCTGTCAGGGGGTTGAGATCTGCCCTCATGAGAATTGGTGACCATTCCCACTCACTTTCCATAGGGCTAGTATTTCACACAGCATTTCACCAGAGGATGGCTGTGGGAATTAAAACACTAATTCCTTGTGACCGTGTGCATTGCCTTGAAAGAATGCTTAGGAATAGCTCATCTGTGGAGGGAGGAGGAGAAAATCAACCTCTGTATGGCCAGCGTAGGTTTAATTTGAAATAATGCACTAAATTTGAAAAAAAAAATGAACCAAAAAACGCTTACCAGTATCAGCTGTCTGTGTTGGAAAGGCTCCAGGGATATTTCAGTTCAAAATTCCATTTGTTAAAAACTGAGAAATTGGAAACAGAAGATAACAACTTCTTAATATTTTATTTCTTTTTCAGATAAATTTCTGTCATGTATTTGGAAACCTTACTGAAATATTGCTCTTGTTTGAGGAAGCAGCTCAAAATGTTAACTATTTATTGTGCTGCTTGTTAATTTAGATTATGCAAACAAATGGGATGAACTGATCTTGAACGATATCAGAATAGAGTTCTCAAATGCTTCTCGTAAGTAGTTCTCATGACAGCAGATGTTTTACTTCTTTCCAGATCAGTACATTTAACACGTATGTCACATATCCCCAAAAAAATCAAAACCAATCCTCCCCCAAAAAAAGCTCAAACCAGCTCTGGATTAAACTGTGGTTTATAAGCCCCATTTTATGAAATTGCGTCTGCCCCAAGTTTTAGACGCAGACAGAATTGTGTCTTTAGACAGAGGATTTGGTCTTGCATCAGTTAGAATCCTGACCGCTTCTCCTGACATGTTGCTTGATGCATGGTATGGCAGTGAGGCTCCTGCATGGAGGTTTTTATCTGTGCTAGTGACCCCCATTAAAAATATTGGGACTGGCTATATACAAAGCCTTTGCTTAAGCTGCTGCAGGTTGAAAGTTTCCGATGTTCCTAACTTACGTCATCTGTTTCATACTATGCTTTTTTTCCCCGAGTTGTTCTGGCACTTTGACTCTTGTCGTGCACAGCGTACATCTTTTCACACTCCCAGTCCTTGACTGCGATGGCTTGAATCCTTCATTATTTTGTGATTAATTGTAGAGATACAAACATTATCAAATCAAAGTCCCTGAAAGGCCTCTTTTAAAGGCTCTGCCTTGCTTTTTGATTTAGCTGCCCGACAAATTACTTATCTGGTGGCTGTGTGGTTTTTAACATCCTGCTAAATTTGGAACAAGTCCATGAAATACTTTCTGCAATATCTGGGGAATAGAAAAACTTGATAAGTTATTTCGTCCATGGCTTGGGTCAAGCCTTTCAGGAGACAGCAGTGCTGTGCTGAATCCATTAAGTATGAATCGGTGGGTGTGCAGAATCATGGTTTGTATTGTCAGTTTTTGTATTAGGGTGTTCAGTGCAGATTTTCAAGTGCTAGAAGTCCAATTTTTGTCTTTCAGATATGTACAAACTCGTAAACTACAATTATAGCTATACAAGAGATAATTGTGATGCAGTTAAGAAATAGCATGGCAAGGAAAGCAGTTTGCATTAGCTCCTTTATGTGTTGCTATATGTGATGTTTCTTTAAAACAGATTTTGTCCCTTGGGAACGAATAAAAGGCTAGGGAGTTGCTTGGTTTATAAACCTATGTGGTATATTATTTAGATATTCAAAGGGAAAAGGTCAAAGAATGTCTCCTGTGTTATCAATTCCTCAATATGAAACAATATTAAAAACTAGAAAATATCATGCTGTGTAATTTAGAAACACAATATATAATGTGAGTTGGGAGACAATTACTCTGTTTTATTTCTCTGCATTTTCCGTTTTACTGAATGCATTTCAGCAACAATTGGGGTTTGACTGTAATGCTATTCGTAGCAGTTTCATGAAGTTGCACAGCAAAATTACTGTGGTGTACCAGATAAAATCAACTCCTCACTTCATTTGTGAAAGTTGTATTATGAAAAGCTCTTACTACTGGCTTATGTAGGTAACAGTGGGTTTTGTCTGTATTTATGCAGTTTTGTGAAATATCCGTGTAAAGTTTTAAGGCAGCTTTAAGATGGGCGTATTTTACATATCTAGTCTGTCATTTTTCAGAGTTTATTCATTTAAAACTGTCTAAATAATGCACAGATACACAGAACATGTCTGTTTCTTAAAAAATCCTGTTGCCTGGGATGCAAATACTGAAGAAACTGGTCTCATGTATCTTAAGTCTTCAGCAGCTAGACCTGGCATGAAATTAAAAGTGTATTCTGTTATAGCAACAGAAGCATGTTTACTGCCAGTATCTTTCTAGACATTAATGCTCCTGTGTACCTAACTTGGCAAGTATTTTTCTGGTTTTGATGACCAGGCTTGGAGTGATAAATGACTCACACCAACAGGTTAGAAAAGTTTGGCAGATTGGGTTAAAATAGGAAGTTTGTGTTCCTGTCAGCTGATGGCTTGTCCCAGGAGCTTGGGATAGTGTCCCAAAGAATTAACATATTACTTACACGTGGTTTGGGACAAAACAAATTGCAGGAGGGGGCTGAGGGCTGGTGTTGACTGGTTGATGATATTGGTAGAAAGGATTAAGGTTGACAGAGAAGTCAAATGGGTCTGCTTGGAGAAAGTAGGCAGACGTCTTAAAGGCGTATCATAATGGATGGCTCTTTCCTGCCTCCATTTTTATCTGTCTACTGCTTAATATCGTTGCAGGAAAATCAAGAAATGAATTGGTTTTCCTTACTAGAAAGTTTATGCCAGGCATTCACAGTGATGTGCTGAAGGCATTTGTGCAGCAATCACAGCCAGCCCTGCTCATCCTTGGAGTCCAGGAGGAGATGAGCCGTCCTGATGGGCTTGGGTTAGTGGAGCAGATTTTGCCATTGGGCACTACTGACTTCTGGAAGCATGTGGGAAGGGGTCCACTGCATCCTTTGGAGTCACTTAGAAACTTCTAGAAGGGCTAGAGGTGTTCTTGGTGCTCCCTTCTAGGGGAGGCATAAGTTTTTAAGGCAAAGGGCATGTCTAGGAGGCAAGGCACAGTTTTGGCAAGATAACATTTTGCATGATACTATCAGGATGCAAGATACCATTTACATCTGGGCAGAAGCCCCATGCTTCTTTTTTATGATGGACTCGATTGTATTTTGACTGAAGTGGGCAAACCAGGTATAGAAGGTTGCCCATGACTATAAGTAACTTAGGATAAAGGGTGCTGAAATGGAGTGTGTATATATTCTGTGATCTGTATCCCAGAAATTTACATCTCGTTCCTGTCTGTGTGTATAGATTTCACTCCTTCTCCCTGTCCACTGGTGGCTGAGAGTTGCCCTCAAGAGAAGCCCCTGTCTCCCCCCACACGGAGAAGGGAGTATAAGGAGACTCTTGGCCAAACATGACTTTCGTGAATGGTGTCACTTTATCGTCATCTTCAGTTAAGAATGTGTATGTTTCCACATGTGTTCCTTCAGGTTTCACTACTGGATCAATGTCCTCATGGCCTTTTAATTAGACCAACAAGAAACAGGTCTGTCCAGATTTTCTGGTCTCATCAGGAAGGCTTTAAAAGACTTTCTCTGCAGTAAAAGCAAGTGTATGTGCGCTTATTTGCCTTAGCAGCAGTGAGGGCAGAGCATGTTGATCCATCTGTACAGTCTCCTCTGGTCGTTTGCTGGATTTTCTGTCCGTGCATTTTCAAGGTGTTCTATCTACTGTCAACCTTTAGAAAGGAGGGTGAGAAGCAATGAAATAGGTTTGGTGTGATCTAGCTGTCAGCAATTTCCACATGTGCTGGGTCTGAAACACGCTGCAGAAGTGTGTTCTCCACTGGTAAAGCAAAATGCATACACAGAAGTTTCCCGCTGGTCTTAGGTCTGAAGTTTCTCTGGCTTTGTAGTCAACAGGAAATTTTGGATACAAATGTGATTATTTACAAAGAGGTTTTATGTTGAGGCGTGTGTATATATTTAAAAGATAGTCCTATCAGCCTTCCTGGCAGGGGTGGGATGGGAGTGTAGTCCCTCTGTGCCCCATTCTGCACAAGAGCTCCTGGGCAGTGGACAACCTGGCTGCCCTTTGCTTTCCTGAGATTGAGAAATGAAGTTTTAAGGCAGCTACAATGCAACTTCTGTTTTCCACCTAAAACGAATCCTGTGATACCATAAAATCAAAATTTTTCTGATCTTGGGAATTAGTTTTAATTTAGAAGGGGTTAAGGCTGGTTTTGCTGCTCCCTTTATTTATATAAAACTAATTTAGTAATGCTTGTGAACCGTTTTCCCCATTATGTAAACAGTTTGCTTTCCTAGTGATACTGACAGTGTCACAAAACTGAGCCTGAGTTGGAGAAGAAGGTTTCTCCCATATGATAAATTTCAGTTTTTCTTGCTGCTGAGCATTTATTTTCACTGTTACCAAGGAGTGTTAGAGAACAGTGTTGTCTTTTTCTTTTAGGAGGTGCAGAGTTTGAGCCAAATCAATACTTTCTGAGAGCGTTAGAGTTTGACTATTCATTATATAGAAATAGATGCTTGTTCTAATTTTTCTTCAGGTTATGTGTGGAACCTATCTCAAGTTTTTGACCGCAAAACAGTGAACGGGCTTTCCCTCTCTTGCCTCAAAAAACTATTCTAGCTAATTTCCCTTGTGTTTGTTGTGAATCCCCAGTGAGGCATGAATGTGTATGACCACATTGAAGGACAAATTAAGAACTGCAGATAATACCAATCTAAGCCTGCCCTGTTCTTACAGCTCCCTGTTTCTACAGTAAACCTTGAGAAAGATTTTATTTACTTGCTAGGAAATTCAGGAAGTGTAATTAAATGGCAATTAAAGCATAGAACTTATTTCGCAGCGCTATTGCCTTGTTTGAACTCAGTGAATTTCTTTCAGAAAATACTGTGCTTGAGTGAGCTGCTACTGCAAATGAGACAGGAATAAAAATTACTCCAGCTGGCCAAGGAAAGGGTGCAGTTGGTTGAAAACTTGTGTAGTTTTGTAGGAACACTGAAGCAGATGAATGCGGACACTCAAAATGCCGTCGTTGGAGAGCTGGTGTGTAGGGTCCCAGGCTGAAGCAAGTGTGAACAGAATTAAAAATAGCAAGTATGACAGACCATTAGTTTGTGAACATAATTTATGTTTTGGAAGATAAAAACAAAAGCTAAAGTTTAAATGAGTTTCGTCCTTGAATTGGTAATAGCATTCAAATGGAAATCTTAGCAATGTGAGGTTGCTCTATGGAGCATAAGAGGAGCTCCAATGAATAATTAAACAAGTGATAGCTAATAAAATATACAGCACATTGCTTCAAACTTAGAAATTGTAACTCAGCCTAACGGATGAATGTTTTTCATTACTTTTTAATTGTTGCCAGTGTTGACCTTCAAGGTCTTTTTCTGGCAGATAATTTGTTATGGTAAGGATGAGATCATTAAGTATTTTAGCACAAGCGGCATGATGCAAATACTTTCCTAATATTATAGAATGCTGATGTGGTAAGGGTTTGTTTTCTTAGGAATTTGTTCTCCATATTTAGTGATTTTTCGGATCGTATCTTAAAAGAGCGGTTCTACTGTAATCATGCAGGACTGTGGTTGTAGGTAGTACGGTAGCAGGTGTCAGCAGCTTCTACTGCAAGATTTTTTTGACAGGTTTTGAGCTGTAATGAAAAGGTATTACTGTAAAGTCTCAGCACATTTCTTTGGCTCCTAATACTATTTGTATATACCAAGAACAAATAACGACTTCTCTCCTTTGCTCTGTTAATGGAAGCATCTGTATAGGAACCCGTAGGTTTTCCCCATGCAGAAGCAAACCTCTGTGGCATCTGAGGCTCCAGGGCCTGTATGCAAGGTATTAAGTGTTACTAAATTTTACTAGTTTTATACTGTAACTCTGCTTTTACTATTTTAGTGTTTGCATAGGTAGGCACTAAAAATACATATTGGGTAAACAGCAAATGCTGTCATGTTTTATGTTTACAAATATTAATTTAAATTCTCTACAGTTAAATGTTTTAGTATTCAACTGTTTTTTTGGTCAGAGAATAGAGATGCCTGCTCAGAGACAAATGGCGGTGGGGAGGAGCAAGCCAGCATATAATCCCTTTCCTTTAGGTTTGCTTGCCAGTTATTATTTTTCCATCTTGAAGAAGCTTGGAACAAACTGAATCAGTTGTTTGCTCAAATGTTTGTTGATAGAAATGCTTATTGCTCGCATGGTCACTGAGGGAAGATGAGCAGGGCTATTGTCTTGTGCTATGGGCAGTCACTTGCAGGAAGTCTATAAATAATTCTTAGGGTAAAATTTACCTTGCTACTGCTTGTAACGTGAAGAGAAAAGCTGATGCACGGGGCTGGGGCAGAAGCTTCAGCTCACCCGTCTGCCAGCAGCCTGCAGAAATGATGCTCGGTCTGGCCTGCGTGTTCTGAGGAAGGGGTGGAAGGAGGGGAGGAAAGGCCGCCAGCAGAGCGTGTACTTTGATGGATAGATAAGGGTGACCAGTGCCGGTGGCCAGAGAACAGGAATGGGCCGCAGGCCTGGAAAGTCATGTCCGGGCCAAGCAGAGAGGAACTGCTCAAGGGGAGCGGAGTTGGCTTGAGCTGCTGGGATGGAAAGAGGGGCAGATCCCAGAAATGGAGCCTGCTCCCCCTCAGCCCCAGCCCAGTGCCCTCCATGTGTCAGGCTCAGCTTTCCACCAGAAATGGGGGAAGAGAGGTACCTGGTATGTGCTCAGGTGGAAGCCAAGCGTCTTGCAGTTGCAGCACCACATTATTCCAGCCTCGGGCGTAATGTCCTCAAGTTTTCATGCAGAAAATGCATCACCAAGTTGTGAGGTGGTTAGTCTTGGTGGGCTTTCTCCTAAACCTGCGTTGGGGTTGGGGTCATTGTAAATCAGGGAGGAGCCCCAGCAAGAAGCACAGTGGGCTGGTGCAGCACATCCCAATTTCTGGGATTTTTTTCTGATGTGCCCCATTATTGAGCTGCATGAATGACTGTTTTTTGGAAATTATGTGAATTTTTTAAATCTGCCACATCCTGTAGACTTAAAAAAAAAAAAAAAAAAAGTCATTGTTTTGAATTGTATTCATTTGTCCTCTGCTAATGTGCAGACCCAATAATTTTCACATAAAAATATTTTTCCCCGAGTCTTTCATGATTGAAAATCCAGCATGTCATTTTCTGTCTTCTTGTGATGAGATAGCAGAATCAAATCTGTCACTCATGCTTCAGAGTAAGCCCCGCACTCTGTGGGGAGCTCCCTGTTCCCAAATCAATATGGTTGGAGTGTTTTTCCCCAAATACTAATTCAGGAGAACATTCTAATTAACATAAGCGGAAACAGAAGCCTTTTGATGATAAACATTGAATATGTTTTAGCATTATTCTTCCAAAGAAAATGAGCTAACTGAAGCAGCTGAGGTGGCTAAGGGAGTGACAGAGCTGTGGTGGTATGGAGGTCTCTGGGGGTACCTGAGACAGTCGTCGGTGAGGCTGTGACATGCACAGATATGTACAGCTTGCATTGTGTGCCATGAACACGGAGAAGTGAAGCACCCAAAGTGGCCAGTGATTTCCCCAGCGGTGAGGGACCTCTTTGCCCGCCTGAGATTTGAAGTAGCAGCTCCCTGTCCTGCTCTTTTTTTTTTTTCCGTATTTTCGGAGCGAAGGGTGTGTTGGCACACATAAAGGATATGAAGCACATGACATGAAGGTGGAGTTTCCAGTGCTCAGAGGTGTATAGCAGCAAAGTGAGTTGATTTGAACATGGAAATTGTGTTGTTCACTTACTTTCAGCTTACATTCAGTGATTTCCAGCTTACATGTACCTCAGAAAGCTTAAGTAAATATTTCTCTAACTTCTGTATGATCAGAAGGAAGACTGGAATCTGTAGGATCATCAAACTTACTGACAGCATTAGAAGAGGAGGTAGTGGTGATCAGAATGAGCCCTGTTAATTACAGAGCTGTTTGGTGAAGGAGGGATTAGCACTTGCAACTATATCAATATGCTGTATCTGTTGAGAAAAGAAGGCAGTTTAGTTGTGGAAATACACTGTGCATAGTGGAGGCCATACAGTCTCCTTGCTGTGCTAAAGATGTCCCATCTCCCCTGGGGCTGGAGGCAGGATGCTGCCTCTGGAGTCCAGACCCTCTCGGTCTATTGGAGAGGAAACTAACCCGAAGGATTGTGTTGGAGTGCACTGGCAGGTCCTGCTTGACCTTCTCTAGCATGATCAGCACTGTAGAATCGGTGAAAAAGCAGAGATGCAAAGTGGTGATGAAATAGCATTAATAGCAGGCTTTGGCTTGGGGCTGCCAAAGTTCAGCAGACCATCTGTCCTCACACATTTTTGACTTAGCAAGAGGCAACAGCAGAGGACAAGAGAAAAAACTGGGTAGTTAAAAGCTCCCTCTGAAGACTTACATTGCTGTTTTCTGTGTGTACATTACTGGTCATACCATCCAAGGGTTTTGTTGTTGTTGTTTGTCTTCAGCAGGCTTGCATTCATGGTCTAAATGTGACGTGTGTTGTTAAATTTAAACAAGGATGTCTCAGTCCATCAAAAAATGTCCTTTTTGGAACTTTCACATCAAAAGAAACCAAATGCTGACTTTAAAGAAGCTTGTGATATTGGACCCAAATGAATGAAATATTTGATTAACATATTCTAGAAATCCACTTTCTCGAGTCAACTAGGGAAGGTACTGCATGGTGCAGCATGCATAATGGCGATGAACCAAAGCAGCTATCAGAAATGAAGTCTCGGAGCATGAGCAAAATTAAGTATCATCTAACCATGTTATATACCCTACAAAACAGTAGATTAGAAGTAATGTTAATTATTATCAAAGCTATCATTGGATTAAAAATAGTATTAACTCCTTAAGAGGAAGCACTGTTAATCAACTTGTACTAGAACAGGGAATTCAAAAACACTGGCGGATATTTTATTACTTGCAGGAAATACACTACTGCAGAAATCCAGAAGCATAAAGAGAATGATTAGTTACAGTTTCTTATGTGGTAAAGAATTTAGATGCCTCTATTTGTTCCTTAACTTGAAGCGCACCTCATTGAGATGAAATTCCATGTTGTTGCTGAATTTATTCAGAGGTGAAATTAAAATGCACTTTAAAAAATCAAACTCAGATTGCCATAAATGACAGAGGAGATCTGAGACACCTTGAGAAAATAGTTAGCAGTTGTAAAAGTGTCCCATTGACATGTAAAATATTTCCTTTACCTGTAAAATTGTTAGGTTCTCCCGTTGACATTCCCTTCTCTTATCCTGTTTATTTCTCAAACACTGCAAAGAATGTTGCCAAATTGGAACTATGATTTAGCACACTATAATTAATTTGCGTTATGGTTTTCACAAAAAGGGAAGAAATTTGCCAGTTGTGGATTTACTGGGCCTGTGAAATAGTATCTGGTTTACTAAATACCATTTTCTCTGTCTGTGGCATTGCAGAAGAGTTTGTGCTTGTATTTGCCTTATGACCTTGGTACCTCCCTCTCCCCCATGTTCTTTTAATTATGGACCAACCTAATTTGTACCTGCAGTCTAACGAGACAGAAAAAATGTGTTAGAGGATGTAACAGTGTTCCGCTTTTGCTAGTTTTTGCAAACAGATTATTATTTGTGCTTATAAAGTGAAATTAACTACCATAGTGTTTCCTTATATACATACATATCTATACGTATCTATCCAGTGTGTCTGTGTGTGTATATGTATATATGTGCTGTAGCATTTAGAATTTTTTTTCAATAGCTAGAATTACATGTATTTGTTCCCTGTTTATGTAATCCAATAGCTCTTCTAATAAATCACAGACAAAATGCTGCATGACAAGGGAGGGAGCCACTGCCTCTTTGGAGTGCCTAGTGTATGTGCTTGAATTCCTTCAGCATCGGAGTAGCGTGTACAGCAAAGTCTTCACAACGTCCCTGGTTCTCAGCTGAAGTGATTTCTGGCATTCCTCTAATTTTGAGCCTTGGGTGTTTGCACAAGATGAATGCTTTTTCTCTCTGCCTGTATTGGTATCTGTAAACTGGGTGTAGAGAGAGCAAATGCCCGAAGTATCAGGAACTGAAATGGGATGTCTTAAGGCTGGCTTAAGGCCAAAATGAAATACATCTCTCTTGGCAGCAGGGGTGCTTGAGACAGCCCTGTGATACTGGATAACTTATTTTTTTAATCGGTTAGGCTCATCCCTGCCTCGGCTGACCTCCTTTATCGGGCAGCAGGCCGGTCCATGCTCAGCTGCTGGGGCCGCTGGGGCCTCGCGTGTCCCTCCTCATGTGAGGGCAGGAGGAGAGGAGTTGTGTAGAGTGAATGATGCTTTTAGCATGTTTGATGCTATGTCCGATGTTCGGTTAGGACATTGCATGCATACCACAGGAGGAGCTAGCCAATACTTGGCCCAGGGGAGCTGCATGCCTGTGAAGGACAGAGCAAAACCTGCTGTCGCTCCCCAGTTTCGTTGGTGTGCCAGCTGGAAATGGTGCCCAGTGGAGTTGCGGTGCCCGCCCCGGTTGACATCCTGGAGTAGACATCCCCCCATGCCACCGTGCTGATCTTGCTCGTGTCCGCTGTCGGGCACTGCTGAGCCCTGTGCTCAGCTGACTCGGGTGTTTTGGTGTCAGTGACAGGCAGCAGCTGTCAGAGTGTCTCACCCCTTCTTAGGACGAGTGTCCGCTTGACTCGGTTGAGAATGCATTTGTAACATGTTTTTCTTTCCGTGCCAGAGACAATCAGTCAGGAATATGGTTCGGGTCAGTATTTTCTTAGGGGCCTTTCCAGAGAAATGCAACATATGGCTGCTGGCACAGGAGAGCTGCACAGCCCCTGTGAGCCGTGCAGCTGTGGGGCCCAGGAAGATGCTTCTCTTTGATGCTTCTCATCAAAATTTTGATGCGTCAGAAAGGAGAAGCAAGGATTAGTGTCAGAAAGTGGCTGCAAACATTTTTCTATGGTTTTTCCCCCTGCAGCAGTAGAGCTGAGTGTCTGGCCTGTGTGCTTGGCACCCTTCCTCTCCAAGCTGTGGAAATCTTGCTGGAAGTAAATGCTTCCACTGCTGCTTCCCTTTTTTCCCTTTCCTGGGTTTTTTTTCCTTGTTCTGCATATGGATGTTGGCAGGAAGCAAGCTTCAGGTGAGAGCAGAAAAGTGTTGCAGAAAGATTGCTCATCGAGCCATCTTTGCTACAGAGAGAAGGGCTGCAGTGGGCTGGGGTGCCTGGGAATGCAGCAGAGTCCTGATGTGTAGCAGATCCACTGATTCTTGCAGCTGCTTGCTTCTGCACTCACTGTATGCTGGTAGGGCAATGATCATCCAGTCCTTAATTACTGCATGACTTTCACCTTTCAGTTGTAAAGGGACAGATGATTTAATTTACGGTTTTAATGGCAAAAAGATGTGTGTCAGTCAGGGTATTAATCACCTATTGCTTTACAATGTTGATGACTTATTGATTTTAAATGAGTTTTTAAATAGTTCAGAATAGCAGCTGCAGCTACAGTGCAACATAGTCATGCATGTGATAGAACAAAGGAGGTAGAGAACTTAGTATATTTAATTAAAAATGTGGACATTTTTATGTTCATTGTCTAGGATGAAATCAATGGCATGTCATAAAATATCTACTAAACTGAAACAATTAGTAATGCAGTTAGAAGCTTCAATGTTTTTAAAAACTTCTCTGTTGTATAATAACGTATGAAGAATACAACTGTAATAGAAAAATACATTTAATTGCATAATAATAGTGTGATATAATAATGTGCAAGCCACGTCTTTATTCAAATTTTTCTAGGCCCTGCTTTTTTAAATTAACTGTAGTAATTCTACCTTTATAGAATTCTGCAAACAAAGATTGCCAGATTGGAGCAACTTGAGTTGATTCTTTGTTTTTATTTGCGTTTCTTCCACAAAATTTTGCAAACACAAATCAGTACAAATCAAATATCTCATGTTCCAGACACAGTATAAGTGGAAGGGTTTCTTTTAAGTAAAAGCCTGCTTTCATGGGGGACACTGAGTACTGGAAGTTTGTCAGAATTGAACCATTCTGGTGTTTGAAATAATGTTTCACTTTTATGTGATTGACAAAAGACTCAGGCAAAAGAGAGGTGCTTAACCTGGTACAGGGTAATGAAAATTGCAAGCTGGCTGGCAAGATTAAGTGTATAGTTTGTAGACCATTTGTTTGTATAAACAAGAATCTGTTGTTGCAGCTGATGGCATTATAAAGAATCTTAAACCTTGGAAAGACCAACAGGAGTAAAAAAATCCTTGATTTCTTGCATTTCCATGGATTAACTTACAGTTCCTTTCTCGAACCTACTCAGGTCTGTTCTCTGCCAACCTGATGGGATGTGTGCTGAAGCTAACTGAAAGCAGGCTGTTAACTTCTAATATGTTTTGGATCAGAGCTCCCGTGAATTCCTTTCTTCCTTGTAGAAGACACTTGAGCACTGTGTCAGAATAATAATAATAATAAAAAAAAGTCTTTACAAGGTTTATTTTATTCTTTTTTAAGCAGGGAGAGAAATTTGTAATTGGACATGGTTATCAAAATATGTAAAAATGGTGCCTAGAAATGTGTTCTTATCTCATGTAATTGCTTTATAATTGTTGGGGAGGGGAATCAGATTAGGGAGGATAAATATTTCCAATGACGAAGTTAATATATTTTTGCAAATAGCGACTATAAGCCTGCATTCCTTGAAGTCAGTGGGAGTTTTGGAGTTTTGCAGAATTGAAGCTAGTTTTTGCAAATTCTCAGCTTTATGTAAGCAAGTTTGAGGTTGATTTTTTTTTTAAAGGAGTAATCAAAACTTTTAATCAAAGCTTTCATTTATGTTTAGAATATTTTTGAAAGTAGGAAGTGTTAATCTTGAACGTATAATTATTTTTTTCTTAACTTCTTTCTCTCCTACTCTCCATTATCTCATGTAAAAATAAAATACAGAAACACTTGCATGAAGCTTAGAAATCAGTAAGTCAGAGACTGTTTTTCATGCATGCATTGAAGACAGATGCTTATTTTTCTTTTTTTTAATTTTGTTTTTTTCTACTGAAGTGTGTTATTATGAGACTCACCAGGACTTGCTGCTCTTTGTGCCTGAAGTTAGAATATTTGTGCGGGACATCAGGAAAGCATCAAGTGGTTTTAGTGAAAATGCTTTTCTCCCTCCTCCCCCGCCCCCCCATCATTACCTTTAAACTAAAATTTTGTGTACATAAAGTTGCCATTTTGATGTCAATGACTTCAGTTGGGAGAATAAATCATTCTTTAATGCCAGTAACTTTCCTAAAGTCTTCCAAAGATAAAAAGAGTGTGTAAACATATTAAAGCTCATTCTGTAGGTTATGGCGTAGATGAAGATTAGAAAGGTAAAAACTGACCTTCTGTGGAAGTTGTGCTTCAGAACCATGATGGAGCTTTTGAAAAACATGCCCAAAATATTTTGTTTAGGTGATGCTTCCATCAAAAAATGTTTTCCCCAGATTTGGTCCAAGAACAAGTATTTTTGCTCCTCTGAAAGCTAGTTTAATCTTGTTTTCATGCTAACTAAATTTGCACTTTCCTCGACACTGTATCTGGAGCTTGTCTCTTCCATTGCTGCTGAATAGCTGCAGAGGTTATAATATATGTGTATAGATACTGTGCCTACAAAAGCATTACTAGCTGTAAAAACAAAATAGTAATGCCTGAGTCCTATAAAGTCAGCTTTAAGAGCCTATGAGAGCTCTTGAACAGAAGGAAATCTTCTGAGTTCTGTGAACACAGAAATGAAGATGTGGAGGAGTGGTTTTCCTAAAACCATCCTGGGGTGGCTTGCAGGTTGGGGCAGAAACTAAATTATCAGCCTGTGAATGCTAACGCCTGGCCCCAGTAGCACTGCTCCTTGTGACCAGTGGGTACCAGCCAGCTGAGCCTCCCACCTGCCCCAGGAATGGGAATGGTGCTATTGTAGCCTGCTCTGATCCTTGTCCGTCCCAGGAGGGTGCATAGCAGCCAGGCCTCCAGGGAGAAAATAGGTTTGATCATCTGTTCAGAAATCCTGTTTTGGGGAAAATGATGCTCACGCATCTTTATCCCTCTTAGGGTTTGTTTGTTCTGGAGTATTTCTGCATTTTTTTGTCCACTTGTGCGGTCTGGGAAGGAATTGGCCACAGGATGTGCAGAATTTATGCTCTTTATCAAAGCAATTTTGCTATTAGCATCTTGGATTTTTGGTGTGAAAAGAGAGTGTGTTATCCCATCCATTAGACTTGCCAAAATCAAATACTTGGTGAAGCAAGATGAAAGCCAAACACAGATTTTTGTATCTTTACAAACTTTGCTGGTATCTTTCAAAATTGGGATCTAACACAAGACATTTCATAAGATGCAGAGGTCATTTTAACAAGGCTGTTGCTGACTTGCAGTAGTTTCTATGGGCAATTTTACTTCCTTAGTGGTGGCGGGGAGTGGGGGGGGAATTGGGGGAGACTGTCAAGAACTTGAAAATCAGTGTTTCCAGCCATTCCAGACTGGAAGCAAAAGCTGTCTGCTGGAAAGCTAGGAAACCCTCAGTTCTGTTCTGTGTAAGCTGAAAATCCATTTTTAGACTAGAGAGAGACTGCAAGATACCAAAGTTTAAAGATTGAATACTATTAAATGCAGAGTTAAAAAAAGCATTTAATTTTTGGAAATTGGGCGTGGAAGTGAAAGAATCAGATAAAGATGCTGCAGTTTGGATAAAAGAAAATAACTCTTCCTGAAAGTAGGATTTTCTTGGAAAATGTCATGACGTTTCTGGGGATATTTAGAATGTCTCCAGACAGAAAATGGGCAGGGTAGGAGTGAAGTAGTCGGAAATTCACAGAAAGTTTCAAGGCTACGTGATGAAACAAAGGCATATCACATGGATGTTTACGTAGGTGAGATCAGTGCTCCTTTTTGTTTTAATATTGGAAGGAGCACTCAGGCTGTACTTTATTTATAACCGTTGATCCTTAACTCTCATCCATATTCTCTGTATTTACACGTGTTCTCTCTCATAATGCAGCATAGCTGTTCTCTTTGTCCTTTAACGACTTGTTTCCTCTTCAGTCATGCTTTCATTCACTTCCTTTTGGCTCTTTCTATTAACTCTAGCCTATTCTGATTTCTTCTTCTTGCTGCTTTTTACCCTGTCTTTCCTTTTCTTCCTGGCCCTTAATTCCTCCCATCTTTCTGTCCCTCCTTCCTTCCTGCCTCTTACCACTGGGTCAAATGGTTTTGAGCGACCAGGATGGGAATTTTGTGTGACACACATGGAATAGTGGAATAGAGCAGTGCATGGAGAAGTTTATCCTCGTAAGTCAGTACTAATTTCAGATTTCCTCATTGCTGGCAAACAGCTACCATTGTAGACTAGGAAGCCTTAGGAATAAGCCCTCGGAAGATGGGGTTCCCTGTGGCACAGTCCTGTCGAAGCCCTCCTGTAGAAGTGGGTGCTGACCTCTCTGTAGCTCTAGAGGATATGAAGCTGAAGAGTATGTGCACTCATGTCATGAGGAAATAGAAATATGAGCCAAACTACTAACCCAGCACCTTATATTTCTGCTGGAGTACTTGATTTAATAAGTTAAAATGTCAGTGCTGTGACTCTGACACTTTCATTTCCTTTCTCTGCTTTCTTTACGATGGTACTCCAGGCTTTTTAAAAACAGCCAACAAAAGAAGGAAAGATCACAAAACCCCACATTTTTAATTGCACACAGTTTTTAATATTCCTGGGATCTGTTTTGAAGGGTACATTTGACAGGGAGAAACCCAGCAGCCCCACACTGAATCCTTTGTCCTTCCTGCGGGGTGAAACAGTAGATAGCTTACTGTAAGTGTGGCTGGCTGCCAACCCGTGGCGCAGATTCTTTTTTTAATACTGTAAACTGGCAAGAAATCAAGAATTGCTGTTCTTCCTTTTATTTACTTTCTCTTCTGTATTAAAGAGCTCAGTAAATAAGAGAAAGTTAAATGTTCAGTGAAGATTTTGAACTGATTAATTGTTGAATAGCAAAGAATTATCGGTTGAGGGGGGAGATTGCCCCCTTTTTTTCCATTTCTTTTTGGTTGAAACTGGAAATATCAGTTACTTCATCTGGAATAGATTATTGCAGGGAAAAGTCTGTGCAGAGTTTGAAACGAGGACAGAGCAAAATGCATCCATCATGCATAGTTTAAAATAATCTGCAAGACCTCTTCTGATTTGAGCCTTAGATGTACTTCCTCCCGATTTTCTTTCAAACTTGTGTTAATAATGAGTACTCTGTATCTAGAAGAGACTTTTTTGTAAAGTGTACCCCCAGCCTCTGCTTATAAGTATTTTCTTATTTGTACAACTAAGCTTCCTGAAATAGCTGCTGAGATTTTTGTTTTGGTGTTATATATAAAAGTGGTAGAGGGGTGTGGAGTTCCTTCTGCTGCTTCTCAAATCCAAGGCATGCCTTGCAAGCTACTTTGCTTTTGCACTAGGAAGGAAATCAGCATTACTGCTTTTCTGATGGTTGTATCTCTAATTTATCAGCAAAATTATCCCCAGGGAAAATCATTACCTTGATACTGATATTGTGCACATTGTAATGATTTATATGGAGTGAAATACATTTCTACATGAAAGATACAGGAGGTAAAATTAAATTTAAAAATTACTGCTGCTGTTAAATACAGACTTAATGTGAAAAATTACCCCACAACAGATTGTTTTAAATCCCAGGGCATATTGTGGTTCATTCAGAGGTCTGTCTATCTTACTTAAAACATATTAAACCTTCAGTAATATCAATGTATATCTCTTGCCGACTTGATTAACTTACCATATAGGTCATGTATGTACAGCTCTATTAAAGGCACTGTTGAAAGAAAACATGGATTCGTGTTTTGTTTCTTGGCTAATTGGAAGTTAAGGTTTCTGGAAATGATAAGGAATATTTTTGTTTCTGAAGCAGTGGACTGTGACTGAAGAAATCTGGACTTAATCTGCCAGATTTCTTGAAATAACTCGGTGAAGTCATCGGTTGGTTTTTTGGGGGGTTGGTGTTTTTTTTCTTTCCCCTGAGTTCTTAATCTGTAAAATGGAGATAATCCTGTTCCCTTACCAGACAGCAGTATGGTACAGATAAATCCATGAATGTTTGTGGGACAATGCAGTAGTACCTAATGGGTTCAGCATAATTATTCACATTAATGATTCATGCTAAAGAATGATTGAAAAACTGCATTAACTGGAAAATTGGGAGTATGTCCTCCTAGAAGCAGAGAACGTGGAGGCTTAGTTTCCAATCTGCAATGCCCAAATGAGGGAGTCAGAAAATATTTATGCAGGAAATTTAGTAGTTTACAAGTTTCCTTCCTTTGGTTCCTTCCTTCCTTTAGTTGGAAAGAAATTTTTTTTTCAGACTCTGCCAGAAGAGTCTGGATTTCTGAAGTAAATTATTTTCAAAGGAATAGGCACATTTTTGTGGACATTTGTGTAGGTGACTTGGAACAAAAATTAATGAGTAAATAAATTATTTCAAGACGATTAAATTTGAGAGATGATCCAAAAAACTGGGGGCAACTTTTCTAAGCAATTGCTTAAAAAGCCCTCTCCCGTAAAAGCGTGGATCAGAAAATATCCCCAGTCTCGACTGTAGCACTCACAATTTTTCCCCTCATTCTCCTTTTTCTTTCATCTTGAAGCTGTATCTTAAGCACATTCAGGATGTGTAGGGAAGATTTCTTGAAAAGTGACAGGTAGAAGAATCACAAACTTGTTATGATTTTAAGGGTGTTGGATAAAATGCATAATTATCTTGAACGCGGTTTCGGTTTTGCTGCCTTTTCAGTGTAGCTCGCCACAAAAAACTCAGATGGATTCTTCAAGGATCCCTGATGTTAAAGGGAGAAATAAGTAGGTAACAACTGTTTTCACTGGTGCTTTACAGTCTGTATCTTTGGTAAATGTGGTTGTTTATTTTAAGTGTAAGTGACATTAGTTTCATTCCTATTTTATCACCCACATTAGGGGAAAATAAAGAAATACCTGTGGAGAGTTTGAGTTATGTAGCCGAGTGGCTTGAGATGAGTCTACTAATGCATTTCTCCTTTGATACTGTGAGCAGAATATCTTGAATAGCTAGAAGATTTCAGTGTATATTTATAAAATGCAGGAATAAGTGCTTGATACAAATATTAGTGACTTTATTTACTGAAGATCAGTGTATTGCAGTAGCATTTCAGAATGACTCTTACCAAGTTCAGGTAGTTTTCTTGTGGATCTCAAAAGCTAGGTTTTTGTGATTATATTTCTACATATGTGGAAGAGAGAGAAAATGGTTTTATCAGTTGCTTCCTGATGACATCCTCAGTTCTTGCAGTAACAATTTTCCTTGGCTGTTGCAGTGTGTGCCGGGAGATTGCAGATCTTGTGTCTGTACATAGACCTGATACTTCAGAAACCATCTTTGATCCAGTATGCTGGTAAGGCAATTATCATGAGTCAGATGGACCCTCCACCCCAGGTTCCTTGCTACAGGTCAGGCCAGAGCAAGACCTTTTCTGGTAAGGGAGCCAGTCTGTGAATTAATGTCGGTGAGAATTACGGGTAAAATCCCCAGCCATGGCTCGTGTCCAGAATCAGTAGCAACACTGGTAATTTAAATGTCTGCCCCTCCTGGACAAAAATGAGCTGCTTGCATCTCACTCTTTCTCTCATCCTAACAAGGGTCATTTCTGATTTGTCGAAGTAAAGCCAAGAAAATAAGTTGGAGGAGGAGGAAAACCATGTCTTCCTCCTTCCCTTCAGGAAATTCATGTTTGTCTCACCAGTACATCTTCCCCTTTTGTTCCCCAGCAACTTAAACCAGAGGAGGGATATCCCACTGATCATGTCTTCCAGTAGGTCACGACATAAGCCACTCTCTGTTTTATCCCCTTGGCGAGGCTGTATACTGTTCGCTGCATTCAGTCTTTCACTTCCTTTGCCAGGTCATGTCTGATTTTCTCCTTTTGAACAGGACTTAGACCAGCCACTGTCCCTGCCAGCTCCTTACTTCCTTTCCAGAACCGGAGGCCGATGGGCAGAGTGATGCTCACAGTCCTGGGGCCTTCCTCACCTCTCCTGGCCTCCTTCTCCCCACTGCAGCACCCACAGTGGTGTCAGCCACAAAGGGATTTTCTTTATTGCATTAAGCTTGTGAGGGAAGATTTAGTAGGTGTGTCACAGTGCCATTAGCCTCCTGTGACCCGGTGTCTCAGCAAATCCTTTCATGGCTGTGAAGAATTTGTTTTGGTTTGAGCAAATTCGTCTTGGAAGTATTAGAGCCACCTTGGGGGAAACTGTTTTCCTTATCCAGGATACCATCTTCTTAATTCTGGGTGTCTGGACCTACTGGTGGTATTTGAGTCATTACGCCAGTCTTGAGTAACATACCATCTGGCAATGGGAAACTTAGAAATACAATTAACTGAGTTTCCTGAAGTCAGATGGTATTGAAATCTTTTCTAAGAAACTTTTACAGAGAAACAGGAATTTTATGTTTGTGGTATTTTACACAGGGATTTTATGTTTGTGGTAATGATGTTCGTAAAAGATGCAAAGTAACATTTCAACTTTTAGAGGGCAACCACAGAATCTATTAAAAGAAAAAAAACCAACAAACAAAACGGAAGTGTTGTCAGATACATAGGGAAAAGAAATCTGTCAAAGTTTGCTCATGTTTGTCTACAGTGCAAACCAGTTAACGAGTTCTTTCCCTAGACCAACAGTCAGCATCTTGTTGCAACAGCTTGAAATCTTTACATAACTTAAAGGCTCTTTTCTTTGATGTGAAGTTCACTTTGAGACACCTTGGTGACAGGGATGTTAGTTAATTATTATCTTTATTACAGGTGTGGCCTTGTTTAAATATCTGAAAAAGTATCTTGTCTGTGGCACGCTGATGCTGCTTGAGCACGTGTATCTGTTGTACGTGAGCTGCCTTCAGATTGGGCATGCTCATAATGAAGAACAGAAAATGTTCTGCCATCCTTCAAATCCTAAACAGAGCTTCTGTAAATGTCATTGGAAAAGACTGAAGAGTCCAAGCCTAGCTTGAAAAAAAATTGTACAAAATAGGATTTTTATGTGGGATGCAGGTAGGATTTAGCTGCACAAGTACAAAAATGCGATCTAAGCCAGCAGGACAGCTTCCTGCTAAATTCCAGGTGACACAATGACTAGAAGTGACTTGATCTAGGTTTTTTTTGGTGTGTAAATCTCTCTTTCTTTTATGATACAGTCATTTTGTTTTTCTGGGAATTGCTCACTATGCCCAGGGGATTGGATTCCACACAAATACACAGGAGAGGTTTCTAGTTTCTTTGGAAAAGTCATCAAAAGAAGGGATATCAGTGTCTCTCTCAGACGGATATACCATGGAAAGACCTACTGCCCTGTATTTGGGGTCTGAGATCCAGTTACTGCCTTTACTTTAAGGTGTTCAAACATTTTTATCACAGGTGAGCATCCAGGGGCTACAATCAATCCCAGAGCAAGTGCTCGCTCTCTCCACCTGACTGAAAATAATTCCTTTTGACCCTGTAAATCTTCATTTGTCTTGAGCAAAGGCACACACTTGTTCTGGCCACACGATGAGGAAGGTGACTCACATGTTCCAGCTCCTATTCCAAAGATCTTTCATAGTTCTGACATGTATTAGCTATTGGATAAAATGCGGACCCAAAGTGGAAGGATGTACTGCTAAGATGAACTTTCATTGCCATATGTGAGAAGCATTTAAGACCTGTTCCCATAATTTTTTTCTGCTAGCCAATGTAAAAAGCTTTCCACTTAGCATGATAATTTTGGGGGATCTTACTCTGAAGTTTTGTTCTCCTTGTACCTTGCTTGGTAAGAATAAGAATAACTTTTGACTATGGATGATCATTGATGGAATTTAATGTTGCTTAACTATGATAATCAAAGGGTCAAATAATTTTATGAGGTTTGAGGTATTATTTCATGTTTAATACTGTGACTATGGTCCTTGTGGTTGAAGAACAGCGTTTCTTAGGTTTCTTTTACCATCTGCACTATGTCAAAAAATACCGTATCTTGTGTTGCTCTACCATGATGAAAAAATAGATAAATAAATAGGATTTATGGGTTTTCTTCACAAGGCTTTTCCACAGGGCAATTGATTTCATTTTAGCCTGTACCAGACAGACCAAGATAAAGGAAAAAAAATTGTATTTCTCTCTCTTGCTTTCCCAGATCCAGTGTAAACAAACCAAGACTGATACGTACTTACAGATCCTTAAAATACCTTAACAGGTTCAGTTTGGCTTTCTGAAGAGAAGATTCTGGTCCTGTATTGTTAGTTACTTCTGCAGAAGAAAACAGGCTGTTTTGCAATAATTTTGAATGCCCTTGAGCCTCCTTATGCAGAACCTTACAGTACTTCGTGACAGCACCTTGCACAAGGCTTTTTGGTGTGGGAACATTTCTTTTTAATTAGGTTGCAGGCAAAGCAAAGGTTCAGCTCTGTCACATTAATTTGTTGGAAGTTTCTGCAGCAATTTTTCCCATAAACCGTGTATTCTTCATCAAGGTCAAAAGTGTCACTGTTCTTCAGAAATGAAGAACATTTTGTTTAAGGAAGTAGTAGTCCGCTTTGGAAGAGACTTATACAAAAGATTAAATCAGTAGAATCAGGAATTCAAGGTAAATCCGAAGGCTTTTTATACAAGGGAAGAAGTTCCATTTAATACTCGGCTGAGGTTCCACATTGCGTGACTAGACAAAAAAGAAATTAAGTAGCAAAAGTCAAGATCAGATACATTTTGAGGGGTTTTTGTTTGGTTTAAAATGTATTGTTCTAGGAGAATATGCTTTGGGTAAATACCAGGTCTGGATGTAAACTGCAAGATGGGCTTGTCGTCTTACTTTTAAAAGATTCTTTCATATAAAAATCTATATAGTATGGTTAAAATAGTGTTTGACATGAAAAGAAATTAAGTGTAATGCTGAATTTAACTACTTTGTACCAGTTGAGCTACTATGATGAGAAAATGTGAATAAAGGTTCTAATACAAAAATACATTTTGCAAGTCTATAACATGTATCACTTGGAATTATACTGGTTGTCTTCGTGGAAGGAGGCATGGATGACTTTAATAATTTAAAAAATACGAACAGAATTGTAAGTTTCCCATCATAAGAAAGGTGCCAGTTGTATTTTTTTTTAGTGTATACATGGTTAAAAACTGATAATCAATGGATTAGTCACTACAGATCAGTGTATGTGTGTATTTATGAGGTCAGAAGTAGCTGTTCGCTGCATTAAATATGTTAAAGTTTAAAAATGGCTTAAAAATGGGCAGTAGAAAGTTTCCTAATTTCTATAGCTTTATGCTTAAAGGCCTAATTCGACAGTTGTACCCAGAGAGAATTAAGTGGGGTAGGATGTAGCTGGGAAGATGCTGGTTCTGCCTTGGTCACCCTTTGGGGCATGACACATTCTGGAGGGCATCTGCTGGATTTGGGAGGGTCATGGATTCAGAAGGGCGGTCAGACTCTGAGGGCAAGCATTCGTTTTGTTGGGCACAGGTGCATGAATGTTTTGGTGTGGGCCAGGAGTGCGCTTCTGAAGCAAGTCCGCTCATTGTCCCTGCTTCCTGCAGACGTGCGCACATTGCTGCGTGGTCTCAGAGTGTCTCTTGTCGGGTTTCTTTTTGGGCACCGCTAAACCAAAATATGTTTTCAGCTTGCTAACACCCATTCAGGCAGCAGAACCAGAACAGCTCTAGTTGAAAGTGAAGCTAGCTGATCAAAATGTGGACACTGGGTCCTCAGGATCCTAGGTTTTGCCGCCTAAATCAGCTCCTATGGAGTTGTGCTGCTGGCTTTTGTCATAGCCTGTCCTGTCTCAGCCAGTGACCGATAGCAGATGTCTAGGGAAGACGGTAAAAGGCAAGCACGTAGTAGTGCTTTCCCAGTATATTTTCCCAGCTTTCAGCAATCTGCATCTCACAAACTTCCTGAAACAGAGATGGTATCTTGGGTTTAATAGCCCTTGATAGATTTTTCTTCCATTAGTTTGTCTGATTGTTTCTAAAACCATGTGCATTTTTATCATCCACAATATCCTGTGCAGTGAGTTCTATGGTAGAGCAATGTATGTGTTAAGAAGTGCCTTGTTTTGTTTGGTTTGAATTTGCTACCTGATAATTTCATTTGATGCTCCTTTGTTCTTATCTTGTAAGAGACAAATGATGCCTTATCCACTGCCTTTATGCTGCTCCATTTATCACAGATCTCTTTGATACCACCTTGATCGTTTGTCTTCCAGGCTGGAAAATCCATGTCTGTTTAGCTCCTTGAACAGAA
The DNA here is from genome assembly GCF_963264785.1 of Psittacula echo. NCBI lineage: Eukaryota > Metazoa > Chordata > Aves > Psittaciformes > Psittacidae > Psittacula > Psittacula echo. The sequence continues at coordinate 64,988,131 of NC_137735.1, forward strand.
CCTATTTCATACCTTTGATCATCCTTGTTCTTCACTCTGCCTTTCCTAGTTCTGTTATGTCTTTTTTGGGGCTGGAGAACCGTGTGCAAAGCTAGGTGACATATTCAGTGTGCAGTGTCTGTCATTTAAATGCTGGCTTAATGGTGCGTTTGTGGTGGTCTACATTCCAGATAGTTTTTTAACAGTATTGGATTGTTTTGATGGCTGCTGAAACTAAACCAGCGTTTTCTTAAGTGTGTCCCTAATGAGCTCAAGATCTTTCTCTGTAGCCGTGACAGCTCGCTCAGAGCCTGTATTGTATACATAGGGTTGGGGTTGTTTTCGTCCCACCCATCCTCACCACCACTCCCTATAATTCTTCATATTTGTCAACACTGAGTTTTGTCTTTCATTTTACTATGCAGCCCTTTGCTATGTGACATCATTTGCAATTCTCTTAGTAAGCCTTTGTATTGCTACGAGTGACTTGGTATCTCTAGGGTACTCCTTCTGCACACTATTCTTCCCCCTTTTCCAGCCTATTTATTCTGCTCTGTCCGACAAAACTTTTGTGGAACACTGATACTAACATATTTTCATAGAGAAACTGAATGTTTAGTACCACCTTTTATTTGCCATTTTTTAACAAGCTTTTATTTGTTAGCAGATCAGTCTAGTTAATTGATTCAGTCATGTTTGTCCTCACATTGATTCTGTAGCAATGCTAGTAGATTTATGAGGCAGTTGTGCAAATGCCATGTTGATTCTTCACCAGCATCCTGTACCTAGCTCTGTGTTTGAAGACTTATGTATTTTGGAATAGTTCCTATCTATTTGCTCAATGTGTACATAAAATTGGTTTATAGTTTTGTGGATTGCTGTGAGAGCCCTGTTACGAGATAGGACACTGTGTTTGCTTTCTCACATTTTTCTGGTATGGAGATGGGTTTAAATAAGATTAACATGGGCAGTAATACCTCAGCTATGGGTACGTGAGTACCCGCAGAAGTTAGGGGAACACCATCTCGTGCTTGTGATCTGTTACCATTTGTTTTGTCGATATTTCTTCTCTGATCTTTATCACTGATGCTTAAATTTCAGACTGATTCTCAACCCACCAAAAAAAAGTCTATTTTAGTCAGGGATCATCTATGTAACCTTTTCCATAGATAGCACAGAAGCAGAAAAAGAGAGTGTTTAGTTTTGTTATTGTGTGTGGGGGTTTGATTTGGTTTAGTCCTATCTCTGATTCAGCCTTTTCTGCTCTGTACAAATTCATGAGCAGATCCATCTCAGGGTTTCTTTTCAGACAGAGATAGATGAGATTATCCAGAGACAGAACGGATAGACTTCACTCCTTTGGGAGAGCCCATCAGGTTTCTGTTCCCTTTAACCCCAGGCAGCAAGAGGACTAGAGCAAAGCTTAAAGAGAGGTCTGTGAGAGAACCTCCTTAGGGAATGCGCTGATGAGTTGGAGGAACTTGAAAATCTGAGTTGTGTGGGCTTTTTTTGTTGTTCATTGTTGTTTGCTTGGAGTGAATATTTTTGGGTGGCTGTGTTTGGTTGGGCTTTTGGTGTGGGTTTTTTGTTTTGGTTTTAATTCTCTTTAATATTTCCTTTAAAGACAGCTAGGAAACTAAACATGGCAGTTATCTTAGTGCAACGTTAGGATTTCATAATTAAAGTCACAATGGCAGGAAATGCAGAAGTTTAGGTTTCAGTAGCAATATTAGCTACATATGGACTGTTTTCACTTCCTGCTTTTCATAATCAATTCATATTTATGTACTTTGTGACCTACATTAATGGCTGAGCAACTGGCAAAATGTGATGATTTCTATCCTAACAGTGTTTCTGGGAAGTGTTTGTGAGGAAAATCAATTTTTAGGTAAAGAATTCAGGCACGAGAAGTTTTAAGTGATTTCCTCTATTTTGTGTATGAATCTTAACAGAACTTAGAAATCAATGCAGGCTTTCTGAGTCATATTCCAAGGTTAGTGTATTTGTTTCTATTTCCCATAAGATCAGTATCTTTGCTGAAATTTGGTTAAAGAGCTCCCTGTAAGCAGTGGAGAGTGAAGAGGAGAATAAAGGTGTTCAGATCATGCACGACTCTCCAAGGAGGAGACCTAGAGGTTGGGGAAAAGGGGGATAAGGTGAACTCCCTGTCAGACAAGAGTGTGGGCATAGAACATAGAATGGTTTGGATTGGAAGAGACCTTAAAGACCACCTAGTTCTAATGCCCCCTGCCATGGGCAGGGTAACCTTCCACTAGACAGATTGCTCAAAGTCCAGACCAACCTGGTCTTGAATGCTGCCAGGGATGGGGCAGCCACAGCTGCTCTGGACAACCTGTGCAAGTGTCTCAGCGTTCTTGCAGTATTCCTAATATCTAATCTAAATCCATCCTCTTTCAGCTTAAAGCCATTCCCCCTTGTCCTATGCCCTTGTAAAAAGTCCCTCTCCAGGGGAAGAGAGGGATTTCTTCCATGCCCTGTGAGAGGGTGAAGCTATCTGTAGGAAGACAGCAGGTGACTTTCAGATACCTATGTGGAGCTGTTTGCCCAGGGGACCAGGTCAGATGGGTTGCCATGTTGTGCATAAGGTCATTTCAAACTGTGCTAAGAAGCTGGAGATTATATACTACAGGAAAGCAGTGTATGAAACCCTTTGATGTGTCCTGTATGTTAAAGCAATAGGCATGGACAAGAAGGCAGGAAAAATAAATGGGTTTGATTTTGTTTTCAGTTGGTTCGGGTAGAGGAGTCTCATAGGGAGTCTGCATGATGGAAATTCGAGTTGTACTGCTCTCCAATAGCACAGGAAACAGGCACAAGAACCTGAAAATAGGGAGATTTGTGACAAGCCTGGGGGCTGAAGAGTGTGGCAGAGAATCAGCTGAAGAGTGGCTTTGAGGCTGAAATGTATGCAAGAACTAGGAGTAGCTTTAGCAAAACTTCTAGAATTTGTCAGGACTGGACACAAGAGGCAACAATTTGAGAAACTGAAGTTACAGGTTACACACCAGCGGTCTCATGGATGCTTGCAAGGAGGGTATTTGCACCATGGGCACAGATGACCTTACCAGCCTTGACAAGAGAAGTGGTAGTCCTTCAGGAGATGCTTGCAGATCTGCACAGCTATTTGAAATCTCAGAGATTAATTGAACATTTTAATTTTTGTCTAGTTAATAGGTCTTTGTAAGTTCTGCACTGTATCAGTGTTGATGGTTAATTACTTGTACATTTCATTAGGAAAACAAAATGAGACTGCACCTGGAAGCTCCTTGGCATGATCTCGTTGGTGTTGCCTATCATGCTGTGCAGAAGTCAGTATTGCTCAGGGAAAAAAATCAGACATCGAATGAAAGGAAAGCATACAAGATTCCTGGGGTTTGAATGATGCTGACCATGATTCTATCTTAATATATTGTTAATACTATATGTGGTTCTGTTGTGGTTGGCGTAGTCAAATTGCTATGGGATAATTTTTTTAAAGTTGTCCCATATTTGTTACTCAGCAGTGATTAAATGGTCCATAGAGCCATTCTTCTTCTGCCTTCTGTCATTTTCAAGTAATCTCATGTGTGACTTCCTTATAATATGAATAGTATATATTTCCAGTTGTGATTTAATGGTTTGCATAGTAGCTAAGGTAATGAGCTGAAGCACTCAGGTTGATCCTATCTTTCAGCTCACCAGCCTGTCTGAAATTTTTAGCTAATCACTGCTCATACACGAATACTCACCTAGAATATTTCTTGGTACTTCAAATATTTTAATATCGGACATGGAGTGAATTTAATAATGAATCTAATGAGACCTTCTACTGTTTGAAATAATTTGCTTATACTTTTTTAAGATAAATGAATTTTCTAATTTTCACTGTGCTCATACCTCCCTTGTTCACTTTATAACTTCAGAGAATTTTTGAGCAGTGAAGATCAGGCATAGGTTTGATGAGAAAAAAGAAGTCCATTTATGAGCAGAGTTTACATCTGATTATGCAGAGCCTTTCAGTGCACTAATAGCATGGTTTTTGTATAGCATGCTTCATAAAAACAATTTTTTAGTAAAGGAGGATCTCACTTGACATTGCTTTTCATCATTGTTGAGAAACAGTGATGTTTCTCTTTGGGCCTGAGCCACAGGGCACAGATTTGTGGAATGCAGTGTTTATAGACTCAGAGTCTTCAGGTACCTGTGTTTGGGGTTTTTTTTTCTTGTTTATTTTTCCAGAGTTGACTGAGCTGAATTGATTTAACTCTGCATATATCAGATAGATGTTTTGGTAGATACATTAAAAGTCTGCATTCATCCCAAGGGTGGATTTTCAGAATAGACTGGGGCATCAAGGTTAGGAGTGCAGCTGCTGTAGTCTGTCTGTAATCCATAGGAGCAGAGGGGCACCGCCAGAGGGTAATTTGCAGGTGCCTTTGTTTTTGTTTCCAGTGCACAGGTAATGAGGAAGAGAGCAAATCCCTTCCCTTTCTTTTTTTTTTTTTTTTTTTTTTTTTTTTTTTTTATATTCTGAAGTACTGTCATCTTTTCAGCAGTGGGGTTTGGCATCCTACCTCCAGAGAGGTTTGCTCAGTCACAGCCTAGTCTGTGTAGGATGCTGTTCTTATACTGTTGTTTTTTTCTTGTTAGAGCTTTGATAGTGCGACTGTCAGGTTGGCATCTCGCTCTGTTTTGTATCTACAACCAGCAGAGCTTCATTTTTGCATCTCTGTCATGTACTAATGAACTGAGTCTTGAATTCTGCTGTTGCTCCTTGAAAACTAAGTGCCAAATTTGTTTCCACACAAAGCTCCTTCACTCAACATGTGAAGTAGATTCAGATGTGCTAGCATATACACTTTGCAAAGTTTGTCTTTCACTGCTTTCTGATGGAAAGATTTGATTGCAAGCCACTTTCTGGCTATGCAGGCTTCCTCTGTACAGAGGTATATAGCAATAGGGTGGCTCTTTATCATCAGTCACATGTGGCACTTGGAAACTTTAAACACTAATAAAATACCAGCTTCCAAAGGATGTCAATATAAAGAGGGATGTTAACTTCCAAATAATTTTGCACTTGTATTAGTTCAGAAATACTGATTTTCAGGAGCAGTGTTCTTACTCATTGTACGTTATGGATTGCTTTGTTTGCAATGGCTAGTAACCTGACTTCTGCAATTTTGCTGCTCTTTCTAAAAATGAACACTGAAAACACATTCAAGGAGTCTGCAAATAGCCTTGCTATTATCAAGTGATAAGTCTGGTGACATTCTGTGATGCTTTTAGAACTAGCTGTGGAGGGGATGATGTGGTTTAAGGTCAATGTTTTGGATGAGTGTTTTTAGAAGAGTTGGGCTACAGAGCATAAGAAGAAGCATTTTGAGAGTTGCGCAGTTGAATATCCATTTCAGGGGTTGCATAATCAATGCTACTTCGGTACTTTGATGGAAACCTAATTTTGCTTCCACTAACAAATAAATAAACAAGCAAACGTGTCTTGAGTACTCTAGATGGCACTTTCTTTTGTTTGGTTTTTTAATTATTATTATGTGTATCCTTATATATTCATACACATAGTAATTTCTGCAGCAAACCACAGAAGTGCACATGCCAAATGATATAAGATAGTAAGGCATTTAAGAGTAATGAATAAATAGTCTGTGTTCGTCAAGTAAAGGGAGGAATATGTGATGTGATACTGATGTGTAAGTAAAAGATATCTTAAAATGTTCAAGTGGTATTTGCCTTATTTTGATTTCATAGGAAGTTTTAAAGGAAAAGTCCATAGTGTTTACTGAAATGTTAATTTTAATAATGAAATGCGTTTGTGTAGCTTTCAATATCCATTCAGCATCCCACTGAACATGATATATTTAAAAGTATAATGCAAATGCATAAATACAGTGCACAACCAAAATAGTTGCTATTCTGGGTAAACTAAGAAAATATTTTCATTGTCCCATTGCCAGCCATCACTTTTTCACCAAAAGAGATGAACACGTATTAGCTGAGTCATTGTACTTTATTGCTAATTTAACATTTTCTATTAAACTAAAAAGAGCGTAACAGTGAACGTAAGAACTTTCAAGGTTTTTACCAAGAAAAGGAGTATTACGTAATTGTTAATAAGATTATAAATAGAATGTTAGTTCATACTGCTCTTTATATAATGGGATCTCAGATATCCTTTAATATAAGAAAGAAATAACTAAGTGCCAATCTTGAACTTCAGCTGAATAAAAGTACAGCTTTGCTCCTTATCACTTCAGTAAAAGGTTTTTAACAGAATCTGACCTTTTTTTTTTCCTTCACATAGCAGACGGAGCTCAGGGATATACTTGGAGACTGGTTCATTTTTCATGGCAAAAGCTAAAGTTGGAGTAAATATTTTGAAAATAAAAGGACTAACCACCATTCTTAGGCTACGTATGAGTTATTTCAGGATACCTCGGTTTATTTGTAGTTCAGGTTTTGCTGTGGAGTTAAGTCTTGTCTCTTCTAAATCATTTTCGCTCTTACTTACTAGCTGTGATGAAAGCCATAAAAGTTCAATATACTTCCACATGAGAACTTTCTGGCAGAATAATAGCGGTATTTGGCTGAAGTCTGAGACCCAGCTGTTAAGTCATATTGAAACTCATTGGACAAGAAAAAAAAACCTGGAGGTCAGTCATCAAAATACAGCAAACCCATATGTTAGCTTGTTAGTTACTCATCTGTTAAACTTTTGAAGTAGGCATGCATTTTTGGAAGCCTTGGCTTCTTAGGATTCTGCTCTTAAAATTCAGTCAGGAATACAAAGATGGAGAAAAACGCTTAGCATGTTTTGGTTTATGGTTGTATTAGATACTTAACTTGCAAAGAAAATCATGGAGATAAAATAACCAACCAGCATTACATTTTCACATCATTCTGTCCCAATATGTATGTTAGGCGCACAGGTACTGCTGTTTTTCTGTTTAATACTTCTAATTTGCTTTTCAAAAGCTAATTTAAATACTGACGGAGTATTTTCATTTTTCATGCTGTTTCCTCTGTCTAGTCCCATGGGATATGATGTAGAACTGCTAGTAAAGTTTGTTTGTTTTTGTAGGCTTTGGGGGGGGGAGGTGGGGGTTAGTTGCATTTCCTTAGGCATTGTTAACTATGTGTTTAAATGTTGAAACTGGGCCAAGAAATTCCACCTCACTCCATTTGTGGTTTAGTGGCAGAACATAATACCACTGCCTTTAATAGCAGATACGGGAGAATGCATACAAAAAGATTCTAGTAAGTCTGCTTGTAAAGCAGAGACCTTGGGGAGAAAGACCTGGTTTTGAATATGAAAATCACATTCTTAGATTTATTTTCAGTGCTTAAGGGAGATAATAGAACAAATGGTTGATTAATAAAGTAATTCTGTGAAAGATTGTTTGAAATACCTTAATTCGGAATTAGAATGTAATATGTTAGACTAATGATAATGAAAAGGAGGACTTGATTCAGAAGGTCAAGTTGTTGACTTTCAGATCAGACAAAAAAGTAGCAGCATTATAAATACTGAAATATGAGCAGCATTCAGAGTGGTATTCTTGAAGCCCTGATCCTAATACTGTATATTGAAAAAAGGGGTGTTTTTTTCTCTATTTCTTCATATTTAATTTCTGAATATTATAATCCATTACATTCTGTGTCTCTAGCGTGGCAGTCATAGGGAAGACAAAATGGCAAGCCACCAAAAGAAGTTTTCCTGCCTTTGATGTGTAAGCAACTGCCACACTGTGTTTGGTAGTAGCCTCCTGATTTTGAAGGGAAGGGCTGGAGTTTGGGTCTGGCAGCAGTCAATGGGAAGTTGATGTACCAGAGGAGGACCTCCCACAGGTCTTGTGGTCTGACTCACCCTGAGAGTCAGAGTTCTTCCCTGGTGTTTTCTGGGTCAACAAAGATAATACATATATAATAAAATACAGAAAGCAGTCCAAAAGCAGAAAGTTGAGTAATCCCCTAGTATATATTGGTGGTACAAATCAACCAGTCATGGATGGAGCAGCTTCTTGGCACCAGGGAGAGTGAATTAGTAGCTACTCCATTCCTAATTCTACAAACCAAAACCAGAGGTCCCTTACCTACAAAAAGGAAGGATCCTTTTGTCCCAGCCTGTTCCTGTGCCAAGAACCCAAGATGCAGCAGTAAAACAATGTTCATGGAATGAGTAGATTAGTTACATTCACAGATTTATTTTACTGTGCCTGTCTGATGTATTCATCTCAGGTAGGACAGTTCCCTCTTCTGTATGGGGTTTTAGAAAGTATTGATTAGATACTTTTTAAGTACTGATTAGAAAATAAATCTTCATGGGCCCGTGCTAATGTTATTTCTATTAAAATGCCATTAAATCATTCTTCACATAAATCTTTACCAGAATTAATAAAAAAGAAGGAACTTAACACTATCAGAAGCTGGTTAACATTTTTAGGATTATTTTGTCTGTATTCACCCAACTCAAGCAGGTGAATGTCTTCATCTTTGCATTGATTCAACAACAGTCTTCATCACCATTGTATCCAAGGGTTAATTTGTAGGATCTGGCTTTTCAAGGTAGCCAGACACATGCAGATGACAACAGTATCCTAGTCATTTTTTAAGTATATAAGCAGAGTAGATGGGCTCATTAGTGGTTAGGCATCTAGCTCACTTTAGACTTTTTTATTCCCTATATGTGGATTTAGAGTTATTGAAAAAAAGTGAAAATCCAGCTGTAGAGGCCCCATAGAAGCACATTAAACTTTCTAACCAATATTTGTTACATACAGCCCTTTCCATAATGAGCAGCATCAGTCTTTGTACCTCCTAAACTATGCGGCCTTGTTTTGTGAGATGGGCTAGATTAATCTCTTTCCGTATGAAATCCATGAAAATTCATATCAACATGAATTTAGTTGGGAAGGCACAAGTTGCTGCTGAATTTGAGGCATGGTTTACCCCAGTCTGGGCTTAATTCAGCATATAGTTAAACACATTTATAACTTTAAGCGTATGAATAGTTCTAATTAAATTAATGGGTCTCAATGCAGTTGTATGATTCTGCCTGCCTGAAACAGACTATAGGATTAGGACCTTAATTTAAAGATTGTGCTCACAGAATGCCAGAGTTCATCCCTCTTCTTATTAGAAATGTTAGCCTATGGAAACATCTCATAATATAAATATAACTGTTGTAGAAAAAGATAAATGCCAGTATGTTGTAGCTTTTCTGAAGACTTTTACCTACTTATTTATACAACTGGTTAGGAAAACAGCTGATGAGTAATAACGAATGTGTTTTTGTGGTTTTGAGTCTGCCACATCAGTATTCTCCAAATGAATTTGGTTTGCAGTAGACACTGCATATTGTAAAATTTTTCTGAGGCAATATTTAAATGCACTTGCCTGGCAGCATAGAAATATAAATAAACATGCAGTGTTAACTTTTAATATTATTACTCTGAGTGAAATGCATAAGTAGCTTAAACAAGCTATAGAGTTGTTTCTGTTGGATTTCAAAGGAGATGTGCTGAACAGATAGCAATGTTTTATCAATCACACAGAGAAAATAAAAGTAGAAACAGTGCTTGCGAAGAGCCTTGTAGAGTTTTGTGGTAATGTGCTAATCTGTTCAGATTTTGTTGTTAACATCTGTACTGCGTGATTGGAAGGCGTACTGCATTATGGGGTCTTGAGACAAGAATTATTTACGTTTGCATGAATGATTATTATGAATACATTTTAGAACGTAGGGAATTGGGCAGTTACGCTTTTAATAAAAGTAAGGTAATATTAAACGTGAGAATAAGATATTAGTGTTTATTATTAAGATAATATTCCAGATAAACATCACCATGTTGTTTAACTAGAAAATCTGAATTTATTAGATTATAATCATATTTGTAAAGACCAAGAAAGAGTACATTATATATTAATGAGCTGATCACGATCTTTCTCCATTTCGGCTAGCTGCATAAATCTTCTATTGACATAGATAAGACTGTATCTTTGCTGCTGATACAGTTTTCCTGGTGTTTCAGAGAGTTGGTGGCAAGCTGTTTTAATGGAATTTCCCTACGCATGGTGGCAGTGTGCAGGATCTCACTGCACAGAAACAATACTTGCTCTGTTTGGTTTTTGTTTGATGAGCCAGTATAAAGACGCGGCCCTTTTTTGTTGTTGTTTTGGGGTTGTTATTTTTGTGTTTGTGCTAGCTGTGTGTATTAGTAGCATGCAAATATAACTCTTTTGTCATACTTAATAGAGCGTATTTATATGTTGTCATTATGTTTCTTATTAGCAGTGTTACCTGACCAAGTAAGTTAGGCTTAAAGTGATTAACTTCATAAATATTTCAAGTGCATGTGTGTTTTAAGGACGAGCGAATGCAAACCTCAGAGCTCTTCAGAAATTGCACGTTGTAATTTCTGAATTAGTGAATTTCTGAAGTACTGAAAGTCACACACACTGGGTAGAATGCAGAATTTCAACACCATTGTTTTGCAGACGTGGCATTGGATTCACAACATTTGCAGTGCATTAAAAAAAGTGCTTAACTGAGTAATTAATTGTAAAAGCTGTCAGAACTGTTCTTTCCACTGAGACCAAATACTGTACTGTCTTTCTTTACCACTCTTGATTGTTTCTGAGACCTTCATTACTGACATTTTTAAATAAAGCAAAAATATCCAGCTACTGGAGAAAATGCTAATTTATGCTACTTATGCTTTATCTGGAAAAGGGTATCTCTTTCAAAAGGTTACATTTACCAAAATCTTTAAGACCTTAAGGTTTGTTTATGTTGCTGGACAGGGTGAGAGGACCCCAGGAGGATGCTGTGCAACTGCCACCAGCCGTGTGTCTGGGAACATGCCACATCAGGCAGCTTTACGACAAGGGGACCTGCATCCCACCATCAGTCTCCCTGCCAATAAAGCTGTAGCTGCCCAGAAATAATTGCCTATAAAGTAACAGCAAGTAATAAAAAACCTAGATGGATTTCATACACAGTTCTAAGAGTTACAGTGGTTTTTCTTCCTTTTTCTTTTTCCTCTGTTACTGAAAGTGTAGCAATTAATACATATTTACAACATAAGCTCATTAAAATGAAAATGACCATGGCACGATTAAAACGCTTGTACTGTGATGCATGCTCAGCCTTGTGATTTCAGCTGACTCCTCCCTTTGACAAATACATTCTACAAAGAGCTATCCAGCCAAGAAATGTTTTAGGTTTTGCAGTAAGACTGGTTTATTTTGTTTTATTTTTTAATAGAGAAATTAGTATATTTGTGTGTATTTTTAGATAAGGATGAGCGCACGTGTACCTTTTCTCAGAAGTCTTCATGGTGGCATTGTGAGAGGGCTGTCTGCATCACACTGTATCACAGAAATAAAATGTCCTAACATGGGTGTTTGGTCTCGGTGAGAATATCTGCAGAGCAGTCATGTTTGCTGTCTGCACTTTATTCCTTGTGGTCTTCTGTTGTTAAATTATGATCTCTCTTGTGTCATTTAGAAGTACCAATTGCTTTCATATGGCAATATGGAAAAGAATCATAGTTAAATAAAATGCTTTTTTGGTGCTTACTTTTAGAAATACACGATTGTGTAATTCCTAGGGAAGTTTGAAATGTGTTCTCAGGTATTTTCGTTTTATGCCTTTTCCGCACTGTTGAACATCTCAGTAACTTAACTGCTCACACCCTCCTTTACAACCCTATAAAGCTGTAGATCCTTCCTCCTTCCACACGCCCTTGTGTTTCAGCTACTGAATAATTGACTGTTGTGCAAATGTTTTTGCTTCCCATACTCTGCAGAACCTTTCAGGCAGAAGCTGGGACAGAAAAGCCCCAATTTCTAGAGAAACACAGGGAGTCTGGCCTTTTATCCCTTCTCTGTGGCAGATCTGAGAACTGGGCTCACAGTAAGGTTAGGGATGAGCTCAGTAATCTGAACTTTTTCTTCCTTGCTTTCTTAAAAATACATTTGTTTTATTTTACCTCTCAGCTTCTCTTTCATCTGTGCTAACTGACTGTATAGCTATGGTAGTTACCTTCTTGGAGACTGAACAGCTTGAAAGTAGGGCATACCTAGCTTCTGTACAGGACCCTTCATATATGTGGGGGAGCAGTGTCATTATATCCCACTGCGAGTTCAGTATTAAGAATTACTGACCAGTACCAACTTTGAAAAATCAGTTTCTCTCCTGGAATTTTCAGCTGTAGGAGTTCATCAGCCTGCTGGTGTCTTTTAGATCAATAACCCCAAGACCCAATATCTTTGTCATACTGTAGAAAAGTATTTTGTAAGTATTTGATTAGTTTCGTCAGATATTCCATGCTTTTTCCATGGATGAGCAGATATAAATAATTCAACAAGTACTTAGTTGCCTGAAAGCTTACAGAAGTTTAATAAACTACCAAGAATTCAACAGCAAAATAAATAACTGGAAACATTACACTGTGGTGCACCTGTTTTATTTGAGCATAAAGTTAGTGTTTTGAAGAGTTTGTCTATAATTTAAATTGCGATATGTAAAACTGTTTTCTATTTAAAACAGTACATTCTCCCAAATTGAGCACATTATCCCAGAACTTTGACTAAGCCGTAATTCACAGCTATCCTCCAAAAACTGTGTCAGAAGAAGTCATAAAAAAGTATCCTTCAGAAGTTTCATTTGGCAAGCAGGAATAGCTCAACTACATTAGATTTTGTTTCTAAGTAGTTACTGAAATGTATGTGTATGCCTGTGTTTGTAGCATATGCTGTAGTTCAGCTGTATTTTTAATAGCCACATAACTTGTTTTCTCTGTACTTTGCCAGATGAATTCTTTTCACTTTGAAAACTGTTTTGCTTGCGTTCATCCCAAGAAAGGAATTACTTCGGGAAGGTTGGGAAAAGTGAGCTTAAGCATCTGTGAAAAAAGTAATCCATTTGAGTTCTTAATAGTTGTAATTGAAAGTTGCAAGTTGAAAAAGAGCAAAGTCTCTGTCCCTCCTGGAATGTGAAGACACGGTATTAAGCACAGTTATGTGTGAGGCAGAGCGTTGTTACAGCTAAGAGAAGCTTTCTGGATGCTGTGTGTATTAGTCCCTCACCACATCTAACTTGATTTCCAGTCTTCAGGATAGACCAGGATTGGGAATAGCGTTTTGCTTAGCATGGACTTAAAATGAACTTATTCCATCTTTTTGGGGGGCCAAAGTTGTAAGGAGAGATCACTCACCAGAAGGATTTGTTGTTTTGTGTACTGCCATAAAGTGATGTAGGAGAAACCTTCAAGAATCCAAGGAAAATCTAATAGTTCGGTGGTCATGAATAATTAAATCTGTAGCTTTCTGAACCACCTTTCGGTTTCTTAACTTTTTGGGGACATATTTTAAGGGTCCTCTTTGAAGACCTTCTGGACACAGAAAAAGTGATGTTCATTTCCACGGGATTCGTGCACCTTGCCCCTGAAGGCTTCTTTGAAAGCTGACATCCTTCAAATCACCCCAGGGCACCGCTGCATGAGTACTGGACAGAGTAGGAATGGTGTTAATTAGGCTTAAGCAGAAAAGCCTTGTGATAAATACATGTGTGGAAGGACTTCTTGTAACATCTGATGGCTTTAGATCAGGTCTGCTGTCAATTTCGGTTTGATGCTTTCAGTGTACTTTGAAGGGTCTGTGTGGGGGAAAAGATGTGAGCCTAACCAAAAATAGACTGCATAGGAGAGACACTATATTGCAGGAGTGATTGCTTTCTAAATAAAGAATTTCTGTATCTCTTGAGAGGAATTAGGAAAAGGACCATAAAGTTTCTGTTGGCCAGCAGAAGAGAACCATCTGCTGGAGTTATGAACAGTTGGCTGCGTTTAACAGCCAGTGGTTGATGGTCTCTGCTTTAACCAGGAGGAATTAGTTACTCAATGCAGGTGATTCGAAGTGAAGAAATAACATTAATTTCCCTTAAGGAAGGGAAAAAAGAAAAGTGGAAAAAAGCTGTTTAAAAACAGTTATGGTTCCACAAGGGCAGTGTTTTTCTGTTTCAATATTTTCATTATAAATTTCTCAAATCATTAAAAGGCACTTACACATGCTATATCATGATGTTGGTGAATCATTAGCTTCATCTGCGGAGAGAAATTCAACATTTTGGCACTTCCTTTTTTTTTTCCTTTCTTTCTTTGTGGTTTTCCATTTCTTTTCTGCAAACAGTTAGGACAAACTAAAGCATTCTCTGTTTTCCATTAGGTCTCATTTGCTACAGCTTTCTGCCTTTAAATTACTTCTGAACCACAGAATCTGGCAGGGCTCATTGGAAGGCATTTGAGGACAACTACTTGATTTGGAGTACAGCCATGTATGGTACTTGAAGGCATAGAACAAAGCAGTATAAATTGAGATTATTTTACTAAATGGTTATATGGCTCTTTCAGGACAGCCCGTAGAATTACAGAAAAAAAAATCTTAATTAGGGCATAGTATGTAAATACTCATATTTTATTGAATCAAAGAATGCTTTTACCTTCTCTGTCTTAAAACAAAGGCCTGTTTAATGGATTTTCCGTAGCAGTGCCCCTAATCTAACATTTCTCATCTAATTGTTGGAGATCAAGTACACATAAAGAATTGCTAACATCAGGGGTATTGAATAAATGATTTAAGGAGGATTGTCTAGGTTAGTAGATGAATCACGCTTCCACAACTTTGCAGCCCACTTTAAACTCCATACTGGAGAAAAGTAAATGCAAATTGTAATAGGAATAATAGGAATCAGATTAAACATTTTGGACATGTTCTATCTTTATATGCTCCCATGCAGCCTCACTAGGTCCCATGAACTCCTGTTATGCGCTGTAGGTACGTGTATACAAAACCAAAGCAGGTGCTTCCAGTCCTCTTGAATGCATCTGGAAAGGAAGTAACTTAGTAAAAGTAATGAACACTTAAGTAGTCTATCAATACAGTAATTAGCATCAGAATAGAGAATATTTTGTGAAGTATTATAAAGGATTGCTGTCCTTGGAAAAAGTAAAGCAGTGGGGAGAAGTGGTGTGCTCAAAGTTGCAGGAAGAGCTGGGAGTTGAGGAGGCATAGCTTGTATTCCCAGCTCCTGCCTGTTCCTCTAGACCGTGCCATCCTTACCCAGCACTGAGCCAGTCAGTCACTCCTGGAGGCACCATATTCGATGTAATTTTGGATGTGTGGCTGAGAGAGGGAGAAAGAACTCAGTAAGTAGCACAGCATAGCTGTTATGCAATAGAGGAATTCAAGCCATGTAAACTGTTTCGCAAGGTGTTAGGTCATATTTTTTTTCCTCTTGCCCATTACGGTTTATGTTGTTCCTGCAACAAGCTCTGTGTGTGTTCAAGAACTTTAAATATATAGAAGCATGTTTGCAAAATTTGGACAGTTACTTGAATGCATGTGAGAGTGACCAGGGTGTTTCGTACAGTTTTCCAGGGGCAAAAGAGTGCCCATGCAAATTATGTAGATCAGGATATTCCTAGGCAGGCTCTAATTTGCTTGCATGTTACAGGTTAAAAATCATGAATACAAATGGAGTGAGCTCTTGGGGAATTTTGATAAGTAGGTGGTGCTGGGTTTTCTGATTATGTTATTTTTCGTAATAAAAGTAACAAAGTTAAGGAAATTCTAGATGGATAAAACACCTTTGGTTTTAGTATTAAGAAGTATCTATTGCTGGAAACAGCATCCTTGTATTTAAAGGTCTTAACTAACAGTGCAGTTATTTAGTGTTTCAAATTGATGATACTCTATAATTTTGTGGCTTCCATGCCATTGGTAATAATGTAGTAATGAAAATGATATGCTATGCTCTAAAGGTTAGTGTTACTGGCTTGATTAAAATACAATGATTACACCTTAGAGATACATGCTGGTTGTTTATTTTCTGTGATGTGTCAAGTTTACAGTTTTCCAGCTGAGGAAATGCTGACTTGTGAAGGGTGCCATCAGTACCTGAATGCCCCAACCTTCTATCTCAATGTGCCTTGCAGACTGGTGGTTTTATGTATTTGCCCCAAATTGTATCTAATGGCTTTTGGGGGATCAGAATGCTTTCTCTCATTATGACTTTAGTACAGACAAAGCAGTACACAGGACATGAAGCACCCAACAGACTCCCAGGATGATGTCCCAGACTGTGAGTGCATATTTGGAAGAGCATTGTCTGTGAAATCCTAACGACATTTTCCATATATCCATGTAGCAAAGTTTTCATTTGAGAAGGCCATTAATGAATGTTTTTCTTTCGTTTTCTGTGCATTGCTACTTCCTGCCAAAAGCATATGCTGCCCTGATGGAAAACGCTAATGAAAAAAGTATAAAGACATATTGCTGATTTTAATTCACAGCCACGCTTTTCTACTTCAATATTGGCACGCCACGTAGTCCTGTTTCTCTTATA
The DNA here is from genome assembly GCF_963264785.1 of Psittacula echo. NCBI lineage: Eukaryota > Metazoa > Chordata > Aves > Psittaciformes > Psittacidae > Psittacula > Psittacula echo. Next base: position 65,004,530 of record NC_137735.1, read on the forward strand.
CATCTTGTTAATGAATAGACTATTCCATGGAGAAGCAGGGTTTAGTTATCTGGTAGCAAATTAGGCAAAAATTACAGTTATGTCAGTATTATTTGAGATACAGTGAGGGGTCACAGGGAGGGGAATCTGTTTTTACTTTACTAAAATCTAGAATGCTGTTTTTCTTACTCTCCAAGAACAGGTTGAAATCTTGCATGTCTTACTTCATTGGGCCAAATGTGGAATTTATTTAGATTTCAGTCAGATACAGTAGTAACACATTCACATTCAGCAGTATGAAATTTCCCAGACTACTTTAAGTGATGCCAGTTAAGCTTACAGCTACATGAGTCACCTAGAATTAAAAGAGAGAAAAGTGACCGAAAAAGCACATAGCCATCTTTACATGGTGAAGATTTAGGAGGTATGTCTGAATAGAAGAAATAAGTGCTATGTTTTATGTTTTTTAAAGATTTTATATTCTAAAGTAGCAGTTAAATATATGCTGATGAAAAGCTGCTTGTTTTTAGAAGGTAAATGCCAAATCCAGCTATATTCCACCTATTAGATCTGTTAGAGAGAGGACAGTTAACGTGCATTAGACTTGGTTTTATGAAATGAAAAGCAAAACAACTGAAATGGAAGGTTTTCCAGAGTTACTCCTTTTGTATGTGCAGTCCAACGAGCTATATGTAAAAAGAATTCATAATAATCATAAAAGTTGCCCAGGAAGGTTCACCTCTTAGCAGAGGCATTCTGGAAGAGGTTGCAAACTTTACATTCTGTGCAAGCTTAGCATAAAGAAGAAGGGTTTGACAAAAAGTGTGAAGGTGATTTCAACAAATCCTTTATATTTTCTGTAAAAACAAAGATCTGTTTAAGTAGCAAGGAGAAACTTGGCAACATTCTGTATGTTCATGGTTTCACCTTAACTGCAGAAAATGAGAGGAAGACTGGAGCAATATAGTCGTAATACTGTCGTATCTTGGTAGTGTGACACAGTGTCAGTGTAGGGCTCAGGGGTAAGGGAATATAGTTGAAATGAAAGGTGTAGTATACATCCTTGTAAGATGTAGGCACACATTTATGGATACTAGCAAAATGTGGATGTAGATAGAATGTAACTGTAAAGCCACAGAGAGATTTGTTATGGCTATCTGGCAGGCAAAAAGGGAACAATATATTATTAATGGTATAAAAGAAAATAAAGATGAAATGTGAAAGTGGAAAAGGCCCAAGTGATTTTGTTGTCTGTGATGATTTCAGTGAGGGCAGGATAAAAATCACTGTTACGTACATAGAAAAGGTCCGTGGAACTCAGTGGTGACTGTAAACAGATGCATACGTACCCACGTAAAGGTGGGAACTGAGAAGAGGAATCGGGCTGGAGAAAGGGAATTCCGGACAGATGGGACAGCACATGCTTAAGGACAACCCCAGCTGCGTGGTCATGAGGACGGGACGGGGAGGAATGCATGAGTGGGCAGTAATGGGATGATGGACAGAAGATTGGAGAGACAGGGTGGAGAGGGGCCAAGAGGAGGTTTTGAAGCAAAACAGGATGCTAAATATAAATAGGATTCAGACATTAACTGTGTCACAGCGATATAATTACGGCCGTTAAATTTTTTCAGTCTGGAAGGACACAACCTCAGTCCTGAAGATTTTAGGTTACAGGGACAGAAGGACAAAGTTAAAAGAAATAAATAGTGTGAATGGAGGCAGGAAATGATAAAACCATGAGTGGTGGTGTAGATGGAACAGGTTGCTAACAAATTAATTAAATAAATCCAGCTCTATTTATTTAGTTGATTTTAAATTTCAAGTAATTTGGAAAAGTTCCAAAATATATTTTCAAGCTTGTTTGTTCGTAGGTGGTTTTTTAGATCTTCATATTCTCTAATGTGTTTCCAACATATCTGCTAACTTAAATGCGTTATCTCGAAGTCCATTAATTCCTTTTAAAAAGCTGTCATTCAGATTCTGTGATGTGAATGCATTTTAAATCCCTAGATGGGCTTATTAGGACAAATTGCATTTCAAATCTTGGACAATCATTGTCTTACATTCATTGGCTGGAGGAAGAAAAGATGATGTTGAAATAGCAGATTACTGCTGGTTGAAAAATGTACCAATCTAATTTTCAGGTGGTAAAAATGTACTCATAATTGAATTTAAACCTAGTTTAGACTCTTACCAGGTTACTGACTTTCCCATCCACACAGAAAATTGTGTGAGTAATGAAATCACTTATCTCTAATATTTCGTAATTACAGCCTGCATTCTCTTTCAAATCACTCTTTTTTCAGGGACCACATTCACAGGTGTCTGACACTCCTCTGCTTGCTCTCTGCAGCTGGCATCATCATTTTAAAAACTTTCCCTTTTAACTCTTAGTTCTGCAAACAATTTTCTAAGTCTTCAGAGGCTGTAAGGCTGCTTTGAAGCAGTGTGAAGTGCCCTCTCATGTGGTGGGCTGGTTCTTTGGGATGACCTGCTTCAGCTGGGAGGTAGGAGGTTGCACTCTCTGTGGAGAGACTTGGAAATGGGTCTCTCTGGGCTATGGCAGTTGTCCACAAGGCACTTACTGGACAAAGTAGCTAATGTACCACAGTACAGGGCTAGCCTTGTTCAAACAACTGCCTGCTTAAGACCAGTGCCCTGGATTTTGGAAACCTGGGAGTTAACACTTTTCTTTGAACTGAGGCTGTGTACATGCTTGCACCTTCTATGGATGGTCAGTGTGTGCTACCTGTGAGCTTCCAAACTCCAGTGTTCCGTTCCAACCACTTCTTCCCTCTGTCTGGCAAGAAAAATCAGGAGGGTGGTGGGGTTATTCATCAGCTGGCAGCATGTTTGATAATTGTAGTGCCATGTTTCTGCATGGGAGAGCAGTTCCTGAGCTGGAGGAGCAGCCTGGGAGTGATGTCTTCCCTGAGGTGCCTGGGCTGCTGCAGTGGTTCCCCTCCCTGTAAGGCAACAGATCCCATTGGGGCAGGATCAAAATGAAACTTCAGCGCTATATTGCCAGTGGTTTTGAGCAGTTAAAAAAGAGTGTATCGATATATTGATCGACTCAACAAATGCTGCTGGGAAGCTAAACAAAAGGCGATAAGAAATTACACCTGGGACTGCAGCACTGGATCATGGTATGAGGTTTGCTCTTGGTCTTGCTGTGCAGTCATGCTGAGCTGTGTTGTAATTTGCTGCTCTGTCTTATGTGAACATGGTATTTTCATTGGAAGCTTAAGGTAGAGAATTTGTGGGATTTTTTTAATAAACTCCTGGATAGAAAACCAAAATGCAGTGTGACATAGTATAGCACTGGGTTCACTGGGGGCCTCAGGCTTCCCTGTATTACAAATAATAGTTGAAAGTCAGTGTGTTCTGGTAGCCTGACAAAAAACTTTTATTATTCTGTACCAGCCTTTCCACTGACAGAATTTCTTAACTTGTAGTTGTTTTGATTTAGAGATTTTCCATTAACCTCCTGAAAACTGAGGGAGATAATAACGCTCAATTACTTGCATTGGTCCTGCTCTTCTTGTGACAAAGATACTTTCATCTTTCCATTTAAAACTTTCCCAAATCACTTCAGGTGTTTTTGACTCTGATTAAATAACCAGCACAACTACAGAAGTTAGGTCTTGTCTTTGATGGGGGTGGCTATTCTTTTTTTACCTTGTTATTTACCCCTTTCTGGTTTAATCCCGCTGCTGCTTTACCTTCCAACTACATGAGCCCACTGTCAAAATGGAGGGAAATAAGGTAAGGAGCTGCATCCTGTGAGAGGACTACAGGAAGATCATTGTTACTGACCTTACAGAAGAAATGGATTGTTTCTTAGTTGGTGTTCTGTTGGGTTTTGGGGTTTTTTTAGTTGCTATGCTGGTGTCTCTACTGTTATGTCCATGAAGATGCTTTTTCCCCCACACTTGGATATCCACAGCTCAATGTGGTCAGTTCTCCATGTTACTTCCCAGTAATGGGGTGCCCTCGCCTGCTGCTGTCCTGGGCAGCCCTACAACCCATTGCTGTTTTGTTGCCTGTTTTTCTTCTGAGTAACTTAGTTAATACTAGGTTACTTACAACCTTTGTAAGCTGACGTGCCGTTGTCACTGTCAGATCTCATTTTATTTCTTTTGCCTTAAAATATGTATTTAAGCAGCAGAAGTGTGGTATGGCTTATAGCACATAGATGCATCCTTGTGCTAGCTCAGTTTTTAGCTGCTGCAGATATCAGAAGCAACGATTATGCAGGGACACGGGAGTGTCAGGCTGGCACCTAGGATAAAAGTGCCCAGGGTGTTGGGGTGCGTTTCCTGGTTGCCAACCCTGACCGCTGCATCCTCACCACTGCCAGCAATCCTGCCGGGTTATTCCAGGTTTTACTTCCCTGTGTAGATGTGCTGCAAGCATTAGTCTGGCAGTCCTTCAAAACCATGATGAACCTCTACCAGTCCTTCCCCTTGTCTAGATGTGACCTTTCTCCTTGCTTATCTCTGTGGTTCTGCCTCTGTTGTCAGTCCTTTGCACCTGTGTGCATTCACCATCTAGCAGCCGCCCTCCTTCCCCACGCTTGTGGTACTCTTTTTTGCATTTTGATTAAATATACCCATTGGTGCCAAAATGGTGATCTCTACTCATCAGGTGGGCCTCACTTTTCCTTTCTGAGCGTCTTTGTTCGGTCTATTTCGAGCGCTCATCGTGTTCAGCTCACTTACTATGTGTGTCCTGCTGCTAAGAGCCTGTGCCATGGCTGAGTCTAATGGAGGGCTCTGGTTCTAGAGCAAGAAGAGTCTGGGCCTGGCTTCATTTAGGGCAGGTCATTGCAAACTGAGCTGCCTGGGGAGTGCAGGCAGCCTCAGGGCAGTACCTCTAGCAACTGCAAATTCTTTTTCAAGTCATGGTTCTTACTGAAGCCACTATTGTGTTGCTAGTTTGCAAAACAAACTACTCTTTCCTTCTTGCAGGAGCATAACTTCTTCCAGTGATGCCGTTTTGGAGATGCCATTTGATTGCATCTTGTGTTTTTTGATTCATGAGCTCTTCGCATGCATCCTCATGCAGAGAAGACATGAATCAAAAAACACATGGAAATGCATCTCAGTACATTGCTCAGTCTGCTTGTATGGTCTCTGTTTAGCGTATCTTCTACAGTATCACTTCTTCTGTCACTGAGGCAGCTGTAACTTGTATCTGTTAATTATTTTTCTGTACCCTAACATGTTGAAAGGAGATTTTAAAACCAGAAAAGCTGCTGAAGTGGAGATGAGTGGAGAGAATCGAGAGAACATCTACTCTCTGTGTCCAGCACTTAAAATGGAAGCAAAAAGAAAGTAAGGTCTTTAGGATGTTATCTGCCTCTCTTTGTATTTCTAACTCAGTGCTGGAACACCTGATGACATACTTTGGAAAGTGAGAATATACAAGTGTCTGTAAATCACTGTTGCTTGACATATGAGACTACTCACATCTTTTGATTTGTAAATCTGATTTATATTATGTTGCAAAGGATCTGAAGAGTTCTCCCTAAGCCAAAAATGAACAAACTGTTGTCATCTGTATTTTTTTGGCTCATTGCTGCACTTAATAATATGGTTTGGAATATTACGTGCTAATGGTTTCACGTGTACAGAACGCCAGTAAACTTGCTTTACTGCTAGTATAAAGGACCTCAGTGGTGGGAGGTTAATTAATGGGTTTTTTTCATTGTCTGAAGAGTGGTACTATTTCTTATGGATGTAAATTCATGATCAGTTTGTTTCCTTACAACTTGCAATCCATCCAATAAATTGTGGCTGGGTCATAAGAGCAGCGCGGGTGAGTCAGCCCATCAGAGTGCTCTCTGCAGGTCCATCTTCCGGAGGCTGATGTGCTGGTGCGCTTACTACCGAGTCTTCCTGTAGACAGACTTGGGCTGGAATTGTCAAGTAACGTTTGCCTCTTGACACAGTTTATTATAATGGGCTTAAATGTATGTGACACCTATTTGGAGTTTAAAGTCACTGCAAATACTTCTAAAGTCAAGATGGCTAGAGCTGTTGTTAGTGCACATGAGGTGTACCTAATGTCTGGTTGAGTGTTTAGTCCTGTCCTCCTGGCTGGAGGCTGGTTCTTAAAGCAGTGAAACTTCTCTCTCCTGCTGCAGTATTTTTAGAATTGGTAGCTGAAAAATCATGTGTAAATGCACAGGAGTACTTTAGGGATTACTGGCATATATAACTTGGCAGTATCTTACTGCTTCAGCCTCTAGTTCCAGAAGTATGTGCCTCATTTGGGCTGCTTAGCTTGTGCAACACAGTGAGAGTGAGCCATGTCTGCTGGGACTCCTTTATAGTGCTGTTGGCCTTTTCTTTGAGGGATGGAGCCTGTGGACATAATACAGGTCATAGGACCTTATCGTTGCTGCCCAAGAGTGGGGAAAGAACAGGCAGGTGTTGCTAGACAGGGTTGAAAAAGTAATTAAGGTGCCTGGGTATGTAATTCTGCATATGATAGGATTTCCAGAAACACCCACGTTTCAGATGCACAAACAACTTACAGTTCATCAGCTATTTATGGTAATTGTATGTGCATTATTAGCCCCTGGCAAAAGCAGGGTCACTTGAGTTAAAGAGCGTGCATGTGCAATTACCGTGTTTGTCAGTTGATTCACAGTAACTTGTTATCACACAGCATTTTATTGGGGTTTTTTTGGTCTCTCCCAACTTTCAGCAGAGGCAGTGGTATTTTAAAATTATAGGCTCTGCATCTTGAGACGCTTGGCCCAAAGCAAGAGCCACACCAGGTGTTTCCCCCCCTGCAGGGACCGGCAGCCTCTAGGGCCGGGAGCTGCAGCTCTGTCTGTCAGACTGAGTACCGCCTGTGTCCCACCAAGATTTTTTCTATCAGAAAAGTCCATAATGCTGCAAAGCGAAGACTTCAGCTAAGCCAGATTTGATTACTGTGTCTATTTATGGACTATTGGAAATGGCATTCAGACATCAAAATGCTTGCTTGTGACATTGAGCTGCTGTACTTCTGTGGATGGGGTCTGTGCCTGTTGGAGGGGAGGAGAGCAGGATGTGGCCTGCGTTGTGCTGAGAAACCATCTGGGATGAGGCCAGCTTTCTTGTGTGTGTGTGCTTTTGGATTAAATCCTCCTTTATCATTTTCTTTTGGAAAATAAAGGAGCCTTTCATGTTTGTGTCTGAAGAAATCTCTCTGAATGGTTCAGGATGTCTAATTCCGAGCTTCTGGGTTGCTTTCTGTTTCGTAAATGGTGTTTCAAACACAACTTCAAAAACAGTGAGAAAAGCAGCTAAAGTAAGTTAAACTTTATTTGCAGTACTAAGGCTTTTTTTTTTTTTTTTTCCTTTTTTTTTTAGTTAGATTTGGGTCATTGCTTTAAGTGGATGTTGCAGTGCCAAAGACAGGGCCTGAGGGCTTTGTGGTGGTGGTTGTTCAGCAGGTCTGGTGTGAGGCTGCTGCTGAACCTAGTTCACTGTGGGAACCTGGAGCTGCTGCAGAGGGACTAGGGGAATGAGGATCAGTTAATACGAGTGGCCGCCCCTGTGCAGAGCTATGCGTATACACCTTGGTTTGGAGACCCTGAACCCAGCATTTTCTGTGTCGCTTGACTGCCCCACCAGATTTGTCTCATAGCTGAGAGCTCTTGGGGTCCCCTGAGCAGCCACCCTGCACTGCCTCAGTGTCTTGTTGGCCAGGAGGAAACTTGCAAGGGCCATAGGCAAGCAGCATTGCCTTTTTTGCTTCTTCCTTCAGCTTAACCTGCACCACAGTCCCCTTCCATGGGGTGGCTGAAACCTCTGAAAGACCCTCTCTTTCTGCTGTAGGTAGGTAGTTCTGTTCCTGATTCATTCCAGAAAAGTTATGTGAAAGCTGGAGTAACATGGAAAGTTCTTCTCTGAGTCTCTCTACCATCCTTAGCGGGACTTCAGTCGAAGTACAGGCAGGAAATCTGGCATGAGGGATAAAGATACGTCACTACAGTTGGCTAATAATATGTGTTATTGCGCATACAGGGTGTAGAAACACATTGCATAGCGATATTTACATAGTGCTCGGGTTGAGAGCTGGGCATTGCATTATGCTTTTGGGTCATGTAGGAGGGAGATCACTAAGGGCGGTGAGTTTGAGCTTGGTTTCTTCACTGCAGGAGCCACACTTGGCTCTGCCCCACAGCCGGAAGGCAGTGAGGTAGCTGGTAAGGGTTAGCACCCAGTGCTGGCTGGAGCTGGAGAACTGCGTGTATTTGGTATCACCACAGGAGTTAAAAGTCCTTAAGTTGAAATTTCAAGTTGAAAATTCAGCATTGGATTTTTTTAATTTTTCTTTTTTTTTTTTTTTTTTTTACTTGACAGGCCATCAGCAGTCTTCATCAAAGCCAAAACAAAGAGGAGGATTAAAAATAAAAGAAAATATTATGTAATTGCATTTCTTACTCTGTTGAAAGTTGTTTTGTGGTGACATCTGTGAAAGCATTGGTATTTTAAACCAGCTTGGTTTGGTTGGATAGAAAGCTATAAAATAGGATTTGCTAAAGGAATAGGTTAGTTTATTAGAAATACGGTAATGATAACCATGGTAAAGCAGTTTGTATTCAGGTCTGTGTTTGTAACCTGTATCAGGAACATGACTAACTTCATAAGAGGTCTAAACAAGCTTCTTGAAGTGCAAGAATAAATAATAATATTCAAAAATAGAATAAATAAAAGTACTCGGTATCCATGTGGTCTGACAACTTGCCACTGAAACAGTGAACTTGCCCTGCAGCATCTCAGCTGGGAGGGAGTGTTGGCAGGAAGCCCTCTGTCCCTCTGCATGCTTAGGTGTGCTCAAGTAGTTGGGGCAGTGATTTTCTCAAGGGTTTGCCTTCTGTAGAGGTGAGCGTTATCAGCAAAAGGTTATGGAGAGGGGTGGCTGTGAACTTCACCTTTCCTTCCTTGTACTGAAGTAACACCTGGAAGGTTTATGCTCCTGAAGGGTGTGGGTTTTCGGGTTGGTGTTCAGTTTTTGTTGGGTAGGGTTTGGGGTTTTTTTCCTGTCTGAAAAGAGAGTTACTTATTAATCCCAAAGTAAAAATGGGGAAGAAAATGTCATCTTTACAAGGGAAAGTTTACAGCTGATTTTGAATCTGTGCTGGGTCATTTATTAATTGATCACTGTTAATGTTTGCATCTTTAGAAAATTTTTATCCTTTGGACTTGTTACTCCTATATTTATTCTCTTTCGCTTGTGTTCTTGTTACATATTTAAGTTAGTTTGATTATGTTTCTGAGGTCTTGTCTTTGCATATCCCAGTCTGTTCGGCAGTTTCACTTTGCAGAGTGATGGAAGGCACAGATAAAGGGATCTTGGAAGGTCCAGCAGCAGAGAAGAAAACTCTGGAAAAGCAGAGTTTGTCAGATTCTTTAAAAGGTAGTAAGAAATGGTCTTCATCAGGTCAGCATTACTTTCTTGACTTACTCCTCTTCGAAAATAATTGCCTAGGCAAAGTGTGAGGCCAGAAAGTCAAAACCCTGCGCTTCCAGTTTTTCATGACAGTCATTTGGGAGCTAATCTCTGACCCAAGTGAACCTGGAAAATTGTGTGACAATACATGGTGTAGGCAGTAAAAATATTATGAAAAGACCTTTAAAGCATTGATGGTTTTATTGTGTGTATATACTGTCTTCATCTGCAGTATAGAAATGCCTCTATCCGAAAGGACCATGTCAAGAAATGGCATCTGGAAATGTGACCAGCAGGATTATGGTGATTAAAAGAGGGATGTGGAGATACCTGCCTTGGGACAGGATTGGCTTGTAGGGTTTGTTTTTGGGTTGGTTTTGGATTTTTTTTTTTTTTAGTGGGTATTCTAACGTAGAAGCTGTTACCTTGTCAGAAGGAGGGATTCTGTTTCTGCAACTGCTTGATTTTATTTGTGTTTTCTTGTCTTCCTTCTCAGTCTACATAAAGGATGTCTGTTCATTTTGTGTTAGTAAAATAAAAATTTGGTAGCAGAATGTGTCCTTCTGGCTATGTCCTGATTTGTAGGGGCTAGTTTGAGGCCAACCTCTGGCTAAAGGATGTTTATAGAGGGCGCAAAGCCTGAATGCAGTGAATTCTGTAATTTGTTGTAATATTTTTATTGTTTTAACTGATAGAGATTCTAATAGGATTTGTATGTCCAGAGTAGCTAGAGCTGTGTATTTAAAATTTTGTTCTTACGCATTTTGTTTTCATGATGGTTTTGTGAAATGTTCTTGCATGGATGTCCTTGTAGATCCATCTACTGTTGCTACGCATTTAACTTTGCAAGGAGAAAGGCATCTTTTTGGTAACTGTGTATAACAGTACCTAATCATTTCTTTTTCTTCCTGTTCTAGAGCTGCAATAAAATGGATATTTTTGCTGCTGTTAGAACATGTGCCTAAACGTTACTTGAACTTTTTTCAGCTCTGGTAATTTTGATCAAGATTATAGGCATCCAGCAGGCTGACTGCAGAACTCTTCCTCTCTGGTTGCTTTGAGACCAAGAAACAGAAGGGGGTTTTGTCGTGTAAGGTGTGTATGAGCTGGTAATTTCTTATTTCATGGAGCAGCTCATATAGTTTGAAATCAGAGTAGATCCAAAATCGCTTCTTCTTGCCTGGTGTGTGGAATTTCCCACATGCATCCTTACTGTTTTAGTTATGCTTGAAAAGTATATCAGAAATGTGTTTTGTTGAAATAGTAATGTCAATAGGTTTGTACAGCACCTGTGTACTTGGCGGAAGTCTGTGAAATTGTAATTATTTTTGGCATTCTAATTTAGTTTCACTTCCACCTTGAAATAAAACTGTGAAAAGGTTGAGTAGGCTTCACTGTATACTGTTCACTGTGTAGGGAAAAGATTTGCGTGGTGCAGTCGACATACTGGAGGGAAGGGAAGCCATCCACGCAGACCTTGATGGGCTTAAGAGGTGGGCCTATGTCATTCACAAGGCCAAATGCAAGGTTCTGCACATGAGTTGGGGCAATCCCAAGAATAAATACAGGCTAAGTGGAGAATGGATTGAGAGCCGCTTGAGGAGAAAGATTTGGTAGTGTTGGCTGACAAGAAGCTCACCATAACCAGGCAGTGAAGCACTTGCAGCCCAGAAAGTATGCTGAGCCACATCAAAAGGAGCTTGACCAGCAGGTCAAGGGAGGTGTTTGTACCCCTCTGCTCTGCTCTTGGGAGACCCTACCTGCAGTACTATGGTCAGGTCTGGGACCCCCAAGAAGGAGATGGATGTGTTGGAGTGAGTCCAGAGGATGGCCATGAAGGTGCTCTGAGGGCTGGAGCAGGCTGAGAGAGTTGAGCTTGTTCAGCTTGGGGAAGAGAAGGCTCCATGGAGACCTTAAAACAGCTTTCCAGTACATAAAGGGGGTCTACAAGAAATCTGTAAAGGGACTTTTTACAAGGCTGTGTATTGATAGGAGAAGGAGGAATGGCGTTTAACTGAAAGTAGATTCAGATTAGACATTAGAAAGTTGTTCTTCACTATGAGGGTGGTAAAGCACTGGCACAGGTTGTCAAGAGAAGCCGGGGCTGCCACATCCCTGGCAGTGTTCAGTACCAGCCTGGATAGGGCTTTCAGCAACCTGATCTAGTGAAAGGTGTCCCTGCCCATGGCAGGGTGTTTGGAACTAGGTGATCTTTAAGGTCCCTTCCAACCCAAATGATTCAGTGATGCTATGCTACCTTTTAGCTGTGGTAGGGGTTTTCAAGATGACTTAAGTTTACTTAGAACTCCTTTTCTAAGAAACCTTTTGGTGTTGGAAAAATGTTACAAACAGTATTGCTTTAACTGTTACTGGTATACCTAGAATGCCTGTTCTATATGTATTGAGAACAGTTCTGTTATTTCCAGAGATCTTTAACTTCAAAAATGCGCATAACAAGGAAGCATAATAAAATAAAAGTCTGAGGAGGTTGTATTTTAGCGGGGGTTCTATTATACTGCTTAGACGCTCTGACAATGTATAATTTGCTACTATTTATGTTGGTATTTAGTCACACTTTTGGAACTCAAAAAATGCAGGAGAAAGACAGACATGCACTTATCCAGCAGGTAACAAGCGTAGAGTTAGAAACCCAGAATATGTAAGCAGTTACAGAGGGTTTCATTTACTTTGTTTTAACCCCCATGCAGTAATTTAGCATACGGATTTCTCGAGCTTCTTTTGAATTTTGCAGTGCAGTTTCTGCCTTATTTCTGACTGTTGGGGTTTTCAGTTTGTCTTGGCTTCTTTCCTATCAGGTTTGGTTTTGAGTGTTTAATCTTCTTGCTCAAAAGTCACCGTTTCGCCACTTGAAAATCACAAGTTAGTTGGAATCCAGAAGTCCATTTGGGGCTTTGTTTATTCTCCAAAAGCTCTCTTCCAAGCTGTTAGGTTTGGGATTTTTTTTTTAATTGGAGAGGAGGGCAGAAAAGGTTTACAGCTAAATGAAGAAATTGTGTCTCTACTTCCAAACAAAGTGGGGAAGGGAGGGAGGTCTTGGATATCATTCCAAAAGCAAGATTTCAGGATGGTTCCCTTGACTGTATCAAACACTAAACTCTAAGCAGTCTTTGTATTTCAGGAAAGATATTTAGCTTCTCACTTAAATAGAGGTGGAAATGGTGCAAGACAAGATGCACAAAGATGGAAGCTACTGAGGTTTTGTATTCTGATGAATTGATTGGGTAGTTAATATTTAATTCAGTCAATATTTTCTTTTGAGGTATGTTCAGAGGATATTGTGAAAATGAGAATGGCAATTACATGTGGTTGCAGAAGCAAAAGGGAATTGTCTTTTGTTTTATTTTCAGCTGGGTTTTTTTAATTTTTTTTTTTTTTTTTGTAAATTGAATTTTCTGGACAAACGCTTAGCTACTGCGCAGTGCCTCACAATGCTAGGGACATATACAGAAAACACATCAAAGCAAAGAGAAAGCTGCTGAATCCATGCCTTGGTGGGTTACGATCTGTGCCAGTGCGTGAGAAGCAACTTCTTTTAATCTTTTTGAAAGAAAGCAAAACGTGCATCAATTTTACTCTGAAAATTTTTCTACCTCCCAGACACTGGATTTTCACTATGCTAGTAAAAGAAGACATTTCTGTAATCAAGTTTTTGCTCCTCCCATGGATGCTTGGAGGCTGGTGAATCTGCTCTGAGCTGAGTGTGATAGTCTGAGCTCCATGAGTTTCCCTCCCATGGTGTCAATAACCAGCTCTGTAGGGACCCCGTTGAAGCAGAGCTCCTTGGAGGTGGTGTCTATTACAGCTGCATTTTCAGGCTTCTCCATCACCTCCTGGTCTGCTTTAGTGTTTGTTAATGCGCTCTTTTTTTCTTCCTAGTTTCTTAATCAACATGTTGTGCGGAACTGAGTCAAGTTCCGTGCAGAAGTAGCATTATCTCATCAATGCTTGTCTTTGCAGATAAAACCAAGTAAAAATCTAAAGTTCTGTCAAAAAAAAAAAAATTAATTAGTTTGACAGGACTTACTTTCCATGAGCTTGTTTGATATTAATTGCTTTAATTACTTGATGCTTATTAATTAAAGTCTTTTATTAATAAAATCCTAAATCAAATTTCTTGTTATTTTGGATGGACTCAGTATCCAGATGACAGGCTATCATAAAGTTAATCTCCCCAATTACTCATTTTGAGTATTGCAGCAACCCTAGTTTTCTTCCAGGCTTTTGGAACTTGCCTGACAGTCCAGGACTTTCTCTGAAAAGGAGTGTTAATAACTCGGATAAATCTCTTGGGTGGTGTTCTTTTTTTTTTTTTCGTTACAAGTTATTTGGACCTTGTGATCTCAAAGAGTTAGATGCTAATAGCCATTGTCTAACTCTTTAGATACAGAACAAAACATACCTGTTTTATGTCTCTGCTGCCTTTTTTTTTTGCCTCCATGCTCCCTCCACTATTAGCGGCAGTTCCACTGTTTTTGCTATGACTATTGGTATCTCTCTTTGCTTGTTCCAGTAAAGTTAAACAAACCTTACTGTTTTATTCACAGTAATGATGAGTTGTACTTTACCTTTCTTATCTTTTAACACTCCTAACTAATGAAACTTTCTGTTGGCTTCCATTTTTTCACGGATATACCAGGGTGAGAAGCATAGTTGGGAGCTGCTTTCCCTGCTACCCTTAACCAAGTTGTTTTTCTTGATAATTTTGCAATGCAACGTATAGTATTCTTCAAAGTTCCAAGTTAACATTTGCATCTCTAATTATGTCTTCGGTAGTTCTGTCTCAGAACTCTTTTCTGAGTTTTACAGAGCTGCACCTGGTAAAGCACTGTGTATGGTTTACAGGATTGGACTTGATCTTTCTTGCTCATACATGACCACTAATTATTATACTGTGAGAATTGGTATCTTACCAGGGTGGGGCCTGCAACAAATTTTCTGCATATTGAGTATTACATTTATTGAGTTAGAAAATCGGTGCCAAAGTATACAGGGATATCAAGTAGTGCTATTGCTTGTAGCACTTGAATTCCAATTAACAAGTCACTGGGTAAAAAGGTAAAGCAGCAGCTTGGCTTTTTCTCCATAGCATACAATAACTTGGATCTGGCAGAGATTGTCATACTGGATTGTTATTGTGTATTTGGGGAAGGATGGGAGTGGAGGGTGTTTGTGATCTTTATCGAATACAGCTAATGTTTGTCTTGATTGCCTAGATTGAGCTAAGCAATGAAATCCTAGAAAGGCCCCATGCTGTCCCTGTGCATCATCTCCTAAGCCATCTACAGCCGTTCATCCTCGCCATTCCAGTTGTGCCATGCTTTACAATATATAATAACTTTGCAGCAGTTTTCTTCTGCCCTTTTCCATGTTAAGAATCAGGCCTTTGGGTTGAGAGCAAGGAGAAAATGCTGAAGGAAAGATGGGAATTCAGATCCAGGATAATGAGAGCTGCCTTGATCTTCTGGCCAGGAAGCACTTTTAGTTGTTTCGTCTTGCCTTTTCTTGAAGCTGTATTTGGATGTATTTTCCATTGAAAAAATATTTCTGGTGGTTTTGTCTTTTTCATGAGCTTACAGGTAGTTTTCTTTATTTATAATGAGCAGCAAATCCATGGAAAATAGTTTTAAAGACTGTAGTTCGTTAAAAAATGTCATAAGTTTTATCCTGCAGGCGAAGTCAAATTTTGAAATAGGCCAAAAAACTGTATCGGTTTATTCTATTTCATTTTTTCATGAAATCTACCTGATGGAGGAGTTCATTCCACAGAGATACAGAAATGTTTTCCTTGTATGTGTGCCATTCTTAGCAGAATGAGACTGTGGTCCAGGTTTTGACAAACCCTTGTGAGCCGCTGCAGTTCTGCCACTGAAACTCCAAAAGAAATATAAGAGTGTGCCACAAAGCAAAAGCTGACATTTGTACAGCCTCCTGCTTCATCATCCATTATTTGCAAGGTCTTCTTTCGGCAATCTGAAACAAGTTTTCACATATAAAACACCTGCTTAGCTTAAAAGGCAGTAGTTGGTGCGTTATTACTGGAGTTGAAGGGCTTTTCAAGGATCAATTGCTGTGGGGTTAGGGTTGAAGCACTGAGGAAAGCTAAGTGAATGGTGCTGTAAGACTTCGGAAATTTCTGTTGCAACTTTTGTTTATTCTAATCTTCAATATATAAAAGGGGTAGGGAATATATTAATTAATATTGTTAATGGCGTGGACTTGTTTCCTGTAACTAACGGGCATTGGGGATACGTTACCACCCTACTAAGCCTGAGCGTCTGCAGAAAATACGTAGTGGGCAGCTATTATCCTTGCAGTTTCAGGGTTGTGTTTTGGCATATGCCTGGATCTGCTAAGCATGCATCTCTGAAGTATATTTGCTGGCACAGCGGCACTTAAACTTGTTCTGCTTAAAGATTTTTATAGCTCTGAAGAGAGCATTGCTGCTGTCCTGTGCCTTCTCAGCTTCCTAAGACTTTTGTAGAAATACATCACATGTGCCCACTGCTCACCTTTTACTTTGTTTTTCTGTGTGTGACCAACTGATAGCAGTCAATAGGCAAAATATGTCAATTGTATTTCTTATAAATATGTAAATGAACATCCACAGGAAGTGTTCAAGGCTGCTCATACTGTGCAGTAGGGAATAGTTTACATTGAGGCAGTAGGAATTCTTGTCTAGGTCTAAACAAGAAGATTAGACTGAGAGTATATTCCAGAATAATAACTTTCTTTTAATGATTCCTCTCCTTATAATTTTTTTTAAAGACTCTTTTTCATCATTCTGATCTTTACTACAGCAGGTTCTCTTTAGCCATTGAGGTATATGGAAGTGGCCTGTGTTTCTCTCCATTCCCAAATTTTAACAGCTGAAGAAAGCAAATGAAAAGATGCAATCTGTTGTTCTTTTTTTTTTTTTTTTTTTCTTTTTTTTTTTTTTTTTGATAAATAAAAAGCTGAATACTGGAATACTTATGGTATGGAATAACATCTTCAAATTAATTTTCCAAATTAAAACCATCTTTCAAAGGCTTATATATTTTATATTAAAAAAAAAAAAAAGGGAAAAAAAGCAGCCCGCATTCAGACTTAAGTTCTCTGTTGCTGCCTCAGTCACCTAAGGTGATCTGTCAGCATCGTGACTCGGAGCTCAATGGGGATGCAACATGCAGATTTTTGAGGAAAGATGTAATTTAATGCAAAGAGCAAGGTTTCTTGCTTTTTCAAACCAGAGCTTTTGTATTTTAAATTCATGGGGCTGTTCATTCCTGCACTGCAAAGAGCCAGAGGTGAGGCTCTTCCCCTGCTCAGCCCATGATGCCACTGCAAGGTGCTTTTCTGTGGCATTGGCTTCCTGCCCCAGTGGCATTGCTGCGGGACTGGGATGTACTCTCCTCTGCCGAGCGGAAGAAGCATGTTGCAGGAGGTGAGCATGCACAAGCACCTCATCTTTCCTGATTTCATTAAATGCTTCCCAGATTTCCACCTCTGCCATGTGGAACTGAGATTTTTCAAAACCCATGGGCAGTGGAACATTTTGGTGTTAAGGAGTCTGTGGTGGGTCTGCTGATGAAGGAGGTGATACAAGCTCAACATGTAGATTGCACCCTCTGTGCTCAAAATGCTTTCCTCTTTGCTTCTAGGCTACTTTTACCATTTAATGTTACGGGTTTTTATCGGGCTCACCCCATAAACCCAGTGTGATATTAGTTGTTTCTTTTGCTTAACTTCCTTTTGCTTCAGCTAGCTGGAAGATGTTTTATCTTGCTGCAATCTGATTCTGAGGTCAGAAAGCCAAGTTTCCTTCCTGCAGTTGGTGGTACTTCATCAGGAATCCAAATTCTTTCTATGGGCCTTATCCAGGTTACATCTGGGCAGCCCTCTGGTCTTCAAATTATGCTGACCGAGACCCACTGCATCCCTGTTGACTTCAGTATAGATTCATTTGAGCAGGTACCTGGAACCAGATTATCAGGCTTCTTGATGTGAAAAATGGTATTTCATTTGTCCCAGAGTGACATTGGTCTGCAAGAATGAAAGATAAGATGTTTCCGGGGTTATTTATTTATTTATCTGAATCTACTGGTGAGTGATGTTATTTGTGGTGCCCATAGAAAGCTGAGCTGTTGGGTTCAAGATGCTTTTTCCCTAAATGAGGCTTCTGAGACTGTACTAAAGTTGATGTGTGTGTGCTTATTTAATGCATATAGATGTGCTTTATGTTGAGGAAGTGTTAGTTTCAAATTAGAGATTAGCAGTGAAATATTCCTTCTGCAGTGGCAAATATCCGCTCGCTGTGAGTTTTGCTTGCTGATGCCCCAACACCAACTAATCTTAACCATGCAGTGGGGGATTTTAACCCACTGTAGTTTGCAGGAGCTGCTGGCAGGCTACAGAAGAAGGGGTTGCTGGTTGTTTGTGGAACATTAGTTTTTGTGGGAAGCTTGTGAATTCTTACTTAGAGATCTGTCATTAATGGGTTAATATTTGTATATTGATCCCATTTACTGAACAGATGTTTACAAACTGAGGACCTGCATATGGGTATGATAGGTATGACTGCAAGCTGGTGATTGCTTTAAGCGTGGCTGTATGAAATGTCGGTGGTTCAGCATCAAAAGCTGTAGTATGTGCATGAACCATTTTTCATTGAAATTACTTCCTTGGTGTGACAGTGCCTTACTTCTCTGAAACATCATTGTGACATCTGGGGGAACCAGGAGAAAATTAGGAGGAGATAGTACAGTGCAAGTTTTTAAATATTTACGCATAGATGTTTAGTATAGATCAAATTTTAGATATTAGAGAGAGGAGACATGGTGAGACTTTGCTAAGATGCTTGCAAGTCCAACAAGAAGGCCGTCATTGAGGAAGTCTAACTTGAAGTTTATCGTACCTTTCTGTTGTAAATTATGCTTGAGATAGCGAGGCATAATTTCCTACCTGTAGTGTCCATTTAAATGAATGATTATGAAAACTGTTTCTGCTGCTGGTGATACAAAACTATGTTATTTTGAGTGGAGGATTCACTGCCAATTCTACCATACTCAGGGGCTTAGGCTACAATTCCATTTCTTTTTAGCATTGTGAAATAAGCTCATTTCTAGCAAGTTTCTTAATGCTGTCTTTGAAAAACTGAGTAATAATGAAAGTTCAGCAAAAAATTTTTTCTCTGAATAAATGTTCTGTAACTTACGATCAGTTTTATGAATATTAAATTAATATTAAATATCATCCTGAGATACGGCTCTTCAAGTATGAGGGCTGTGGAAATAGCATTCATTTGGCTTTATTCATCTTGTGGATAGAAATGAAGCAAATAATAAATTAGGAGTCATCTTTTTTTTCCTTTCATGAAAGAAAATTAGTCAATGCATACAGCTTAAGCCAGAAAAAGCTGTTGTCTCTGTGGTGTTAGCAGTTAAAAGTAAAATAACTGAGATGGTATTCTGACATTTAAACAAGGCTATGAGACCAGGAGGTGTCAACCTTTTGAAGGGAGAGATCAAAGGCCAAGCCACTGGCACAAGGTATTTGGAAGCCCAACAGTAGGTTTTCCCATCCCAGCTGCTGAATTTCAGCCTGCTTATCCCACCACAGTGCAGCACTAAGCTCAACACCACATGCTTAACAAAAGCACAACTTCTTTAGCTGAGGTATCTTCCAAATAAAACCATATGTCTCTTTTTACAGTATAATAAAAATGGAGGATCTACAGCTTCCCTTCTCAGCTTCTCTTGTTTACAACCCTACCTGTTAAAAGCTTTTCTCCCAATTCCCAGATGCTTGTTTAAAAGTTTTTAAAGTCCTTTCAGTTTGCACAGTCACTCTGCATTTTGTTATCTTCAGTCCTCAAATAATTTTTCCCCGCACCTCTTCTACAAATGTATTTGCTTATGGACATTTATGTTGTGTATTGCATGTTAGTTTGTTAGTTTGCTTTTGCTCATTCCATAATTGAGTACTCCAAACAAATTTGTCTGAAGATTACCATGGTCTGTTTTACTCCAGCAGTTCATGGTGAGCTTCTGTTGTGTTGCTGTGTCTTGTTTCAGCCACCCTGAAGCAAAGACAGCAGCAAAAAAGGAGAGAGAGAGAGTGTCCCATGAGTGGCACTCCTTTCTATATGGGTATCAAAAGGCAAAATTTAGAAAGTGTTTGTTGAATGGGATTACTGGTACAGAGCACTACTATAGTAATGCTGTGTCCTCTGCCAGTCTTTAAATGCAATATTAATCAAATATCCAGAAAAATACTAGTGATTTGAAAGTAAGTACAGTACGGTGCCAAGCTTAGACTTGAGTCCTGCAGAGCCAAATGCAGTGGCATGCAGTGATGTTCCTTCACCTGCAGCTGCTTGTGGAGATGGCAGCCTATTATTAATCAGTTTTCTGTGTGTACTTTTTCCATTTTGTACACAGATAATCCAAGTTAAAATATCTTGAGACTAAAAAAACACATTCTGCAGAAATCTTGAGTCCATGTTTTTGCATGAACTTCTGTCAATTAAACTCTGCCTATATCGGTAATGGATTGTGCACATGTGTCTTCCAACAGCCTGGAAGCTTTTCACTGCATTTCTTTCTATTTCATTGGCTTTTCACAAAACTTCTATAAAAACTAATATTCTTTGGGGCAGATCTGTTATTCAGTCAAACTCCTGAATGTGGGCTTGTTACGGCCTACTCAGGCATGCTAATCTAAATATGCATATCCCTAATAGACGTAAATTAGGAGGATGCTTAAACAACCAATGGGCTGGAAATTATTGATCGTCCTCCTATGAAGTAAGCTCTCATTGAGGATCTAAGTAATCTGCTGCTTTCTGTTGGACCTGTCTGTCCTCTGTGTATAATGGTTAACAAAGTTGCCTAGCAATGGGTCTGTTCCTTCGGTGTTTCCCTGGGCTTTCTATTCTTGTTGTCAGTTTTGTTTGTAAACCACATCATTTGGGGAAAATTGGTCAACATGTTTATTTTTCTTGATGAATTTCCTATATGTTTTTGTTGTCATTTGTCACTCTAGTCTTAATTTTTTGGTGTGGCCTCTTACTTGTTACCAAACTAGGATGGTCTTTTACCCAAAGTCTGGGTTGTGTTTTTGCAAAGTAGAGCTGTGGATTGGAGTCCCTCTGTGACTAATTCAGATGTGATTTCCCATCTCTCATGGTTTGACCATTGGAGAATGAACACCATGCTTGCTGGAGAAAGTCTTGCCAATTCTGAAGAAACTTACTGGGTTGGACGTGACCCTGCATTAAGTAATTGGGATTCCCAGTTGGATTTGGATGACAGAGAGAACCAAGCAGCTTGGCATTGTCTGGGCATGGATAGCTGCAGAAATTTGAGTGCTAAGGGGATATAATCACCAGCAGGATTACTGGCATCTGTAAAGCGTGCCTGTTATCTGTCCCCTTAGTATTTTATTTTAGACATGGAACAACCAAGACGGCAACTGAGCTGAGTGTTGTCTCGTGCAAGTGTGCCTAGACAGTGGTGGTGGTTCTCTATAGACAATTGCTGGCGCGGTAGCTTAGTTGCTTAATTTTTGCATTGGAAGGCAACCCGTGCATTTAGAAACACAGACAACTTGTTACAGGCTGTGGGAGTATCTTCAAACATATCTTCAAATCTACGACTTATTTTTCTGTGGCATAATTCTTTAAATTTATTTGATAGCTCCTTAGTCAGTGGTATCCATCTCTAACTACCTGATCAGATTCCTCTCAGTGCTTCCTGTGTGGCAAAAAGCCGGCAGATCTCTCCACGTGCAAGATCAAGCAAGCAACTGAGTCATCTGCATATGTAAAACAGAAAATGAGGTTTCATGTCTCGTAACCTGTTTAGGAAGGGTAGAACCCATAGCTTTTAAGATTTGGAGGATGTGAATTATCTCACCCTGTTTCAGTAATGCTTTATGTATCAAAACTTGTCCCTTAAAATCAAACTTTTTGCTCCGTTTTCCCTTTCAGCCAAACTCCTAGTATTCTTCACTAGGAGTGTGGTGAGGCAGTGGTTGTCCAGAGAAGCTGGGCTACTCCATCCCTGGCAGTGTTCAAGGCCAGGTTGGGCGGGGGTTTGAGCAACCTGGCCTAGTGGAAGATGTCACCCATGGCAGGGGGTTGGAACTAGACAAGCTGTCAGGTCCCTTCCAACCCAAAACATTCTGTGGTTCTATGAGTGGCGTATTAACAATTAAGGAAGGGGTGGGGAGAATGTTAATATTGTTGGAAGCATTGCTTCGTGTGGCGCAACAGCAGTTTGTTGTACCAGAGCGGTTACATGCAGTATGGTGTCCTTCTGGTTAGCAACTTAATCCTCAGCTGGAGATGCAACCAGAAAACACGTGCCATACTCATTTTGGTGCAAAACAGTTGACTGTGGATTTTAGGCAAGAAAAAACAGCAGACCTTACTACTTCGCTTAGTCTGTGAAATACGAGTGGTTGCATTTGTATTGCTCCTTTCCATGCCTAAACTTCAAGAAGTTATTTAACATCCTCTCTTGCAGTTTTCTCTTTAATGTTAAAAAGGAAGCATTTTAATCACTTCCATACATGTGCTAACTTGAAAGGGTAAAATTATTGCATCATCATTTTATAGCGCTTGGCAGAGATACTACTCTTGCTAATTTTATCTCCGATCATACCAACTTAAAGCACTTTTCATGCAATCTTGATTTTTCAGTACATTTTTTATACTTGACGCACAATTTATATGCTCTTCATAAAGATCCAGAAGTCTGAATGACCTTGTCCCTGTTTGGGTGCCCTTCATTTTATCTAGTACAGATTGTCAAGTGTAATGTGGTGGCTCTTATGATAGAGTAGTCCCAAAAGTGATGGTTCTGTGAGAAAAATACATCAGGGTGACAGTGGTGTATGCCAGAGAGAAGGAGCTGATTATAATATTTCATACTAAAAAATGCCAAATGGCCCCATTACAAATCCGGTTGTTAAAAAAAAAAAAAAAAAATAGTTGGGGGAAGGAGAACGTGCCTCTCCAGGAATTGTTTTGTATTCATGAATTCAGTTTTGATTTGCTGCTTCTTTTCTTTCCGGAATATTGCAGAAACTTTCTCAAGGAAACGTAAATATTTGCTTTGAATAGTTTAGAAAATAGCTACTGGTTTGTAGAAAGTGGGGCATAACATTTTCCTGCTTGTCTGACAGTAATAAAAACCCCATGATACAGAGGGTGTGTGTATGAAATCAGTCCCTGTTGTATGGGGGTTTTGTTTGCCTTGAAATATACCATGAGCAGTTGTCCTTTCCCTTTCATAGAGACAAACTTCCTTAATGTCACTTATTTAAAACCAGCCATAAAGATGGAGCAGCCTGTGCCTTGTGCTGTTTTGCTGTTTGGACTGAGTCTTGCACAGCTGGCTGGTTCTGTCCTTGCAACAAAAAATGGAAATCCAGGGTTGAAGTTCACTGAGTTTGCTATGCTGCAAAAGTTGCTTTCTGCAAAATGTATTCTTGCTTTCATTGATTCTGAGTGAGGTAATGCAGCTTTTTATATACACTGAATCTATGAGTTTTCTTGGGTTTGCTAGAGAAATTAATGTCTTTGAGGAAGTTTTGCAGCATATTGGTGCTTCAGCCATATCTTCCTTCCTACTCAGATGTCGTATTCCTGCTTCATTGTTGCTAATGGTTTTATCTAATCTCAAATATATTTTTAAGAGGTTTAGATTGAATATTAGGAAATATTTCTTCACCAAAAGTGTTATCGAGCATTGGAACAGGCTGCCCGGGGAAGTGATTGGATCACCGTCCCTGTAGGTATTTATAAGATGCGTGGATGTGGCACTTAGGGGTGTGGTTTAGTGGTGGACTTGGAACTGTTGGGTTAATGGTTGGACTTGATGATCTTAAAGTTCTTTTCTAGCCTAAATGATTGTGTGATTCTGTTACATGAAGAAGAAAATGCTGTGCCAAAGAGGAAGTGAATACACTTTGATTTGAAGCAAAAAGGTGTTTCCACTGATCAGATTTCCATCGTGAACAGGAAACTAGAACCTGGTCATTTTGCCATTCAAATACTGCTCCTCATAGACTTCCATGCTAAACTTCAGTTGTTAATAGTGTTTTAAGAGTGCTTGTGTACAAATCTCAGGCATGGGTTAATTTAGTCAGTCAAGTGGTAGTATCTCAAACTGCAGCTTTTCCTGAGCTATCTATTGCTCCAGATCTCTTAAAAGACATGTGAGCACAGCTAACGGTTATCAACTAGAAGACTATCTCTGTTCAGAATTCACTGCCTGAAAACTTTGTTCCTGCAATGTTTTTTCATTATGATTTCAGACTCTGGTATATTACCTAATTTGCTTCTGTGGGATGGAGGGAACAGAGGAAAAAAAATATGTGTCAAACTTGATCTTTAAGGTCACTTCCAACTCAAACCATTCTGTGATAACTGGAGAAGTAATTCCTGTGTAATTCACGCATCTTTCGTCACTGGAGAACAGAATTAATAAAATACTGTGTTTCTTGCTCAGGTCAGTAGCAGCTGCAAGTGAAACTGTTGCATGTGTTATGAATTTAGGTAACCTCCAAAGAAGGTCTTTTTTTTTACTGAATTTCTTTGGAAGCGAAAGTTCCATAGGATGAAATTTATCTTTGAAGAAGTAGTAAGATTAGTCCTAGGAATTACCACAACTGTATTTTACATTTGTATCCTGACAAAAAGTTTTAGGGATGTTTGCTGGCTTCATGTTGCACCAAAATCAGTGGACCCACCCCTTCTTGGATTCAGCCCCAGGTTGGAGGCAGACATTTCAGATTCCTCTAATGGCTTATTTCATTATCAAATATGGGAAACCTTTACCATTAAATATTAAACTTTGAGAAATGGGATATGTTGATCTACATAACTGCAAGCCTACAAACCGGAGATCTGTAGTACGCAGAGCACTAAAATAACATTTGTCAGAAAAGTACGTGGATGTGAAGTAATTGAAATAAAATGTTTGCCAAAAGTAATTGTACCAGAGTAAGATTAAATTTCAGTGGAGCCTCAGTGTCAAACTGAAAATACATGACTTTAAACTAGAGAGGAATAATAATAAAAAAAGGGATGTGTTGGATTAAGACTGTCTCACAGGGAGACACAAATGAGTTGTGCCAGAGAATGCTTATTAGTAGGTAACAACTGGTCTTTGTCTTCTGCCATTTTCTCCTGCCCAAGCTTATGGCAACAACTAAGAGTCAAGAACAACTGAATGCATAATCTTGCATTTCCTACATTGGAGCTTTGTCCCGCTTCTATAATTAGGTATCCAGTGTCCATGCATGACTCTGGTTCTTTTTGTGTGGTGATGATAATCCTCAACATTGTGCTAAGGGAGCACATTTTAGTAGAGCAGTACTGGTTTTTTGCAAAAATGTGAAGAGGACAGACTTGGGACACCATTAGACCACATACAAATAACATTCTGAAAATAAGATTCATGTGGTAGAGGAGTTCTACTGTGTTTAGTAACAGCGTTCAGTGCTCCAGAAAGAGCCCATATTACTTGCAAACTCAGGAGAAAACCAGCTCTTCTAGGACTTGAGACTAGTAAAGCAGCTAATACCTATCTGAGGGGAAGGAAGGCTAAGAGAATGTATGGGAGGGATGTTTTGGGATTCATGAGGGAGCAATGACTGTTCTAAAAAGGTTTAGTGTTTTGGGTTTGTTTAAGGTGAAGAAGAATAATAGAAGGATGGGTGCATATAGCTTGGGTTGTGTGAATTTAACTTGGAGATTAAAAGCCTTCTAGTCATTGGAGAGGCAACGTTCCAAAACAGCTCTTTGAATGGGAGTCATAAGATCAAAATATTTGATTAGTTTTCAAGTAGGGCTTGTGAATTTATGAAAGGGATTACCTTGCAAGGTGGAGGATTGAGCAAACTGTAGGGTGTCATCCAGTTTCATAACCAGTTCTGCTGAGCGTTGGAAGAACTTCAGTGTTATAACAGAAAGATAACCTGACTGCTGTTTTCTTTCCTTCTGGTACAAACAGGGAAAAGATGAAGTTCAGACTTGTCTTTCACTAGAGCTCTGTGAGAGAAATACATTTTTAACTTACTAAGAAAATACCCCTGAAAGAAAGCTACTCTTGCACAGTTTGGACAGTTCAGTTATGATCAAAAATGTTAGGGTGTCTTTGTATTCTAATTTGTCTAAATACAGCTTGCAAACCATGTAATGACATGTTCAGACAGTCATATTGGATACCCCTACAGCCCTCTGAAATGAATTTAGATAGAATTTCAAAATAGGTTGGTTACAATTTTATTACAATTTTTTTCTAACATCCTACCTAGGATTAGTATTTTCAATCCCAGACTGAACAAAGTAATTTCTGTATCATTTTATAATTGCTTTTAATTTTACGAAGGCTGCATGTGAGTAGGCACTTTTTATGCATTGAAGCAGTGTAGCTGAATCTAGTGCTTTGGTTTTGATTTCAGAAGATTTCTTTTCCTGGATTACTGCAATGACCCAGCAGAGATTGGAGGAAAAAATGATAGATTCTTTTCATTCATTTTACTTCTGTGTTTTCTGTGGCAGTAAATTCTGTGGGTTTGGCTTGGTACAGGAACATGCAGAATTGTAGTTCTGGGGAGATTATCAACTTATTTTTTTTCCAGTAGGAACTTGAATTATAAAGAGGAAACTTTTAAAGACATTTGAGGAGCAAGGTTGAATGTGTATATATGAGTCTTATTTTTCTGCAATGCAGTTAGAGGGCTGTGCAGAGAATGTGGAAAACCTTTGGCAGTATTTTCAGAGCAGAGCACTCGTGCTGAATAAAAACTAAGCAGTCAAGGGGAAAAAAAAAAAAAAAAGGAGAACAAGAGAATGAAGAAAAAAAAATTGCCTTCCAAATAGAGTCTGGAAAGCTAATGAGCATATGACATCATTTAACTAGTTATAAAAAGATTACAGCTCCTCTGATCCAAGAAGCCAGACCCTCAAGGTTTCAGATGTTCCCTAGATGAAGGAGGTCTAGCGTTGCAGTGCTGACATTTCTCCTTGCTGGTAAGAGGGCACAAAACCCCTCGGTGCTGGCAGTGAGGGTTGCTGCTGGTTCTCCTTAGGAGCAGCACCTGTTCCCAGGGTTGGCAGCGGAGAGCTGTGGGCCATCTCTACTGGGACAGGCAACAGCAGCCCGAAACAGCCAGCCAGAAATAGTCTTCTGCTCTTGGAGTAGCTCCATCTGCGCTCAGCGAGCAGGAGTTGCTGGAGATGACCTTGTGGGCCGCTGGCATGTACTCATGGGGACCTGCAAGGGCCCTCAGGGCAGTGCAAGGTGTGCAGGGCCAAGAGGGGCATCTCCGTCACAGGTGCAGCATCTGCACCAGGGAGCCTGCACCTCCTTTGGGCCGCAGCTCCTGCCCCTGGCCAGGGTGAGCACGGTCCAGAGTGGGTCATCCTGTCTGAAACCCAGACAGGCCTTACTGATGTTCGCTGTACCATCACAGTGAGGGAGGTAGGTCCCCAAGACCATAGGTGAACAGTAATTTCACTTCTGCTCTCACAGCATTTCAGATAAAGGTCAGAGCCTGGTTTGCACAGTTGTCAGCTCTTGGTACTGTGCATCTTCTTCCATCCTGGTGGCATGCTGCTGCCTGTACTACCTTCCTGCTTCCTGAGAGCGGCTTTCTTGCAAATGCCTCCATGTTCCAGCCTAAGAGCTAGTAAAAACCATGGAAACATCATTTTAATTTTTCAGTTTTAATAATTGTATTTCAAGCTAAGAATGTATTTTTAGGAGGTGAAAAAAAGAAGTTATGTAAGTCTTTGATTTATTGCATTGGCTTAAAGAGCTAGCAAACCTGGGATTTTCCTCTTGTTGCTTTGCTGAGAGCATTTCCCTCTATGGCAGCAGGGAGGCCAGTGTATGCCTCTGTTCTCGAGAGCAGTTCAGACTTTTTATAAATCTGCTGAATATGTTTTTCTCCATCACGTCTAGATTGCATGGCGTGGAACAGGCGCTGAACCTCTGAGTGGAGACGTAACTTGATGTTGAGGGGGCATCTTGAAAGACAGGGAAGGCATCTCAGTCCTCTCTCTGTGGGCGGAGGTACCTTGAAGGTAGTAGATAGATTTGTTCCGAATTAGAGAATTTTGAAATTAGTTACACGGGAACAGTGCACTTATCTGTAATGTGCGTATGGAGATAATTAGGATGAACTCTGCAGAGGAATCCTGAAAGTAGGAAAATGTGGCGGAGCAAAGACAGAAGTGAATTATCATTCTGTAAAATTACAGGTTAGGAAGTGTGTGTGTGAGTGTTTGTGTGAGTGGCTTGCTGGGAATAATTTGCATAAATAAAAACAACTTGAGGAAAGCAGTATAGAAGTTAACATGCGTTTTGTCTGCTTCATCTCAGATTTGCTTTTATTCTTGTCCAGCAGCTACAAACCAACGGGAAAACTTTCAGTGTTCAGAGAAGGGACATGGGGTGGGGGGAAAACTACAAAAGAAAAATAAGTACTGGATATAATTCAGAAAAGACACGCAATCAAACTGAACAGATTGCTCAGGAAAAGATCTATTCTGTTGCTGAAATCCAAGAAAATGGGGGAAAAACAGGAAATAGTGAAATCTGTTATCGACCATCTGCTAAGCCCAGGAACTTGAGAACCATTCCCATGACAAAAATACTAGATTGTGAACTTCATTTTATATTTCATAATACTTAAAGTACAGACACAGAAGTCCAATGGAGAGTCTTGTATTACTAAATGTTTAAAAGATGCTTAACATTCTACATATAAATCTGAGCAGTAACAGGTTCAAATCTTTTTTCCGAGGTTGTTATAGATGGGTTTAACAGATCATGCTTTGTAAGGACAAGGCAGCCTTTTCAAACTTCCAAGAGGAGAGGGGAAATGGGCAAGCTGAATTATTTTGGAAGGAGGCAACAGTCTTTCCCCTCCAAGTCCCATCGTCGTCCCACTTTGTTCCTTACTCGTGAGCGCTGCCACACCTGTGGAGATGAAGCGAGGTCCTCATAATTGTTACCATCTGATGGTGGGTCATGTGGCTGCACAGCGGGAACTGTTTGTGTGTTCTGATGTTCAGGAGCCACGCGCTTCCCCTTCCCAGTCCCGCCGTTATGGTAGATGGCGTGTTTGTTCTGGCCTGCTCTCTTCTTGCCTCTCCCTTTACATACATGTAAGAGCTGGAGAAAGTGCAGTCCAAAAGAACTCAAGCAGTCTGGGGTGCCGTAAGTAAGCTATAAATTCTTCTGGACTCTGTGTATTTACAATTACTCCACATGTGTCAAGGTGTGGATACTGTTTTCTGTAAGCAGAGTATGAAAATGGAGGTTAATTGCTGAAAATTGTGATCAGTGTGGCTATTCAAAGGCTGTGCTGTTCATTAAATCGTCAGTATTAATGAACTCAGTGCACAGTTTGCAAATTACCTGAAATGCGAACTGTTGGCTAGCTTAGTTTTTGGACTGTCTTCACAGTTCAAAGGTAAAATGAAAGAAATCTTTGGCAAAAGCATGCATTTGTATGAGAAGTATCTATTATATAGCATGTGGAAAAGTTATGATGAATTCAGTTCTTTCTGGTGAGTTTCTGCTTCCCTAATTCAGATCAGTCTTGCTGTCAAAACTTTCCAGCCTTGTTCAGGTTCCTGAAATGAAGAAGCCACAGTCTCTTTCCTAGTAATAATTTTTTCAGTTATGGAATATAATTGGAATTTACTCCTCCCTACTTGCTGTCCAGAAAATGGTTTGTTAATCCTGTGCACAGAGTCGTAGTAGATAATGTTGCATACAGTCACAAAGCTATACAGCCAGAAGCACTTCTGGGATCTCTTCAGAAAGCTGATGGAAATAAATTCCATTTCATGGAACAGTTTTGGCAACCATGTGGCTCACTGAACCTTAAAAATGGACCTTGCTGCTTTTGCTAACAGATTTGCTATAGAAAGATGTTATAAGTAGTAAGGTACAAGGGGATGTTTGTTATGTCTTGGAGTCTTCACCTCTGTCCCTAATCCCAGAGTATGGTCTCAATAACCTTTTTGCCATTCTTCCCAGTAATCTGTCTCCTCCTTTCTTCTGCTGCTGTGTACTGTCTCAGATGTCATGTTCTCACCTTGTCCTTCTGCTTTTAATGCTGGTTTTGCATCCACTTGCTGCGTCTCGGTAGCGTCAAGTGAGTTTCATTGCCTTTCCTGGTTCCTATGTGTTAAGATTGGGACCTTCCCTTCCTTTCCAGTCTGTGTAGCTGTAATCCCTTTGCTGAGCTGAGGTGGGATTAAGTGTCCTTCATCTCAGTTCAGGTGCAGCAGTTCACAACAGCAAGAATAAGCATCTGTACAAAGGGAGGAAGGGAGAAGAATGAACTTCGTTCAGCCTTCATCTACAGCTTGCTCAGCATAGATAAATGTGGAGGGAATACTGCCAAGTACTGTGAACCACTGTCGAGTGCATGCAAACATTGCTTTTAGGGGGTGGGTTTGAGTGGCTTTTCTTCTGGCTGGAGGAAAACGTGGATCCAAAGTCTGTACACTGGAACGTGGAAATACTGGTTTTCAAAGGGTCAGTTGTAGGAAATCTGAAAAACTGTCAAAACAGTGTTTTCCCCTCAGTTTGGTTTTCAGAAGCAGCTATAACATTTTTCCTGAAACACAGATCTGTTCAGCCTGAAACACACCCATGATGGAAAATATTAATGCTTAGTTTTCAACAAATAAAACTTTCTCTTCACTTGCCGATAAAAAGGGAAACGTTTGGCAGCTTTACTTGTAGGTACTGTTCCACTGGTGATGCTTAACTTTGCCACAAAATTTAAAAACGCAGAACTGGTCGCAGGAGTGGTTCATGTAGTACCCTTGAAATTTCCTGGTGTTTTGCAGTTGTCTGTAGAATACATAGTCATCCTGAGCACATAGCAGATTCGGCTTTTGGTTTTTTCTTTTCTTTCACATTCTTCCAGCTGACCCTAGTGTATCATATGCTGTCCACAGGAGGGCAAGCAATTGCGTAGGGGTGACCGTGGGGATTGCTGATTCAGTAAGGGTAACTCTGTAATGTGATAACTTTACGGAGAGTTATGTCCCAGCATTATACAGTTCGGGTGCAGCTCCTGCGCCTTGGCAAGTTGTGATCGGAGTCTGTGTCGTAATGGCATTTAGCTTCTGGCTCCCAGCAGTGACAGCCTGTGCCTTCGATGGAGGAATAAGCCCTGCAGACAGTTTATTTGGTGACGTTTCTAAATATGTGCGTATGTATATACATACATATGTATACATACGTATAATTTTAGATGCAGTTCATGTGCAAGCTTTGTCAAGCTGTGAGCGCTTGCCTTGCTGCTGTCCTCTAATGCAAGCTTCCATGTCCTCGAGGAGAGTGGAAGAGAGAGGATAAAACATCCCCTGGCCTTTATTTATTCTCTGCCACTTCAGCCCACTGCCCAGATGTACAGTTATAACAGTTCCTCTCTGCATACTGTAAATTATAATCACTGCTTAACTATTCCCTTGCTTTGCATTACACTGAAATGTGTTTTAAAGAAACAATTTCAGATTTGGGTTTGGGTTTTGGGTTTGGTTTTTTTTTTTCATTCTCCAACTCTAAACCAGAAAAGACTGCACTATGAAAGAGGGAATATAACTGAAGACTCATTTTTAAAAAAAATACTAATATTTTCTTCTACTCCCTTGATCTTGAAGGCTTTTTGGGAAAAAGTGTGTGTGGTTCACTAGTACTTAATATGTTTAAGCTTAATTTTAGAATCATAGAATCACAGAATGGTTAGAGCTGGAAAGGACCTCAAGATCATGTAGTTCCACCTCCCCTGTGATGGGCAGGGAAGCTTCACACTAGATCATGTCACCTGAAACCCTGTCCAGCCTGGGCTTGAACACTGCCAGGGATGGAGCATTTATCACTTCTTTAGTCAGCCTATTCTAGTGCCTCACCACCTGCACAGTAAAGAGCTTCTTCCTTATATCTAACCTGAACTTCCTCTGTTTTAGTTTAAACACGTTACTTGTTGTCCTATCGCTACAGTCTTTGATGTAGTCTCCTTAATTGCAAAAAATTTCTTTCTTGTGAGGGTAAAATTCCTCTCTGGAGTACATGTACCTCCTAGCTGTTTGCTTCATTGTTGCTTAGGTTTATGCTCAGGCTTTGTGGCTAAAACTTTTCGTGGGTTGGTTTAAGGGAAGGATTTCTTTGTAACACAGCTCAGGAGCTGGTCTGTCTCACCACATCCATCATGAACCCGTGTTAGATTTAGTAGATATTTTATTGTGGATCTCGGTGAGACTCAGATCTTAAGACTATGAAAACAAGCTGCTTTGCTCACAGCTTGCAGAATTCAATGAAATTGATTCTTCACATTTGAGTTGTATTTTTTCTTCTTGTGTCAGAAGAGGGGTTTTGTATAATTTGTAATTTGTAAACCATAGTTTGAGATTCTCCTGATAGAATGAGAAGTGTGCTCTCTGGATTTGGGTGGATATAGCACTCTATAAATACAGTTGTGTAGCCCTCTAAATTTAAGTGCTTGTGTGTTTTGTTTTTCAACCTGCCTTCCTTTGTGTTCCTTTCAGTTGATGGGAGTTGAACTGGTCTCATATTCTCATATTCTGCAGTATAACTTTGCTGAAGAGGTGTTCCTCCTGAGATCTTTTGGGTTTGGGTATTTGACTAATGATGAGAACTTGAGCTTCAGTCTGGGTTTAGATTTTCTTACCCATCCAGCTGTTGGGTTACATATCTGAGATTATCTACGTCTTGTTGTGGTATCACAGAGGTGAGCAGTATAACAGGACCACTCTGCTGGGAGCAGTAGATGATCCCACAACTGAGAGCAGCTGCAGAGGCAGAGCCCTGGGTTTGCTTGTGCTAACTGTCCCTGTGCAAGTAAAATCTTCAGTGTTTAAATTGAATATTCAATTTCATTGTAATCAGTAGCTTTTTAATTCTGATGCCCAAAAACCATTGGATGACCTAATAGAGATAGGGCAAATTCACGTCACTTAAACCAGAAAAGGAAATGTCCCCAGAGATTTGAATGAAAGAGCTTGAGATTTCTCCGTTAACTTCTTTAGCTGCTGAATAGAAATAAGAATCCTTGCAAAAAATTTCTAATACGGTTGTAGAATGGATAATTTGGGATTCTGTTTCTGTTCTTAACTAAACCAGTAGCTTATCCCATCTCAAAGGGACAGTAACAGAAATCACGTCCATTTGGTACGGAAGAGTACCTTTCCCTCAGAATTCACAAGTGCTTTGCAAGGGGAAACTGTTCACTGACCTGCAGTTTATTTGGTTTTCTGTCTTTCCAGAAACCTGTTGGTAGGAGGCGGCGAATGAGGTGACTTTCTGCAGCATCTGGGCTGTATTTGTCATTGAGCGCAATCTTTATTTTATACAAGAAGTACATGGACACAAAATAATGAGTGATGAAAGATTAAGTATGTTTTTGTCATACCATCTAAGAAATGTCCAGCATGGGACACTTTCCTGTATATTTAAATGTTTGGGTTGTTAATTATTTATTTCCTATCTGGTGAGGTGGAAGCACCTCACTGTCAGGATATCTGGTAGCTGTCACCTGCCTTGGGAAGATGGATTCTTCTGGGCACAGTTGTTTTTGTGTCAGTAGAAGTTCCCTATCACATGTAGTTTTTATCTCTGGAACAAGACTCCATATTTCATAGCCACTTAATTTGATGATTATTTATACAATAAAATGGCAGCATTAAATTTGTAAGTAGTGTAGAATCAAATTGATTTAAGTTCTTGTGTCCACTATTAATCTTCAAGGAAACCAGTACTAGAAAGGAAATACTGCTGTGTCCTACTTGTCCCCATAATTTCTTTTTTGTGTTAGACTTTTCATAATTCTGTTGAGAAGTAAAAAAAAAAAAAATTATTATATTTGTTATTTATATAACTATTATTATATGAATATATGAAGTCTGGGCCTGATCATCAAACTTGATTTTTCTAGCTTTCCAAATCTTCAATTGTGACTTTATAGTAAGCAAGTGTGCAGAATTTTTACCTTGATTTGTGTCAGGAAACTGAGCTGCTGATCTTCATTCCCAAACAAAAATGGGTCTGACTATCTGAGCTAGATTTTTGAGATACACCTGCATTGGTGTAAATAGTGTATTTGCATTTATCACTTAATGTGAATTGGGAGAACCAACACTGTCAAATATTACCTGTTGCTAGAAATATTACATAGTTGCCTTCTGTGTGGCTGCCTGAAAAGTAACACCCGTGAAAGTGTTCTGATTAGTTCTAGATACACTCTTTCTGGAATTGAGGAAAAGTTTAGAAAGAGGAAAAAATGGTGGCAGGGTGGGAATTGTCTGTCTTTCCACCTAGACTTCTATAAGCATATCTTTTAATATTTGATTTCTTGCAACTTTTGTACATCTTGCCTGGATATTGTCCTATTCGTTATCCTTTTTTTATAAAGTATAAATATTGGCATAATTTACTGAAACCAGTCTGAGTTTGGTCAGTATAGTATTTGCTAGTACAGGATATTTTTGTGGGCTCCAGCTCCACAGAATTTTCTTTACTTAAGTATCAAGTTGTTAATACAAACTCAAGAGGTGCTGCTTCTGAATTATGGATGATTACACAGTCAGTGTAGTTTGAATAAAGGTCTAGGATAAAATGCTTTGGGTTATTCACAGAAGTAAGCCTTAGCAGATAAATACAAATGCCAAAGACAGTATTTTTACTTTAATGCAAGCATTGCATATGTGATTTCTGACTGAGGTGGGAAGAGGAAAAACTAGTTCCAAGTTCTGTTTTTTGATGAAGAAATCTATATGAAATCTGGGGAATTGTATAGAAAAATATATGAACATTTAGTGCAGTATATTCAAACATCCTGATGACAGACTTAACCAAAAATACCCTGAATTTAGCCAATGAATACAACATTTCTTATTTCACCATAGTCAAGATTATCAAGAATGTTATTGCTGATTGAAGACCATAAAACTTGAAGGCAAATTTCTTCCTCAAATACACTTACCTTTGGAATACCCTAACGTGCCAGTTCTGCTCTTAAAGGAAAACTAGTTTACATACCTGACATCTGAGTCTTTTAAATCTTACCCAGAGATGTGTTTAGCATGCAGAAGAGTGGAAGAAAATGTCTGAGTCTTCAAAGAAAGGCTTGAGGGAATAAGGAAGGGAATACAAACTACAGCAGTCTTAAGGGAAAAACTCTTAAAGTGAAAGCTTGGAAGTGAAAAGTGTACGTAACTCCTCTAGTCTCCTCAACATACTGAAGTTTAGCACCTCAATTATGGTATAATTGCAGAAGGGATACTTCAGTATGGAGTAATTAACAAATACTGACCAAAGACTGGGGAGGGAAAATGTTAAAAGATTTTTTGTAACAGGGAGATGGAAGGAGCAAAGAATAGCTTGCAGTGTGTGAACTCTTTCCAAATAATTTGTAAAATTAGCTATAAAAGCCATTCTCTTTACTGGATGTCTACTCCTTTCTTACATGTTTCCATTCATGCATAAATTTAAAGTGGAGGTTGTACAGCATTACAGCATTACAGTTGGTGCTTGTAACTTTTGCATGGGACGTTTGGTCTCATTCTCAGTTGAGCAGACACATTCAACTTCTAGCACTTGCAGAAGTATTCTGCATATAAAGATAGCATTCTTGTCGATTTATACACAGAGGTCTTCGTAGAGCAAACAAGTGATACATTTCTCTCCTGGGGAACTAGCAGTCCCATTTGTGCATGTATTGACGGGCTTGTTTGGAATGTCACCAAATATATTTAATCCAAACTGAAATGGAGTTTTGCCATAGACTGTCATGAACTTTTACAGATTTAGTATTTAACATCCTTTCAGATCTGTGAATCTCACTATCTGGGGGGAGAGGAGGAAAAAAGAAGACCATTCAAATTTCATGAAGTCTGCATTGTATAAATGATAAATGATGATGAGCATATGGTACCTTTCCATGAACAGACTTGCATATGCATAAAACTTTCTTTGCAAGTAGCCTTGGAAGCATGTAGAGCTTCCAATGTATCATTCAGACCACTAAATTAGACTTTTTCCTTTCCCCCTCCACTCCATGTTACTGTTAAATGACAAGAGATAGGATAACTATACTCCTTAATTCCTTTTTTCCCTATCTTTTCTGTCACTTCTCCCAAAAGATTTCAGGGAATCATTGTTAAACAGTGATCGTCATTCTGGCTCCCTGATGCATTAAACGTGAAGACATTGCCTTCAGCTGAAAGGCAAAAACATAGAGGGTTATTGGAAAATACAGGGAGACAATAACTATATAAATAAACGATATGTTAGTATATTAAGGAGTTGATCACACACCTCAACACTGATTTAGTCGTATTGGGAAAACCAGGGGAAAGCGATTTTTGTTTTCATGTGGACCTGTATGACCTGTTCTGTATTTGATATGCGTTCCTTGTAGTGAATTAAGGAGAGTGTGTGTGTGGATGATTATTCTTCTTTATGCATGCCAGTTGTCCTCTACTGTGTTAGCTCCTCTCTGCAGACTGACAGTGAACTATAAAAAAACCTTTTCTGTATCTAATCTGAGATGGTTTTGAAGTGGATCTCGTTGGCCCTAACAGGATTGGAGCTAGCAGCATACAGCCAATGAAAATGTCAGACTTCGATTCTGTTGCTGGGCTAAGGCTCAATATTGTCCTTCATTATTCTTGCATATAATTTTATTTATAGGTGGCGGTGTTTATGAGGACATAGAGAAGAGTGGTGGGAGAAAGACAGGGAAAGAAATGTTGTTGGATTAACGGCCTTAATGTACAGAGATATGCTGGTGAAGAGTTGGATCACTAGAGTCATCCTCAGAGATCTGGACAGGTGGGTGGGTAAATATTAAGATCAAGTATGAGCAGCAAGTTAACATCAGCATATTAGCAATTTATAACAAGGTTCTTCATGTATTAAATCTCAAGTAGTGTGTCCTCATGTAAATTATGATTAATCACATACTTTGTTGCATGAAAATGTTGTTCTGATGAACTCACAGCAGGGAAGGATGCTGCAAAATAAAGTGAAGGCTTGAGACAGGTAAACATGCCAGACAGTATTTCGAATGGGCTCCATCCTGTTATCTTCCAGGAACAGATGTGTGAGATGCAGTAGTATTTTAAGCAACAAGCTCATTTGGCCTCACATAACTACATGCATTTGAAACAATCAGGTAGACAGTAATTTAGAAGGTGAAGTTCAGTATCAATTTGACAGGTAGTGCTTTAGTGTCACTCATCAATCTGATAATTATGAAATATTGTTGCAGTTTGTCCAAAATATCTCTGCCTGGCAGAGCATCAGGTGAGATGGCTTCTTGTCTACTTTTAAAAAGGAAATTGGAGAAAACTGGGAACGAAGGGCACAGGTTTAAGTAGTAGTAATTGTTTTACATATGGAATTTCTTGAAACATTTGAGGGTTGCAGTAATACAGAAGTGATGTATATAATCTTTCTATACTATCAGTAATAACCAGAGCACCTCAGAACACTCTCAAGAGCTTAGCAACTTGGTAGTTGATAAAATTATGCCAGGGCAGGTTTGCCACACTCCCCTCTTCCCCCCACCCCATCTGCTTGGCATAATCAGAAGATAATGATTTTGCCACTTCATCACTTCAGTAATTTAATTTTTGCTCCACTTGAGAGAGGAGGATTTTCACATTCGGAGTGCAGAGTTATTCCCCGTAGTGTTCTGGATGTAAAGGGAAACTGTGGCAGAGATTCTCCCTTACAGGAGGAGCCACCTGGAAGCAGCACCCAGTCCCTGCTTCCTTGCCAGTCTTCAGACTGCACCCACCGGGGTTCTTTGTGGTTAAAGAATAGAAGCATATGCATGCCTACAGTGAAAGGGCACACAGATAGGAGATAGAGATCTGCAGGACCATCTTAAATACGTTTCTATCAATTAGATATTATTTCCTATGATACAATCTTAAATCCTTCCTTCATTAAAATTTTAAACTCCTCAGCTCCAGAGTAAGAGGCTTCTGTTCCTTTTCTCCTTAAAAATAATGCATATATGTCTATTGAAATTGCATTGTTATATTTAAAAATACCTTAACAGGCTGCTTTCTAATGAGCATTTTTTTTCTGATAGCGGTGCACTTTTTCTAGAGCAGTGGAACAGCTCATAAATAGTTAATTGGAGCGATAGGCTTGTACTTGTATGCTTGAGTAACAGTCTTGGTGGATAACTTCTCAGTCATGCAAACAGGCACACTGCAGCCTTATCACAAACAGCAGCAATATGTCAAATTCTGAAGAGCAATGAGAGACACAGACAGACTTTCCCATCTAATTCTAGTTAAGTAAAAAGCTGAAGTATATTTGCTTAAGACAACAGTATCCAAAGTAATCCGGATTCTTCTTCTGTAAGCTTTTTTGTTTTTTCTTTTTAGGACGTGATACCCATTAAAATAAACTTGGACTCAAGTTAAAATGTTGAAGCCCTTGCTTTGTGTAAAAGATTGTGTTCTGCTTCCACATCATCTGGTTTTCAGCTCTTCAGTATATAGCTTATCCCTGTCATCTCTTTCACTGCACTGGAATTTAAATATGTATATCATGTTTTGTTAATAATATGGCAGTGAATTGAATTACTGTATTTTTAATGAAAGCTCTTTGGGTTTAATGAGTAAAGAAATAATGTAAAATATAATAACCCAAGCCTTAATATTTTCTTGATCACAAGTCAAGCCTTCTATATAATTTATTAAAGTAGCATAGTGTCCTTAAATTTGAGGTCAAGATTTTGCAGGCTTAGCAGAGATTTTTATGCATAAGGGAAAGATGAAACTTTAAAAATATTATTTCAGCGGTTTCATAATTTAGGATTGTGACCTCATGCTCCAAGAATAATTATGGCACATCACAATCAGCAGTTTATCAATATTCAGCCATAGACTTCTTAGACTCTCTTTGTATCATAGCTTGTTGGGTGTTTTTCTTTTCGTGCAACAAAAGTAACTTAAAAAAACCTAGTAAACACCTTAAGGAGCACAGCCAACAGCATTACTGGGTGGGGGGCTTTAACCAGTATCTACACTATTTATGAAAGCCACTTTAATTCTGTTCTTTTCCTGTATTTTTATTTGCTTGTTACACCTTCTGCTGCCAGCTGGGACCAGTGTTTCTAAGGAGCTATCACAGTGACCACAGGCAGCCCTTAGGGCCCTGCGTTTGTGGCTGCCTGGTAAAAACTTATCAGCTGTGCTTTGGCTGTGGCCACCATGAAATTGTTGCGGCTGCGCAAGTGGTTCTTGCAAAAATCTGGGGGGTTGCCATTGGTTTAAACTGTAATGGCAATGGCAGAAAAGGCATGAGAACTTAAATGAGTTTCTGTGGCTGCTTAGAACTAGTCTGGGGCTGTAAAGCTGGTGGTGTTGCATCAGTCCATAGGCAGGATGGTCAAACACTGAGAGCCAGATACAAGGAAATCCCAAATCAGTAGCGTGAACACTTTACCAGTTTATTTAAATATCCATCTGGCATCTCTGACAAAGTTCTCCAGCCTGCTCACCCAGGAGCAGCTGGCAGCAAAATAGCACAAAATCTTGTTTCTGTCCTGTAAATATCCTGTAAATACCACAGAGAAGGACAGCAGGCGTTCGTGGTGCTTCTGCTGGAGAAGCTGGTCGGAAAGCACCACCTGGGCCTGGCAAAGGCACCACCATTGACAGCCGTCAAGGACAAGGTG
This sequence comes from Psittacula echo, assembly GCF_963264785.1. NCBI lineage: Eukaryota > Metazoa > Chordata > Aves > Psittaciformes > Psittacidae > Psittacula > Psittacula echo. The sequence goes on from NC_137735.1 coordinate 65,043,728, forward strand.
ATTCCTCACAGGTTCTAGAATGCAGAGACCCAACTCAACAGAAAGAATAGAGCTCATGCTTTGGAAACTGGTGTAATCATTCGCTTCTTGCAGGAAAAAAGAAACTTCTATGTTTGCTGAAACAGTGGTTAGCAGGCCCAGAGGTTTGGTTTGGTTGGGGTGAGGAACAGTTAATGCAACTTTGCAGCAAAAGACATCTCAGAAAATCTGAGAATAAAGGCCTGTACATTGTCTTTGTCAAGTAAACCAAAGCTTGTAATACCATTAATCTCCAGGGTTTCTTCTGGCTTCAGCAAAATTCAGCTGTTAGGGCAAGTTCTTGAATTGGCAACTCTGGAGAGTGTTTTCCATCAAGGCAGAACATTGCAGCTTTTTGTTGTTGGAAGGGCACGAAGCAAGGCTTCGTCCCCACCTTGATCTGCCTTGGTATTTTGTAGACAGAGCTGCTTCTTGACATTTCTGGAGTCTGCAATAGAGAAAACTGCATGCCATGTTACAGGATTGGGGGAATTTTCAACTTTCAGTGATTTTTGCATCAAATCCAAGGTGACACAGCTGATTACCTGCGGCCTCCTCTCTGCCAGCAACTGCAGTTGGTTCCCAAATGCTTTAGAGCCAGGAGGGGCTGAATCTCCAAGATATTTTGCCAAACAGCTTGGCCTGAGCACGTCTGTGAGGGAAACAGGTCCTTCTTCAGCCTCACTCTACTAGAAAATGTGCATATTGGCAGCGCAGGCTTGACACTTGTAGGCAATTTCTGCTACTTCTGCAGCAAGTTGCCTGAGCATTGCACTTGACAAGAGTCACAAAAAAGGATAACAAAAGGCAGAGCAGTATTTGTGAGATTAAAGCAGTATTTCTGGAATGAAAGAAGCTCTGAACTTCAAACAAGTGCTTGGTATGCATTTACTTTTATTAATGTTCCTGTGTATGACTGTGAAATTTGGATAACAGCCTTGTTTCTTCCGAGCATTAACTGGTTCCTTTTGGATGGTCTTTTAGTCCTTGCTGGTATAAAAGGCCTGGAAAAGGTTTTAGATGTTTAGGTTCTTGCAAGTGTTTTCAAATACTCGTCTTAGAAACACTGTTTTAGTCAATACGGGAGAGCAGATAGAGATCTTCTAAGAGTAGGATAGACGGCGTGCTGCCCGAAGCTGCTTTCTGTGGACTCGTGGAAATCGGAATGACTCTGAGGCAAGTCTAGGAAATACTGCAAGGATGTGTTGAAGGGAAGTCTACATCTGTAGTCTAAAACCACACAAAAGACAATGACACTATTTACTGTGGTCAGGCTTTTGCAGATTCAATAACTAGACTTCTATAGGTTTATGCGAAACTAGAATGTGTTACGGGAGAAAGCAAGGAAAACAAAAATATGTGAATCAGATGGGTATCTAGCTGTTAATGTGCTGCAAAAATGGGGTTCATTTCTTGCCAATTTAAGATAAAAAAAAAAAAAAGCCAATTCTTCCTTCACAGAATAGTAGGATTTAATTCACCATCCACCATCATAATGGCAGCTCTTCTGCCAGAAGCGCACAGAAAAACTTCGGGTATGCATAGGTAATGGTGATAGCACCATGTCTTATGTGCAGTGTGATGTTACCTGCCATCTTGTGTGTGCTATTTTTAGAGGAAGTTGATACTTTTGCTTCAGAAATTCTGAATTATAAGAAAGAGTGTGAGAGAAAGCAGTATCCAGTCCATTTAGGCCCAAGTCTTCTGCTCCCTTTGACCAAGGAGCAGGGTTTCCACTGTGTGTTCACGGTGAAGAGCTGTGGGCTGTGGTAATGGCACCGCAACTACCTGTGAGCTTAGTTCAGATGAGCTGGGACAGAGGCTGCTAACAAGATCTGTAATGGCTGGTTTCTCTGATGATAAATTAGTTTTGAGTGAACCAAATCAAACATTCACTTCTGTCATAAAGTGGGACTCCTGGCGTGTTTCCCTGGAAAGGACAGGATGGTCTGAGGGAGTATGTGTGAGCATCCAAAGCTTTAAAGCAATGGTAGCTGTTGAAGCACTTTTTGCTATCAAGTCCTTGGTTATGGTAGTAAGACCCTAGGTTGAGCCTAAGGAAAATAAGTTTTATGTAACTGTGAGTTCTTGCCTAATAAGTTTTGAATGTCAGCCAACTTCAGCAAGATTTTACAGTAGGTAGCTATTACCTCTCTCAATTTTTGCTGTTATCTCTTACCGTTTCCATTAAAATAAGTGACTAAATGAAAAAGAGGCACCCAATTAGTGCCCCCACTAGAGGAAAGGTGATAGTTCGCAGTTTTGCAAGTGGGAAGGAGGAAGCCTTAGGATGAACAGTTTCGTTATTCCTGCTCCCGAATAACAGCTTAATTTAAAAGAATAGTAAAACTGTTTTCATGTATGTTGGGCTCAGCCCTTGCTCTATTTGGTGTAAGTTTATTGGGAATACAGAAAGCAGATATGGAAGTAAGAAGAAGTTGTAGGTCTCTTAACGTTTTGTGACTCCAGTGGGCTCCTCTGGCAGGAGGTGCATGGAGTGAAGTGGTCTGAAGCCTGGATGCTTCAAGAGGGGGATTGCAGGGGCTTCTTAGATCCTGCAGCCATGTAATTAAGTTACACTGTGATTGCTACAATGTTCAAAACCATGGGTCCTTAAAACTTACTCTTTGTTGAGTCATCTTCTTTCTTCCTGAAGTGCTTACTCTGCGTATTGTGCATCTGTTTATAACAGGAATAATTTTGGTGGCTACAGGGGGGGATAAAAAAAAAAAAAAAAAAAAAAAAAAGGAAAAAAGCTGATTGTTTTAGAATAGGCAGAAATTCAAGGCCAGGCTGGATGGGGATTTGAGCAACTTGGTCTTGTGGAAGGTGTCCATTGACCATGGCAGTGGGTTTTGGAACCAGATGATCTTTAAGGTCCCTTCCAACCCACACCATTCTGTGATTCTATGAAATTGCTTAATGGAGCAAAGAATGTGTGTCATCAGGTTCTTTCTGCTTGGTTTTAATTGCACTCTGTGTGGAACTTGTGTCAGTGAGTGGTATTTTGGCTTAACAATGAATGTAAATATCCTGGTCCTTGCTATAGAAAATTGAAAATCTGTGCCACAGACAGGCTGCATAAATGAGATCTGGGGAGTGATCACTTAGCAAGTAATAATGTTTGCTCACGCTGCTGTACACCTTGATTACTATGTAAATTGTGTAAATTTATGCATAAGCACATAATTATACACACTCAACTGTCAGTTTGCCTCTAGAATAACTTGCTTTTGTGCATAAACAGTTAAACATCCTTTTCCTGAAATGGGAGGGATGATGGTATTTTTTTGTTATTACCAGCTCTCATTCCCACTGAAGTTAAATGCAAGCTGCCTTCCAAAATCAAGGCCTGCTATATATTGCAAGAGTTCTGACAGTATGCAGCAAAGGATTTAGGAGAGGAACTGCGGCTGTGTTCGTTGCAGAACATAACTTCCTTGGTCTGTGTTTTGCTTAATACTCTCATTTTCTTTTAGTCTTTGCTATATGGGTTTCAGCTGTTCAGCTAGAAAGAGTGGTAGGTACAGTACTGTGTATCATTAGTATGTGAGCAGTAGAGTGAATTTCAGCTGAATAAAAATGAATTCTTTGACTTGCAATTGTGAACGTTTCTAGTTTGCCTTGACAATCCTGTCAAGACAAATTTGAACTTTGTCAGCAATTGTGATTGCTTGTGGGAGAACTACCAAAAGCCTTTGCTCTAGGTATCAGTCAGTGATTGCAGCCCTCATCTGCTATTTGACCAAAATTTTCCATGGCACTCAGCAGGCTATTACTTGTCACTCTGACATATAATGGAGGGGTATTTTAATTGATTTAAAAGTTAAAATCTATAGTTATTTAATACAGTATAACTGTATTACATGTCAGCAGTTACACTTGCTGTGAAAATAGGGGAAGGGGAATTAAAAGGACTTGGGGTTTGGAATATTTTAAAAATACACACGCAGTTGATTTTACCTTCCACAAGCTATCAATAGAATTTTTATTTAGTTAATGGGAGCTGAGATTTCCTATTACTGTTGATTTTAAAAGGGATTCTTGTATGTTAACTGTATCTTCAAAGGTTCAATAGTACTTGTCGAAAGTCTTCACTGTTGTGCCGAACAATGAACCACTGCATTTTGGCTCTGATGCTGGTTTGTTTTAGGACCTAAGCCATTCCTCTGTCACAATGTCCTGGCGTCTAAAATAGGTACAGTTTTATGCAAATCCAGGGGGTATGTAAAATTAAAAATTGCAAGTCACTCAAGACTGTACATGCAGCATGAGTGCAGTTGGTTCATTTGCTCACATGCAGGTTCTGTATATGCTGGAGTATGAGATCATGTGCTCTGGCTTTTCTAATTGCTCTTGTGGATGCAAGTATGCGCTGTCTTTCTAACTGGGGATGGTAATGATTAGTCCAAGCCATCTTTTACTATGTGTCCATTTCAAACAAACTCTTTTGCAAGAGAGAAGAAAGCTCTACAAAGATGAATGGCTCGCGTCTTCCCCCTGCCCTGCCCTCCATTTGTTTAAATTAGCTTTTTAAGTTAAGAAGAAGACTGGAAAGAGTATCTGCATTCCTTCTACAATAGTAGGATGAAAACCAGGGCTGTTGAATACTCATGAATGTATCTTTTTTTTTGGCCCATACTGCCCTCCATGTGAACTACAGGCAAGGGAAAACAGAGGAACTTGAAGTGTACAAATAAAGGTGGTAATCAACAATATCAACCACCAACAGGAGTGACTGTACTTTACCTTGTAAATATAAAAGTCAGAATCTCTGCAAATTGTCACTATGTGTGGCAGGGATGGGACAAGTGGGAAGTGATGTCTCTGTCTGAACTGGAGCTGCTACTTGCTGTGTTAATATTGTTAATCACGTTTTTTACAAGCGGATAGGAAGCCTGAGAAGGCTGTTTCACGTGTGACAATTCACAGGTTGGATTTGGATCAGAATACTTCCAGAACTTTGATGTTTCTTTCGGTGTATTTTCTGAGAAGGTACCACAGAGCCCTTTACCAGTCATTTTAGACGAAGGACTTACTTGCTAAAGCTATGCAGGGTAGATGTTTGCCTCCTGAAGGTAAGGCAGGAGGAGAGTTGCATAGCTTCTTGTTTGCACTGAAGAGAAGATTGGAGTGTTTTTCATATTTTACCCTGGCTGGTGAATACTCTGTGGAAACATGAGAGAAATGAAAAGCTGGCCTATAGGGAACAGTTCAGCTGAGGAACTTCACAGTGTGCTGGTGAAGACACATAACTTATGAGTTACGTTTGAAAACCAGGTGGTGGAATTGCACACGTAGAACTTAAATCTAGTATGTGATGAGTTTGGGGTTTGTTTTGTGTTTCCAAAGCAACTCTTCATTTGCAGCCTTAGAGTAGCATCTTTATATTAAAGATATCATTTGAAGAAATGATGGCTAGAGAACTTGCTAAGGTTTTGGCAGAAATCCAATTACAGACTGTTGGTAAGCATCCTGACAGACTGAGAGATTGGAAAATGAGTCGTAGGCTAGATGATGTTTGCAGATAGGCACAGGCAGAGTCCACTGAACATGTAATTGGCCAAGCACAGAAGCCACAGTTGGACAAATGAGGGGTTGTTGCACAAGGGCCAGCTTCACCACTGAGAAATAGGCCACATTGAGGTCTGACTGTTATCTTTCCCTGTCCTGTTTTCTGTTTTTCCTTCTTCTGCTTTTTTCTCCTCCCAGAAGCTGACAGGTGTGAATCCCACATCCGTTTGTCTTGTATTGCCTACTCAGTGCAGGCATATTCACCTCACCAACCCTTGCATGTTCCTCAAACATAGAATCATAGGTTGGTTTGAGTTGGAAGGGACCTTAATGATCATCTGGTTCCAACCCCCTGCCACAGGCAGGGGCACCTTCCACTAGAGCAGGTTGCCCAAAGCCTCATCCATTCTGGCCTTGAACACTTCCTTAGATGGGGCATCGTGACTGATTTGATTTTTTCTGATTATACAGTCAAAAGGTATCAAAAGCCCATGAAGGTAATAAGGGGAACAGTAAAGGAGGTAAAAGTGGAAATCACTGTGGCTTTTCCACATTTTAGTTTTAGGAAGATGTTTTATCAGGGCCATGGTGGAAGGTGAAGAGACGAATTTGCGAACTACCCCAGTTCCTGTGTAGTTCCCCGACCTAGAGCTGCAGGAAGCTTCTGGCTGCTTCTATCAAGTAATAATTTCATGCATTAAAACACCGTGAACAGCTTGAATGTCTTAAAATGGAAAAATGTTAGTTAAAATGAAGTCTTCATTATTTCAGATAGTGTTTTTTAGAAGTCACAGAAGATATTTCAAAATAATGTGACTATTTGCCTTTTAAAATATGTGTTCATCAGAGATGGTAAAGTTGGGAGTTCGGCTTTTACTGTATCATGTAAAGCAAGTGCCAAGCTGGAAACTTCCAGCAAAATGTAAAGCACTGTGCCTAACCTTATTAAGGATTATTACCTTTTGATTAATAAGATCATCTTCAGTGAATTATTTCTTTTTCCAACCTTCCTTTTACAAATGCATGCAGAACTCGCTGCATGTAAGATATTTAAGTCTGTTCATGTCAGGAATTTCTCCAATATGCTTGTGGGCTTGAGTCTTATTACGCAGTTCTGCATTGGTAACTCATACCAAATAGTATTGTGAGCTGTCTGTTGCCTTTCATTTTTCCCTATGCCTTGTTTATGAAGTTTAGATTAGTGTGCAGGCTTTTCTACTTCTGTTTTCTGTTCCTATGTGGAATTATAATATAGCATACAACTGGTACTGCTAATACGCTTTCAGCATCCATCCTAATTTTGTCTTGTTGGTTGAGGGGGGCACAAGGGACTTGAAAAGTCAACTGCCATCCTCCCCTTGCATTCCCCCATTGTATTCTTTTAGCTCAAGCAATAATTATACATGTTGCCTTTCGAAGCCTGTGGGATTGCTCTTATGAGTAAAGGTCTGCCATACTGGGGCTTTTATGTGACAAGTTGGAAAATAGCCTTTGTTCCCATGGTAACCTTTTTTTGTGCTTTGGTGCATTTTTTCCCTATGGTTTCATGGTTGCTCTGGAGGTTTTTCTATTGTGGTATTTTAATCCCCAGTAGACTGGGGATGGCAGTTCAGTTTACTTTTTGCTATTATGACACATAATATATATATTATTTATTTGATTATGGAACTCTTGTAAACTTTTTATATTGTGTGGTTAGGGCATTAGTGGTGTGGTGGCTTTCTCTGTAAGCACTCAGAAGATAAAGCAAACACTTTATAATAGGAAACTATGTATGACTGGACCAAGCTGCTTCTGTTATAAACTAACATTTTCTATACAGGCATTATTTCAGGCCTTATGGGGACAAGCAGTTGCCAGACATACAAGGTAGGTTTTTGTCTCTGCAACAGAATGTCATTCCTTAAGGTTGAAGATGGTTAATACTTGGTCTTCAATGTCATTTCAGGTTACTGTAATAAGAGTTTCATAAAATAAAGCTTTCAAGCAAAGGCGAGTATTTTTAGGAGGTGCTTCTTTAGACTCTGAGGGAAGAACTTGAGGAAGTAGTGAGCTTTATTTTGAAAAGTGGAGGCTTTTTAAGGAGACGTTCATATTACTGATAGCATCTCCCTGCTTTGGGCTTCTGTGTATATTTTTCTTCTTTCTTCCTTGTTCAGTTTGTCTTAGAAATCTTCAGTAGCAGAGCAAAATAGTCACACAGTCTTGTCTTGCCTGCAAGTGATAATGATTTCTTGCTGGTGTCCCCACTAGCAGGTGAACCTCCCTTGAATCCCTGCATTCTATGCTGTTTTAAAATACTGCTTAAGAAGAGGGCAGCAGAGCATCCCTGAGTAAACACCACTATGCTCTTGTACAAGAGTGATCAGGATAGATGATTAGTTTACATATTTTCCAGTGGTGGAAGATGATGCTATGCAAAACCATGTTTCCAAAGCTGTCTCTCTTCCCTTTTAGTCATGGCAGGCGATCAGGTGCACGAAAAGAGTTAAATGAACTCCCTGCTCCTACCCCCAATAGACTTTCAATAATTAACTAGATCATTTTCCAGATAAACTGTTTCTGCCTTATCTTGCCATACAGTACATAGCAATTTATAATCAGCAGCACAGATACCAACATTGCATGCATTTAAACTGCACTCATTCTATAAGTAGACCAAATATGAAAAGTTAGAGAGAATGCACTATAAGACTACTGTTGTTCTCTAGCTTCCAAAGTTGAATGTTTGCTCCTGATAGGGAACTCCCTCTATAGGTTGGCCGTTCCATTTCAATAGATAAATATATTTATGTACTAAAAAACATGCAGAACAAGTCAATTTTATTTCCCTGGGGCATTTGGATCTTGGTACATTGTGACAGTAGATAGAGGAGAAAAGTGCGTTGTAGAGGAGTATTAGGAGGGTGTTGAACTTCTCTGATCAGTAAATCAGTGGGTAAAAAGTAGATTTATTTCCCTAGAAGGTAAGTGCTCCTCAGTTTCAGTCCACCAGAACACGGTTTTGTTTACTCTTAAGTTTATATTTTATACTCTTTAGTTTATAGTTTTCTGTAGTCAACAGATTATTTGAAGGTAAAATTTGGATAGCCAGCTACAGTTCCTGCCAAAAGATTTCAGTTGAGAAGGTCAAGGAAAAGTCAAGGCTTACAGTTGGATTGAGGGAAATGCTGGGTCCTGTCAGTATCCACTAAGGTAAATGGGAACTGAAGGAGCTTAGTACACTTGCTTCATTTTGTAAAATCAACATATGCCTTAAGGTTAAATTAAATACAGGAACCTCTTCACTGGTGACTGCAGCACAGGAGAGCCCATCAGCTTCTATTTGCAGAATAAACACTGGAATTTAAATGCTTTTTTTGTGTGAATCTTTTTAGATTTGGAGGGGTTTGGAAGAAATGAGGGAGCCTTTTCTGTTATCAGTGTGCATCAGAGTTTGCTTGTTACCATAATTAAGATGCAGGTATGAAAGTGTGATATATGACCCTTAGGCATTGCTAAATTGAGTAACTTAAGGTGAAAGCTGGAGCTGCTGAGGAAAGAAGTGATCTGATTTCTCGGTTTGTTTTCTCTTAACCATACGTGCTTTAGCTTCTGATTCCTACATGTTTCATCATACTATATATTTCTTAAAAGAAAAACAGAAATTGAAAATACTGGATTAATTTTGTAATCTGTACATTTGTATTAGGGTTGTAGTGTTTAAAGTTCAAACAATTGAAAGTTTTCTGTCTTGGAATAGAATATCTCTGTGCTTAAAAAAGAGCCAAATAATTGAGACTGACCACTAAATTAAATATACTATCACAGCTACTGGATTTTCTGGGGGTTGGTTTGTTTTTTTTTTTTAATTTCTTAAAAATAAACCGTCAAAGTTGTAGGTGGCAAAATGAGTTTGTTTTGGTGAGATACTGGTCCATTGCTTTGAATTACAAGAAATAATACTGGATTGAATGCATTCTTCATCTCATAAACTGAAACAAACCAAATAAAGGTTAATAAACGGTAATCCAAGCAAGAGCTTCTGGATCCTGAAGTTTGGTGCTTTCAAAAGCAACTGATTTATAGCACAAGAAGATGCTATTTTCTACATCATTTTTCTTCCTTAATTTAATTTCCTGAATATTTCACATTGATAATATATTTTTAATGGATGTTTTTCTGTTATCTGTGTTATTCTAGTAGAGAAAAGATGTTAAAGAAAAAATAATAGATCTTTCCTTAACTACATATATTACTTAGACTGATACAGTACTCCAGATGTCAGAGTAAGGGTGCACTGCTTCAGATGTTATCCTTGATGTCTGTCATCCATAATATGCACTAAAGAACACATCTTTCCTAAAATATTTAGAACTTGATCAAGATTTTTGAGCCTTAAAGTTTTTGTTTGGTTTTTCTAAGGTTTAGTCTTGGGAAGAATAATCTTAGCTGGTTTTTAAGGCTGCAGCTTTAAGGGTTGGTAGTGGCCATAAATTCCTATTGTTTTATTCAATACCATTTCTGTAATGTCTGCCTTCATCTCTACAGGAGCAGGGTAGTGCCCTGAGAAGCTCAGCCAGCAGAATTTGCGGCTATGTTATTTTGTAATTTGTATGCCTCTCTGCCGAACATCACAGAGTAAATGTCGCTCTGCCTGCATGCAGGAGTGTTGCTGAGGCTCAGGGGTGGTTTGGTTTCAGTGGTCCTTCCTCAGCTCAGTGTTCGTGATGTCCCATGTGACTGCCTTCTCTTCTGCAAACCTGATAGTTTCATCTGTGCACCTTTTCACTTCTCTGTGCTTTCTTGGTCTGCTGACAAGAAGATTGGTTTATATAGTCTGACATTTAAGAAATACCATTTTCCAGTCTGCTAACTTGCTTTATGCAAAGAGTTACAGGAAAGAGCCAGGGTGCCTTCCTGCAGTGAAACTTCTTAAAAAATTCAGTCTACACAAGGTAAAAATGATACCTTACCCTTGACAATTAAAATCTGGGGGATGATACATGCTTATGGTGGAGGTCATCATCAAAACATCATGGTGTACCGATCAAATAATCTATTGCACAACTGTTGACCATAATAGTATTTTCTAAATAACTAGTAGTTATCTTGGGCAGTGAAATTATTCTTTCTTTGTGAACACATGCAAAAATAATGGGGGTAATCTGAAGGAGGAGATGGTTATGCTGTCTACTGTGATGGCTGAATGAATGATGACTTAAAGAAAGGAGAGCTGTTAGAGAAGTGACCAGTCAATGGAAACAGTTAGATTAGCTGTGGAAACCAGGAAGAATTCAGGGGAGTATTTGGAAGGGGGAAAAAAGCGTAGTTCTAGGGTAGCATAAACTTGGTAATCAGCCTCTTGATTTTAGTGCCTGGTTGCATAGAGTTGTATTGCCCATTCAGTGTGGGAGTTTCTTGTCTCTCTTGGACGGCTTTGACTGGCTTGTGCATTGAGGTTGGTGAGGATCAAGCATGTGGGTGTGTTGCTGCAGTGGCACGACCGGCTCGGCGGCTCTTGATCAACTCTTGGCCGTCTCCTGATCGTCTGAGCTTCCTTGGATGTGAAAGACGGGTCGAGCTCTGGTCTCCATGCTGAGTCGGACCATCCATGTCCTGGTTGTGAAATACCACTGAAATAGACAGCTCTTGTTTTGGGCCCCAGGAAGGTTGGTTTCGGTATCTGTGTGTGCAGAGTTAACTATAATGTTCTCCTGTGCCAGTCCCCAGTAGAAGAGGATTCTCGCTGGAGTTTACACCCCTTCAGAAATGAGGTGAGAGGGTAGAAGAAAGATGCTGGCAGTCTTTGCTTCTTGAATATCCTGATTATTCTTCCTCCTGCAGTGGGTGTTGTTTGATTGTTGGTTTGTTTTGTTGTTGGTTGGTTTTTTTTCTTTTGGTGAAAATACAATGCTCACCTCAACTTCTTTTTACCTTTGTTTTCACATAGCTTGCTTTATTGAGATGTACCCAGGTTCCTTCTGTTTTACTACCAGAAAATTTCTGTATGAAAAAAATCAGTGATGTGAAATTAAAAAGGACTCATCTAGATCTCATAAAAGTGCTGGGAACAAATGAATTTGGGATTCATACTGTGGCTTATGCTTCTTTGGAGTGCTTCATTTTATCATCAGAGAAGCGTCGTTTGTTTAAACTGTGCTCCTATATGACATCTGGTTTGAAAAGTATAATAACCTGTATAATCAGCTTCTAAAATGCTAGATTATCTGTGGGTTTATTGACTCTTCTTTACAAAATCTGTTATTTCTAATTAATTCTCCATATAACTATCACTAAAGCTAACTCTCAGAGACACAAATGAGTTTGATGGCAGTGGCTAGTCAAGGTCAGCATTTAACTGCCAGCATTCTCACTGCTGAGGATAATAAATCAGGCTTATTCCTAATCACATACCCTACAATGTGACAAATGTTAGTGGAGCCATCTAAACAACCATTTTACAAATCATTTTGAAGATACATTTGGCGTTGTTAAACTGCTCTATGCTGCCCTTGGCTGTAAAAGCATTGTGATAAAATATATATGCTCTGCTAGATCTCTGTATTTGAATCCTGCAGAGTGTGAGTGTGTATGGGGGCGTGTGTTTGCTTTTTCCCCCCCCTTTGTGTTGGAAATAATGAGAGAGGCGTGAAAATAATAACACCTAACCAGCCTACGGAAACCACTGGCTTCTGAAAGCAGTGATGAGTAGCCAGCTCTGTGGCGCTATTTCATGTTTCCTGTGTTTGCAGTTAGAAGTTTATATTGAGAGTAGGTTGCTGCCTGCAAGAAATTTTCTGGGTCAGCAATAGTCCATTGTGTCAAAGTTTAAAAAAGCCCTGTTAAATATCAGAGCAATAGTTGTTAGGCTCTAATATGGATTTGGGCAAATGTTTAAACAGTGTTTTCACTTGGTCTAAAGTTTAAGACTCAATCTGCTGTGGCCCACAGAAGCCATTAGATTTAGCATGTCATTTAAATAGGTATTTGAAGCAGGCTGGTTGCTTTCCAGAGACACAGTTGTAAAGTTCCTCATCTTTATTCTTTTTATTTATTTTTTTTTTTTATGGTATCCATTTATATTTTGACCAGCTCTTGTATTTTTCAAAAGAGAGAACAATTTATTACCTAAATAATCTGGGTTATTGTAACTAAACTGCTCATCTGGAGCAAAAAATCAAACTGAGCTTAACAAAAAAAAAGAAAAAAACAAAAAAAATACCAACCAAACAAACAAAAACCAACCAACCAACCAAACAAACAAAAAAAAAAAAAAAAAAAAAAAAAAAACAAAAAAAAGAAATACAACCTAAAATGAAATTAATATATATGTCTGTTATAATCAACTGAATTTAACACTTTGGTTTTACCTGTTAAGTGTTAACCTGTCTCCACCTTTTCCCACATACCAGTTTACATTAGGATTACTTGTTAGAAATTTATGGGATATTTCTGTGGAAAATTAATGAAAAGGGAAATATTTACCTTGGAGCATGCATGAAAAGCACTTTCAAAGTGGGCCCTTTTTAATATAGTGTTTCTCCCTATAAACATATCATAGGTTATAGAGTTATTCTGATTAATTAAATATTTGGTTTAATAGAAGTGATGAATAAATAAAGTGTGTTTCTATGTCATAAACACTGGGTATCTGGCCTTGAAATGAGGGCAGAGTAGTTTTGTCACCAGTCAGATCGTAATGCTGATCTTGTTCACCATGGTCAACGCACTAGGAAAGGAATGACAGCCTGAATGCAGGAGAGATTCAGGAGAAAAAAGTGTGACCATCCATGTGTGCCTTGCTGAGAAAGAAAAGCTTCTCAAAAATACAAAATAAAGGGAGAGTGTGACTTAATCTGAAGTTTAGCAATATGATTTCAGCATCTTTTTTTGGACTCAGCCTTTTATTATTATTTGCAAGTATGTACAATTACCACTTTACCTTTGCATGAGGTAACATAACAGCATTTGAATTGGTAAATGCTTTGGTGTAGCATGGGTGAAAGAGAACATAAGAGGTGTTAAAAACAAGCCAAAAATTGTTCATTTGAAGACATAGCTAGAGCTGGCACAAGTTGGAGGAGGTTTAAGTACCAACAGCTAATATTAATGTTTCTTTGCAATAGAGTATTTGAGAATTGCTCCATGTTGGATACCTCTGTTAAGAATGAAAATACCTCATTTGTGTTTTAAGCTATTCCACTTTAAAACTGATTAAAAGGATGTATGGGGAGTTAATTGAATTTTATTCCAGAATGTTAAGTTTCCACCTGTGATGCTGTGGTTGAGTAGTTGAATACATGCTCTGTATTCAAGCTGTACCTTCATCTTTCAGCTATAGTCAAGCCCTTCATTTAGAGAAGCACTGTATAAAATATGCTACAGATTATGTCTTAGGTAGGCATTTAATAATAGTTGTGGATCAGCTGGTGTCTCAATGTGTCTTTACTGTCTTTTTTTACCCAATAATTCTGTGTAAGTGAAATTTTGTAGGGTAGCTTGTATCTAAAAAAAGGGTCTCCCACCTTCTGCAAATCCTACATGACAATTTTCAACCAAAAATAATACGTACTTATATATATAATGTAGAAGGAGAGTTTGAGCATGCATATATATGTGTGTGTGTGTGTATATATATATCTATAAAGAAATAAAAAACCACACAAACACACATATCCTGGAAACCTCCATTTCTTCACAGGAAGAGCTCTCTAACAGAATTACCTTTTTACCTTTTTTAGATATTAAATAAAAATACACTGACCTTTTTCAGGGTAGAAAGACTAGGAAATTTTTTGCTAGTCTTATAAAGAAATGGGAACATGCAGCATCAAAATTAAAAATGCCCTAAAAGATTTTGGGGGCATGTTATAATTGAAATGTTTCCCTTCCCAGACAAAATACTGCTGTTTGCAATGAAAAGGCAAAAAAAGGAAAAAAAAAGGAGAAAAGAAAAGAAAAAAAAGAATTTTCAAGGAGCTAGTTTATTTTTTTCCAGATTATTGACATTTTCTCTAGAAAACAGACACCTTTTGAAGAATTCTGTTTAATGAGAGGCTTCATGTTTTTCGTGGAGTATGAAATATGCTTGAGGGAGAAAGTCACGTTTGTTACCTGAACAAATCTGAATGCAGAGCTGAATACCAGCAGAGTCTCAGCAAATCCTGAAGAAGGTACCATCCCTTAGGGGTAGATTAATGCAGAGTGCATAGGTATGACAGTGACTTGAGCATACAGAACTTACTTTAACATAGATTTGATGAGGCTTTCCTTTGTCTTTCTAACAGATGAGCTAATGCCATCACCTAGCAATTATCAAGTAGTGTGATGTTATGTAATGAAAGTATAAATAGCATGACGACTAAAACTAGTAAATCTAACAGACTAGGGAGCAGACGAGCAGGAACACTATTTGGAGCATTTTGATTAGCATCTGAATGCTGTCATTTAAGAAGACATTTAGATTTGATGTTACAGTAAAGCTGCAGGCCAGGAGAGTTGCAGTCCTTGATCTGGAGTGACATTCGTGCTGTGCCCCTGGATAAGTCACTTGGCCTCTGTATACCTCTTTAAAGGAAGATAGAAAACTTGAAAAAGGCAAAGCGTGCGTACTTGAAATTTCTGAGGCAGGCTGGTTTTATCTTATGTTTGAATTAAGGCTACCTGTGAACTTTGTTTCCCAATAACTGACCGACAAGTAGCCTGTGACCCGCAATATGAACGATCA
Organism: Psittacula echo; assembly: GCF_963264785.1. NCBI lineage: Eukaryota > Metazoa > Chordata > Aves > Psittaciformes > Psittacidae > Psittacula > Psittacula echo. The sequence continues at coordinate 65,058,969 of NC_137735.1, forward strand.
GATTATTTCACCACTGGTGTAAAGTCTCTTAAGGTTGTTTTTGTAAATGTTTGGTAGCATTTAGAGAGATAACGTGAAGAAATGCAAGAGGTCACATTTACCTGGAGAAGAGAGGCTGTGTGGAAGGAAAGACTCCAGAGGCGTGGGAGGAATCCAAAGCTTTCACCTCCTTCAGTATCTGGCACGTTTCTCTAAACGTGCTGGTTACATTAAGGTGGCATTTCCATTTCCTGGGGGAAGAAGGGAGGGAGGAGACTTGCTGCATCATGAAATAGGACTTGTTTATGAAGAGTGCTGTCTCTTAGTGTTGCCAGTGGAAAATACTTCCTAAAGATACCTTTGGAGAGTCATGGTTTAAGGAGACCCAACAACAGAAATGCCCTGCCTTTTAAAAAGGTGGTAGATGGTTGAAGCTGGGTTTGCAAGATGCATCAGTCTGCGGTCATAGCATTATAGAATGGTTAGAGTTGGAAAGGACCCTGAAGATCATTCAGTTCAAGCCCCCAGGCATGGGGCAGCCATAGCTTCTCTGGGCAACCTGTGCCAGTGTCTCACCACTCTCAGTAAAGAATTTTTTCCTCATGTCTAATCTAAACCTCCCCTCTGTCAGCTTGAAACCATTCCCCTTTTTCCTATCCCTACATGCCCGTGTAAAAAGTCCCTGTCTAAATTTCCTGTAGGCCTCCTTTAGGTATTGGAAGACTATTATAAGGTCTCCCATGAGTTTCTCTTCCACAGGCTGAACAAACTCAACTCTCTCAGCCTGTCTTCGAAGGAGATGTGAATAATGGTCTTCAAAACACATTCATTAATGCTTTTGTTCAGTTGAAGAGTTGAAAGCCCGACTTCTTAATTATCATCATTAAAGACCTTTGGTGAGAATAAAATAATGTACAGTTAATGTCTGGTGGTACACTTACCTGTCAATAACAAGTTGGATTCAATACTTTGGGATGGTTTCTGAATCTCTGATGCTGCTGTTTTGGTACCTACAGTCATATGGAAGGGTCTTCTGCACTTGCAGAATGTAAAAAGGCTTCAAAACTACTTTGGAAGTAAGCTTTTAAATTACAGAAATATTATACCACTGCAATGGTAAGCAGGAATGCAGGCAGGAAAGTGCTGTACTACTTCATAAAGTGGTCTTTGCGGTTTTATTACAGGTCTTCCTTAGCTGTAAAGGCTTTAAACAGACAAGCAAACAGAAAGAAAATTTATAGCTATCAGATAGCTGTCAGAGTGGTTTGTTTATTTGTTGTTTATTTTCAGTTTTAATCATCTGCTACCCATAAATTCCACTGTTCTTGTGGTAACTTCTTACATTAACATCGATATATTATGGGTGTCTTAAACAGACAATAAAAATATTGCGCTTACTAATTAAAGCAGTTCATGTATTCAGCCAGGCGCTGCCAGAAAGAGTTGTGGTTGCCTAATTGTAAGGTGCCTTAAGCAATATACCTGTTGCAAATTCTTAGTTGAACTTTGCAGTATGGCCAGTGTGATTTGAAATATTCATAGCTGTTTTGTTTGTTTTGGTTTGGTTTGTTTTTACTGCAGCTCTTCGTTGAGAAGTGTATCAACTGGATCTTCAAGACCTTCCAAAGTGTGTTTGGTATGCGGAGATGAGGCATCTGGATGTCATTATGGGGTGGTTACATGTGGCAGCTGTAAAGTTTTTTTCAAGAGGGCAGTAGAAGGTAAGAAAACATGAAAGTAAAAACATCAGCAAAAAAGAAAAGGCAAAATATGTGCAGGTTTGGTGATTTTTAATAGAAATACATGCACGCATACATGGACCTATGTTTTCCTTTGTGTTCTCTGCTGTTGATAAAGTTGTGTGGTGTTAATCTGGACAAAAAAAAAAAAAAAAAAGAAAAATAAACCTTGAATGAACTCCAATTACATATGATATAATTTATGTAGAATATTCCAGGGTGTTTTGCAGCGTGCACCTTCTAAAGGATCCGTTGGTTTGCTTCATGGCACTGCTGAGTCCTGTGGCTTCTATCCCATCCAAGTGGTGCTTTTTTTTTTTTCATTTTTAATGGGCACAGATACAATTGATGTAAACATACTCTTGCATCTCCTGTACTGGCGGATGAATATGGTTGTCTCATGCATTGGCAGCCTTATATGACAGTACAACCCACTCAGGTCAGTTGTCTCCCTGTGGATACCTCCAGGGCTTTCTACTCAGTAGCGCATCTGCTTTGTCTTTCAGCAAAAGAGAAGTGCTAGATTGGAGGGGAAGCAGGAATTGATTATGGCGCTTTTCTTAGATACTTTCTTCATTAAGGACTAGGACTGTATTTTCATGAGGACTATATTTTGATAGATTTATCATCACAGGAGCATTTTGCTGACATCTCCCTGGTTTATGTTAATTATGGTATAGCTAGTCTTTCCTGAAGTCTCAATAGGAAGAAGTTACTGAAAAAGTGAAAAGAACACTGAGTGCTACAGGACCTCTGATACGTGTTGCCTGTCTGTGACTTGGGTTTCCAGGATAAAAGAAAGTGTTTGTGTACAGACTTTGTAAGCAACTTCTTCAAGTGATGAAAATAAAGTTTTTAATACCTGATAAAGCACAAGTGTTCATGGCATGCAAAGAACATAAATACTGTATAGGTTTTTATAAATCTTTGCTGATGAGTAGATGTTCTTGCAACCACTGAGGAAGAAGGCAATACCTTCTTACTGATTTATTTTACATGAAGAAAAACCTAGAAGGAAGAAATCAGACTTTTAATATGGTGTCCAGCTTGAGCACTGAGGATTGAGGCAGTGTGTGATATGATTAATTTTTTCTGTGATCAACAAATCTGCTGCTGATGGCAATAAGGATTTAGCTCTTTGTTAAATAGACCTGCAGGGCTTGTGTGTCATTGAAGTCAAGACCTCATGTAGTATCTATCTATCTATCTATCTATCTATCTATCTATCTATCTATCTATCTATCATCAAAAGTGTCAGTCTAGTTGAAATTAACTTCACAAAGTTGTAACGACATGGAAAATGTTTCCCCCTTGTGAAACCATTTTCTTCTACTGTTGTGCGATAGCTGACCTGAATGCCTTCATTCCCTAGCTGCTGCTTTGAGTTTTTAGTTGCTTAATGTAGCACATGAAGTGGAGCTGGAAAACCTTACTTATTTTCACTCAGTGATTTACTCCATGTGCTTCCATGCCATATATGGATCCATGTTTATCATGCTGCTCCCTTTTGATGTCCTTTTTGATATAACCTGGTGCAAATCCCTATCCAACTTTATAGGAGTTTATGAAAAATTGCCAAGGATTCCCTTTAGGAGTTGACAAAGTAGCAAGACTATGTTTCCAAGCCTCAGAAACCAAAATTATTAGGAAAGTATTACTCTCTAATCAGGCATAGAAATGTTGTTATTAAAAGTTATCAGTAATTACTGAAAGTTTACAAGGTAATTTAAAAAAAAAAAAAAAAAAAGACGGAGCAACCCTGTCATCCCTAAAAATTGAAGATAGGGATTTTAAATTAACTTAAAATACTTTTTTTTTTTTTTTTTTTAGAATTATTACATTAACATGTATGTTCCTACCAGTGGGATGTGAGCACTGTCTAGACTTCTGCTTGGTATGCACATGACTGTGAACTCTTGATGCTCCCAGTAGCATTGTTGTTACGCAAACACCGAAAATTTGGCTTGTACTTTCCTGTTTTTATATATACACACATACATATTTATACACACACATATATTTGTGTGTGTGTGTATACATATATATGCATAAAAGTAAATTGTAGAGTATTAGCCACAAAGGAAATAACAAAACCATAATATACATTTTGGCTCCAAACAGCCTGAAACTATCCGTGTGACTGAAAACTTGCGTAGGTAGTTTTGTAACAAAAACCTTACGTTAGGGTTGTCATAATTTTTTTAGCCAGGTACATAACCAATGAAACAGCCCATCTTGAGGTTCCCTAGTTTAAATAAAATACTTGTAGTAATGTAATCCGTATCGTATGTTCAGGAGGATTTTGTCTTGAAAACTATGGTAGTTCAATGCATGGTATAAGTAAAAAATAAATCAAAGTGGAAGAACTTTCTACAAAGGTAAAAGAACTTCTACCTTTAACGTAGATCCTAGGCATACCTGTCTGCTCTGAGCTAAAGCTGTGTTCCTTACTTAAGTGCTTGCATTCTTGTCTTTGTTGCAAAGAAAACGGTAAACCTCCCTCTGTGAACACAGAAACAACTTTCTGGAGAATTTATAAATACAGTAGCTAATTTGAGTAAACCTGAATTGTTTCCTCTCTAAGAGATTGTATTAAAAGAACAAAAGATAACACTCAAGTTTCATTCACAGTTTCCATGAAATCATGTGTGTAGACTTTTAAAAGGTTTAATTATGTTTTTCCAGTTACATTTTACACACTTTAGATGTGTGTGCATGTGCACACACACACACACGTATTTCTTACTAGTTCCACTAAACAGTGTTCCAGTAGAAAAGTGTCAGGAGAAATTACGTTCTTTCAGAAATGGCCTCATGTTCCAATTGTTATAAAATATGGTAGGTACTGCTGGTGCTATTTGAACAGAACCACAGAATGGCTGAGTTTGGAAGGAACTTTTGGAGATAACCTGTTCCAACCCCACTACTCAAGCAGGGCCACTTAGAGCTGGTTGCCCAGGACCATGTCCAGATGGCTTTCGAATATCTCAAAGGATGGAGGCTCCACAACTTCTCTGGGCAACCTCTGGCAGTGATTGGTCATCCTCACAGTAAAAGAAGTCCTTTTTGGTGTTCAGACAGACCACCCCTGTGTTTCAGTTTGTGCCCCCTTTGCACAGAGCAACTCTTCCTTGGAGGGGAAGAGGCTTTTGGTCATGAATTTCTACCGACTAAATGAAAGACTTGATTAGTTTAATTTTAAAAGTTCTGTACTGATAGTCTGTCAGAAGATATGGTGGTATGGAAATCATGGGCAAGAGTAACTGGTGTTCAGGTGGAAGGCCAAGAACAGGTGCTCCAGTTGAGCATGTCCCTGCTTATTGCAGGGAGATTGGACTTGATGACCTTTAGAGATGCTTTCCAACCCAAATTATTCTGTGATTCTATGAAGTGGGGAGACAAATTGTGTCAAAAAGCATGGGAACATAGAGAAAGGGAATTTTGAGCAAGGAACCACTGCACACCACCTATCTTTTTGGTTCTCTGCTAGAATTGCTAATGTTGTCAGCCTGCCTTGAACAGCTTTAGAGTGCCAGTTCCTTTGCGCTTCTGTGAATACTATAAAACAGAGAGATTATAACAGCAGAGAACAACTGTGTTGAAATTTAAAAACAAGAAACTACACAACAACAAAGAGACTAAAGCTTGCATTTCCAATTATAAATCTGGTAATTATATTCCCAGTGAATCTTATTTTGGAGACTTGCAGAAAATGTCTAATGAATTTATGAGAAGGAGAGCTGTAGACCAGAAAAATATTGAAATGGGTTTATTGGTGAAATTTCAAAGGTAATTTCAGCTGGAATTCATTACAGGGATGTAAATTACTGAAGTGAAAAATTCTGGTATCGAGTGAGCATGAATTTTTTGCTGACTGATTTGATGAACAGGAGTCTGATATGAAAAATGTGATTGTGTCATTAATATAAATTTGATCTGCCTTGCAAACACCATAATCCAATAACCATGAAAGTGTTGATAAATGGTGCTACTGCAAAACTTAAAAGACATTTGTATTTATGATACTTTTTTTACCTAGGATAACTATATTGTACGAATTTTTAAATTATGGATATGGCCAATCATGAAGTTGTTTAGTCTGTGATCGTTAGTAGAGTCATATGCTGAAAATACACTGTACTGTGAGGGAATCTAAAGCACCTGGCCACTCTTGTCTTCTCTTTTTCCACTGAACCAGCTTTCTCTGAGTAACAGGCTTAAAGTCAGAAATCACAGCTGTTCCTGTGTATGCTTTGCATTTTTAGTCTTCTTTGTTCAAGTTCCAGACAAGTATGAGGTAATCTGTCCTAAATCAAAATTTATATCGCTTCTTAAGTTGCTAATCTTTCATTCTTCTTTTGGCTTGAAGGTAAGAAAAAAGGAAGGCATTTTATCATCTCCAAATAGTGCTAAAGACTACAACAAAAATCACCATCTTCAAGTTATTTTGCATATTTGCTGGGAGATTTTTAGCTACTTAAAATGGAAGAATTAACAAGTTATATTGTTATATAGTTATATAGCCATCAGGAAGCTTGTCTTTTTCTTAAATACAAATGTGTGATGGTCAGTAAATTTCAGATTTTGCTGCTGATATCTGTTCCAGGTTTACCTGGAATCGAGTTCTACTATTTTATATCAGAAACGCAGATGTTTCATCACCTCTGAAGTAGAAGCACAGTCACAGCAACAGAAGTTTTTAAGGTTGCATTCCTTTTTCACCTGAACTTTTGTTATTTGCCTATTTAAAGTCAGGGTAATTTTGGCCAAAGGAAATCTTTGAAAGCCTAATCTGATGCTGTCTTACTTAAGTGGCCTCCTGCATATTGCAAATGTGCTGTGCACCTCAACAAGCAGCCTAGTAACAAAGAAATCCTGCTTCTGCTATGTGTTTTAACAGCAGGTTATCCAAGGTTCTGCTTCAGTAGTGGAAGGGATGAAATTTCTTGTGTAGCAATCTGTAGGGACTCAGCACAGCTGTGGGAACTGAGCTTACCTCAAAGATAAGGTCATGGAAGGGAAGTGCTGTTCTTCATTCTCCCTTTGTGCCAGACTGCTCTGAAAACACAGAAACAAACCAACCCGGGCTGCAAGATCAAGGGTCCAACCCACCAGTCACCTGGGGTGACTCTCAGTCTGCCTTGCCAGACACTGAGGATGACGGCTTTGCTGTAGCAAAAGGGATGCAACAGCCTTCCAGAGACTGATCATTACATGAAGGATTGCAAGCTATTGGCAGCCTGAAAATTCCGTGGTAGATAAATTCAGTTCTTTGGCAAGCAGAGGCACCGTGCAACTCTTTAGTAATGGGCCAGATACATAATATCCCAGGGGAGAAGTGATAATGTTATGCATAACATGTTTCAGAAGCAGGTAGTCTTTCTATGTTTTTCCCGTGCACTGTAAGTGAAAGAGCTTCCCAAGGTTCTGCACCCCCAAGTAGAAAACAGAGAAACTAAAGCCTCTGTGTGTGCCTTGTAAATATTTTCATTTGAACTGGGGAGGAGAAATAATCAAGATATGAGAATTTAAATGCTGGTATGCATAGCTTTAGAATAATTAGCTTAATCGGCATACCTTAATCTTTTATAAAATACTACCAGTTAACAGGAAAGTTTACCTTGTTGATCACTTTCTTATGCTTTAGAAGCTGCATTTGATACATTATAGGAAGGCATTTTCCACACCATTTTGTAGTGTGTGCACCCATGAATTTTGTAGGTCTGTATTTCTAGAATTAATTATACATACAGTTCTTCACTCTCCACTCTTCTGTTCATTCACTGTAATGGAATCAGTGTTTTTCCATCACAGGCTGCAATTTTCCTGTTACCCACTTTCATAAGGTCAGCGGCCTCTCTAAATTCGACATCACTCAGTATAGATGTCCATATGTTTTCAAAGAAATTTCTATGTAAGATTTGAAGTTGACTCTGTTCCTGACCTGTTGCAAGAATCTGTTTTACAACCTATCAAACAGAAATATTAGGTGAAGAGCAAGCAGATGGGTGATCTGCTGAGGGCAAGTGAGCTGGTCAAATTCGTGTAGCAGCTGCTACTCTTACTTGATATGCTATGGTTAATAGGTGTAAAATAAAATTTAAATAATTAAGTCGTTGTAGGTTTGTAGCTGCCACCAGCCTTCCATGCTTTCAGAGATATAAAAAAGATTTTTCCTGGTTTTTGCTCTGGCAGGCAGTATTGCTCAGAGAAATGAAGACTTTACTCCTGCTCCTAGTTGACTTTAGTTACTAGGAACTTGAAGTTCAGGAAGCTGGTAGGACAAAGGAACCAGAAAGTTTTGCACCCCATAAAGGAGGGAAAAAACCAAGCAGCAGCAAGTGTGACACAAAAGAAAAGAAAAGATCAATAAAGGATGGAGTATATATTACAACTGAATATTTTAAAGCTGGGGAGAGGTAGAATGGGAGGAGAAGCTTTCCTTGCGGCTCTTGGAATATGTGGTGTGCATGAGAAAATCTGACAAGAATAAATGTTTGATGTCTGTTAAATGTAGATTGCAACACTAATAGAGCAAGTATATCATGGTAGAGTTTCAGAAAGGAGGGGGTAGGTTTGGGAACCATCTAGGTGATATAGTATCTTGGTTTTTAAACAAGTGAAAAATGGGTGAGTTCAGCAGCTGCAGTGCTACAACAGAGAGCTGCATGTTGGTAAATGGCTGGGAATATTGTTTGAAAAAGTATTTTATATGAAGAATGCTAAAAATCTGCATTCATTCCTTTCCAAAAGCATTAATAATTTCTTCCCTTCCTCAAGACTTGCCAACATTTGCAATCTTTTGATTGAAACTTTTATTTACTGTGTAAGCCTGTGTTGCCGTAGAGTGGGAGAGAGGAGTACAAGGATGAGGATTTAAATACAGGCTGCTGTCTAGCCTTGAAAAACACTTGCATGATGCTAGGAGGTCTGAGTGCAACTATTCTTCTCGTGCTCTCTTTTGTCTGTCTTGTTCTTTGTTTTATGAGTTCTAATTTCTAGACTGCTTTATCTATTAAATGATACATTCAGTAGGTGACAGCCAGCCTGCACAAGCACAATATGCATTAAGCAGAACGCATATGCAGTGGTAAGATTGGTTTATCTTAGGTAACAGGCTTCCATCACCACAGATTTAAGCATCACACAGGCTTTCACATGCTTTTCTACATCCTTAGAGGGGGAATTTTGGCATTCTTATGATGTGGTAGGCACTGAGTTGCAGTAACTGTATTTTACTTGTGGTTAGGTGTGTCTTAACTCATCACAGGGATAACATTCTGGTAGATCAGAGTCTTCCTAGAGGTGGGATAGCCCTGTGAATGCATGCTGATTTAAGGTAGCTGCAAATATTTTGGCTAACAAAAGTTCTAATGCCACGGTCATTAGTTTAGTGTTATCTTATATACTTCAACTGACTTTTCTTTAAGAAAGAGTGGATTTTTTCCATATGCTGCACAGGGGAAGGTCAGAAATTAATCTTTCAGGTAATAGTTCCAAAGTGGCTGAGCCACTTGTGTAAAGTAGTTATACGAAATCCCTGTTTTCAGATGCACCAAGTATTTCAATCAAAGAGGAAAGTGTTCACAACATCATGGTACAAATTATGCTGAAAATGCTTATGTGGAACATTGTATACTTCCGGTCACCAGCATGTTAAAGACATTTTGATTTGGAGTCAAGTAAACACATTAGGAGGACTTCTGAAATGATCTGGGGAATAAAAAAATGTGTCTTATGTCAGGTGACTAAATGCTTTTAGCTTTTTTTAGCTTACCCAAAATGAGTCTGAGTTGGGACATGATTGCTGTCTATAAATATTTCACAGTTGAGGAATAGACAACTGAGAGGGAGGAGAATTTATTTTGAACTAAGAACTGTACTGAGATAAGAGCAAATGGGTAAAAATTACATTAGTTAGTTTGATATATTGAGAAGGCTGTAAACCACCAAAAAGAGGGACTTAGAGGGGCACTTTATTGAAAGGAGTCAGGAGGATTTAAGTACCTGCTTTGAAACGGAGTGTAAGAGAACTAGCTGATGTATAATGTGATTTGGTTATCTGTGATAAGTAAAAGGGAAGCTAGAGAGGTCTCTTTTGGTTAATACTGTGTTCTGGTAAGGCTGGAGAGTGCATCTGGCTCCAAAAATGAAGGAAGCAGGAGCAGTAAAAGAGAGGCTGAGCTAACTAATATATTTTTAGGGTATTGCACTTCTAATGATGGTGGATAGCCAGATCTTCCCAGAGATACAGGACTCCAATTTTTAAAAATTGATGTGAAGTGCTCAGATCATGCATAAGGCACAGTTGCTTTGTATTCATACTGGCAGGTAAATGTCTGTCTCCTGCAATGACTTTTTCTCATTTTGAGTTCAGAAAAAAGCTTAGGAGAGTGACGTCCTTTTGAAATAACTCCATCCCATCCAGATAAGCCTCTGCAGGTTCCCCCAAACCCCATCAGGTGACTTCATGCTTGGTCACATTTGCTGGTAATCCCCTTAAGTGAGAGTCTGGTTACTGAGAAATCCCTGGTCATTGAAGTATAATTGGTCTGGCTTCTTGGATGCTGTGCTGCTGGGGTGTTTTTGTAATGCTTAGTATAATACAACTGTAAATGGATAACTAAAGCATGAACAGACATTCAAATGGGAGTTTGCAATTGGACATAAATACATGTACGAGATCTTCTAAATCAAACAGCATAAAGCATCCTTTGTGAGATGCTTTAGGTCCTTACCGCTATGGTACTGCTTCTTAAGAGATTCCACTCCATAAAATGCTGTTACCTTCCTGCTTTGGCAGCCTATCGGAGCAGTATTATAATTTTCACTTCTAGTAGCAAATGGCACTTCCCTTCTACAACCCTCAAGGTTCAGAAAACTTTCAGAGCCTGAAAAGGCTCTTCCAGTCTCAGTTTAGGCAGTTAAGAGCTGAAAGGGGATAATCCTGCAAGGTGCCTTCAACGAAACAATGTTAGAGATAAGGAACTTTGCAGTGTTGTGGCTGAAAGAAATTCTAAATAGATGAAACCTCAAAATAAATGCATAAATACATAAAGCCAGAAACGAAACATCTTTTTGTACCTCCTAATCCCATTTCAAATAAGAGAGTGAGAAAACAGTCTCCACACACACAAAAAAAAATAGGTAAAATGTATGTACAGATCTGTCTGTTATAGACAAGAGGGAACAAGGCATCTGCTAGCATCTCTGATATAAATAGAGTGGGAAAAGGTAATGGCAGATCTCCCATTGCCTTAAAAGAAGCCAGGATTTCAGCCTTTTTTTGCAGCACAGTTTTAGGTTGTTGAAGGTTGGTTGGGAGAGCCTTTGTTAAGTTTAGTCTAGGCTTAGACTGAGGCAGTTTCATTAGGTTTTATAGAAACAGTAATGGCTTGTGGTCAGCTTTGAAGCCCACAGCTCTATTGTTTAAGAAGAGGAAATTCTGTAAGGCAGAATTACTACCTGTTCTCAACCCGTAGAATTGTTGGTGCCATCTCTAATGGTTGAGTTGCCAAATCCAGACCCCTAAATAGGGAATTTGGGTTAGTCCATTCCCACCTCTTTCAAGAGATGGTTATGTGTGGCTTTTGTATACACCTGGTCCACACTAAGAGCCAGCAGAAACAAGTAGGGGTCAGGTGAAAGGCTGCCAGGACCTGCTGACACCATACTGGGGAGCTCCATACCTACTGCAGAACTGACACAGTAACAGCAGAGTGGAATGGCCTTTCCACAAGTACATGAGCTTTCTCTGTGGGGTATATGTCACCTGCAGTTGTGTGATGTAGGCATAGCTGAAGCCTAAAGTCTGTGTTAAGACTGCACGCAGCAGATGAGAGCATGTTCTTGGGATTCACGTGTGCATGTGGTTCCTGTGCAGTAGGGTTTACTGGCGTCCTGTTCACTGGCAGCATGGGAGACCCTTTCTTCTCCCATTTCAGAGTTCAGAGTGGCAGGGCCACCTGAGGCTATTGTGTCCTCTACCACCCATTTCTGCTCCTCTGTATGGGTTCTTTTATTAGGTGTAGTGATGGGCTTCAAGGGGTTTGAGCTTCTTGGAATATTTTTAGCTTGCTATTTTAAAAATTTGTTGGGGAGGGTAAAAAAAAAATCAAGTGTGCAAAATCACAGCTAAATATGAAAATAATGAATGCCAGTGGCCTGTGTGGTCTTTGTTCCTCTGCACCGCATGTAATGATTTCTAATTGAGCCTTAATTACACAATCACATACAACTTCTTCCATTAGACCTCTGCCTTGTTCATTGAACAGATTGGATAACGTTCAATTAATGAACAGCTATTCAATATCTTGTATTCTTCTCATTGCTCAGTGTATGGTCCTGTGCCTTCAACTGCTGATTGCTATTCATCCCTTGCTCAGAATACATAATTACTCATTTCTGACAGAGCTTTTCTGTGGTGCTCATCACTATAATATCTAAGTGCTTCACAAACATTGTTTAATTTACCCTTGAAATACAAGATAGGATGAGTGGTTATTACCCTTGTTTTACAGTCGAGGAGCTAAGGCACAGATGAATCTCAGACATACCCACTGATATAGGGCTTATGATATATGATATTTAGGACCTCAGGGGGCAAAAATACTTGGCCTGTTCTAATGCTTAGTATGTCCAAAGTGCAATTCCCATTGATTTTACTTGCAGCTATCGTCGCTTAAACCACTGCAAATCAGACTCTCGATCTCAAGTTGAATATTCGGGAAAAAAGGAGGATAATTAGTGATTTTTCTTGCTTATTATTATAAAGTAAGTCCATGGAAAAGGAGATGCAGTCCTCTTCTCCAGAATGCAATTCAGCTGCCTCAGGCATTGACTTTCTCTCCCTCTCTTCCTTCTTTAAATCCCTATAATCTTTTATGTACTTTTTTTTCAGTAGCTTGGGAATGTCCGGATTCATCCTATGTCGCAATCCACACTGTCCCCAGGATAAGTTAGAGGTCTGGCAAGGTGGGACTGAGGGTGTAGAAGTAAGACACAATGTAGTTAGAGACTTCGGTTAACCTGTTGTAAAGATCAGAATTCGGGGTTTGAGGTGTTGGGAAGTCTGAGACTTCATAACCTGTTCAGGGACAGCAACAAGAGCAAGATTCCTAGGTGGTGGTCATGCACAGGAAACACTGATGATGGTGGCACTTCCTAAATAGCAACAAGGCGCCTCAAGGTCGTAGAAGCTGTGCCTAAACCGTTTGACTGAAGTATATTTAGGAAGGCAGTAATCTAGCTTCTCTAGTACAAACTGATACTTGCGTTACAGGGAGTTTATGTTATGGATCCTCATATCCATCCTTTCTTACCTTTGTTAACACAGTATACCCCAACATGTTTAATATCTCAGTCAACCTTTACCCTGTATAATTCTTCTGCACAGGTTACTGAAACGCATCATTATGATATGGTTAATTTACCATCTTTTCTGAATATGCTGCAGATATTTTGCAGTATATTTTTTTCTTTTTAGAAGCTACACTTTTCTTTCTGTTGTTTTGTTTCAAGCTTCCTTTTTTAAAACTTCATCTTATACTGGCTATAGCATTTCTTTGGTATGAAAGATATGCCTTAATCACGTCATGACTTTAGGTCTATCAAAGGCTGTGCTAATGTGCGTAAGTTTATGAAAAGTGCACCATTTTATGTGGATTAACTTTGTCCAAGTGAGAAAGTAGTCACAGAATTGGTAAGATTGGGATAGACCTCTGGAGATTATCTAGTCCAACTCTCCTGCTCAGAGCAGCTTGCTCAGCTTTGTATCCAGGTGGGTCCATCTACATATTTTCTTCAGTGGTACACCAGTACTATGACTGGTAATAAGAACAAAAATCTGTAATGGAATTACTGGTTAAGGCAGTAGGTTTTAATGTTTCTTTAAGCTACTCAATGCCTCTTACCTGAAAAAGAGTATCTGAAGAAATTCAAAAGGACTAAATAAATGCCTCAGAAAATAAATGTGAAAGGTTATATTTTAGGAATTTATTCTAGAGATTTAGAACGTAGGCTGACTTTCAAGTCACAGGGTGAGAAAAATACCAAAATGGAAATACCCTCTGCAATAGAAAGACAGATGCATTATTTTAAAACGCAATGTGATGTCCCTGAAACAGAAAACCAGTATTACATTGGTTTTGATGAAAATGGGGTTTCTTTGAAGCTTTTGGTACCGTTCTTGCAAGATGCCATGAAAAGGTTTTGCCAGTTGTGTGCTACTGGCTATTCTGCTAAACAGAGTACTTTGAATACTGTGTAATCTAATGTTTCACACCTTTTCCAGAAAAGGTGTCATTACTGGCAGTGTTCATGCAGTTGTATCAGATTTGTATATCTTGCCTCACTTGCCTTTAGTTCTTTTTGATTCTTGCTGAAAACTGTATACAGAGTAGTGGATTTTTTTCCACTCATTTCCTGTTCATGGCATATTTGCATTCATTTGGGCTACTCCCAGGCATAAGAACTAGAGCGTAGTTCTCTCATTTGTACCCGCCTGTTTATCTTACTTCATCTGGAAATTGGTTTATGTTTCACTCTACTACAGAAAAGGACTGGACTTGATGTTTCATACTTCCTGTTGCAAAGCCCCCTCCCTCGTTTCTTTACATGTAACGAGTAACTAATGTGACTCGTGTAGTGGAAGCAGACATATGGCAAACGGTTCTTGCAACGTCAGAACAGAGATGCTTATTACAGAGCAGGCTGATGGATGATATTAAAAGAGGTAATGTTACTTTCTTAGGGAGAGACTGTATGATACTGCGTGGGAACAGATCAGAACAACCGAGCTGTAACTTTCTAACAGGAGCAATTTAAGCTGCAGTTTGAAGGTTTCTGCGAAGCCTTTTCTTGATTAGGCTAGGAAAACGCTTCTAATTTAAAGCTAAGGCCTGTGGGGAAGAAGAGCAGTAGCCCTGTACTTTCAAAACTTGGGCATTTATGCAAGTTTTCTATAAACATTTTAGGAATCTAACTATATTATTCCATTTCTGAAAGGGCATTTTTTGTCTAGGGTATTTGGCTGTAGATGAGTATTATTATATGTATTTTCAGAGGCTTGTGCTCTAATTTTTTTCTAAGAATAATTATATATTTGGAGCTAAGCATTCAATTATTTATTCATCCATTTTCACCACGTGGACTTAGCAAATGGACTTGTGTTAGCCTATACACCATATCATGCATGCAAATTCCACCCTTAACAATACTGCTTGAAATTATGTAAGTGATAGGTGCTAATTTTCTCTGATACAACAGAATGATAATGATGGACTATTGGGAAAAAATAATAAGTACTTCTTAGCTTGTGTGCGCTGGCATACTAAACTATTCATAAAATTAAAAAAGGGAATGAAAAAACACTAACCTATTTAAAAATGCTGTCTTTTACTTGCAGTCTTTTTAGTAATAACAGGAAGACAGTATCCCTACGGTGACAGAACCATATTCGTGAAGGAAACTATCAGCTCGCACATTCATTTGTTTGGGGGAAGGGTGGTTGTTAATGACTTCACGTGCAAGATACATGCAGTCAGGCAGCTCAGTTCTGATACTGGTTTATAGAGTCCTGAGAACTACAAGTGATATTTCATATCCTCATACTTCTGCAGTGTCATCATGCAGGTACTCTGTGCTGAATGCGGGGCAGCAGGTGTTCTGTCAAGTACAGTAGATATGTGTATATTTTAATACATTGCATACAGCTTTATGAAATTAAGGTGTTGGAAAACAGTGCAACCACTTAGATACAGTGGTCACACCCCTTGTTTCACTTCTGTTTTGTGAAGGAATCTACTGCCATGGAAGAAATTTAGAAGGAATACCTAACAATTATTCCATCTTAATTATTCATTTAAAAGAAGGAAGAGGAAATATGACAAGGATGAAATCTTTCACTGACTGTTGAATAATAGAAGATCACTCATAGAAGGCTTATGAAAAAGTGAAGGACATAAAAGCACAAGCAAAACAGATGCGCTTAAAGTGTTCTGTTATAAGACAGGGCAGGGTTGAACAGCAGAGGTTTCTTGGATGGAATTTGGGTACATTTGCTTACTTGAGCATCCCTTTTTCATTAGAGTTAGTAAATGTTCCAGAAATAGAGAACTGAAGGACAGTATCATCTCTCTACCTTTCATTTCAGTCCTCTATTGCCATTCTCACACTTACTGTATTTTCTGTTACAATTCCACTAAGAACAGGGGAAGTCCTTGTTACTGTCACCATGCTCTATGTGCTTGAAGCCTTCAATAGCAAGCTCACAATGCAAGAATGATAAGTCACCAAGAAAAAAAAGAGGGAAATGCTACATGTGCTTCTATGAGTAAAGGTGCCCACTTAGATTCAGCAGGCAAAGACAGATCTTAAGTATTGCCATATAGTGCAGGTGGGGGTAATCCAGAATCTGGTATGCATGTACATTATGTGGATTATGCAGTCCATAATCAAAAGTCAGTATGCTTGTGAATTTCTTAGATGTCTCACTTGAAGTGAAGATTGTCAACTGAAGAATGGAGGGAAATCCTTAGAATTAAACCGTTTCCATCCAGATGTGGGACAAACTGTTTCAGCTGAAACAGAGGTTTAGAAAGAGAGGGAAGAAAGGCCTATGACATCCAGGAAGGGTCACAGAGCAGGCCAAGATAAAAATGTTTCTCCCATTCCAGACAAGGAGGTAACATATTAAAAGTACCTAGACTAATAGCACCAAGACTAATAAAGGAAGATTAAAGTGGGAGGAGGATACTTGTTCAGAAAAAAATGCCAGTGGTCGCGTCTGTCCTGTCTTTGTCACAGGATGAGCTGGCACGTGCTTAAGTTATGTGAGGAAAAAGTTCTTTACCATGAGGGTGGTGAGGCACTGGAGCAGGTTGCCCAAAGAAGTGGTAAGTGCTCCATCCCTGGCAGCGTTCAAGGCTCATGGGAGGGGGGTTGGAACTAGATGATCTTGAGGTCCTTTCCAACCCTAACTATTCTTTGATTCTGTCTGTTCCTCCTGTGCTTTTACCATGCGCTTTGTATGCTTCCTCGTCCCTCTGGGTCTGATAGGAGAACGGTTTACAAACAGCAAACCCATTTGAGAACATGGGGAATACGTGCAATAATTCAGGTACCGCCAAAATTCAGGCTAAAGGACATAGGGGGCCATGTGGCTGAGTCTGTAAAGGGGTAAGATAGCAAACCTGTCCACAGAGGAGTGCAGTCAAAAAGCACTCTGGGGACAGAGGCCTCAACAGGGTCACCTGCAGCAGTGCAACAGCTGTTCTCTAGCACGTTTTTAGTAGACTGCTCATGAACTTGGTGATAGCTGAAGTCAGTCTGTTGCTTCCCTTTCTTTCTTTAGGATGTAGCCTTCTCAGTTTGTATGTGCAGTGCATGTATTATGTTAATTTACCATTTGGCAAAATTTACTGTATGTTTTAATTTTCATTAATCAGCCTGTCAGGGTGTTTTTTTCCCTTTTATATTTTTTTCCCATGGTATATAAGCATACTGTACCTTTTGTTTCCTGGGAACCCTTGACCCTCGGCAGAACCATGGCTTCTCAGTGCCTGATTAGCTGGGTTAAATTCATTTTGCACAACTATGACTGATGGTCACTTAAAACTGCCAGAAGCCTGCTGTGGGTTTCTCCTCGTGCCTGACCGTATTTGTGAGCAGCGCATTAATCAGCACTCTCTGTCACACTTTCATGCTTAATGATGAGGGTTAACTGACCACTTCCTAGTAATAATGAAAAACAGAGGTCAGCACTCACTGACTGAGCAAAGAGGATCTCTTCCGACTTGTGCTTTTACTCCTTCATCCTCAGGCAGCAACAAATGTGTCCACTCCACCACTTAAAGAATGAACACTTATCTCTAAAGTTCATCTTAATTATAGATCAATCCATGTCACGTGTTTACCCAATCGAAACCATCAAAACCACTGAGCCAGTTACCTAATTAAAGTCAATACAGTCGTATATGCGGGAAAACATGGTTTGATTTAGCAAAGTCTCTTTCAGGAGTGTAGTTCCAGCCATAATGTAATGTATGGACACTGGCACCCAGCTCCAGCTGCCATATAGCAGCCACTGCCTCACATGGAGACCAGTACCCCAAACAGAGGGGTGTCAGCCTTCTTGGAAAGCAGTTTCTCTCAAAAAATGCTAAAAGCTTTGAAAAATGGAATTGTGGGAGTGACAGGCCAGGCTCAATGCGTTTGTAGACTTCTAATGTTTTTTGTCTTACTTTGGCTTCTGTTTCCAATCTGTAGAGATGGTTGTGCCATCTTCTAGGGGAATTGCGCCATCTTCTAGGGGAACTGAGTCTCAGGTTTCCTGTATTCAGCCCTAACAGTATAGAGAGAAATATTCTGTTGACTTTCTGCCCGCAAGTAATTTTCTTCCCGTCTGTTTCTCTTTATCCAGTTACCACACATCTGCATCCCCTGCCCCTTCTGCTTCTGGCCAGCACTCACCTCTGGACCTTTTGTTTCTTCCTTTAGTCATCGGCTTCTGAGCTGTCAGGCTCTCCTGACCATTTCTCTGCCTCCCCGGCTTCTCCAGTATCCTATCACTGACATCTGCCTTCCTTCTCCAATGCTTTTTTGGGGGTGCTTTTCTCCTTCCAAGTCTGCTATCTCCCCAGAACTCCTGTCCTCTCTCTTCATTAAGCTCCTGGTGGTTCCCTTTGCTCCCACAAACTATGCCTTGTTCCTCTTACCTCTAAGCTCTTCTTTTGCTGTGTCTAGAGAGTGGGATGGGGATTTTTTTGCGTGGAGTCACTATGCCAAAGCACCTCCTGGCACATGGAGGAGATGGCTGGAGCACAAGCTCAGCTCAAACCCTCTGCCCTGGTCCACACTCTTTGCACGAGGGAACTTTGGAGGTTGGCAGCCAACCTCTACCAGAACCTTTGCAAATCATATCACGTACAAACTGCAACTTTTCAGTGTTTTATACCGTGATCCGTTATAATTTTAAGTGATAATGTATGAGATGGCAAAAGGCACATCTGTGGTATCAGAGCAGTGATGCTTCAAAGGGTCTGTCTCAAAGTGTGAAGGCTCTTGAGCTTCTCAAATACGTCTGTGAAAAATGTAACATGGGGGAAAACCAACATGTTTCTCCCTACCCTTATTCACAAACTTACTTTGCACTAAGCTTAGTATTTCTAGCTGATACATTCTTACACTTGCAAAATAAAATTCAGCCTGAGGCAGACATCCAGCATGGAAAATTTCAGCCCTATCTGCTAATGTGTGGTAAAGTTATAAGCAATAGAAAATGAGGTCTTAAAATGAGAAGTGTCAGGCAACTTTAACTATATGTAGCCCTACAAGATCTACTGGTGATAATCTGGTTTTTGACAGATTTCATCCAATTTGCAGATTCATTTTTACATATACCGTATGAAAAAAGGGACAAAAAGGACTCTTGGACTTACAGATACCACCTTGTAAGTAGTGAAAGCAATGATCAACCATGCAGTCATTTTACCTTCTGCCAGACTTTAAAACTGTACTGCAGAAAGTCCATTAAAAAAAAATCATAATATAAAATAAAGGCACTGATGCAGTGAAGTGGAGACCTGTTGACTTTGTGCCAGTTCTTCTCTCGGGCTCATAAATCTAAATGTAGGTTGCAGGTAAACGTCTAAAAATATTGCAGAAATTGTAACATAAAGCTTGCCTTACTTGCATAAACAAAAGCCTAGGCTAGCATGCTGTTCAGATATGCATACACAACAGAATTTTAGCCATAAATGCTAACTTGCCAGTACATGCTGCAGAATTCTGTCTTGTTCCAGGTCTCCCCCTTGTGTAGGGTTCTGTTGATCCCCACCCCCCCCCCCCCATTTATGAACTAAAACTGTGTCCAGGTTATTTCTCCAGATTGAAGCTATGAACTTTGCTTTTTTTGGAGCATCAAGAAGTGTTTTTAAGCACAAGCTGGGTGAAGAGGTTTGGGGAGGCAGGTAGGGGCACAAGATTACCTTTAAGATAACATTTCTGAGAGGCCTCACCTACTGGGAGAGGGGCTGGGGAATCCTACATGCCCCAACATGACTGTTGGCCTGGAATGTTGTTTGGTGATTATATAGCAAGCTGCACTCCAGCAGGCTTGTTTGCAGGCTGCCTGCAGCTGGGCTGTGTTTTTCTTATTGCTGTTGTTTTTATGGTTGGTTTTTGGGTTTGTTTTTTTTTAGGCATTTTTGTTTGTTAGTTGTTGCTTTAAAGATTGCATGCCAAACCTGTTCGGCATGGTAATCACCCATTCCCTAGACCAGATTCTGACAGTGTCTACGCAACTTTTAACATGTCTTTTAGTAGAGCCCTGCTGACAGCTCAACGGTTACATAAAATGATGCCTTCCTGAAAATCACTTCCCAGCAATGTCGGTGCATGAGGAGCTAGGAGAATCCAGTTACTTTCCTGCTGGGATATAATTTATCATTTTTCAGAGCCATTCCTCTGACTTACACAGTTCGGGGTAAAAAGTGTTTGTTTAGTCAGGTCTCTACCTGGGCAGGATAGCTTGCTTCTGTATGTTTGTGACAAAGACTGCAAAGACTTGTGTATGTGGATAACATGCTTTATTTTTAACAGTCCTGTTGTCTCACGGAAAATAAACTTTAGAGGTGAATAACTCTTCCCAGTAGCAGCAATAACCTGAAATTTCAAGCAAAACAATCTCCATCTTTTATGGTAGCTCAGTCATAATTCATTCCTGGGAGGATTTCAGTGGTACGTAGCCTAATTTTTTTTTTCCCCTTAATCTTATTCTCTTCATCAGGTCAAAATATTTGTGTACTCTTTATTCTTAAAACTAGGCACGTGCTTAAGTGCCCAAGGCAAAAGGGTTTAAGGCACGTGACTGGAGACTGGAACTAGGCTGTTATCATTTCCCGTCTCTAATTATCTGAGAAGTTACAGGCCGGTAAAGGGCTACTCTAAATTTTCTTGGTAAATCACTCCCTCTGGCTTCTAATCATGTCCGTTCCAGTTCTCTGGACTTCCTCCAGTTTGTTTATATCTTCCAGTAATGAAGTGCCTGAACTGCATACAATATTCCAGGTGTGGCTGCAAAAGAAATGCATAGAGAGCACTGCCATGCCATCCTGCTCTGCTGTATAATGCTCCTACAGAAAGAGCCAGTGGTGTTATTGGCACTTAGTTCTCCTCTGTCGCATTGCTTCTTACATCCAGGTTATCTTCTTATTCCTAGGTTTTTCTTTCGAGGTTGAAGCTTTCCAAATTCTGCTTTGTTATTTTGCTTTGTTGTTAACTCTTTAGTTTGGATTACCCCCTTGGTACATGCAGGAGCATTTTTCCAACTGCAGTTTTATTGCCTATTTCCTGTCTTTGCTTCTAATTTCTCTACACCCTTTTGTATTATTTTTCCATCCACACTTATGCTGACAACTCCTCTTTCTTTCTTCCTACTTCCAATGAAAAGATCAAAATAAGCAGTAGTCCCTCTGATACTCCACTGGGTATCTTCCCAATGTGATAAACTGTGCATTTGTCAGTGGCTTATCCTTAGTAGGAATTTGCTGTAGAAAGTGTTAGTGGCAGTATTGGTATAGGATCTTCTCATCAAGTAAGTTTTGCCAAATAATAACAATTAACTGGATTCTAGATTTCTTGCTTACTGTAAAACCAGATTTTTCAGGTGAGGAATAGAAGGAGAGAGAAGTTAGCCAATGAGAAATGTAGTGGATAAAATGAACTCAGTGTTGTGCATCAGTGGATAATAAAATACATTTCCTGCAGGAGTGCATCTCCAACGGTATTTCTATATCTGTATACTTCACCCTTTAAAATAAGTATTCCTGATCTGCTGGGTAGCTCAGCATCTTCAGGGACCATTACTTTGGAAATAGGAGGGGTAAGGATGCTCCTAGGGGCAGGAGGAATGTGCTGTGCCCAGGATGGAACCACTGACCAGAAGTTTTGTTTTTTTTTCAGCAAGGAAATAGTGGATTTTTTTATACTTATGGCCTGATTTCCCCTTTTACTTGGTGTAGACATCTGTGCTTGGATAACATACAGGTAAAATACTGTGACTTCTATCCTGTAGTCTTCTATATGCATTGTACCAGGTATAAATGGCTTTGTACTCTTGGACTAGTTTCAGCTTTGCCTTGCCAAAACACTACTGCAGAAGTAAGTGTGGACCTTCAAGAAGTCCAAGAAAGTCCATGGGGATGATGGTGTGAGTCTTGTGGAGGTCAGAGAAGTGTTATGGAGGTGTCCTCTGGTCATACATTCTCCCCACCATGATCTACACTCCCCACTTTCCAGCTTTTCTTTGTTCTTCTGAAATGCCTGCCATCTGTGCTTTTACAGTATTTTGAGGTTTATTTTCTTAGCATTTTTTGCCAAGCTGTAGGGCTGATGGGTAAGCTTAGAGAGGCTGTAATGGCAGAGCAAGTCAGGCTCCAGTTATCTCTTCATAGCATCTATCCCCTTTCAAAAATTAGTTCATTTCCGCACTTCATCTTGTGTTACAACTACTTTAACTTTGGTTTTCTGGTTAACTAAAAGTCAGTCTCTCTCTCTGGAAAACCCCAAAACCCAACTATGAATCTTTCCACACAACTTCTTAATTATTTCTTCATGTGAGTTTTGGCTGTGCTCCAACTTTGAAATCATTATGCTGCTTCAGAGTGTAAATAAGTGGGACTGGATTAAAAAATTGTATGAAACATGGTGCCACACTTCATTATAATCCACTTATCAAAGTGGAAAAACCTTTTAGTACATAAAGTGCATCTGCTTTTAATTTTCATTTTGATCTTTTCTTTGTGTTTTCAGACACGAGTGTACCTGTTCAGGGAGGCTTTTAATGCTGGTGCCTGGCAGTTTCAAAGTTACTTCTGAAGATGGCAAAACAGAGCTAGGAAATTCGGGCTGTGTTAGGAAGAGCGTAGGACTGGATTATCCTCTCATAATTATAAATTGGGGTGCACTCCATCACACTGAAATCTGTCATAAGTAGAAGGCAGAGCAGGTTTTTGATGTTAGTGACCTTTTTAAAATTTCCGTTTTCGTAATTCAAATTTTATTTATCACTTTTGACTTACAAAATGTGTTTCAAACAAGTGAAATTTTGCGTTTAGTCACTGTCATTTTTCAAAGATAAACTAATTGCTTTTGATGCCAGGAGTGAAGCCCACCGTTTACGGAATATAAAAATAGGTTGTCAGCTACGTGAAACTGAGGTTAAACTTGTTACGATGGCTTAACACTAAATGACCGCCACCCTCAATCAGCCATTTGACCACTGTCCTCTCAGGCTTTAGACCTGCTCTCTGTTGCTGAAGGGATTGGGCTTTGGCAATGGCTAACTTCTGTCACTTTAATGGGAAAATTGCTGGATTTTCTGAAAGTTAACCCAAAGGATTTTGTGCTGTTCGTATGCTTCTTGAGCAGTGACATTTCAGTTCACGTGAGTTCGTATTAAATAGCTACTTGCAGGAAATTGAAATTAATTCAGTCTGCTTAGTGCTACCAGAATTTTAATTATGAAAATTGAATTAGAACTGTACAAAAATCTGTGTTCAAACATGCCCCTCGTGAAGTTAAATGTGAGTAGACCGAGGAGTTTTGTATTTGTTTTTTCTTAAATGTATTGGATGCAGGAGGTGAGGATACATACCATGAAGGAGCAGCTGCCCTAATCCAGGGTTCTTTAGTTTTCACTGAGCAAAACATATTTTGAAATAGAAGTTATATCAATTAGTCAGAATGATCTTTGAAAGTAGAATGGAGTAATTTGATTTATAGCTTGGTGATGTTGTATTTATGTCCCAAGATGACTTTTTTTCTGGTTGTCCTATGTCTATTTTGGTCAGTTTTGCTTTCAATGACCACCCTCATTTGGGCTGAAATTCGGCGTATTTGTTTTAACCTAAATATCTATTCCCCAGTAATGAAGGGAAGTCCTGATCCTTTTATGATCTCACTCTGACATATGAGTTATGAAAAATTTGCTATGCCTTAAAAGGTGACTTTTTTTATTTTCTTTTTTTTTTTTTATCCTTTTTTAAACCCCAGTGGTAACTTTGTAGGTGTTGAAAACGCCAGATGCAGATTGAGTCATCCGTGGCTTTAGTTGTACAAGACCTAGCATGATTCCACTGTGAAGGATCACTGCTTGATTTATTTCTCTGCCAAAGCAAATTGCAACTCCTAGTGAAAAGGTGCACTAATGGAGGCATGAGTGGCGCCCAGCACAATGGCTGTCACTGAAGGGCAAGATTTGCTTTTGCCTTGAGGCCATGCTGTTGCTGGTGCCATGGCTGAAGATGTTGAATCCAGCACACCTGGAAAAAGAGGCCATGGGGCTGTCACTTGTGAGATGATGCCCACTAAAATTTGGGATAATTAGATGAAGCTTTGATTTATCAGTAGTTTTGCTGCCATGTGATACTTCACTCAGCCTCTTGAGGTTGGATGAGTAAGCAAAGGGTGAAGTAGCTGTTTTCAGGGGTGCAAAAGGGTTGCCCTGTCCTGTTCAGGTGTTTGTGAGTAAAGACTGTGGACAGAGGTACGTGACAAGCCTGACCTGAATTGAGGGTGTGGAGAGGGCTGGGACCCATGGCTCTGCAGCCTGGAAATTCTGCACCTACTACAGGGGCATTGCTTGTACAGATCCATTCATCCCTTCATTATAATCATCAAATCTTCTGCTGTCCTCTCATTCTCTTTCTTCTGACTGTGTTCTTTCAGAATTACCTGGAATAACAGAGAGCTGAGGTTCCTGATAAAAATAAATAAATTGAGAGGAAAAAAAAAAAAAAAGAAAATAGTTAGGTAGGCATATACATCTTTCAAAGGGTAAAACAGGCTTCTCTTTAAAAAGCCAGCAAACAAATGAGAAGACTTTCTGAGTTCATTTTGGTGGGTGTCTGATGTTAACTTTGGTCAATGTTTTTGTGTTGGGGATATCGAGAGATTCTGCTAAAAGGCTTTGCAATGGTATTCCTTGCAGCCTTTCAAATAAAATTATTACTGGCCAGGGTTCCAGAGGAAAAGATTTGTCAATGTATCTGCTGACAATATCTTAAATTGTCACTATTATTTATAATAATATTCATCATTATGAATTTAGCATATTTCCAGTCTGAGCTGTAGTAAACTGTACGTGAAAAATGCAAGAGAAAAATATGCTTTGAAGATAATGTGTCATTCACACAGAATAAAATTTATGATCTGCTGAGCATGCTAAATGCAAGAACACAACAGACTTGAACTTCAAAATGTTTGCAAAAACCAAAGGGTAGCTACTTAAAAAAAAAAAAAAAGTTAACGGAACATTTTCACTAAGATCAAGAGTTGGGAAAAGTTTTACTTTGTGAAACAAACTGCCTATTTTTTTCTAGTAATATCTTATATAAATAGCATGCTTCTCATTGAAGGAGTTTGCTCAGAATTGCAAATTATAAAATGGAGTTGCAAAACATGGAATTAATGCTCTATAGCTTCATTTTTTCTGTCTGTCCTATGAGAACAGAACTTGTCTCTTAGTTTTCCTGTTCCATATTATTAAACAAAGACAGTTTGATACATGCCTGGATGTCATCAGTAGGATGGTGTGACACACTAAGCTGTTTGAAATAGTGAGTAGTGCTAACAGATTTCAGCCCCGTATACACTTATGAATACAAACGTTTTTACAGAGGTGAACATTTTCAGTAAAGTATTCACTGAAGGAGTGTGGCTTAGGGAGCCATACAGTTAGCTAGAAATCCTTACATTACCAATTAGTGCTCCATATTCCAGAATACATCAATGCACACTCTTAAACATTCCCTTCAATGAGCTTGATATAAATCTTATATTACGCAGCGTACTTTCTGAAATCCATTTCTAACAGTTGTGAAGAAAGGATATACTACATCATGTAAGTAAATGTAGCAGAGCAGTTGACCACATTTATCAGCAAAAATGGAAGGTGTTTCAGTTGCAGTTCAAGATTTTTACATGATGCTTGTTTAAAAAGTCTTTCCAGTCCTTCTAGGCCATTTCTTGTACGTTGAAGTTTTCCACTAGTGCATTGAAATTTGTAGTATGTTAAGAATGCCTTATCAGATTTTTAGCATGGGAAAGCAGAAGTAGGCACCATGCATACAATGTGATCTTTTATAAATCTGTCCTATATACTGCTGTGCAGATAACAGCATCTAGAGACTTCAAAATTAGTCTTCAGTTAAAATTTAAACCAAAATGAAAATTTGGAAACTTGCTGTGAAAGAAAATGCTGTAAAATATTAGATGTGTGATTCTGTCAAAACATCCTCTAAAGCCCTAATTCTCACGCTTTATATTACTGTATCCATTATAATCTAAAATCAAAAGCAGCTGAACTGAAAATCAGTTTCAAAACAGAAACAAAATTATTTATCTCAATAACAGGATTCTTTCAGTGTCTGTAGGTATTTCTCCTTGGTTTTCCTCCTAAACAGATTTCCAGTGCTGTGTGGTTTCACCTAACTGGAAATGCTTTGTGAAGATCAGACACTTTTCTTACTCCTTTTCTGTGCTATCTGCTATCATTCAGCATTTCTTTGACCACATGTTAAAGGCAGTTACTGCATAGTCATGTGGCCATCTTTAGACTTCCAACATGCTGGACCAAAAGCTTTCTGAACTCGTCTGGATTTCAGGAGGCCCCAGCTGTTCTTTGTGGCTCACTGTTGATGTGGCTCTTTGGTATGAACACTGCCTCCTGTGGAGATGACAGGAGATGACAGGGAGCCCTGGGCATGGTTTCAGAACTCGTTTGGGGCATATCTTGCGTTGGAGGCTCTGTCCCCCTGGATTACGGCATAGCTGGAGCACCAGGCACAGGCTTGGAGAAGCTTTCAAAATTCTGCAGCAGGTTTTAAGCACAGCAAAAGAATATGTGTGCATGTACCTCAAATACGAGATACGTATATTTTCTTGCTCACTTGTCTCACTGTTAATAGGTTTCAACCCTGCTGGATGGTTTCTCCTGTAGAAAATAGTAACCTCTTTTGGGCTACATTCCATGCTCCCTTGCCAAATTTCCTCTCTCTCCTTGATCCCTCTCATCGGTGCCCTTTCGATCTGCTTAAAATAGTGAGTGAGAACCATTTTTATAACTTCTCGTCTCCTTTGCCAGTATCACCAGACTGTACCAATTGTTTTTCTTAACCTGATCTCAGCCCATGTGTGAAAGCAAAATTCCTGGGAACAGTGAAGGAGCAGGAGATGGTCTCCATGTTGAAATCGGCAGAGCATTGGAGTCGGTGTTCTTAAACGTGGATAGGGAGTGCATAACACTATGGCAATTTAAAAACGTTCACATATAAAGCATGAGAGAACACAGCCCTCCCTGCTCCTCTTCCAGAAATAAAGGGAATCGGCTTTGTATCTGTAGTCACAGTTGGAGGAAGCGCTGCTAGTTCATCTCTGCCTTCAAACTTGGCTTCCTGGAGGAAACAAATGCAATAGTTAATGTGCAGAGCATTAAGTCATTGTTCATGACTTAATCAGTGCCTAAGGACAACCTGCAGCTCTTTCTCTGGGATACTGAGTAAGAATCAGTAGCATATTTCAGATCAGGCAGAGGAAGAAGATCGGGTGATCACAGGCCAACACGCTGGCTTTGAGAATGTTCTTGTCAACACTGTTTAATTATAACATGTTATAATTAAATAGCAGTTAAACACAAGGTTTAAAATACATAGAAAATTTAGAAAAAAACTGTGTTGCAGAAGTTTGTTGATTATCCTCACTATTTGAGCACCAACTGATGTGCCTGTGCTTTTAAAAGAGCCCTAGCTGGGTTTTGTAGACCCTACTGAGACAAGGGGAGATTCACTACAAATAATGATGCTGTTGAGATTATGGTTTTATCCATGTCCCAGGTAGTTTTAATACACTTTGCTTGGGTGTATGAAATGAACTGTAGCCACACCTTTAACTGCAGTGTAAATGTGCCCTGTGAAATCACCAGTTACATGCTGAATGAAGGAAATAATACATTGATAAATCAGAAAGCTGAAGAAAAACTTGTGGGACGGGGAGGGGTAAAAGACTGAAGATGAAAGTGGGTGAAGGAGAAGATTAGCAAATAAAATTTACTGAAGGAAAGAAAAGGGGGGGAGGGGGTAGGAAGTAAGAAGATATACAAAAATACTGTAAAAATGGTAGATTAATCCAGTAATATAAAAAGGCAGAGAAACTGAAAGATGGCCAAGGATCTAGAAGCAGCAGTAGGTAATTGGGAATGAGAAGCAAGCAGGAAATATCCCAGATGAGGTGAATATTTTGCCAAAATCAAGACAAATTTTAATTAAGTCTGTAATTTATCATGAAGGAAGGAAAGCTCTAAATTCTTGCTTCAGAGAAGGATTTAGACTATACCTGTGTTATAGGCACACTCTTTAATAATGTTAATAGATTGATACTGTCTTGAGCAATTAGCAAATAGTCTTTGTCTGCATCCAAAAAGCACGTTATCTGGGAATGATACAGTCAGAAGAGTAAAGCTGTGGAGTAATAAGGGAGATAAACCCTGAAGTCAGACTGGATTTTGGAAAACCCTGAGGTTCAATATCTAAAATACAAACACCGAGCATTTGTTATATAAAATTAAAGGGCAATATTTGTATCCAAGTTCTGTCCCTTGTCTGTGGCATTTATAAGCTTATTCTGCATCACACACAAATCTCAGCATGCGGAATTGAGTTTATTAGTTTACCGTGGTTAGACTGGACTGGTTTAAACAGAGCTGAGGAAGTTAATTATCAAATGTCTCAGGTGGGTCTAGCAATAAGTAACTAGCTATGGAGAGAGGGACTGGCAGTGGCTGCAGCCTTTGGAGCTGCGGCAGGGGGACGGGTCCGTCCATTGCATGCGGATGGCCGTCTGGGAGGGACTGCCCTAATCTGTTTCCCAGGTTGTTTGAACCAGTTCAAGAGCAGTAAAACAAGGTTATGTAATTGACATGTGATGTAGCCTAAAATAGTGACTGCAAACATAGGCTGCTGTTGCTGGGCAGTTGTCAACTGCTAAAAAAAAAAAAAAAAAAAAGCCTTCAACTGTCTAACAAATGGACCTTTTAAATGAAAATGCAGTTTTGATTTCCACTGAATGGAGGGTATTTTCCTTTTTATTAAATTACGAGAAATAGAGGCCCTATGAAAGCTGAAACTTGGAAAGGGATTCATCGTTGTCCTTACTGTGCCAATTTACTTGCAAGTACCTACCCACTGCAGATGGTGAAATAGAAACCTCAGGTATATGCAGTTTGTCTCTTGATAGTGTTGATACAACTCATGTCAAACAGAAAATCCTTTTCTATATGGGGAGAATCATTGTGACAATCTTAGCATTAATTTTATTTACACGCTGGCCATTAAAAGGTAGAAATAGTTTTTGTCAGTTAAAACAGCTTATCTGGATTGCAGAGACAGCATCAGTTTCACAAAATCTGTGAATGTTTCAGAGCTGGATGAAAGGAACGCATCACGTAGTAGCTCAGTGAGCATTAAGATGTTAGGATGTACAGATTATCTGATTTCTTGCTGGAGGAAGCAAAGCCCTTCATTAGGGCTGTATCAGAAAGCAGAAAAAACCTGGTGTTCTCTTTTCTGGCTAGATACTCATGAGGTGAGAGGCCTCCCTTAGAAAATCCTGATGATTCTCTGCAGCCTTTCTTTGCCTTTCCTTCAGCAGAGAAGGTCTGTAAGACAGGTCAGAAGGGTTGCAGGGGCTGGGCTCATTCAATCTGACAATCTGTTGTGTAAAGGGAAGCGACAGAGTTGAGCAGTAAGTAACATTTATGGAATTGAGGGAAATTTAGTGTAGAATTACAGACATTCAGCCCACGTTTTCCCCCTCCCCCCCATTCAGTAATGTTATCAGGAGTAACTTCAGCAAATTTGTTGGTTATAGAATAACCGCCAAACATAGAATAATAATTATGCTGGTAAATACTGATAGGAGCAGTGGGAGGATCTTTAGAGGAGGTCTGGGCACTAAGGTAATAGTGTTTACACCTATACATGCCTATTTGAACAGGTGTCAGTAGGTACTCCAAGCTGTTAAGACTTTTGCACTTACCATTGTTGAGATAATCTTCCCACATGGGAAATACAGTAAAATCTAAGCCCTTATTCCAGTCCAGAATCTGAGAAAGGCGAGGTTGGACGGGTATTTGAGCAACCTGGTCTAGTGGAAGGTGTCCCTGTCTGTGGCAGGGTTTTGGAACTAGGTGATCTTTAAGGTTCCTTCCAACCCAAACCATTCTATGAGTCTGTGAAAAGGATCCAACCTCCGACGTGCAGATCTGCAAGTCAGGGCTGGAGGTGGCTTTCAGCTCCTTTCTCTGCATGCCCAGGAAGAAGGCTTGGCTGTTCTGGCAACCTGCGGAGAGAAGGCAACTTTGTTTGCAATTTCATGAGTCAAAGTAATAATTCTCATTGTGGAGGAATAAGGAAAGTTTGGGCATTTTACATGCATTCTGATGTGCTTCAGTGCAATGCTATTTTAAACATTGAGGGTTTTTCAGACTACTTCTGCTTTCTTTGGTCCTTAACTGTGCTGCCACTCCTGTTTTCTCACTTTCCTGTCTGTTTGCGAGGCCTCATGAATTGTGTCTGTGTCTCAGGACCCAAAGCCTGCTCTGCTTTTAGACGTCATACCTGGAGTGGCTTTTGGCCTTTTCCCTTACCTTTCCCAGGGGATGTTGCAGTGGGCGTGTAGTTCTAGCAGAGAGAAAAAAGAGAGCTGGCTTCCCAGGTAGAAGCAGGAGAGAACATGGAAGGCAGCAGTGCTGCAAGAGAGGGGCTGGGGGTTAGTGGCACACAAGCGAGCATGAGTCAACAACCTAATGCCATTGCCAAAAGCCAGGTCTGGTCCAGGATTGCATTAGCAGGGTTGTTGTGTGCAAGATGCAGGAAGTAACCATTTTATTGTCCTTAGTGATGGTGAAACTTAGCAAGAAAAATGCACCCAGTTTTGGGCACTCTGTTTTATGAAAGAAGCTGGAGGAGAAAAAGAGGAATGACGACAGATTTAGGAAACATGACCTATGAGGAGAGATTGAGAGAACTGGATTTGTTTAGTCTAGCAAAGAGATGGGGACATAAATCTTCCGATAGGCATGAGATTGCTGTAAGAAGGTGGCAATCTATTACTCTGTATACAGTCTTAGATTGCTAACATCTCTTTCAGTTGCAGAATATTCCTATTTGGGTTAAATGCAAAGGGAAAAATCACAGTTTTGATGCTATGTAATCACTAGCCTGATCACATGGCTTATGAGGAAGTTGGAGAATACCTTTCCTCAGAAGGTTTTGAGACAAATTTAGAGAAAGGGACAAAAATAAACCCAACCCAAACCTGCCTGAATTGTTAGGCTAGTCTTATCATGCTTTCATGAGTGGGCTTGAATTAAACAGTCTTTGGGTGCTCTTCCAGCATTATACTACTTCTTTTCCTTACAAAATCTAACATCTGATCATAGTAGTTGCTATTTTAACAAGAGAGCAGAGATGTAGAGGACTTATCAATAATTTGCAGTTCCTGACTTAGACTTCAAAAAACTGATGAAAAAAGATAATTTTTTAGGAGGAAGATAAAACATGGAATATTTCAGAAATATCTGTAATTTTCTAATTTTGCCTTAGACAGTAACAGAAATATTACTGACGAGAAACATCTACACCCCATTCCTACTGCTGCCTTACATGGCTGGAAGTGTCACGGCCCCTCAAAGAGTGCAGCCGCACTCTGCACACAGACAAAAAGCTCATCTTAGCAAGTCAGTTTTTGGAACCAGTGTCTCAGTCATTGTGCTGGAGTTTTAAACTGGGGAAAAGCACAACTGCTGCAGCCTCACTTTGGCAGCAATTCATAGACCAAATAAGAACAGCTTTTTTTCCCTCCTTCCTTCACTGCTGAATTTGGCTTGTTCAAGAAAATGTAGGAAGAGGGAAGGCTGAACTTTATGAATACTTCGTTTTTGTTTTCAGGCTTTTGTAAGCCTGTGAAAGCAGGGAATTAAAGAGTCTTTGCAGGTGAGAGAGTTGGAAATATTAAAGTGTTTTTGTGCGTACGTTTGAATGTGTCATTCTGCGGTGTGTAGTGACACAATAACCTGGAAAGTTCAAACCCAAATAAATCTCTAGCTTTACTATGAATAGGACACATCTCTATTTCTTCTTAGTGTGTAACTGTGTCGTACCTGTTAATTATTTATTTTGAACAGGAAATTTTCCTGGCATCTTTTGTAACTCTGTATTTTAGATGGAACAGGAATTAGCTCATAAAAGTGCACTTAATGGTAGCATATGTAAAAATTGCTTTCATCTTAATGCTCTTAGCACATGTGCGATGAGAATTCGATATCTACTCTGTCACTTTCCAGCCCACTTGTGAATGATTAAACTGGATAACCCCCCCCCACCTGGATAAAGCTAAGCACAAACTACACAAGCAGATCAATACATATCTTGAAAGAGTTGGAGATCTCGCACCACAAAAACATCAGCTGCTTTGCAGGATGGTCTTGCACCTCTTGAGATCCTGAAGAGCCTTGGAGGTCTTGAGAGTTGCATCAGTTTCAGATGTGTAGGTTTTTGTTTTGATTCTGAAGTTGATGATCATGACTGGGGCTCACAATACACAGATGGAACATACTGATTCATTACAACTCTCTTTGCTTTACTAACTTACTTTATCAAATTGGTTTTATTTGAAACGTACCGTATTTGATTACATGAAAATGTGAAGCCATTTTTTTCATCATAGATAAGCATTTTAACTGAAAAGCTGTTCATTATTATTTCATAGCTGTACTCTATGTAGAGGGTTTTCCTGAATGCTGATCTGTTTCGCTTTTTAAGGGTTTTCAAGTTACTTCCATTAATGTAAGTCTTAAGATGACTGTGTTTATTTAAATTTTTTTAGAAAAAAAAAAATTACAGGAAGATATTTGCTTTCTGGAAAGACTTTCGCCTTGCCTACTAGAAAAACTCCTTAGAGGTTTTGGACCATACCTTAGTATTCAGAGTTGTATGATTCAAAAATTGATCAACCTTTACTAAGTTAATGTTTTCTGAAATCATTTGGTCTAGTAGATAGGCTAGGAAGTAATAATTGCAGGCTACCTAAACCATTTGAAGGGTGAGTTAGGGAAGTATTCTGCTATTGTAGGAACATTTCTTATGAAGTCACAGTGTGACAGCGATTGAAACAAAAACATTTGCACAGTTCTTACGAACGTGACCCAGGTAATTATCCTGGAGTACATGAATGTTAACCTCTTTTTATTAAACCCATTAGCTTTTGAAACCAGTGGTGAAAAATGTTGACTTAACAGGTGTACAGTTTCGAAGAGCAAACTGCCTTCAGGGTAATCCTGCAATGGGGTTCATTTTGCAGCATTAGAGCTGACTTGTCATATTAATAGCCTGCACCCGCCTGTGGCAGCCTAAAAATGGTATTGCAGTACTCTGTGATGTACAAAGGACATTGTATGAGCACTGAGCAGTCGTACTAGCATTCCTAGCAGAAAATAATAATTGTTCCCCTCTCCTCACAAAAAGATGCTAAACTAGTATTTTAAGGATATATAAACCATCTTTATATACTGTATGTATACCATATTGCTTTATTTTAAACACTTTTGTTTTCTACTTCGATTTTACTTTCATGCTGTCTGCGTGAAATTTCTTTAGATGTGCTCAATTCAGTACAGAGTAAAATTATAAATAGGAATCAAGCTGACTTTTCTCTTGAGTATCTGGTTTTTGTATTGATCACATCATAAACTAAACGTGTGTTAGCAAATCATTTGGTGATTAGCTGAGAATTTAATCTTGTTTAGCAGGCATACTAAAAGACCAGCTGATAGATACTGGTGCCATCACTATTATTGTACAGTTTGATTTTATGCCTGGCATAACTTCATGAGCTCATATTCATGAATTATTTTGCATAGGTTTTGTTGTTTTGCATCTGTCACAGTGCTAGGTAAGGTCTCTTAATAAAAACCCTTTTTCACCCATCTGATTTTTTAAACATCTAAAGCATTACCTGAATACCTTTGTGATACTACAGTAACACTTCTCTCACTCAAGTAAGATACATTCTCTTTGTATGAGACGCTCAGTGAAGACATGCAAGAAACAGCCCAAACTTCACTTCTCTGTCTAAATAGGTAACATTGGGTAAGGGTGAAGGGAAGTCAGATGCAGAGATAGAAAATTACTGATCTGAAGTTTGAAGGCAAATTCCTGAAAGACCCGGAAACAAAAGCCAGGTCTTCTGTGCTCAATGAATATTCTTTGTCTTTTCCTGAGAAAACGTGTTTGTTGTGAAAAATATTTTGGCAAACATATGTTATACCTCTTGTCCTGCAGCAGCTCCATCCCCTTATGGTGGCTGCATGTTTGCTCTAGCTCCCTGCACACATCGACCTCCTGTGTATTTCAGTGCAGCTCTGCTTCTGAGCCGTGCCTGAGCTTCCCATCCCCACCTACAGCTGGTGCTTTCTTTGGTCATAGGCATCAACTTTGACATTATTGGTGCAGCTCTTGTGTTTCGGCACATCTTGCCTGCTCCCTTCGTGACATGCTTAGGAGTCTCTCTGCTTAGGTGCTGGCTGATGTTACTGCATCTGTAATGAGAATTGCTGTTTTTCCTCTACCTTGCATTTCAAACATCTTTGTTACAAACTGGTGTGTAGTAAATAGTTTCTTACCTTATATCTAAAATGCCTGTCCCTGAGGCTCAGTAGTTCTTACAGCGCCCACTATGTAAGTCTGCGTTACGCTGCTGTATTTTACACAGAACTGTTTTTTGAACTTTGCATGATGGCAAATCCTGCAGCTTGCTTTAGAGTTTGCTGTATTTCTGTGTCCTCTCCTTTCACCCGTCCTCTGGAAACCCTCTACATTGCTTTTGATTGCATCTACTGCAAACCATTTGTTCTGGCTGCCCCAGATCCCTGTGTGCCACCTCTGGATTGAGGCAGCTAAAATAAAATTCTTCCGTGCTGCACCAGCCCTTCATGGCTTCTTTTCCACCTCGAATTCAAGCACCTTACTTTGAAAAGTTTGAAAAGTCAATGTGGGGGTCCCCTCATCTGATACGTTGCATCTGTTTGTTCTACCTATGTTCCTCCCACAGAGCAAAACATCTTCTGAGTCTCCGAGTTGTTAAATGCCAGCCTATTTCTCTGGTTGCCATGTATTTCCCTTCGACTAAATGTTGTGCGTTAAATACCTGCTGTCTCCTCAGAACGACTGAAATAATATGGTTGTGATTTATGCCTGTTTTGATAAACCCTTCAGAAACCTTCTGCTGTATAGAAAGTAACCAGTAAAATCAGAAATCAGGCACCTAGTGAACTGGTTGACGGGAATGGAGCGTGTTGGGAAAACTAACCTCTACTTTGTCTTTCTGCTTTAGATTATTAACTTCTTTAGCATGAGAATGGCCCCATAACCAAGACTTGTCAGCCTGCTTTGTCATATGGCGTATGCGTAAGAAGATTTGAGAAAGCTCGAACAAATAGTTTGGATTTTTGCAAAAAGAAAAATCTCAGTCATGCCTAGAAAAAAGTAATGAGATCTCTCATAAGTGACACACCAAAGGTCTTTCCCAAATTACACAGAAGAGATGCTCATAGTAAGGCCCATGACAAGTCACCAAGATTACTGGGAAAGCTAAAGAATGGGATTGGGAATGTCTGCGTTGATGAGAAGCTCAAAATTACTGAAAAACAATAGAGAAAAACAAATGGGTATTATGTAAATACATTCTCTAATAATGTGTTTTGGTTTTTGTTCATTCAGGACAGCACAATTACCTGTGTGCGGGAAGGAATGACTGCATAATTGATAAGATTCGAAGGAAGAACTGCCCAGCCTGTCGATTACAGAAATGTCTGCAAGCTGGAATGAATTTAGGAGGTAAGCAGAATATTAATAGTTTGGTCTCCTAATTTGATTAGGCAAAAACATAGGAAATGTGCAGGCTTTTTATAGTTCTGGCAGCTGCATAATCTCAAAAGTTTAAGTTTGAATTATCCTGAAGAAGTGCTTAATAGCTAATAAGCTCTATTTTCATTCTAAATCAGGTTTTGGAGACACGTATTTTATAGCTCAGAAAAAAGAGAAGTGAGTGTTTTATGATGACGGTAATTTTAGTGGAATTTTGTGTAGATAAAAGTATTATGGTTTCAAGTATCTCATATTTGTATTATGGTTACAAGTACTGCTTTTTATGATGAGCTTTCTCTTAAATAGTGGGAAACATTTTACACCATCATGAAAGCAAATCAATGTATAGTGAACCTCGCCACTTTTTTGTTGCTTGTTCAACATTTATATCGGATTATTTCTGCAACTGTATGGATACGTAGTTTAGATAATGTTACTCCACCGTGCGTATGCTACCAACAAAAAGACAAAGCCTTTCCTTGATAATTTTCAACAGTGTTTTGAAAAGAGTATGATAGCAAAACTTACAATAAGTTTTTTTTCTTCAAAAAAATAAATAGGTTTAATTCTTCAATTGCAGTGTCTGCACAGTTCTGGCTATGCTTCAGTGGGCGTCTTGTTTCAAGTTATCACCTGAGCAAATTGCAAATCACATTTTTCCCCACTACTTTTAGGTTTATTGTGTTGTCTGTGAACGGGGCTTTGGATACTGCTTCAGGTCCTTTCCCTGATGCACAGAATGACCCTTCCCTTATAGAGTGTTTTCACTGCTCCAGAAAATTATAGGCTGGTCACATTAATTCCTCCAAATCATTTCCCAATTCGCTTTTTATCCTCCTGGACCTATTCTCTCCTAGTAGCTTAGTTTAGTTCTACAGACAGATTTAGCTGCTTGTCTTTCATAGGTTATATGCAAAATCCTGGTTCCTGCCTTCTGCCTGGTACCTTTTTTCTAACTCCCAGATGTCTTTTTCTGTCTTGTCTCCTGGCAGAAATACTCAAGCAAAGAACTTCTTACTTTTTTGGGGATGTTAGCCCTGTTAAGACCTCTTTCAACTCTTTTACCTTCAAGTTGCCTTCTAGGCCCCTTGTTTCTGCTTCTCAAAAGAAAATGGGGCCAGACTGTGGCATGCTGGGTGATGACAGTTTTCCCTTGATTTTGATCTGTGCTATTGATACTAGCAAGGAAAGCAGAACAGCACCTTTCTTTGATGAAGTGGGAGCTCCATGGTACTAGCTTATTCTTTCCAAAAAAAAGATGCTGAAAATGCATGTGGAGCAGGAAGCCCAGATTCCTGGGGTACTGGAAATCTTGCTGCAGCCCTCCAGCAGCTGGTGCAGGGCATCCTCCATTGCTGTGCCCTTCTAGACAGGCATGTGTGCTTAGCACTGCATCAGAATACAGGGCTGCCATCCGACTTGATAACCTTTTGAAACAGCAACATGTGACACTTTGCAATGTCATGAGTTCATCATTGCGATTTCCTAGTGTGTTTCAAAGGATGTGTTCACACAGTGTCATCTGCAATGAAAAACAAGGGAGGGGTAAACTTTGCTTGAGAGGGGTTGTTGTTTTTTATTTAGACACATTGACTGGAATGCTTTAAATGAGGAATGCATTGAAAATCTTTCCCTGTGTTGGAGCTTGGTAGTCTGCTGGAAATTGTAATTAGCGATCTGCATTTAATGACCTAGAAGGCCAAGTCTGCCTCCACAGTGTACAGCTGGCGTGCGGCTGAGCTTTGCTGTTTATCTGTTTTGGTGATTTTCTTCATGTAGAGGAACTAAAGTGAAATTCTCATTCCTGATTTGATCCATTTATGACACATAAATGAACTAAAATGACATAGAAGGATCTTTTCATCACAGTAGTGAGTGAGACAGTGTGGGTATGGCTGTGGATGTTAATGCAGTGTGGTACCTTCTGCATGGTCCAGGAGACAACAGCTAGGTTGAAGGCAGAGAGTTACTGTGTAGACAGCTCTGAGGCTTGGCAAATTATGTTAACACACCTTGCAGCCTTTGAGCCTGTCCAGGTCTGGCAAAAAATGTTGGTAGAAAAGCCATTTGCTGCTTAGGCGTTTCTTCTTACCCGGTGGTGAGAATCATGGAGTCATAGAATGGTTTGGGTTGGAAAGGACCTCTGCCATGGGCAGACATACTTCCCACTAGACCAGGTTGCTCAAAGCCCCACCCAGCCCGTCCTGAGTTTTGCATTGGGCGTCTCCAGAGGAGCAACGCAGCATCTCAGGCTTAATTTTGGGAACTTCTGTGTGCTGTTGCAGGGGAGTTCTGATAGGGTAGAGATAATCACAAAAAAGGAGGTGGAAATGGGAAGAAGAGAGATTAATGAGTATTTGAAACCCGTAATTTTCTCTTAAAACAAATTTCCAAGGTTTAGTATAACATTTTTTCATAATTAGCTCAAATAGACTGAATATGTTTATATTATTATGAAGATGCATTGAAGCTTATAGCTTCATTTGGTCAGCCAAGTTTTGCCAAGAATATGCGCTAATAAAAATATGCTTTTAACTGTTTATAATTTGAACTTACAGGCAAAATGCACAAGTGTTGTGCTAGGCAATGTGATCGGTGTGGAGCTGAAGGAAAATGAATTTATAAGCAGTGTCGTTCAAGTCCTGTTTGCAGCACAGTCCTTTCTGCAGCTGAGTCACACTGCACAGTGCTGTGCTCTTTGTGCAGCAGATCTAAGTTGAGCTCTCACCTTCCAAATGAAAGTGGAGGTAAACACAAAACCCAAACTGTATCAGAGATGCCAATGTGTTTGCCCCCCTGAGAAGCAGAATAAGATGACATGCAAAAGGGTCACAAGAATAGATCAGGCCTGAAATGCGTGCAGGTTCCTGAAGCCGTGGGCACTTCTTTTCCACTTGTGCATAATTATATTGTTTTATCCTCTTACTAAAAAAAAAAAAATAAAATCCTGAGTTTATCCAGAAGAAATGTTGCCTTGGGGAACAAGGTCCTGTCTCCCATGGGCTTGAAAAGACCCTGACTTTTCTTTTTCAGCTTTCCCTGTCTTCAGATAGGAGTGAAAGACCTCAGGCCGACCTGCTCCTCCTGCTTACTGCCATGGGGGGTTATAAAGCAAATTCTAATTTGAAAGTTTGTGATTGTCCTCCTGTCGTTATTGAAGAGATTAATCTGTGTAGTGGAAAACTGGAAATCAGAAAGAGAGTTTCCATGTTTTCTGCAGGACATTTTTGCACAATCTCCGATTAATCCACTGAACTCTTTTCTTTGGGTTTTTGTTGTTGATTGGGGTTTTGGGGTTTTTTTTTCCCTATTGGTTAGATTCTCTGTCAATATTTTCAAAATGTTCTTTCTTTCGTTTGCTGTGTGAAAGTGTCACAGGTTGTGTTGATGGCGTATCTCCTGCTTCCCGGCATGCTGACAATTGTTTTCCTAAAAACCAAAAAAAATAATAATATTTTGATGTGTGGCATCATGCCATGCTTTAAGCACCTTTTATAAATACGTGTAGTTCAGTGATACAAAATACACCTTTTCATGAATGCTCAACCAAATTAATTTGGCAGTTTTATTGTTTACCTCCTCCTTTTGTTTGCTGAAAAATTGGAGCATTTTCCAAGCTCTTAGATCCTCTAATAATATTTAGAAAATTATTCATCAAGGCAGCAAATAATTTACCTAATTATGTTTTTTTCTCCATTTTTGTTTTGATTTTCTAAGAAGCGTCTGCAGCCTGTAATTTCTGCAGAGCTGAAGTTAGCCAAATATCATGTTAATTCATCGTCCTCATTTCTATAAAGTCTGTGTATGCACTACAGACAGACATATCCCTTTGGCAAGTAGGACTCCAAAACTTTTTCGGGTATCATAGTTTGTTTGTTGCCTTGTTGGTGGTGTTTTTTTTTTTTTTAACTCTGGTGACATATGCTAGACTTAATTATTGGAAGAGATTCAGAGTGAGCAACTGCACTCTGAAGGTATGCTGGCCCATTTTTGGTTTATGCTCTTTTCAAGATTCTGTAATTAATTTTCAGTTAATTATGGACCAGAATGACTTCATGAATTGTGAGGTTTCTTCCAACATACGCTGTGATCAGATTTGTCGAGTCTCTCACTTCTGCACGAGACATTTTCATTTGACTCCCACCTCATGCTGCTGTTCCTTAGTCGTGTCTGTCCCTACTGCAGCACTGGGGGAAGGGAAGGGAAGTGAGATGCCACAGTCCCACCCTGGTGCTCAGCATGGTTTCTTGTGCCATCCAGCAATGCAGCTGTTGTCTTGCAGCAGTGCCTGGGATGCTGCACTGCAGCCAGGGCAGGCCGAAGCTCCTGGTTTCATTCCTGCTGTATGCCAGGCCCTGTGCTGAATCCTGGAGAAAGGAAGTGTTTTATATGGTGTACCCTGATGGGATCTCTGTCCACCCAATCCCTTTTCTTGGCAGGTTAGTCCTTGCCCCTCTGATGTGACCTAGTGAGCAGGCACAGAACCGTAAGAACCACGCAATGGTTTGGGTTGGAAGGGACCTTAAGCTTATCTAGTTCCAACCCCCTGCCATGGGTAGGGACCCCTTCCACCAGGCCAGGTTGCTCCAAGCCCATCAAGCCTGGCCTTGAACACTGCCAGGGGTAAAGGATCCCTTCCTCTTCTGCTGTGTGATCAGAGAGGTTCCCACTTGTACCATGTGATGTGCCATACGTGCTTACGGGACACAAATGTGCTGAGAGTTCAGTACCATGTAGGACTGCATTCCTTTCCTGCCTAAGCTCCCACGTAAAACACTGCTGAGAATACCGGTACTGGTCTCCCACAGCAGTGAGAAGCAGCTTGTTGGAAGTATCCTTTGGATATCGAGGGGAAATAGAAGAGATTTCACCTTGCAAATTGCATAGTTCATCACTCTGTCTGCAGAGACTGCCTGTGAAATTTGAGTCTTGGGTCTGCATACATTTACATATGTAAGACACTTCATGCACAAGATGCTGCCTGAGATTTGTAGTCTTCACTTGCAGATATCCTTATTTTTTATACATTAAAATATTTCAATAATCTGAAAAATAGATTAAATGAGAGAATCAGTAATAAGATACAAAACTTCACCTTTCTGCCCAGCTTTCCATTTTCTGTTTAATAACTCATACTAGTAGGGATTTAAAACTGTGGTCTTTTTTTCAGTTACTGCAGCTTATGCGTTTTATGTTATCATTTCCAAATCTTTTTGAGAAAAAGAAAGCAATAGGGAGAAAAAGAATGGGGAAAAAAACCATGACTACTAGAAATCTGAGAACTAGGAACAGCTTAAATAAAGAAAAAAATGTATCTTTTTTGGCTTTCTTTTAAAATTGCTCCTAAGCAAGGTTTCATAAAAGAAATAAAACCCTGTGTGTAAGAAACTAAAGCAGTTTGGGGTACATGTATAGTTAACTTTTATTTCTCATTTAACTTTTAACTGTGAAGTATTTTGAAATGCCCATTAACTTTAACTGCATTTTTATTTTCATTTATTATGTAGCATTTTCTTCCGAGGGAATCTGGTCAATTTTTTTTAACTTGGAACATTCAGCTGGGTTTCTGTGAGTTCTTTCAAGTGACTTTTACCAATATACAGCAAGAGATGAAAGTTAATTGTGGGTTTGCTGAAGCAAAACCTCACGTTGTCAGTTTTTCTCACACTTTAGCTGGACAGCTTAGTTGTGATACCTACCAATGTCTAGGTTAGCATAAGTATTGTTTCAGAGAACATTCATATTTTTCTAGATGTGACAATTTCAGAAAACATTCGTGTTAGAAATCCATCAAGTTCTGAGATTGTGTTAAAATCTGTGCTGTCTCTTAGCAGAGAAGTGAAGCAGTGATTTACCTACTTTTATTTGCATGTACAGTGTATTGAGCCAAAGTGAGTAATATAACCTTAAGGCATAGCCTGCAACCATGCTGTCTTGTGCTGTGATTTTGTTAGCTCTCCTAAATTGTCTTATGGGTGTACTCATAAAAGGAATCAGCAGGGAAATCCGTGTTGCTGCATGGAGCCCATGTTGGTGACTCTTCAGAAGGGGACATCCTTACAACCATCAGAACAGTCACTTGCCACAAATATTAAGAAACTGTTTTTGAATGATGATTTAAAAATGCAGGATTTTGAGGAGGGCTGGTAACGCCAGGGTAATCTCTTAGGCATCAATTAAAAAAGAGTTTTGAAAGTGTGCCCTTGTACTTGGCATTTTGCCGATGATTTTATTTCATATGTGAAGGCAGCTCAAGAAAACACACTGAAGTAGTCCAAAAGCACACAGCTTTCATCCAGCAATCCTTGATCAAACTCCTAATCAGGTTCATGGTCTCAGTCCTCCTTTGTTTTTTCAAGTTTTGCTGGTTTCAGCTCTGCCTTCTGATGTGTGCCCAGCTGCCAGCAGCATTTGTCTTTCCTCCAGAACAGCCTTTCAGGCTTTTGGCACAGGTCTGCTAAACTCCAAACTTGCCTGTTTTATCTGCTGGACTCTCCATCGTACCATTTGTGGCATAACACCTTTGGTTGCCAGCCTCGCAAAGGAACTGCAGCTCTTCTGGGCTCCTGCTGGCAGTACGTGTCCCAGCCTGCCTCGTGTCGTGCGGTGGCACTGTGCATGCAGGTTCTGTGGGGTTTAGTCTGATTTCAGCAGTATGCAGCACTCGCTGTGCAGGCTCAGAGGGTGGTCTTTCCTGAGTGCTTCATATTCTGTACGTGGTGTCTTGCTTTGGTTCAAAACACAGAATGGAGAGGGTTGATCACAGCTTTCTGAGAGGAAGTCTTAGGTCTTCCCAGAAGAGGTGCAAAAAAAGTCTTCCACTGTTGTGCTATTGTTAGGCAATTGTTAGGCAATAGGACTGAAGCACAGCAGTGGCTCTTGCTTGAATACCTTCTGCCAGGAATTCACTGGTTGGCTTGCAGGGATCCCCTGTGAACTTTTAAGTTTTCCTATCTGTTGGCAAGGCTCCAGCTTTCACCTCCAGGATGCTTCCAGGGCAGATGATGTTTCTGGCTCCTTGACTCCCCAAGACCAAGCATGATTCCCCCCCTCAACCAATTCTCTGTCTTGTAGGGCATTTAAATTTAGCAGCCTATTTTCGTGAGGATCCTGACATGAATTGCCATTTATCTTTGTTGCTCATACGGATGCATAAAGCAAGCAAGCCCATAATACCTCTGTTCATTGCTTTTGTCTTGTCATTCTGGAGCAGTCCAGAGAGCTTCAATGTTTCCAAAACTGTTACATGCAACTCTTGGTGGTGTTCTGTTTTTTCCTCAGTCACCAAATTATAATGCTTCTTTCCACAGTGCTCTAAGTCCATACCCTTTTTGCTCTTCCCCACAGTGTAGTCCCAGTTAAGAGTGCATGCCTGTGTCTCCTGTTCCTCTTTCCAGAGCTGCTGGTTATCATAGAAGCCCTTCCAAAACCTCTCCTTATGGTTGTTGGTGGTGTGTTTCCATTACTCACTTCCCCATCACTGCGAAAAGCTGTAGGAGCAGGAGGAACTTGTCCTTCGAGCTTCCACCAAGCCATTGCTTCAGAGCGTGAAGATTTGACTTGCCATACCTGACACAACTTTGGCCGAAGAATGGTCGTCTCACTATGCTGATTAATGGTTTTTGTTAAATCCCTCATTAGTTGCCTGCAAGTGTGCCATGAACCAATTTGAAGAGCCTGGAGTATAGCAATGAGAGTGATCAGGAGTATTTAAAACTTGACTAGTGGGGACAGATTGAATTACTTGGCATTGTTTAGTCCATAAAAAAGACTGGAGGGAAAGGTGAAGAGGGGGGCAACAAATGTTGTTTTAGCAACAAGCATTGATAAAGAGGAAAGGAGATGATCTGCTTTCCATGTCTGTGAAAGCAGAACAGAAGTAATGAGCAGCAAGGACTAGGCGAGTGAGGAAATGGAAACGTATCTGTTACTGTAAGGCCAGGGGAGTACTGGAATAGATGGTCTGGGGAAGAAGCGGAGTCTGTCATTGGGTGTCTTAACGGTAAGGCAAACATTTGTCCATTTGTCAGAAATGACAAGGGTACAGTTGGCTTTGAGCAAGAGGATGGATCGTGCAACTGTCCCAGGCCTCTTCCGGACTATGGTTAATACTGTGTAAGTGGAGTTAAGCTAGATAATTAGTGTGCAAATCCAAAAAATGTGGAAATACTCTTTCCACATACAAAAAGGCGTCTTAGATTTTGACATCACTGATCTTCATTGAATGAGCTACTCTGTCTGTCCTCTGTGTGACAGTATGTTTTGAAGAAGCAACGGTGCAAAGACTATGCAAGTCGTGCTCTTTTTTCTGACATTGTGTTGCTTTTTTGATTGTCTGCTACTTTGGCGCTTCACAGGTTTTAAATTGACTCTAGAGCTGTGGTTTACTCCAGTAATGTCACAAGGAAAATTTATTCAATCACAGATTGTGCCTTAGCACGTGAGTCTGTTGTTCTTTCCTGTTGTATTCTCATATGCACTTTGCTTCAGAATTACCTTAGTAACTTGTATTTTGGTTTGAATCTTGTTTCCTGGTGGTTTTCTTTTTTTCTCCATCATTTCCCAAGTGCATGCCTTTCCATTTTTAGTGTCTGTTTTTTTGCTAAAATAGGTGTGAGAAGTGACAAGGATGCCTGGGTCAAAAAGCAGACTTGAGAGTTTGATGCTAGTAGAAAGACCCAGCAGGTTATGAAGGAAAAACTTGAGCACATTTAAGCCTCAGCAATACACAACAGTCAAGAACGTGATGTTTAACAAAGAGGAAGGCAAGGTGAAGGCACCATTGGAACATCCCTGAGCCACCCAGTACCACACATCTTCCTGCAAATTGGTGCTGGTGATTTGTGTGCTTTTGTAGTTCTCTGCCAACAGTTTTCCTGCATCCCCCAGTTCTGTAACATTTTAGTGATGGAAATCATCTTCCCTGCAGAAGGTGCAAGAGAAGGAAGGAAAA
This sequence comes from Psittacula echo, assembly GCF_963264785.1. Taxonomy (NCBI): domain Eukaryota; kingdom Metazoa; phylum Chordata; class Aves; order Psittaciformes; family Psittacidae; genus Psittacula; species Psittacula echo. Next base: position 65,103,620 of record NC_137735.1, read on the forward strand.
TTGTGGAATGCCAAGGCCACAAGACCAGTCCACCCTGAATGGACAGAAAGGGAATTTGTCAGTAGGGAGCAGAGAAGATACTGATCTGCGACAACAGTCCTGCCAATCAAAACTTTGCAGTTGTCATACTGGAAAGAAAGAGCTGAGGAAACCTGTGTGTGGCTTCTGGGTCTGTCTGCACAGAGACCAAGCACATTCAGACACATCATTTAGACATCCTCTTAGAGAGGCATGTGTCAATTTAGTCAGTGCTGGCATTTCATATACACCTAATTCAACCTCAGGAGAATTTAGAAATGTGCCACTCTGTCAGTTGCAAAGAGATACTCTGATGATTCAGATCATACATATGGTTAATACTGCAGTTGCACTTTCCCTGGAAGGGTGACTAATATCACATACAGGGTGTTTCACTCATGGTCAGGGTGATTTATTGAAGCAGATTATCATTATTATAGTGTCTTTTTTTTTTTTTTTTTTTTTTTGACTAATCATGAACTGGATGGTGAAAAATATGTCTCAGATGACTACAGAAGATAAACAGCCAGCTTGTATTGCACAGATAGCATTGCTGTTCCTGGAAGTGAGGTAGATGATTTCTAGGTGATGAGGGTCAGAGCAACAGCATTGAATGTATTAGAAATCAGGTCATTTGAGAGAAATCTGAGTTCATAGAGTTGATAAACCTGGGGGTATGGAAATTGCACAAGTGAGGAGACAAAGTACTTCAAATTTCTGTTACTTGGGGAGAAAGAGAAGAGGGCATGTGGTGCTTTACGACATAACCAGAAAGACCACAGAGGGAAGTGCAGCACTTAACCAAGCTGAGTTCTATTAACGGTAGAGCAAGAACAAAAATGAAGCATTTAAAGCATGGCACACTCTAGCATGGAGTGGAAGCATGAGTACTCAAGATACAGGATAAGAGGTGCTGCGGCAGAGTTTGCTTATCGATGCTTTTGAAACCCTCTGAGAAGCCTGTTGAGTACCTGTGTCTCCAATGTAAATATGAGGAGTAAATTTCACACGCAGTAAATATCTACAAGACAGGGCAGTCAAAATAGCTTAATGTTGTGATCAGGATGAAGGGCACAAAAATCATGGAACAGCCTTAGCACTGGGTATCAACCCAAATAAAAGCAAGAGAGAAGACTTGGACGAGGATCGCGTGCAGAAGGTTGGACGGGAATGGGTGTTTTGAGAGGAAGGTCGTCACTTGACACAAGGCAGAAACCAGTGATCAGAGCCAAGAGCATTCAGTCTGGTACAGTGGAAGATTTTTAAATCTGTTCTCCAAAGTTTCCCTAACTTTGTTTTTAACCAAATTACTACCAATGCAAGCAGTTCAAGCTGCTCATGCTTCATTGCTGCAGGTGTCTTAGAGTTGCAGGTGACACATACTGGAGTTGTAGGTGACCTAATCTTTGCATTCATTGTTGGTATTTTACTGCTAGTCTTTGAATCTGTTTGATGAATAGTTAGATCTACTGATGCATTTAGTACACAATGCTTAGCTAGAAAATCATTGAATTTGCCATAAATTTGAAGAATGAATAAATAATCAGTAAAATATGAGTTTTGAGAGCATCTGAAAAGGACTGATTAAGATTGGCTTTCATCAACATTATAATTTTCCTTTGTAAGCTTTTTATAAGGCTTTGTTTATTGGATGATTTAAATATTTAGTAAATACATTTCTTTTGAAATTAATGAAGAAGTACATGAGAGAATTTTATATACCAGAAATGTTAGTTGTGAGACTGTTATGTCAGTTTGGGATTTTATGTGAAATATATGTGGGGAAAATTTTCATACTTTAGCCATTTCTCATTAAAAAGCTTTATCAAAAACAGCTTGATTTGATTTTAACAGGAAACCACTAATTGGCATTTGGTAAAAGTTGTTCCCACACAGGGAGGAGTACCCCTATGAAACTGTTATTTTTCAATTAATTATCACTTTGAGAATTGCTGAGAAACAAGCAAATGTGTTAGACATTTTCCCTGACAACCTAAATATTCCTGTAAAATGCACTTTGGAACTCAGCTTTCTTTTGTCACTTTTGTCCTTCTTCATGAATGTGTAGCCTGAATCTTGGCATGGCTAAAAAAAGGGATTAATTTCCCCTGTCTCTTCCCCAAACCTTCCCCAGTGCTTTCCATTCTTGACTGCTGTGGACATCACTGTCCCACTCATCAGACAAGTAGGTCACTGGAGCTTCATCATTGAGTTAGACCTCAAAATGCACTAGATTTGAGCTGGGCTTTCACCTTAGTTTTTCTGAGGCAACTTTGATGGCTTCTGTGCTGGCTTTGCAAGGTGACTTCTTTTTTCCATCCTATAGAGGCCATCCCTTTGAGCAGATCTCTGTGGCCATGGATCCACAGTCCTGAATTCTGTGTGCAAAAGCCAGCACACTGCACAGGAGGAACCATGCCTGTTCCATGAGATGTGGGCAAGTGTTGCCATTAGGTGCCACCTCCCTGTAGGTGTATGTATTTCACCACTAAGTATCTCTAGCCATAAGTATAGTCAGAAGGAAATGAGGAATTCTTGTTAAAATAGGACAAGATTTCTCACTAAGTGAGTGTGTGATTACTTGAAATATCGTTCTCCAAAAGTAGCTGTGATGAGTGGTTTCCTGCCACACTGTAAGGGCATCTGAATAGGGTCCTGTTGAGGGTCAGTTCTGGGTCTACAATTTTACTAATTACTTGCATACAAAGTAGAGAGTAAATATGTAAGTCTACAGATTTGCAAATTCTCCCCTGTGACCAGAATCACAGTTCAAAAGCATCTTTGGTTCTAGTGTCTGAATCCAAGAGAATGGCATTTTCAGTAAGGTGCTGGAGGGTTATGTTGAGAAATGCAAGTTGAGGCGGGCAAGAATGAAATACCTGAGAGCAGATGTTTAGAAACTGCAGTAGAGAAAGAAGCATGGTTGCATGATAGTTTTATGGTAAAGTCAGCAACATAAAATTGTTGCAAAAGTAGTCAAGTCTCTTTTGATACTAAGGCATTATTCTATTCTTGTAGATCTGGCAAGGGTGGGCCCAATGATTGTGATAGGACAAGAGGTAACAGCCTCAATCTGCACTGGGGGGGAAGGGGTTAGACTGGATATCAGGAAAAATTTCTTCACCTTAAGGGTGGTCAGGCAATGGAACAGGCTCCCCAGGGAAGTGATGGAATCACTATCCCTGGAAGTGTTCAGAAACCATGTAAATAAAGGCCTCAGTGATACGGTTTACTGGTGGTCTTGGCAGTCCTGGGGTAATGGTTAGACTTGATGATCCTAAAAGTCTTTTCCAACCTAGTTGATTCTATGATTGTGTCTGGGTTTCAGCACTGCTAGTCGAAGTGGTTTTCTTAACATCTAAACTGAATCTTCCCTTCTGAAATTTCATATTGTGTGCCTGAATAAAGGTGTATACAGACCAGACACCGCCCAAGGAAGAACAAGGATAAGAAGAAGCCTAGAAGAAAACATAAGTCTATAAGCAAGAGTTGATAAAACTCAATTTATCTTAGTGTCAAAGAGAGAAACATATTAAGAAGGCCATGATACCAGTCTTTCAATACAAAAAGGGGTGTAAGAGAGGGGACAGGAATGATAAGCTGTTCTTTATGGCCGCTGGGGAAATGATGAAGAGAAGTCAACTTTACTGCAGAAAAAATGATGCTACATTGGAGATACTGGGAGAAAACTGAGTGGTTAGATTTTGGAGACAGATGGGGGATATTGCGGAATTCCCTTTATTGGAGATTAATAACATACTGGGTTGAGCAAAGTGTAGTTGATCCTGCTCAAAGCAAGAGGATAAACTGCTTCACATATATTGCTCCTGTGCTTTACAGTGCTGTACTGGAGCAGCATTGCACTGCATTGTATATTAAAGTCTGTTCCAAACAAAGCAAAACTCAAACATCCCTGAAATTCTATATACAAGTAAGTAAAGTAACAAGTAGGAAGTATTTATGTAGTTGCAGTCCAGTTCTATTAGTAGTTTAAATCCAACTGGAATAAAGACCCAAAATATGTGTAAATGAACACGATGAAAATATGCACAATTATGTAGATTAAAACATGCATTAGAAGCTCTTTCATCTGTGCTGTACCTCCCTTTTTGGTGTACTGAATGTGAACCAAGAACAAGAATTACATTTATGGATGTGCCTGGATCTTTGCAGGGTCTGATTGAAAGCAAATAAAATGTGACATGCCCATAGATCAGACTTCATACATGTTTATTCCTTGTCTTTAAGCTGTCCAATCCTGTCAGATTAAAGTGTTACTTATTAATTAGTAAGCAGTTGTGAATGATGTTGGCAATGCCAAACTATGTCATTATTTCAGTTATGCCTACCATTTCATTCTGTTGAGTTCGATCATTGGCTTTGATCTTATTCACCAGTTGAAGCTTGCTTCTGCTGGTGAAGGATAAGAAATCAGGAAATTTTCATTGCTTTATGAATTAAACTGTACTGATTCCTCAGGCTCCCAGCAGGTGATACTGTTTTCTGTCACTGTCTGCTGTGGGTCACAGCCATCAGAAACAGGTTTTAAAATCCATTTTTAAACTTTGTGAAGGCAGGACCCTTATTGTCTTCCTTACTAGCTGCAGTCTTCTTTTTGTATATTTAGACAAACTGCTTGGTCTCTTCAGCATATCCCAAGTGTCACTGCAAAAATTACCTACTGCTTTGCAAGAACAAAGTCCTTTGGTGGTGTGTCTTAGATGATAAAGTAATCTTGTGCTCTCCTTTTAAGTCCTGGTACAAGTTGTCCCTTGCTTCAGTAGTCACATTTCATTTGCTTTCTCCCCTTGGTCTGTCCAGTCAAACCAGTGACTCATCCACTTTTCTGTGTCTTCTGGATTTATATCTGGCCCTTCCTCTTACGCACAGGACAACACTTGGGTTGCGTTTAGGGGTTCTTCATCTACCTCAATTCTACCTGAAAAGCAGTGGTTTGCTTCCCAAAGTGGGTAATTGGTTTATGGAAGCTTTAGGGTCCTGTCTTGGTTGTTCCCTTCGTTTCCTGGAGAATATAGGGTGCATGCCTGAATGTTCTTTGCAGAACGAATGGGATGATGCTGTAAGATCTCGTTTGCATAACTGCTTTTCACTTTATTCCATGCATTTGCGTGCATATGTGTGTGCATGTATGTATATCAGAAATGTCTGTATTATTATCTAGAAATTTCTCAGCAAAATCTCATACTCATTGTGCTAGACACTTAAGTGAAAAAATGTCTGTACCAAGATAGCTCAAAATTTTCATATATGTCAAGATACAACAGATTTGGGGGAAGGGAAACACTATTTGTGGTAGCAGTAAAATAGCTAATGAGAACAGATGTCAGCTCACTGAAGAAAGTGAGGCAAAGGCACCAGTCAAACATGATGAAAAGCTTCAGGGGAGGAAAAAGTGGCATTTTGATGGAGCATTTATCTATACAAAAGTGGAAGCAAGTGACAAAATGTGTATACTTGTTGAGGGCTCGGAGGGGAGGCTATCCAAAGGCTGGGATGGCTGCCTCAGGGGGAGAATTGGTGGCTTGATACTTTGGTGATTCTGGTGCGGCAAGGTGTTGTAGGTTGCTTTTACTCTCTAAAGGCAGGCAGCAAAAGAGGGATGTGTGGGAAAGCCGAATTATACCTTATTTGAAGTGCATATCGTGATTTCCCCCCCCCCTTTTGTATTTTACGTGTATTTACTCAAATTGTTGCTTTCTCTTCTTCTTTACCTCTGTGTTTAAACCTCCATCGCTTTCGTTGTTCTGTGCTGTGTCCATTTTGGTTTCCCCTTCCTTCCACTGATGTTTTCTGCTTTACACAAAGGTAGCATATGTTCTTATAATGTACTTGTGGTATCACACTTACTGATTCAACTATGTCCTGCAACATGGGTAGAATAAAGATCTGTCAGGTCGGGATTAATTTGGTCCTGGCTGTGGCAGAGCATTACATATGTGATGAATAAAGCTCTTAGTCATCTGTGTCATGTCTTTAGCCATATAAATAATAGCTGTTTTTTGATAGGCAGCAAGGTAATAAACTTTGAATATTCTAAAAAAAAAACCAACAAACAAACCCAACCCTGATTCCAGAGGATTTTCACTGCAAGTGATGTAATTCGCTCTACACAGAACTACAGATAATTTTCTAAACTTCAGATTTCACTTTAGAGCACTGTGTGCCCGCATGAATTTGCAGAGCGTTTTAGATTGTTCATTTGCTAGATTTGAACACTGATACAACTCTGCAAACAAGATATTACTCTGTTATAAAATTGCTGAGTTAAAGCATAATATTTATGGGTTCCCTTATCTACTGTTGATAACATTTTGTTCTTTGGCATTTTGGGATCCCATTTTTTTAACAGGAATGTTGATGAAAACTATTCATTTTGATCCTATGAAAAACAGTTATCAGATGTGTGGCCCCGTGGAGTCCGTAACTTAATTTGTGTATATTCCCTGGGGACAGAAGGATTATAGATTAGCTCCCTCTAGGCCCAATTTGTATAGCATGTTTAAGTTTACTATGGTATTTTAAAAACGAGAGTATAGTAGCTTACCTGTCTTGTAACTACCCTAAAACCTCAAACATAACCTTTAAAAATCAGGAACGACATAGATTTGTAGGTGGTGTTCACATTAATTTGTATTCAGAAAACAATTTGCAATAGGGTCACATCCCCTTAATGTCCTGTTATTTGACCTAGAGTAGCATTCACTATTGCAGATGACCAGAAGCCTATTCAGTGTTTTACGAATGGCACAGAAACTTCTGATCCTGAAAGCACAGACCTCTCTGCTTCAGTCTTGTGACAGGAGTCCTTACAGACGAAGGGTCAATACTAAGCAACCAGCTTTCAAATCTGAATTCACCCCAGTTTCCTGGCAATAGCTGTTCACAAATGGTTGTCTCTTCTTTTTTGCTAGATCATAAGGCTGTAGTAAATGGGAAAAGCTACTTTTTTGCCTTGCGGTCTTAATAGCGCCCAAGACTGTTAAACTGGTTTTAATATGACATCTCAGCCTTCCGTAGTGCCTCTGCAGCCATACTGTTGCCCTTTTCTAGGCAGGTGGGACTGGCATTGGGGGTGGTAACAAGCAAGCTGGTATTTGCGGGTGGCTCTTTCCAAGGTCTTCCGAGCACATGGAACAATGTGTGGTTTTGCAGAATTTGCAGGCTTTTCTTTGAACATGTTGGACATGGGCCTGCTTATATTAAATCCAGGTGAAACTCTGCCTGTTGGTTCCAGAGGAACAGGGACTGCTATCTGTGGTCAGACTTGCAGCTTTTTTATTCCTATGAATACCGTAATTCATTGTTAGAGCTACAGAGGAGGTCTGGTGGGCATGCTTTTTTAGAGTCCAACTCCATGTGACTTTTCAGATGCTTATCCTTATTTTTCATTATTGGAGTGTACAAGACCTTCTAACATACTTAGCAAAAGCAATGTCAGATATTTGAAGTCTTAACCTTAAGTATATCTGCAGTGTATCTTTCACTAATGTTTTTCTTCAACTTCTACTCTGTCTCAGGTGATTTAAAAATCCAAGGATTATAATATAGTATCCTGAGTGCAGTAATACTGAACTGGAGGGCAAGAAGTCCTGCAATTAGCGATATGCCACTGGCTGTGCAGCCATTGGACGAAAGGCTTGACCTAACCCCAGATAGGCTTCAAATTTTAACTTTGCCACATGAAATGCCTCCATGTATGCCCCATCCCTGGTCTCTGTGATGAGCTTGTGATTTCCTAAATGTTTTCACATGGCAATCCTTTATGAGCATGGCTTTTACCCGCTGTTTAGAGGTTGCTGTGTTGGTTTTATAGTTGATATTGGAGTTAGAGACCAAACAGCTTCGAAAGACCGCCTCAGAGAAAGTACTGCTCAGTATTTAATCTGTAATTGTTGGTTTCTGTGGGAGTTACCAAACCAGTTGAGCTACAGCACTGGCATGAAGCCAAATGAAAAATACAGTTTTCTTCACTGTAAACATGACTGTCAAGCAGTAATGTTTTTCTCAGCTTCATTTTAAAGGCATTATAATGGAAGAAAATTAAACTAAAACACGTTTTTATGCCAGTATTATAAATGGAAGAATGTTACTTCTTTTTTCTTTTAATGAAAAACTCTTAGAGAATAGAACATCCAAAATTATGTCTTAATAAATATATAATCAGTTATCTGTGTTGCTGGATACTTGATGGAGTTGGTGAACCAACACATTTCTTATTCTGATGTTTTTATGGTGAGAATGCTTTTTTTTTTTTCTTTTTGCCCCTGCAAACATGGAAGATATGTAAAGTTATTTATTTTTAGTCTTGTTTTGATAACAGAAAAAAATAGTGCCTGATAAAACTTAGTGAATAATAACAGCATACACTAATCTCTATCCACTCCTTCAGGCTTATTTTTAAACTCTCTTTTCAGTGGCCAATAGCTCTGTTAACTCGTCATCGGGTATTCTGCTGAACTTGGCTATCCTTGCTTTGCTTTTGGGATTTATTCTATTGGCAAATGTGTAAGTTCAGCTTTGCCTTTATAAGATAAGAGCAAACTATATTTAATGCTTACAGTGATTTCATGAGGATGTCATCATGTAGGTGCAACTGCACCAAATGGGGAACAACAGCATTTTCACTTACTTATCAGGATTAACTTTATCAGAGTTGTCTGCTTTGCCTGTAACTCCCCCCATTTTATTTTGCAGAGTGAGGAAAAAGCTCGTTTAACAAAATGTCTGATCAGCTGCTACTTTGTAAAATGGCTTTTTGGGTACTAGGAACAGAAGTTGCATCCTGAAGAATGGATGTCAGCATCCGTGTAACTTGATGCACAGAGGATGAAAAATCCTTCAGTTATGTTTCATTGTTTGAATGAGCCTTTTTTAAGAGTTTCATAATGGAAAAGTAAGAAATAGGATTGGAAGGGACTTTTATAAGGGTCTTCTCATCTGCCCTGTCTCTTAAGACAGAACCAGCTGCAGTGAAACCTTTCCTGATGGATACATCTCTTGCTTCTTTCTTGTAACAGCAATTCCTGTGTTTCCCTATATCCCTATATAATCTGTGCTAATTCTTCAGGTAATTAGGAAGTTTTTTTAAGTACATGTGAATCGTTGAACAGCAGAATTTTAAACTAAATTTTATTAGGATTGGCACATTTTTATTTACTTATCTAATCCTTTTATTAAAAAACTCAACCTGCCTCACTTGGTCCGGATATTTTCAGGAGTAAAGAAATTAAGAAGTTGTTGAAAGCAGACATACGTGCTGTAGGTGAATAAATGAAATGGCGTCCAGATTTCTAAAGAAAAAATGATGAAAGTTACACAAAGGTCTCTGAACTTCTCTGTAGATCTCCTGAGTGACGCTGATGCTGAAATCAGCCAGGAAGGTCCTTATTTCATCGTGTGATGGAAATAACACCAAACCAATGTTCTGATTTTGCACTTACTGCTCAGTGCTGTATATGATGCAGTAGTAATGGGTTGTGTTTAGGTTTTGAAGATGATAGTCAAGGAGACTCCATACGCAAGATCTTCAGGATCTTGTTTATGAGTGGTAACATCACTGTTTTTTATAGCAATGTCTCATGTTTACCCTAACAAATAAGCTGTTCTTTTGGATCTTGGGATGAGCCAGCTCCTCTGAGTTCAAGGTACTGTCCCAGCAAGGAAATGTTGAAAACAACAGGCTATTGTTGGACTTGGGCGTGCATTGTCCTGGACTCTGGGCGTCTGTATCCTGCCTTGCAGGAGTTGAGAGCTCAGTCATAGCCTCTGGCTCTGGGCAGGCAGCCCCAGTTTCAAGGAAACAGTAGAACTCTAATGGCTGCTGTCGCCATAAAGTAGTCACAAGGCAACAGCAGCTCCACTGTTGAGGAAGGTTTTATTAAACCATGGGGTTTAAGGAGTCTGTAGAGGAGTAATGAGGTAGTTCTGTGGATCTTTGTGAGTAGTTTTCTGCAGTGTAATAAGGAAGAAGCACATAGAGCAAGCTTTGAAAACTTCCTGGGAGGCAGTGGCACTTCCACAGCAGTAGAAGTGAACATTTCAATAACGGAGAAGAGAGGAGGAATGAGATGGAGGTTGGCCAGGAAGGATCCTGAAATTGCAGAAAAGGTGCTATATTTAGGGAAAGATGGGAAGGGGAATTGATGGTAGGGGAGAAAAAAACCCTTAAGGAAATAGACTTTGGACATGGCATGGACTAAGGAGGGTGTTTTCGTTAGTGGTCGAAGTAGGAGTGCAACAGACTTGTATTTACTGATGCCAGTAAAAGGGATGTTGCAATAATCAAGGGACAGGAAGATAAAAGTCCAGACAAGGGGTTTAGCTGTGTATAGCTAGATAAGAATGACTATGAGAGAAGTTACTCTGAAAGAGCTGCAAGCATTTAGTTCTAGTTCATTATCTACTGATTTATTGATTATTTTATTTAGTTTTTCCTGTCATGAAAGGGGGGTGATGGGCTTTTGGCTCGGATCTTTTTGTGTGGTTTGTTTTTGTTTGGTTTTTTTAACTTAATTGTCTTGCTTTTTATTTCACATTCTTTCCTCATGCTACAAGATCATTTTGCTGGGGTGGGAGCAGGGCTTTCTGCCTGTTTACACACCTGTGTTACACATTAAAAAGTTGGGAAAGCAACCCATGGAGAATGGCTGGCATCTCTGCAAAGAGAGGAAGCACGCTAGCATTACTGTCTTCTAGTAAAGAAAAGTAGGAAGGGTAGCATTAAAGAAAAAAAGGAAAACAAAAGGGAAGGGAAATCATTAGAGAAATGTTGATAGCCATGAGGAAGGTGTCACACAAGGCTCAGTGTTTTTTCTTTAACTGGGTAAATATTTCTAGTGTTATTTCAGAACTATTCAAGAGAAGGGGATAAAACTCTTATGGAAGTATCAAAGCAGCAAAAGCAAAGGGATTCGACTGGCTTAAGCTGTTCAAAATGGATTAACTGCATTTCAAGTTGAGATGCTGCCATGGTGGGCAGTAGGATTCAAAAGCTTAGGAGGGCTCCAGGTCTCCTAATTTTAGGCATTGCCAGGGAGATTTCTTTTGATGACCACATGCAATGGAGAATATGAATTTACACTTGCAGGTGAAAAGTGATTCTGACCACGGTGACTAGGTTGTTCTATGTATATCTGTATGAAGACAGATATTGATATTTTGTCACTTACAGAAACATCCAGTAAAGCAATGAAAATGAGCTTACATGGGTCTTTTGGTCCTTTTTTGAGTGTAACATGCTGCAGGCAGGGAGGTACTTCTTGAGGCCCTGCACCCATTTCCGTGGAAACTTTGAGATGATCCTGCTGCTTGCATTTTCTATAAGCCAGGGTTACGCCAGCTTTCTGTACTGACTTGGCTCTTGTGCTGTTCATCTCCACAGCTCGGAAGTCCAAAAAGTTGGGGAAATTGAAAGGGATGCACGAGGAGCAGCCACAGCAGCGGCAGCAGCCACCACCGCAGAGCCCCGAGGAAGGGACGACGTACATTGCACCCGTGACTGAGCCCTCTGTAAACACAGCACTTGTCCCCCACATGTCTGCTATCTCACCAGCACTTACTCCCTCTCCTGTTAAGATCCTTGAAAGCATTGAGCCGGAGATCGTGTACGCAGGATACGACAGTTCGAAGCCAGACACAGCGGAGTACCTGCTTTCCACCTTAAACCGCCTGGCCGGCAAGCAGATGATTCAGGTGGTGAAGTGGGCAAAGATACTTCCAGGTAACACCACAAAGCATTTGGTGAAACTTCTCTTCACTGTTTCTTTTAGCTTAATGAACTGTTTGCTTGAGAAATTACATCTTTAATCCATGGGCTGTGTGTGCTTACAGGGGTGTGCGAGATGAACATGTAAGAGAAGATTGTTCGGGGTTTTTTTTATTTATGTCACTTTTGCTTCATGTCTGTGATCAGTATTTTACAAACTTTCATTTTGAATAATAGCCAAGAAAACATGTTTTGTCACTGGAATGAAAAATTATGGCTGTGTTTCTTTCAGAAATATACTTTGTGTGGGAGTGTTGCTCTTGTTCGTCAATACTAGAAAAATAATCAGTAATGTACTCAGTGCTGGTTGGGCCAACCCTTGCAGAGTGCAGCATAGTTTACGAGTATTTTCTGGTTTGATTCCTAGGATTTAGAAATTTGCCCCTCGAGGACCAAATTACTTTAATTCAGTATTCATGGATGTGTCTGTCATCATTTGCCTTGAGTTGGAGATCGTACAAACATACAAACAGCCAATTCCTCTATTTTGCTCCAGACCTGATCTTCGATGAGTAAGTATTCCTTAATGGTCCTTTTCAGTGCAAACTGGAAGGATTACTCTGTCTTTATTTGATTTTCAGGCATGGCTGCTGTCTAAGAAAATTTCAGCTAATTGGGGCTTAAAGTAGCTTAATTTTTCGACTCAGTTTTCAGTTGGCAAAGCTTTGATATTGCCATCCCCTTCTCCTTATATATGTGGATGTGACTTCAAATTAAGACCATTCTCATTGCGTAAAATATGACTGATACGTGACCAGGATTTGTAGGAAAAAAACCCAACATTTTTTGGTATCTACTGGAGCTTGGAAAAATATCTAACTTCTAGGAAATGCGAATGTTTAAATTACCAGTTTTATTCAGAGCAGTCTTATAATGGTGCTTTTGTTAACAATATGCAGCTGTTCAATGTGTTTTCTTGACAATCTTAATTACCCTTCTTTGTAATCATGAAAGAAGCCAAAATGTTTTTTCAGTAATGAAATATAACTTCTTTTATGATGCATTCAGAAAAAAAAGATGGCTTAACCAAGGAACCATTCCTTCTGAGTATGTGTTCCTCCATATTTTAAGTTTGTATTTTAGTGCTTTGCTTTTGATGAGTATAATTTAATTTCTATTCCATTCCCCTAGTGTTTATTCCAAGACAGTAAAGTCAAAACTGAAGACACTACACAGGCAGTCAAACCGGGGTCATGTCCTATGCTTATCCCAGAAGCTTTTTGGTTTTTTGTTTGTTTTCTAGAGGTAAAAATGAGGCATGATCATCGGTATATGGGTGCTCTTGAAATAAACCACAAAAATAATTAAAAAAGAATGAACAAAAAATAACTTACTGCTCAATCTCCTGAAGCAGTCTGAAATGTTTTTCTTGGCAAAAATGTTTTGGCACCATTCATCTTAATAGTCTTTCTTAGATTTAGGAATTCCTAAATAATTAATATATGTGAGATAGGTCCCAAACCAGTGAGCAGTATCAAAGGAGGATCATTTGGTTTGGTGCTTTTTTGTTTTGTTTTAAGAGGAGATTCGCTGCATGTGTTTGAAAACGTAGTGTCAGCCATTTTCCTTGTTGAAAGCACCTCCACTGTGACTTGGACTTTAGAGAATCGTAACAGCAAAAGTATCTGTAGCTAAAGCTAAGTGAAAATGTGAACTTCAAAGAGTTCCATTCTCCTGGGGAAATGTAGACTAAAAGTTCAAACACAGAAGCAGCTTTCCTTCATCTGAAGATAGTCAGTCAGGGGTCAAAATTTATTGGACAGGGAAATCAATCCCACTTGCAAATAAAAGTGTATGTGCATTGCTAGCGTTTGTGGTACTGCAGCTAGAAGCAACTTCCAGAAGTCGAGATCAATTGTGAGGTTTTTGCTGCAAGCCTTGAAGTTAGGTGACTGCAGAATTACACTGAGCTTGAGGTTGGGATCACGTCAGGAAAAGGAGTGCAAAATAAAAACATCCAAAACCAGATATGTGTGTAAGATTGTGGCCTGCTCCTGTACTTAGTTATACATTGAGAATGTACTCATTGCAGAGCTACCAAAGATAGCAGAAGCCTGTTCCAAGATTCTCACATTGCCAGTCAGGGTGGTAGTTGCAAGACTTCTCTTGGAGTCCAGGTTTTAGGCTCCCCAGCACAGGAAAGTTGTTGAGAAACTTCAGAGACCCATGGAGATTGGCCAAGGTAGTCAGGGTCTGGCTGGGACAGAGAGGGAGCTGGGCTCAAGCAGCCAAGAGAAGACTGTGCTGGGTGCAATGGGGATTTAATTGTAGCTTTCAACTTCCTGATGAGTTGTTCTGGAAAAAATAGAGTCAGACTCTTCATGGAGGTGTCAGTGGAAGGATGAGAGGCTGCAGTCATTTGTATGGGACAAAAAACTACCTCCTGGGCAGCAGAAGAAATTTCATAATGAGATGGAGAAACAGCAAAGCAGATGTCCAGAAAGACCCTAGAATCTCTGTTGTTGAAGATGTGTAAGCCTTGACTGGGCAAAACACCCTGAGCAGCATGCGGAACTGTTTGGGTTGGAAAGGACCTTAAAGCTCATCCAGTTCCAACGCCCTGCCATGGGCAGAGAGACCTTCCTCTAGACCAGGTTGCTCAAAGCCCTTTCCAGCCTGGCCTTGAACACTGCCAGGGATGGGGCAGCCACAGCCTCTCTGGGCAACCTGTGCCAGTGCCTCACCACCCCCACAGTAAAGAATTTCTTCCTTATACCCAACCTGAATCTCCCCATATGTTTAATTAAGTGTACTGTTGGTCTTTTTGGATCATGTGTATATTCCACTGCTTTGAGTGGGCTTAAGTAAATGCAAAGATGAGATCTGAGAGATTAGAAAATGGCCACTCAGCCTGCTACTGAAATGCCTAAAAACAGCTTGAAAAGAATAGCCATAATGGGCCAGTGTATTTTGTGTTGTGTTTGTATAAGTTACAGTATGTGGGTGTTTTTAATCCATTTCTTTTGTAGCATAGTAGTTGTAATCAAAACTAATATTCTGTATATACAGCTTTAGTTTTAATCCACAGTAAATCCTTAAAAGACTGTCATATATGTGACACCACATAATTCCTATTGCAGGTAAACACTCTTAAGGATGACTGTTGCATATGTGATTACACTCAAAGGGTGTTGCAATGATGTTCTTAAGGCTGCAAGCTCAAATCTGAGAAATTGCAAAATCACTAAATTAAGGTTGTCTGTGAAATCGTAGTTTTAGCCCTTTGGGTACGTGCTTTGAAGACTGTATCCATAACCAAACTTAGAAGTTATGTTATCCCATAATATTTTTCCCATGTGACTCCTTTGGTCAGGTTGGTTGAGTTGTAGCGATGATACAGGACTATGCAATAAGAGACAGCTGGATTTTTGCTTCATTTTTTGCTGGTGAGAAAGCCTTCCCTTGAATGGATCTGAGGATTTGGGAGAACAGAGAGATATTAATGGGGAACATTTCCTTAAGACATAGCAAAAGACTATCCCTGATTCAAGACCTAAGCGCAGAGACATTTCAGGTTGCTACAGCAAAGTAACAGAAATCCCACAGAAAAAAATGGCTGTGGCTGTTGTTTATTTAACTCGAGGGAGGGAGACAATTTCTCTTCAGACTTAACCAAACACTTCAGCTGAAATTTTCTAATCTAATTCAACCTGAGGCAGGCGCACGCATGGACAATTTAAGTCCGGAGCATTAAATTGGTAAAATTATACACAATTGAAAGCAGGAAACTTGAGTGGTGCTGCTTGGAATAGGTGCAGAAACAAAGTAAGCAAAACACAATGTTTTTTAATGCTAGCTTATTTTCAGGGATTCTGTCTGAAGCTATGCAAAATTAACTGTTTGCTGCAGGGAACAGCCTAAAACGTGATTTTTAAGACATGGTCCTGGAAGATAGGGAAGTTAATTTCAAATTTCCCTGGTCTCTCTCTTACTAGATGAATTACTCATTGAACCAGTAGCTAAAATGACTCTCTGGCTCTGTCTTTTTGAAGGAAAAGTACCCAACATTTTGGGGCAGCATGACAGTTTAGGTCATAGAAAAAAATCTGATGATCCAGGTCTTTCAATACTAGGAGTTTATGTGTTTGTAGTGCAGAAGTCAGGTGCCCAAATCCCAGAGGAAGGCAAGGGCTGCACCTCCTTGCTCATGTTTCTGTAACAGGCTCAGACAGTTCCTGTCCTGCTGGCTAGTGGTGGCAACTTCCCGGGTATCTGCTTCCACCCATACATTAAGTCAGGGCATCAGCTGGCAACCCTTCAGAGGCTCAGGGAGGGATAAAAAGCATTTACGAGTGCAGCAGTGCCAACAGAAACCCAGCAGGAGCCAAGACATAGTGTGACAGGGATCCTTGCTTCCCCTGACATGGGAAACCAGCAGGAGCGGTGGGACATGGGCTGCCTTTGGGGTCACAGCTTGTGTTCACAGCACAAATCCCCCTCCCAGCTGGAAGCCAGAAACTGCATCCCTCATGGCAAACTGCCTTGCTTACCCATCCCTTCCCCTAAGGAAGAGGAATGGTGGTTTTCATCTCTCCATAGGGCAGAAACCCAGATGATGGCATTGCTGACCACTATTGAAAATCAGGCATCCTCTTAGGCATGCATTGGCTTCTGCTGACATAAAGAAAACAAAGTGCCAGCCCAACACTGGAGGTCCCCTACAGGTCTTGATTTTCCCTTTGATTGTAGGTTTTACATGGTCGTTTCATAGACTTCTAAATCCTTGGGGACTTCTGAAGAAGAGACTCAAATTCCAAAATTGCTTACTGTTTTTAGGCAATTTACCCAAATTATCTTATTTAACATTCCAGCCTTATCTAGCTGTAAAATAGCGATGACGTGGGATACTGAAAGAGTTCAGTGATGCTCAGACACCATGTTGAGATGCTTTAGTACATTAAGTGCAGCATCAATATTTCAACAGTATTTTGCAAATGCACCAAATGACTAATGTGCTGTGTTTTCATGTTCCTTTGATTTCTCTTGGTTTGTCATCTGCAGCATAAAGAATAAATCACAGGTGCGTAAGTGTTCAGGTTCTGAGTTTCCTGGCTGTTGTACTTTCTTCTAACTGTCATAGGATTTTTACTGAGATAGTTATGCTACTCAAGGACTTGAGGGTTTGCCTGATAAAAACAACAGAAGGCATTGCAAAAGGTACCCAAAATTATTAAAGTGAACTTGAAAAACTGAGTCTGAAAACTGGGACAGTTTTCACAAGCGTTTGGATCAGTCATGTCTTTTTTCCATCTCTAAGATCATTGTATGGCATCATATGCAGCTCAGTCCTTACAGTAAAAAGGTTTCAATAGAGGCTGTAGTTTATTGAATATTATGTACAAAATATGAAGTGCAGAATATACCAGTTGGTGCCTTTGACTGATAAGGCAAAGCTTCAGGCTATGGATTTTGAATTACGAAGGGGCTGTCCTCTCGTTATTGCCATTTCTAGTTTGTAGTGCAGCATGTATGGCATTTTCATTATGAAATTCAATCATCTACTCCAGATATTTTTAAATAACCCAATAATACTATGTATGTAATGTAGTTTAACAAACTAACAAAGGTTACTACAAATTAATATTAATCTTTCCTTTAAAGTGCAAGATGTAACTTTCAGTAAAATAAAAATGTACTATTGCAAGGATCTTCCAAGCTATGCTTTTGGTAACTGCCCCAAGTGTGAAGTTTTATAATGCCGAAGGCGGCAGTGGTTGATGTTAGCAATAGAGGAAAACCAGAGAATACATATTTCAAATGATAAACTTGATGTAGAGCAAATGAGATAGAGGTGGAAAAACAGCTTCAGTACATGGGAATTTCTGTGAAGTTTCTGTGCCAGTGGTGTCATAGGATGAGAATAGGCAAAGGATTTTGTAACACTGAGGAAAGTCATAAAATTAAATTAAGAATTAAGAGGTGGCTTGACTGAGTAGCTAAGATTTTATTTAAAATCCGCATTTATTAATTACGTGTATTTTATTAGTAAATAGCATGTTCATTGTCTTTTCATTATATTCCTAATATACTCTCATAATATATTGTGGAAGCTGGGACCATTAGGATTTGCTGTTGCGTAAGGCAGTGCAGGGATGCAGCTGCCTCTCTGTGCCCTTTCGGTGCAGAAGCCTGTAAGTCTTTCTGGTATTCTGATTTCTATGGTAACAGCAGGAAGATAAATGTAATAAAATAAGCTGAATATTTAAGACTAGCAGGTTTTGGGGGTTTTTAACCTTATGTACCTCAGGATTGGAGGTGATGATTACTTAGAACCTCTGTGAATGGTGATAAAGCCAATAAGTAACTTCTTTTATTGTTCAAAAGATTACTTTTCCCTCCTTTATATTTTGCGGGATGAGGGCTGTTAACCCTTTTGGTTTCTTTTGCAATCTGTTAATCCTGCTGTGTCTAAATTTAGGTACATTTTGTAATCTCTTTCATCTGGCAGTCTCCAAATCCCTCATTTTTAATTAATATTGCAGCAGTGATTGTTGGTAAGAGTTGTCAGTGTTCATTCTTTGCTGATAAATTGTGTCTGTGATTGCTGATCTCATTAAAAGGTCAGCAAGCACTCCTCGATATTCTTCCCTGCATGATTTTTGCTTGTATATATTACTTTGAAGAGGAGCACTGCATCATACAATCTAAACTGTCAATGCAGTGAGAAGTGGGTATCATTATCAATAAATCTTTTCTATACTTTGTTACTATTATTTGCTTTTTGATAAAGTGCAGCAAAGTTTCCATTCAGAGAAGTATATGGAAGGATTCTGTTATATACCCGGCCCAAAAGAGTACAGACATAGAAGGGAATTTTGATGATCTACTGTCGTATCTGTACATAATAGATGTAATACACTCCAGTTAGATTTTTCCAAATCTTACTTGCTTTTTCTTTGTAAACAGGTCAGTGTTGGGCAAAGCAGTAGATTCAACTTCTTCACCTAAATTTCTAAGGGCTCTGCCTGTTGATGCCTTTATCTTTAATGTCTCAAGTTGCTTTCTTTAAAATTGTGAAACTGAAAGGAAAACAGGAGATAAAGTAGTTTTAAGGAGATCCATAAGAATGTGAATACTGTCAGAAGAAAGTTCTATCTAGCCTAGTTTCTTATCCTTTAAACTGGTCAGCTAAAAAGAAGGCATAAGATCAGGACAGTGGTAAAAATGATGCTTCTTCATTTGCCTGTTCCAGCAGTCAGTGATTCAGTGATTCTGAACGGGAGATTGCATTCAGGTAGTTGTGCTTAATAACCCCTCTGTATCTTTCTTCTGTGAATTTGCCTGATACCTTTTTGAATACATTTATAATCTTGACATATAAAATGTTCCATGGCAGTTGCTTCTGCAATTTAATTACACGTATTTGTTTGTTGGAGATGTTTCTAAAGCAGGTAGCTGATAATTTAATGGAGTGCCACTTCATTCTTGTGTTTGTAGTAATAGTGGATATATTCGTTTTCATCCTCTGTATGCCGTTTATCACTTAGAGATCTCTGTCAAGTCCCATCATTTCTTCTAGGAGCTGAAGAATTAGATAGTCAGTTTGTTCTCCCCTTGTATATCAGTTGTTTGCTACCCCTGGCCATCCTTATCTCCTCCCTCTCTGATTTTGCTAGCCCGTTGTATTAGTTTGGGGAGGAGACCAGACTGACATGCTGTTTTCAAAGTGCAGTGGATTTATGCAGTAGCTCGCAAGTCTTCTCTCACCCTTTGCTTTTGTTGACCATTTTGTTGACACTGAGCAAGCATTTTCGAAAGACAGAAGCCCGCAAAACCTCTTCCAATTACACTTAGGTCTCTTTATTGGGTGATGTGTGTTCACTTAGAGCCCCAGTTATTTTGTATGTATGGCGAAAGGTGATCATACCATCTGCATGGATTGCAGTTACTGATTTTCACCTTCCATTCTGTCAGCCAGCCACACAATTTTGCCAGCTTTTTTCAGCAGTTTTTCCTGGACAGTTCTTGATTTCATCATCTGGAGTTATCAGAAAGCTCTGTCACTTCCATGGATCTGATTTTTTTTCAGATGATGTATGAGTACAGTTTTCAGCCCAGGCCTTAGAGCAGAGTTCTGCAAGACTTCTCTAGTAACCTCTCCATTACTTGAGAGAGATGCCCATTTATTATTACCCTCGGTCTCCTATTTTTAAGCTGCTAATAATCCATGAAGAGCCCTCCTCCTTATCCCTAAGCTCTCTTTAAGAGCTTTCAGGAGATCTTTTTAATAGTTTTAACATCCAACTTCACCGTGATTGCATGCCTGCCTATCTCCTGATGAAAAGTGCAGTGTGCAGGAGGTCCTGGACCAGTAATTACGCATGCTGGCACACCGACAGATGGGATTAGAGCCTATACCCAAGTTGCATGCCCCAGTTTCCTTTGTGTGGAAACCAGGGCAGAGGAGAGGAGGAGGAGAGGGTTGGTGTTTGCTTAGGTCTCACCCCATATGGCCGTGGGATGCAGCTAGACCTGGCATGTAAAAAGCATTTCTGTCATACAGATGTTGCCTCTATCGACCAGAGCTCAAGTGCTGTTGTCAGAGTTCTGTTACAGATTCATGAGTCATAAAATCATAGAATGGTTTGGGTTGGAAGTGACCTTAAAGATCATCTAGTTTCAACACCCACATGACCTCTCTTAGCCAAAGAGACTTTCTTCCCTTAACGGCATATTTATTTATCTATTAATGCTCCTCTTTCAGTCATTTTGCTAGATGTAGGAGGGAGACTTACTAGACTCTGGTCCCTTGAGTGCTCCCTCCCCAATGCCAGACCCATTTTAAGAAATCAATCACGTTTGTCACCTTCCATGCCTTTTATAAGGGCAATTGAAGCAATAAGCTGCACATCACAGTTAGTAATTCAGCAATTCCATATTTAGGTTACTTTATAGCTCATGGATGGATGCCATCTGGTCTTAGTGATTTATTACTATTCATTTTACTGTGGGGTTTTTTTCTTTCTTTCTGAACCCTCTTCTGCTCACACTTTCATCTGAAACTAGTTCTCACACTCACTCACTGAAAAGGGAGACTCTGGTGCAGAGCCTTCCTGGACTCCTTTGCAGAGAACAGTGATGTAGAGATTTTACATAACTTTTCTTCTATGGCCTGATCTTTCTCAAACACTTCTTTTTCATCTAGATCATCTGTTGGCCCAGTGGATGTTCTGGCAGGTTTCCAGCTTGTGATGTGTTTGACTTGGTTTTTATGATGTTAGCATGAAGACTTGCCCAGTGATTTTTACATTGAACTTGGCATAATTATGCTCTCTTAATATTGTCTCAGCATGACTTTGGGACATCCACAGGCCTTTTGGGAGGGTGTCTTTTCACTTCTTTCAAGGTCTTTTTCAGGAAGGGGTAAGTTAGAGAAGAGGTTTGTTCAAGTGTCTGTCTGAATAGTGGTGCTGCTTTAATCTTTCTGCACATCAGTGAGCTGTTTGGTGGCATCTCCGAATGCCCTAGTGCTTCCTTTTGCTGCTTCTCCTATAAAGTTAAATATGAATAAGAGGAAAATTAGGAAGTAGTTTCTCTGAAGTGATATGAGAGGAAGGCATGCCTCGGCTGGCTTCCAGAAAATGCCAGGTTTTGCATGACAGCATGAGCAAAGTCTTGATTCCTGAGGCATCGTTGGCATGAGAGAAGAATTGCTGGCACATGTAGAATATAGCAATAATTTTGCTGATGAACCACTGCAAGTGACAATGAGCCCTGGCATAATGGATATATGAAACGATACCTAACAGGCACCTTTTCTGCCTGGTGATACCTTTCTCTGATGAACTTTAAAAGAGTAGTTATTGTCGTGTGTACGTTATCATCAGTTATTATTGAATATGGTGTTGAAAAAGCATTTTGGTAAAGGCGTAATTATGTATTTTCTCATTTAAGCTGTGATTTGTCTCCTTTGAAATGCGAATGCAAACCAAAAGAGAGTATTTGGTATCAGCATTCTGCTAACTGCATAATTAACTGTTAATTCCAGCAGATACTTGGAATTTTTTGCTATCGATGTGCTTGGGATTTTAGGGTTACATAACTGGTTGATTATTAAGTTGCATTTTAGCACAAGTTCTCTGTTACTGATTGGGAGCTGAAACTCTCCTTTGGCAATCATTATCCACGAGCTGTTGCCAGTTCCTTTGTTGATAGGCATATAACTGGAGGATGCTTAGCTGAAACTTTAAAGCAGCTCTGAATTTCTTAGTGCCAGTTGCCTAGGATTAAATTCTCTAGAATCACCAAGAGGACTTTCTTGTGAGAAAACTGGTTTTGAGAATTGACTACAATTGCCATGTTTGTATGCCTGAGTGGCTAAAAGCCCACTGAATACCAGCTATGTCTTTGGATATGTTTTAATGCAAAATGACCTTCCTTTTCCAATTATCAGTGATCAGCACTAGTGGTCTTCACTCTAATCCCTGTTTTGTGCTAGGTTTAACACCACCTTCTGCCAAGGTCATAGCTGTAATGTCAGTATTCCCAGATGTGCACCGTCTGCAGCATCCCAGTCACCTGGAGAGAAGCTTGTGGGGTTAAGTATTTCACTCTGGTAGCAGTGGATTTACCTGCTGTTGGGGCAGGGCTGGTGGGGGAAGATGGTTAATGAAGTACTTCACCTTTAGCAGCTTACAGAGCAGGAAATCCTTTGCATACTGCACTTCCTTGCAGGGAGCAGCTTTCTCTTATTGCATGCCAGACTCCTTGCAGGAACAGCAGCAAGGCGCGTCTCCAGGACCCTTGAGCCAATTTTTCTGGTGCAGGAGGATCTCACTGTCATACCTCTTTATTTTCAAAGTAGGAAGCAGTACCAAGGCCTTGCTGCTGTGACAGATTAACAGGGCACATAGTTTGTTTTTCTTACCAGCTTCTAGGTAGAAGAAATGCTGACTGTCAGTAGTGGCTCAAGTCAGGTAGGACAGGGCAGCAGGAGGAGCCGAGGGTACCTTTGATGGCAGGTCTCGCAGCTTTAAGACATGACTGCTGCCACCTGCTTGCCTCTGTATGAAGGAGCATGTATGTGGGCAATAGCTGCATCAGTCAGTTCTGCAGTGTCAGCCGAAATGGCCTGGGAATGTAGGAGTATGCTGAAAACCCAGACTGTGCTGGGGGCTGAGGCAATGGCACTTTGGGTTTGGTTTGGGTTGGGGTTTTTTATCTGGACCTGGTACTAGGACAGTGTTTTCCAGCAGCATTGATAGAGCAGGCAGCCAGGGGCTGTGATATTGTAGCCTGGCTGAGATCCACCATAGCTTGTATAGGGAACAGGGTGGTTTATCTGACGCAGTGCTACCTCTAGGCTGACAGTTTCCTGGGTAAACCACTTAATTCCCAGCCTATGTTTACCCGTGGCAGCGTAACCAGCTGCAGGGAAACAGTTGCTCTCCTTAGCAGTAAGGGATGGAGAATTCATGTGTTGCCTTACCAGTAGGAGGAAGAGGAGGTTGGTGGTGCTGAAGATGGGGTATTTATTTCTGCTGGCTTACTGACAACTTAAAGGAAAAATTGGCATGACCCAAATTTCTTTCAATAGAAATTGATGACAAAAGTGCCATTAATTTCAACAAAATTGACTGCCCACATTTGCCACTGATGAAAGGTAACAGGTATCTTTTTTCCTTCCTGGAAGGAGATGGCTCTAAAGCCTTAAGAGTTGAAGGCTATGTGTTGAAGGGAGCATGTTTGTGTCTCTTTCAGCTGTGTCTTGCAGAGTAAGCAGAGATTAGAAAGTGCTGAATAAGAAATAAGTGCTGAATGAAAGGTCATAATTGAATTTTTCCTGAATTCTGCATGTATTTTGGCTTGGATTTTGATCAGTGCAATAACTTAATGATGCTGCTCCAATACTGCTGACTTTGGTTGAGTCTGTAATGACTGCAAGATGAGAAACAGGTGTCTGAGTAAAGTCCATTGAGCAGAGTGATGCACAGTGTTCCCCAATGCCACCACACACAAAACAGTGCAGTGATTGCCCCTTTGCATGGAAGAAGAGGTTCAGTTTTTTGTTAGGCCGTGTTGTTCTGTTCCCACCATTCTTTATGGTGGAGCTGTTGAAGTAGAATGCTCCCACAAGAAAGAGTAAATTGTTGTTACAATGATACGTTTGCTTCTTTGTTTCCTGGAGAACCTCAAAACGTTTTCCAGACAAGTGAGCCCCTCTTAGGCAGGTAACATAATTCAGGCCAGAGGCTTTACTGATGAAATGGTTTGAGCAGATGAACAAGGGACTCTGTGATTCCATGTACCTGGTCTTTCCCCTCCTCTTCATCCACAGCTTGCCTGCCATACCCTAAAAGTAGCTGGTGATTTTTCAGTCTTCTCTGCCAAGTTCAGACTGATCCCTTCTGGCATTGTGGAAAGCATACCTTGCTATTTGAGGCTTCCAAACAGGTTTTGACCTTCAGGCCTTTGGCAGGTTTTCTTGTTGGTTTGTGTTGGCTGGTTTGTTTGTTTTGGGTTTGTTACAGTGTAATGTGCTTTCTGAAGTTCCCTGAAATCATGTTAAATGATGGGCAGGCTTCAAACAGGTATGGGTTTTAGTCTAGCAAAGGGAAAGGCTTTTGATTACGAAATTGGAAGCAGTTCTTATGAGGAGAAAAATGTAGAGGAAACACAGAATATCTTTGACAGCAGACTTTTGCTATGGGTGTTGCTTGATCTTTTCCGAAGTCTCTTCTGACCTGCAGAGGCCAAGGGACTAAGTCAGCTACACATTTGTTCCTCTGAGGTGCTGTGAAAGGGGATGCCTTTGCCCAGTTTTGCTTTGGATTAGCAAGCCACATGTACTGATGAAACTTCAAAACACCCTCCACAGCTTGCCCTTTGTTCACTTCCCTGTCTAATTTAGGAAGACACCTTGTGCTGTGTCTTTGAATGGCATCCATGAGAAAGTAAATAGAACATGGTATCAGGTTTAGTTTGGGGCTGAGTTTCTCCTGGAGTGAATATTTCTTCATTCATGGGTTCCTCATTTTGGTTGCGGTCAGCTAAGTTGCAGTTTCCATTCTCAACAAGGAGATTTGCGATACTAGACTTTATGATGACTTCATAAATTATAAGTTACTTATTCATAACAAATTGTTTCTGTGCAGCGTGCCTGTAGTTTCACAATTTCAGATGTGGCTGTTTGGTTTCTGTGGAAGTGACATAAGGGTGTTAATGAGATATGTGACTGGTTTGGTATTTAGGATGCCTTGTCTTAAACAGATTCTTTAAACCAACCCAATGTGACTACTCAAATCCTACCTCTGTTGTAGTTGGGTGACTTATCGCTTGGTGATCTGGGACATCAGTCCTGTTTCAGCTGGGTACTCAAACCATTTGTCTTGTTGCTTGCCTATGTAAAAGGACGGCTACTTCCACGGAGCTGGGGAAGAGAAGAAGCTGTGTTGGTTTGCCACTTTCTCATCCACATACTCAGCTCTCCATGAGTAGGTCTTGAGGATGAAACAGGCTAAGGTGTTGAGCTCATACCACAGAGCTGGTCCATGGAAGGAAGATAGGTGATCTGGAGTCAGTTTGGGAATAAGGGTGGCAGAGATGAGAGAGGTGAGGACATAGAGATTGCATAAAGTTAGGGAGAGATCCCAGATCAAGTGGGAAGCAAGAAAAGACAAACTCAGAAAGTACCAGGGAGTCTCTCAACTAGGAACATGTTTGCTGTGGTTCGTTGAGAGAAAATCCAACAGCAGGAAAAAACTCTCTTCACACAGAGGCAGTTGAGGTGGCTTGGAGGGCTTTGCCAGCTTTTTCCCAGAGGGGAAAGGAGTTCCAGTGAGGAAGTGGTGGGCAGCTCGGTGACCAGTTAACACGAGGTACCCATTGGCCCAAAAGGCTATGCAGGAGCATGTGGAAATGGAGCAGAGCAGAAGCTGGGGGGAATGGGCTGGTTGTGGTCGATCTGCTTCTTCACAGGGCTGCAGGGAAGGTCAGGCAGAATGTGAGCTGGGCGTTAAATTAAGCCTGTAAGGAGACACTCAGGGAACTTAAGATGGATTAACATAAGGTGTAAAGTTTAAAGCATATTATTGTGGCGGAGGATTAAGCTAAACTGAGCTAATGACACCACTTTTGAATGTGTATGCACACAGTGGATTCAGAGCTTTGGCTCCATGCCTTTTATTGCTTAAATGTACTTACCTTCTTAAATGTCCCCATAAAGATACAGGCCTTTATATTCCAGATCTTCACATTTTCCATTTTCCATGTTGAGAAGCTTATATGCTGTGTCAAGGTAGAGCTGGTTTTGGTTGGTTGGGTTTTGCCCTTTTTTGTATTTCATTTACTCTTTCAACACACACAACGCAGGGGTGAAGACAACATAGAAGTTCATTCTAATTTTTCCCCATGGTGGTAAAGGCACTTGTGATGACTTAATGGTATTTATTCTTAGATGAGGCATTTGGTAAGGAAGAAATAACTGTCTATTTTCCTCACGTTATGTTGACGTGCCCTAACTTCTATGGTCTCTGTGTCTTCTAATATGTGAGCTTTTATTTTGTTGTTACTGTCATGGTGTTGGGCTATCTGCAATATCAGCATCTGAATTTTCCAAAAGCTCTGTACCCTCTTATTTTAATCCTGTGTCAATTAAAAATCAAATACAAAGTTGAATACTGTAAATTCCCACAATATGTTTATTTTACATTAAGCAGAGTTATGAATTAACTAATATAGGAATACTTTGTAAATAAGTAATAAATCAGCTGAATTGATTTTTCAGGAGGGAAACGGATTTTAAATTACAGGTTTGCCGTATGTTAACTAAACTACTTAGTGATTAGTTCCGTGTATAATTTTATGTCACTACAAGCAATGCCATCAGGTTTTCCTTGAGGGTAGACTAGAGATCAGTATATTTGTAAGTAAATTAAAGACTGTTTAAGACAGACAAAAAAAATACTAAAATTATTTTATTTGGACAATTGTGTAAAAGCAAAACAAATAAAAAACTCCATAACAGAGAAACAATAAAATGTCACAAGAGGTGCAATGCAGTGTTAAAGGTTTTGAGTCAGGATGCTTTTAGGTTCGCTCTTGCAGAGGGTATTTTGCTACATGGTTTGGTGAAAATGTAAGAAACCTTAGACAAAACCTCAGAAAGTCTTGTTTCTGTGCTGTGTGGCTTGTGGTATCGCATGAAAGATCTGACGCTTCTCGCGTCTGTGATCATCAAACACAGGCAGGGATGGTGGCAACTACTTATGTTCTGAGGTTGGAGAAACTAACTTTGGCCTGCAAAAGTAATAATGGATATAATTGACTGTTCTTGGTTTGAATCCTGACAGTATTTAGAAGTCTGAGAGATACCTTAAAATGTTGTTTGGTTTTGGGGGTTTTTTAATACAAATACCACTTATTAATCATTCGGGTTTCGACTTCAATACATATCCCTGTGAGCCTCCTGGGAGAGGCCATTTAGCAACCAGCATTATCAGTATTCCAGACCTGATTTTGGTACTTTTGGGAAGAGTGAGGGAAGCAAGAGCAGTGGGAAGGGAGATCACTCTCTGAGGTCTTTTGGGGTCTTTTTCTCCAGCTATCTCTAGGTCAGCTCAGAGGTACCTGCAGCTGTTCTGTCTCTGGGCAGTAACAAGCAATCAGGAGGACCTCAGGCTGGCTTAGGCTGATGTCCCCAAAGGAGGGTAGGCAGAGTCATGCGGTGGCCAAATGTGAAGGAGTCCCCACCCCTGGCACACTCGATTGTTTGTGCTAAGGGCACATCCAAACACCAGGAGACATCCAGGTGCTGCTGTGCGGAGCTGGATGGTGAGACCCTGGGCACAGCAGCTTCAAAGCATCTTCGGTGTTCAAGGCCAGGTGGGTCGGGGCTTTGAGCAGCCTGATCTAGTGAAAGGTGCCCCTGCCCTTGGAAGGGGGTTAGAACTGGGTGGTTTTTAAGATCTCTTCAACCCAAACCATCCTATGATTCTATGATTTCTGTGAAACGCCTGTGTATGTGCATCTGATGTCTTTTAATTCTGCAAATCCTTTTGTTTCACCTTATCCCAGTTACTCAGGGTCTCTCTTTTATAGCAATCAGTATTGAGTGTACACATGACATCTCTAAGTCCTCTGCAGAGCATGACTGGACTTGTGTGCTCGTGCCTGGGTACATCCAGCAGCAGAGGCTGCTCTTCGCAAACAGAGGGCCAAGTGGTATTTCGGTCACCATCCAAAGCATTCAAAGACTATTTTCTTCTACTCCTTTTCTTCCCTGCAGTCCATGGTACATAATAAAAATAAATACACGTCACATGGCATTACTACTACTATTAAATTAAAAAAGAAAAAAGAGAGAAGCTCGAGATTCTTAGTCTCAAGAAGAGGGTGGAGCAGGGAAAAGTGCAGAGCCGTATAACAATGGGGAGTCTGCTTTATTAGTATTAAGGAGGGAAATAAAATCTGCTCTGGCAATAGTGCAATAAAACACCAGGAAGATTATGTCAGTCTTTGTTTGCACACAGTATGATTCTTCTCTTTCACCAGCCAATTTGTATATTTGAAAAGGCAGTTGCTTGGTTAAAATAATTAGCTGAACTTCATCCAATTCCCCACTTATGTGAAAAAATGTTCGAAGAAATATAGACAATTGTTGTTGAGCAATTATAATGAAGAAAAGAAGTAGTGGTCACTGGACAATTATAGCGCCATGTCTAAATACCCACATACATACTGTAGTTTCAAAGTGAGACAGGCAGCTCTCGGTGACCCTTTGCTGTAGCTGCTGTGTTTTGGGATAGTGGCTTTAGAAGCACAGCAAAATCCTACCTAATTCTGCCTGAAACTTGGGCAGTGTGGTTTAGCCTGTGGCTGCTTCAGAGAGGAGAGGGAGAGTCTGAAGCTAAATGTATCCAAGTATATAAAGCAAAAGAAAGAGTGAACTGGATACAAGTCATGTATCGTCATTATCTTATGCTTTAAGCAGCAAAAATACATATTAATGAATGAGGCTGTCATCTTATATACTCCTTTATATATTCCAGATTATTTTATATTATTATTCGGAAAGAAAAAAACAAGCCAACTTACAGAATTTTTGAATATTTCAGGTTTCAAATAAGAGACCATTGCAACAATTTGATGAAGAATTCCCCATAGGAGGTCCAGTGTAGTATATTAACATGAACTTCAGTGACAGGGAAATAATTTCTCCTTCTTGTTCCTACACCTTCATCCCTGGAGTTACACCTGTAGCTCTTCCGGGAGAAATAGTAACCAGAGATTTTGAGATGGAAGTTACTTGGGGAGGATGCACAAGTGCTGGCTGAGGCAGCGGTCATCCCAATTGTTTCTTAACTTCAGACTCCTCAGTAGAAATAAAGGCGGTAACACAAAGTCATGCATTCTGTTTTATGTTTCTTAAACCACTTCCTCGTTTTCCAGACCTGCCAGTCATGTTTCTGTGTTATTCAGTGTGAGAGACTCAGGATGTCTGCTGGCACGGTGGAGCTCTCTGATCCCAGGGCCCTGCTGGCTTGTGAACCCGGCCGTGCATGGTGGCAGCGGAGCTCCTTGCCATGAGTTTTCCTGTTGCCTAGGGCTGCAGGCAGCCTTGGGGGCTGCTGGGCTAGGGTCAGGGCTGACTGCCCTGGGTGGTGAGGGCTGCAGGTGTGAGGCTCTCAGTTCTCCTTAGCATCCTTTCCCCCAGCCCGTCTCTGCACCAGGCACTTCTAAAAGCTGTTTCTACCTGTACATCAACTGATGGGGGATATATACAATTTAAAACATGCATGCAGTGGGGGTAGATTCCCCTGTTGCACCAGTTCTAACCCTTTCAGCAGGCTTATTTCCATCAGCCAGGGCAGAGCTCAATGCTGACGATTCAAACACATTTTAAAACATTTTTGTCACTTCATTAACATCGTCGGTTTTGTTTCTGGTCCTTGTAGGAGGGTGGATGTTAATGCTGCCTGCGGTCTGCCGGGTGGCAAAATGAGCACAGCCATACACTGCAGATGGTGTAGGAACTGAGCAAGGTGATGCCCAGGTCCCCAAAGCTCACAGGCAGGGTATTTTTCTGCCAGGCTGGGAGCACAGGGACCAGGCAGCCCTCCAGGGTTGGCAGAGCTCCAGCTCCATGTCTGTAGTCCCCAGCTCCCTTACCGAGCCTGAACTTTGCAACCGTGGTTGTGACTTAACTGACCTCTGCACGATCAGTGCTTGGTTTCCAGGTCTCATGGTTCCTCACGTGTGGGCTGCCCTGCGCATGTTGTGTTTTCCTGTATTTATCCTCTGGATTTTGCTTCTTTCTCTTTGCAGGGAACGGATGCGCCAGTCTGCAATGTTTGAGCTGTGCCAGGGGATGCACCAGATCAGTCTGCAGTTTGTTCGCTTGCAGCTTAGCTTTGAGGAGTACACTATAATGAAAGTTTTGCTGCTGTTGAGCACAGGTAAGTTAGACTCGTGGTTACATGGGAATACTTGAAAATATTCCAATTCACAAAGTGGTGCAGTGATTTTAACTAATGTGACAAAAGAGCCACACTGTGTCCAGCAGGGCCACAGGAATAAGCCTGGTTTTATGTCTTGGGTTTATCTGCAGGTCTCACTCTAATCTGCGTTAGCACAGGAAGTGTCCTTCCAGTTTGAATGTCGTGCATTGGAAGGACAGGAGTGACCAGGGAAGGGCTTTCTCCCCCCCCTCCCTTTTCTCTGTACAAGTGCTTGAGTCAGCCAGGCATGCTGAGAGAGTGCAATAGATACGGGAATTGGGGAAGAATCCCCACTCAACACTCAAAGCCACTGGTTTGGGTGACTTAGTGTCACCTTCAAGATCAAAAGGTATACATTGTCTGTACGGTAGAATGGGTGATTTTCAATGCCGAGTGAATTGAGAATGGTGAGCCCTGTTACAGGGCTCTGAAAGTTTTATAGATAACTGCACACTTTATGTTTCTCTGGAGTGTCATACTTTGAGTTTTAAGATGCCAAATTACATCTTGGTGTTTGTTTCAGCACTGTGTGGTAATTAGCAGATCTCTTGATCTTAGTGAAAATATTGAAAAGCTCCCATCCCAGTACAACTGTATAAATACACGGGCAGTTTGTACATTACTTTTCCATCAGTCCTAATGAAAAATCCAATTACCTGTAATCAAACTTGCTTCTGTATAACCATGCTCCTGTTTGTGGGATCCACTCAATGACATCACGATGAGATAACACATCAGCTCCACTGGCAGGTGTTCACGATGTCACTGCAGTGAACTCACCAGGCAAGAATTCCCCCGGCAGAAGGAGGCTGGCACGGGGAGAGGAGGAATGGAAGATCAAAGGGGCTGCTCTGCTTATTCCAGCTTTCAATTGCAAGCTGCCGGCAGCAAGACGCTTGCCCAAGGCTGCCAGGGCCGGGGGCTATGCAGGCTCGTGCTGCACAGAGCGTCTCCCCATTTGGTGGTGAGCAGAACCCAGCGCACCCTTTGAGATCTCGCTGTCCTTGCCCATCATCCAATCTCCTGCCTCAGCAAACTGGGAGGAGGAAGGAGCGAATGGCAAGCAATAGGCGTTAGTTGTGCGGCATAGGAAGGTGCTTCCTGCTGAAACTGCTAAAGGACACCAGAGTGGGCTGATGCAGCAGCAGATTTAGACACTCAGGAGCCTCTGAGCCCCAGCCATGGTGTGGGTGTGTTTGCTATAGGCAGTTAGGTGCCTGCGAAGGGATTTGCAGCATCCAGCAAATCCAAGTGGCAACCCCTTCAGGCAAGGCAGTGGGATGGGTATTTTTTCCCCTTCTGTGGTGCCTTTCATTCAGACATCACCCGTCCCACCCAGCCGGTAGCTCTGTGGTTAAAGAGCTTGCCTTTGAAAGAGGACGCGAAGCTTCAGTTCCCATCTGGCTGGAGGGGATTTGGATTCACTCACAGAAACCTCCTGGGGCTAAGTTTTTTGGGCTCAGCTGTGCCCTCTCCCTTCTTCCCATTGAAGCTGTTCCAGCTCCCTGGGGTGGGGAGATACGCTGTCCTTTGAGGAGCACTTTGTGTCCAGGCCTGTGGGGTCTGACCCCCAAGTCCCACTCCATCAAGGGCTGGAGGAGATGGTCTGCTGGTGAAACTGGGACTGTGGGGAGCTGATATGATCTGGGGTAGCCCTTCGAGGCAAACAGGCTTTTTGAAGGTTGTCACTTGAGGTCTTTCCAGAAGGAACTAGCAGTGCTAAACGTTGATATGCCTGGGGAAGGTCCAGCTCCCAGAATGTTCTTTAGAGAGTGTCTGGATTGGGATCTGGCTTTGCTACTTTTTAATCAGCCCTAAAGGGGGAGAATCTTTAGAAAAAGAGCCTAAAGGCATTCTAAAAACACAGCAAAATTTCCTTTAGCAAGGTATTTAGTATTCTGCACTGAGAATGTTGACTAATGACTTGAGTTATTGCAAGAACTTGTTAGGCAAGATCAGCCTGGCCAATTAACTTCAGCTGGCTGGGTCCCTTTGAAACACACACGATAGTCACTAGAAATCCTACTAAAAACAGTTTGTTTTGGGGAGAACCAGGGTATTTTTTGTTAGAGAGAGAGAGGAGCGGGAAATGGAGATGAAGATGGCGATAAAACTCAAGACAGCATCATGTGAAGGGCAGCAAACCTGGTTTTGAACACTTACACCTTGATACAACCTTGTGACAGAAAACACCAGGTTTGTTTTTGTTTAAGGTTTTTTTATTGCATCGTGTGATGAGCAGGGTACAAGTTATTCTGCAACCTTCATGATGACCACATCAAGGAAGTTTCACTCCATTTACATGTGGAAGAAACCACACATTACAACTCAATTGTTTTCTTGCTTTCCACAGACCATAGATTTTGGGAGCTTGCCAAAAACATTGCTGCATTTAATAAGTAAAATCAGAAACACTGGGCAAACCTCCAGAATTTCATGTTTTGCTTGAGTTCTTTTTATTTGTGGTCTTTCTTTCTTAATAATCTGGCCAGAGTGATGGCATAATAATTTGCAGACAGAGCATAAAATACATAGTAGTACACAATGAAAGAGTGTCTCTAACATTCTTAAAGCAATATGTAGGAATACAGGCCTGTGAATATTAAAGGAACTGTAAAGCCCATGCATTTTGTGTAAGGGCCCCAGTAGACTCTGATGGCTTTAACTCATTTTGATTGCTGTCTCTATTTATTCAGCTCAAACTGAATTTGTACTTCTGTTTCAGTTTCTTCTGTCAGCTGACTGACTCAGGGATTTGGCATCTAGAATTTAAAAGTTAAATATTACATGTATATAAGATAAGATACTTATATTATAGGCAGGTTGGTGTGTTACGTCCTAGTCTTTTTCTAAAGATTCCTCCTTGTGCCCTGTTCCAGCACTTGATGGTCACAAGACCTTGCAGCTTATGTGGTGGTAGAGCTTCTTGTTTTCCATTGCCAAACTGCTCTGGTAGATAACTGGTGATGGAAGATACTACGGGTGTTTTTTCTTAAAGCTTCTTCTCTGCAGTCATTTGGACAGTGGTTACTTGCTTCTGATGTGATTGCAGTGGGATAGAAGGCAGTTCACAGGATTTCAAAGAGAAGGGAATGGATGAACAAGACAATTTCGATCAAGATGTTAAGTCAGGGTAAGCTAAGTTGGAAGATCACCTTTTTTTCCTTTTTTTAGTAAAAAGACTTCCCATTTCGCTTACTCTGACATAGCTTTCTGGCTTGCTTAGAAAATAAGCTCCTCCTGTACAGTTTAGCGTTTTATTTTCCTTCTCTAGCCTAGCATTAAGAGATACAGAGTAGAAAAATATTTGATAGTTAAGCAGTACTAGAACACCAGAATGCTTTGTTTATTGTTATTAATAACCTCTGTCGGGTTTTCCTAGAGATCTGATCCTGTAAGCCATTCCTGTTTGGGGCAGAACCTGCAGTCTGTAAATAAACAGTGTATTTGCTTTTTTAATTAGCCTTGGTGGTATCAGTCACAGTAAAACGTATCAGAAGACTCTACTTACTGTTAGCCCATTTGAGAAATGATCCCTCTAGCAGACGGGAACTTTAATAGGACACTAGAAATGCTTGCTACTCTATGGCATGGTCAAGCACTGTCTTGGGATGTTTGGAAAATAGTCTTCTGTTT
This sequence comes from Psittacula echo, assembly GCF_963264785.1. Lineage (NCBI taxonomy): Eukaryota > Metazoa > Chordata > Aves > Psittaciformes > Psittacidae > Psittacula > Psittacula echo. Next base: position 65,137,496 of record NC_137735.1, read on the forward strand.
AATGCAGAATAATGGCTCTGTCTGTTCTAGGTGTTATGCAGATGCTTACTAACATTCAAAGCAATGTTACTTGATGGCATAAAAACGTTTCACTTCGTCTGGCATTTCTGCACATAACAGCTGTAAATCTGTACCTTCCCCTCCTCTGCCAAGCTGGGGAATCATTCAAGAATGTTAAATCATGTTTCAACTTCTAAGAAAATATCCTTGATCCATCTGGTTTTTGGTTTTTGGGTGGTTTTTTTGGGGTTTTTTTTTGTGGTTGGGTTGTATTAAAAACAGTTTCAGCATGAGCTTAGCATGTGTCCAAGATGCCGTCTTGTCTTCTGCCACAGCTTCTGCAATCACAGATCTGGAGAGGATGCTTGAACTGCTTGAAAATCTGTATTATGTTGTTGATTCCTAACCAATGTCTGTAAAATTATGGACTTTGCTTACAGGTTTAATTCTTTCGTCCGTTAACTAGTGTAACTTTCTAAGTATGCACATCAAAAGAATAAGCAATACAGTTAATATTAATATAAGACTGTCTTTTCAATGACAGTTCCCAAGGATGGTCTCAAAAGCCAAGCTGCATTTGAAGAAATGAGGGCAAATTACATTAAAGAACTAAAGAAGATGGTAACTAAATGTCCAAGTAACTCTGGGCAAAGCTGGCAGAGATTCTACCAACTGACTAAACTTCTTGACTCCATGCATGATGTAAGTATAACTCCTCAGGGAGTGCAGAAAAGTTAAGCAAAAATCACTCCATTAAGGTAAACCAGTAGTCTTTAATTGTGTTAAGAGGGAGGAAAAAAAACATTTAAATTCTTTTTAAAGGAACATCTGGGAGAAGTTGTTAGATGAATTTAAGGACAGCTGCCAAGTAAAATAAGAAAATATAAGTCATTTAGGGCTGGGTCCTGCTGCCTTCTCCTATGTTAAATGGTAGTGTGTTCCTCCAATGATTCACTTAAGGTCAGTATAGCTATTAGTGAGGTCAGAGGCTCTTCAGTGGGAGAAGGGATGTTGGCTGTTGTTCAAAGTTAGATGTGGTGCAAGTGCACCACACGGAGTACCTAAGGAGCTGCTCCTCAATGGAAGGTGCTGGATTAGTGTCACTTTTCTAACATGCCTGATGTGCTGTTAAATGTTGAGTTAATTTGGTGATATTTTATGGCTGGGGTTTAATAATGATGACTTTAAAGCTGCGTTAAGACCTTGGAGCCATCTTGGGTATTTGAAGCTTTATTTGAGCTTTTCAAGCATGGGAGTCACTGTGTTGTTAGGTTACTTTATACCGCCCTGTCTCATTCCACTGCAGGGGGTTTGTTTTATATGCGTCAGGTGCGAGATGTGATGAATGACGTGGGGAGACTGAAAGTTTAGTCCCAGAACACCCAGGCTGTTGTTGCCTCAGCCCAGGGTGGCTCTGAGGGGTTGTGGTAGGTGTGTAGTGCACGGGACCTGCTCGTGGCTTCAGAAGATGTATCTCTAATGTTGAGCTGTGAGCCAGCCCGGTTCTAGCCAGTGATTAAGCGCAGAGATTTACCTCTCCAGGTGCTTCAAGCAGCAGCAGGGGTGTATCTCTGTGCTCTCCATAATGGAGCCTGGAGCCCCTGTAGAGGAAGCCAGTGACCCAGAAGTGGTCTCCTCACTGCCTGGGCCAGTAGTGGGGCTAGTGCCCATCCTGTCTGAAGCTGCACCACCATGCAGTGAGTGATGAGAGCGTCACGAGGCGAGTGATCTTCAGTCATGTTGGGGTGCAAGAGAGGAGGGATCCCATGAGCAGAGGCTCATCACCTCCCTGGTAAAGTACAGCAAAGGGGAAGAGTGTTCTACTCCACCCTGGGTGGGCAGGGGAGTAACTTTGCTGCATGAAAAACCTACAGCACTTGCTTACAGAGCCTGCATATAAATGTACTTCTTTGTACTCAAATTTCATTTGTGTGGAGACAGTACAGTACAGTACAGTACAGTGCACTTCAGGTCAAATCTGTATAAGAGCCTGAGGTCTGTTTACAGAATGTACATATGGAATTATTTTTCAAATATTGTTCTGTTGTTCGTTATAACATTGCGAATCTTGGTGGGAGGCAGGGAGAGTATTATTAGTACTGCAGTAATAGCTCATTCTTCAGAGCTCGGGTTTCACTTGCTCTGTGCCAGCAAAGGAAGTTGTAGTGTTTTAGTGGAAAGAAAGGGGATGGGTGATAAAGTCATTTGCAAGATGTGTATGCATGGTTAAGGTGACTGGATGACAGGCTTGCGCTTACTGAGAATGCTACCATGTCCTGCAGACGTTTTCCAAAGCACAGCATTAACCACTGGGAGCTGGGCTGACTGGAGGAAGCAGACTGCTCTTGCGTTTTATTTAATTTTTATTTAAGATATTTTTGTATTTTATTTTAAGAGAGCGCTTTCTCACAAAGGACTTTTTAAAGAAAGTCCCATTGTCAGCATTCTCTGTTAAAAAGGCCGCTTGTCCAACAACAGTGCTTCCTTTCAGGGATGATGCTGGAGACTTGCTCAACAAAGGCACTTGTTTATTTTTCCTCTTTACAACTGATTTTTTTGCTTTTCGTTGGTTTTTTTTTCAATCCATCAGAATAAATTGAGAGTGGTGATGATATTAATGAGGAGCAAGCATTTCTCTTCTCCCCCCACTGCCTGTTAGCGCAGAATTTCTCTGTTTGATCAGTGTAAATGCAAATGCTCTGCTCAACCCCTTAATTTAGGAGGAGCACTTTGTCAGCTGCCACCTATGCGTTTTTAACTTACTCTGTTACAATTTCAGAAGATCAGAATATAGCTGGTGCTGAGTGGTCTAACTGGAGGTGAGGCCCCGTGTTTACATGCCACAGTGTTGGCATTTGCAGTGCAAGCCCAAAGGGACCTGTGCAGAATTCATGCTTATTAAGCTCCATCAGAGCAAAGCAGTATCCTGTCATTCAAGGAGTTTGCTTTACCTGAGTGTAGTGATAAACAATAAAAAACCACAGCTCCTTTGCACCTTCACACTTGCTGTCATCAGCCTCATTTTTAAGTAGTCTTTTCTGAAGGCTGTGTGAAATAAAAGTGCATGGGAATATCCAATTACAGTATTTGATACAGTACCAAATCACTTGGCTGATATGAGTAAGAAGACCCCAAACACAATGGTTTTTTGCTGCTCAGTGTACTAAATCGTTCATCCACACGGTGAACATATGTGCAGGTACAAAAGTGCCGAGGTGAGGAAAACAAATTTTTAAGAAGGCCAGGTAGGCACTTCAGCATTTGAAAGAATCAGCAACTTTAATGATCCATAAAGCCCCGAAGTAGCAAAAGTGCAACCGAGAAGTACGAGATGGAACCCATCCTGAGCAGACAAGATAACTACAGTTTCCTTGGCTGGAGGAGCATGCCTGCAGGCTGACGGGTAGTTTGCGTCACTGCTGCCATGCACCAGAATGCTCTTTATTTGCATGATGCTGTGTGGAAGCTGTTGTTGCTGATACAGCAGGCGCTGGCTGACAGCATCAGTCTGGTTACACAGCGCGCCCTTCCTCTCATGCGGCAGGAGACGAGAGGAGGAAAAGGTTGTTGCCATTTACTTGCTATTGTGCCTTGCTTCTGCAGATGGACCCCAGTGTGGGTATCTTCAGGTAGCACTGAGGACAGCAAGATAATCAATGTATTTAGATTAGATAAAGGAGAAAAAAACATCGCTATGAGGGTGGTAAAGCACTGACACAGGTTGCCCAGAGAAGTTGTGGCTGCCCCATCCCTGGCAGTGTTCAAGGCCAGGTTGGAGGGGGCTTTGAGCAACCTGCTCTAGTGAAAGGTGTCCCTGCCCATGGCAGGGGGTTGGAACTGGGTGAGCTTTGAGGTCCCTTCCAACCCAAATAATTCTGTGGTTCTATTTCCTTCTTGTAGGGATTGTATTTCTACCATTGTGGTTAGGGGGTTTGTTACGCGTTGAGAACTATAGTGTAGCAAGGACAACTGGTCTCTCTACTCAGGACATAAAGGTTTTGGGCCTTGGTCCCACAAATGGCCATGGACGTTTCAGGGAGAGATGCATATGCAGCACTTGGATGTAGGTGAACTGTGTTATGTGAGCAGACAAATGGCATGCAGGAACATTAGAAACAGATGTACTACACATGGTATCAAAAACTTCATTTGGATCCTCCTCAACATCTCCTGTTGGCTTTGGCAGGAAGGGTTGTATCTTGCATGGCAAGCCTTGTTTCATATAGAGAGCATAGTGTATGGTTAGGCAGTTTGCAGAACAAAAGCTGAGTTTGGTTTCAATCTGGCTGATACTAAACAGACTTTGAGTGAAGAGGGCTTTTGTTTCGATGCCATGACATTAAACCCTAATATGAACCTTCCCCTTGTCTTGGCAAGGCAGAGCACTGCACTGTCATTTGCTTGTTGATATTTTCTGCCAAACACAAATAAATTCTTTAAGGCTCATGCTGCTGAATAATTAATTTTTTATGGTTCCTGAAGGGAATACTTTATAGCTGAGGTAGATCTTTCCATAGGCTGAGAGCGCCAGGATTATACTCGCTGAAAAAGCCGACAGTGGGAAGCAGGGCACAGATCCTCGAGGGGCAGGTTTGCAGGGCATGCTGTGGTGGATGCACATGTGCCTCTGCAGGTGCTTAATCCCACAAATACGAAGCTGCAGATGAGCCCCTCAGCTGTTGCCAACACCTTCGGGCACACTTACTCCTGCTACTGATCTGCCAAAACTGTCCCCCATGGCTGAAGAGCTGTTTGGAGCCTTGTTTAGTGACTGAATTCTCAGAGGAGGCATTTTTCCTGTATACTCAGAGGCTAGATCCAGTCCCTGCTTCCGGTGGTGCCCCTGCAAAAGCAGCAGCAATGAGTGTGCATGGGTGTGCGTTGCAGCAGCTAATACATGTCTGTCAAGTGAGAAATTGATTCCCAGATCCCTAATGTAGACAGGGGCTTCTCTGAGGGTCGTCTTTACTCAGTATGTGATGGTTGGGTCTCTTCTCCTTTAATAGGTTTTTACTGAAGGAGGGCAGAACCCCCCACTATTGTTGACAAGAGCAAGGGAGACTTGGCCCAAAGTTCACCCTGGCCAAGGGCTGAGGATGCTTCATGGGGTGTGATGCCGTGGGTTTGCATGAATCCTCCAAGCATACAAAATGAGATCATCTCAGGTTTCTCCATGTCATGGCCGGATGTCGGGTGCTGTAGTTTCAGCATGCACGTGTAGATGAAGAGAAATGAGTGCAGTTCCTAAATCAGTAAATGCACCTGTCCAGGCAGAACAAGGTTCCACATTTGTTCTGGTCAAATACTGTTCATGCCTAATCCAGATGCATTTTTCCACCTTCTACTCCTTGCTAGCAAGAGGTAAATACACTGCATAGGTGTAACCAGAGGCTTCATCTCTCGCTCTTACTTTGTTTTCCCTGGGTTTGTGGGAGGTTTTGCTCTTTGGATTAGAGTTCAAGATTTCTTCAGGAGCTACGAATTAGCCACAGTGGCACCAAAGGACATCTGTACCCCTGAGAATCAGCCTGTGAGCCATCCCAGGGGAGGATAATTTACTTCCTGAGCCCTGAGAGTAATTAACTTATATCATGGGATTTTCACAGGACTGAGAGCAGAAGGGAATATAGTGGCAATGGACTAATCACGACCTGGCTGGCAGTGGTTTTCCTTAGCCTTACCAATTGTGAAGCAGGAGCTTTGTATCCACTGCGTGAATGGGGAAAAGCAGGAGGTTGCAGTAGTTCCGCACTCACCCAGGGCTCTTTGCTGCCTGGGGGAAAGGAGGCTGGCTGGCCATGGCTGTTGTTCTTTACCTTAGCAGGGCAGCAGACTGACTCCTGCACAGTTTGAAATGGGCAGGGTTTGAAAGCAAGGGTCAGAATACTGCTGCTCAGCAGCTTGTCCTTCCAGGGAGCCTGGCTCAGTGCAGGTAGTCACCAAGGCTGTGCAGTTGCATCATGTAGAGCTGCAAGGTTGCCTCCACCCAATGCACATCTGCGCTGTACTGCATAGGAAACAGGCAGAGACCCATTCCTGAAAGGGACAGAGAAAGTTTCCAGTGTCACTTTCATATGAGAACACAAGAGGTTTCGGACAGCGATAGCTGTAGCTAGTAATAGGAAGAAATTACTCAGCACTGTGTTGTTACTCTACTGCTGTCTCCATTGCTGTATCAGTAGGCTTAATCACAAAGATGCTCTTGATGATTGAGAAATGGCTGTGGGCTTTCATACCACACTCAGAGGCTGGGAGAGAGTCTGAAGTCAGGAAACTAACTAAGCACACAGAACTGTGCACCCCTGCAGATCAGACAGTTCTTACTGGAAATGCAAGGGCACGGTGAGAGTGCCAAGCTCAAAAGACATTTTTGCTGCAAAATTCTGCAAGTGCTTGAAGGTCACTGTAACTGCATTAACTTCAGGGACTTCATTAAAGGATTCATTTTTTTTTGTTATGGAGAACTGCATGGGTGAAAAAAGCCCGATTTATGGATACCCCACCCTAATAACAGAAAATGATGTTTGATTGATGCTCCTATTTCTCAGAGGTGCTTAATACAGCATACAAATGCAAAGACTGATTAAGTAAAAATCTCAGAATTAGTAAGCCTGCTGTAGCCTTGGAAATGTTTAAACGCAGCACACTGTAGGGTAGTGATGAGAGAAAACTTCATAATTAATGGCTGAAGTGGTGAAGGGTTATAGCTAACAGCTGATGCACTTGCCAGCAGAAGAGCTGTCATGTCTTACAGCAGTCTGGGTAACATGGATGTGATAATTCTGACCTGTGTGTCTGCAATCCTGCAACCCTGCTCATACTGGCCTGATTGTCTGGCATGCAGAGGGAGGCTTGCAATGCTGTCAGAGGTACCAAGCCATGGTTTATTTCCAGCTCCAAAGAGAACTGAACAACTACCTACTAAAGCAGTAAGAACAATGTCCTGGTTGCATCCCGAGGAAATGGGAGTTATTTCAGTTGTGGCCTTAACTGCACTCTCTGTGCTCTGCCAAGCTGTAGCTCTTCAGAAGAGAGCTTCAGCAGCCGTTAAAATTGGAGGTTGTAAAAGTAAATACGTTTTTAGTCACTGTTGCAGTGCTTGTGAAAACAGTGGTGCTCTCCTTCGTGCTACCTAATTAGAGCTGCCTCTCACGCTGCTATGCTGGAGAAGGTGGCAGCAGGTCCAATATGAGCTACCAGAAGCAGAGGGTAAAAGCAGTCGGGTAGAATGTAGTCAGGAGTGGTACCTTTGAAAATGCATGAGGACTTGCTTGCAGGGGAGAGTACTGTACACAGCTCAGTTCAGTCTTGTAACCTTCTCTAGCTGACCTTATCATGTTGTTTACGTTTTAGTACCTCTGAGTTGGTCTTTGATTCCTGTTTGGTTTCAATTAGTGCCAGAAGTACCGTCCCAGCCCCAAAACGCACACAGCTTATAAGGTTGCAGTTAAAAAGATCCCGACTGCAGTCCCTTGTTCGTGTGACACAGGGGGTGTGCTTCCTGGTAATCCTGTTTTCTTGATATGGCTATTGCCATAACTTTGCTTAGGGAAGAGAGACACAAAAGTTTTAGCAGATTAAATAGGTATACAATGTATATTATCCTTAAGGCTCTAAACCCAAATATTACATGATGGGGGGGGCTCTTGGTATTTTCTTTTAAATGGTTGTGTAAACTTAACCTTTCTCCTCAGTGGTGAGACTCAGAGTGTGCTATGTTATGATAGTATCTATGACCACATCCTGCATTTTCCCCACTGGACTGCTAACGCCTTTATTGTATAGAGTAGATTATGCTCCCTTCAGCGATGTTGGTATTTTTCATTTCCCCTTTTGTCCCCATACTCACCAGGCACACATATGCACTTGATGCTAATAAAAGCTTGCCAAGGTGGCAGAATGAATAGCTTCCACGTGGGCTTTTCTGTGATGCCTATCTAGCTGCATTCAGTGGCTTCAACATGAGTGTGACGAGGCAGGAATGAGCTTGACTAGAAGAGAAGGTGAGCAGGCAGCACAGTGAGGCCAGTTGGTGGGCTGACAGAGATGATCCCAACCCACTCACTCACATTCAGTGATGCAAAATGACTCGTGTTCAAGTTCAGGAAAAGTAGTACCTTCACCAGGTCACTGTCAAGGCTGTGCTGGCAAGCGAGGCTCGGTTTGCTTGGTTCCTGGTATTTGATGACACAAGCAGGAAGGAGGTTAGTGGTGATTTTACCAAGAGACAGTTTCCTTCTCTTTGGTTGCTTTTGTGTTATGTTTGGAATATTTTTGGCGTACAGTATATGCAGAAACAACTTCCTCCTAATGGGTAAAGTGAACCTTTGAACATCAGCATTTTTTTCCTCTCTTGCAAACCAAATTATGGCTATGCTATTTAGCATGCAGCTGTTTAACTAGTATTGCTCCATGACATGCCAGGTCATGAATGAACTAAGCAACAGCAAACAGGCTCATGTAGTACTCAATAGCAGAGAGTAGTGTGTGAGAGATCTCAGCACTTCTCTGTCTTATTCATAAATTGCTTGTATGTTTGCAAGAACAGCTGTGAAAGTCCTGAAAAATAAGTAGTAAGATATGGTACTGCAGGGTGGTAGTCTGTTGCTGCCTCTGTTTCCTTTTCTGCCTTCCAGATGTCCACTTTTTATGTATCTTTAACTAACTGCTTTACTTCAGAGTGCAACTCTACACATTAAGAACTGAAACAACAACCTTGTGTTTGATAAACTACAAAAGCAGAAGTGGTTTAAAAGCCCTTTGCAAGGGCATAAGGCACCAAATGTTTGAATGTTTAAATAGCACAGGCTCTAGTTTTAGTTCAGTTGTACAGCGCAGTAATCTGGTGAACTGCAGTGGAAATTCACACACTAATGGAAACCCAGACACACTTCATTCATGGGTGCTTCAGAAGCTGACTTGCCTCTTGGGTTGTGTCTTTCTTAAAAATTGCAAAGGGTCCAGCAAACTGTAAGGCTTTAGAGCATTTATTTAGATCAAAGCAACAAAAACTATTTTTGAATAACATTCTTTTCCTACTAAAGGTCATGAACAAGTACTCCTTGATTGTATGTAAAACTAACCCAGCAAAAGCCTACGTGCATGTAGGTCAAGCCACCAAGCTTCCTTTGCCACATTTCTGTCATTTTTTTTATAGAATCACAGAATGGCTTGGGTCAGAAGGGACCTTAAAGATCATCCAGTTCTAACCCCCTGCCATGGGCAGGGACACCTTCCACTAGACCAGGTTGCTCAAAGCCTGTCCAGTCTAGCCTTGAACACTGCCAGGGATGGGACATCTATTTTTCATGATCCACTTACTTACTGCCCCCAAGCAGTGATGCTGAAAGAGGTCTTCTTGTCTTCACAGTTCTCTCACTCTAATGGCATGTTGTTCTACAGCAAAGATAAGCTGCAGTTTGCAATTTTGTGTGGAAAAAACAGCACAAGAGACAAAAACAAATAAAATGCTCAAAAGCAAAAATCAATGTTCATTATTGTAGTGTGATTAAGTTTCCTGTAACATGTAGACTACAGTGAAGTTCTGTAATGACAAATGAGAACACCACAACTTGAGAAAAGATAGAACAAGTCAGACTAAATTTATTGGTGCTTAGAAGACACATGGTATTTTTTCCCACATAGCAAAAAGCTCCTGGTACCTGGATGCCATTTTGTCCTTCAGCTTGCATCACTGTTACAGCTGGAGACCACATCTGTTAGGATAACAAAATGGCTGTCAGTCACCATTTGGGAGAACTGAGATATGGCTTCACCCATGGTCACCTCTGCCACCCAGAGGAAGCCAAAGGGCCATGGTGCAGTGGATGGTGCTTGTGGCGTTGCAGAACAAAGCTTCCTGCTCAAGTCACTGAGAAGCTGAATAGAAATTTCTGTCTTTAAAATTCTCAGGATCATGCTTAATCCACTGAGAGAAAGCAAAACTGCCGATAGGCACCACTATGGAAATGGAGAATTCAGGGTTTGGTTTTGTTTTTCAAAAAGAGATACTTCCTTTAACTACTCTCCCTATATTTTAATGAGTAATAACCAGAAAAAAGCTTGGGGGGGATGGGGGGGGGGGCTGTATTTAAAAAAAATGCCTTTATATAGAAATGTCTTACCAGATCAACACTTTCATAAGGCCTTTGATGCTCTGAAACCTGAAATGCTACAGCATGACACAGAAGCCTGTTGTTGAGCTAAAACCATCAGCTGCTCTGGCAGTTGTAGGCTGCAACCCCTGGAGAGTGCACTGAAGTTAACCAGATAATGTGATTGAATGAATGTGTGTATCCAGCTGAGAATTAGAGATACAATAGTTCATGGCTGCTCTTTTCCCTCTGGGCAGAAGACTTTATTTTCAGAAGACACTGAGTACCAAATAGTCTCCATGGTGGCCAGTTGCCTGTTAGTGAAGTAAGAAGTGCAGTAACGCTGAAAAATTAAATCTGTGGTATCTTGGGTTTTCCTAGTTAGTCGATTTTTAATGACTTAAGTAGCACTTTGGGATTTGAGTTCTTTTGTTTGCTTTTTAACCCCTGCAAATGGACTGCCAAGTCAGAGTAAGATGCCATTTCTCGGTAATAGTCCATTATCAATAAGCATGCAAAATTGTCTGTGTTTTTCCTAAGAAGTGTTTCTCTCTGTGTCTTTCAGCTCGTTAGTGACTTATTGGAATTCTGCTTCTACACCTTCCGAGAGTCTCAGGCACTGAAAGTAGAGTTTCCAGCCATGCTGGTGGAAATCATCAGTGACCAGCTACCAAAGGTGGAATCTGGGAATGCCAAGCCCCTGTACTTTCACAGGAAGTGATAGAAAATGTCTTAAATGGAAGAACTTTGCCTTAAGTTTCCCTGTGTTATTCCACACCCATGAAGGACCCAAGAAACCATATTTTAAACATGCTATTTACACTTGTTCAGCAGTCTCTGAATAGTCTAAAATCATACAAAGGGTTTGGGGAATGGAAAGCAAGATTTGGCAAGGCCTAGATGTTTGGATTTGGCAAGACCTAGATGCTTGGAAATTACCCCATAACCCTAAAACACTTAGAAAATGTTCCTGTTCCTCTGGATGAAAAGCCATATCTAGTCAATAACTCTTTGATTTTGATATTTTAACAGATGGAGTTTTAAATATGCCATGTAGTTTCTGGTATTGTTTGCTTGTTTTAAAAGGGTTCGAGAACTAATGAGAACTTTTTAAAGCTTACCCTTGGTTTGCACATAAAACGTAAAGTCAATATGGGGCATTAATATTCTTTTCTTGTTTAAAAAAAAAAAAAAAGAAAAAAAGACAAAAACAAAACCTATATATATACACACATATATACACACACACAAACCCTAATGTGTAAAGTAAAAACAGAACATTTGGTGTGGAATACTCTGTTATCCCCACCTGTGGCATTTGTTATCCCATGTTATCCCATCATAGATGCTATACACTGTGTTAAGTGTCCATTTACTATTTAATTACAAAGGATGAGATGCGAAAACAAATGCCCTGGTATCAATTTATAGTATCTATTGTGCTGGCTTTACAAATAATTTTTTGCAGTCTTTTGCTGTACTGTACATTGCTGTATGTATAAATTGTGAAGGACCTGAAATAAGTGTAAGGAACTTTTGTAAATGAGACAAAAAAAACTCTTTAATGGTTAATAGGATGAATGGGAAAGTATTTTTGAAAGAACTCTATTTTGCTGGAGACTATTTAAGTACTATCTTTGTCTAAACAAACAAGGTAATTTTTTTGTAAAGTGAAATGTTCTGCATGCATAATGAACCGTTTACAGTGTATTTAAGAAAGGGAAAGCTGTGCCTTTTTTAGCATCATATCTAATTTACCATCCTACAGTATCTGTTGTAAATAACCACACTTAACCTTTTCAGTTGTATTTAAGCCTTTCTATTTCCCCTCTATATTTTTCTCCCTTTCGTCTCGCTTGCAAGCCTATGTGACTCAAGCACATCTTCGAACTCCTGCTTCATATTTCTGTAGGAAACTACAGTCTGTTGTGTTTGCCATTTTACCAAGGTTTCATTTAACAAGACAAATTACGGTCTCTCCAAAGCTTTTGCCAGCTTAATGATATAGTGAGTTCTTGCCCTCGGTTCCCTTTCTCTCTCAGGGGAACAGGGGTGAATAAGATGTTGAATGATTTCTCTTTTTTTATTAAGGCTTCCCAGATTGTTTGGTTTTCCTCTGAATACTGGATACATAAAGCATCTTAAAAGGTCAGATTATTATTTCAGATGGGGGAGAGCAATTTCTGATTATGATGAAGGGAACATGCAGATCATTACAGTAAGTATACAGAACATATTCGTCCTGGTGAGAGGGGTGGTAAGGTGCTGCTAAGGGCAGGCAAGCTGAGTGGAATTTTTAGTGATAAACTAAAACCGTGTGTAATTTTGTAAGTGTTTTTGTAATAATCAGAATACATCTGAGAAGACAAATGTTCACACTACAAGTTCAACTCAGTCAGTCTGATTTTGTCTCAAAAACGTTTTCTCTAGAGTAAGACTGCAAAGAAAAAAAAAAACAACTTTTTGAGGTGATTTTCATTGTTTCACAATTTATAAGCAAATACAAAATTTTGGAGTAGAATAGAGGACAGGTGAACTTTTCTGAGGCTCAACTGTTGCTACCATATGCTCATGTTTAACTCGAATAGTTTTTCAGAGTCCTGTAGTGTTCTCTCTGGGTGCCACTGGTATGGTGGAGCACTAGTTTGTCCTCTGGCTGGTCAGAATGTAGCATTTCTTTCAAAAGGTGGTTGAATGCAGAATTCTACACCCTTTCCGAGTCCAAATTCTGCGGTGCACTTTGGTGCACTGAAGCCAGTCAGTGCTACTTGTCTTTTTAAATGACACCTGCCTTATGCAATGGGGAATCTGTAAAGACTGTATTCAGAGAGACTTTTTTTATATATAAATATATGCATACATATATTATTTGCGTTTTGGAAGTCTAATTCATAGGCAGATCTTTCAATACTGACCTGCACAGCAATATGAAAGCCAAACTTCCAACATGAGATACACAGCATGCAGACTAGTTGTTTACAGTAAAGACACAGTCCTACATCCATCTTTTCATTTACCTTTTTTTTTTTAAAGTCTAAAATAGGAAATTTCAAAGCCAGGTTCTGGGTGAATACAGTCTGCAGCAGCTTTTTATATTAACAAAGTTACTGCCTCCTTTTCTGTCTCAGAGTAACTTTGCTTGATTAAACTAGCAAAGCCATATTCTACACTTCACTGTTAAATGCCTGTCCCAGTCCAAATTGTTGTCTGTTTGCTCCTATTTTTGTACCTTATTACTTTTAATCTTGGTTTGGTACAATTCATAATTCACAGAAACTTCATATAATTAAACACACTAAATTAGTTTTAAAAAGCAATTTATATCTTTATGCAAAAACGTTATGTCTGTCTTTGCAAACAACTGTAAGCAGATTATAATAAATCCTTTACTTTAATCACCTGTTGTTTATGAAACCATTCATTGATTATTATTTTTTGCAAGAGATCATTGAAGTAATAGATACGATTGGATATAGATGTTGTAAGAGGCAGTATTCTCTTAGCAAGGACACTTAAGCAGAATAGCCATCACTTTTTTTATCTAAACCTGTGTACAGCAAAGAAATAAAGAAAAAAACCAACAACCCTAGTTTTTAGCTACCGGGGGAAGTTCCCTTCTTTTGCATTTGTTTAGAGTGAAATAGGCATTTGTCTCCTGCAAAATACAAGACATAACCTAAAAGACCTTTTAGGAGTGGGCTTCTGTTCATCGAGCTGAATTATTTTGGTGTTAAGAAGGAACAGGGATATGCAGCAAGCGCATTGTATACACAGTTAAAAATGTAAAATAGTGTTAAATGTTCTGCAGTGGGTATGTCAGGAATACTACACGGCATGCGACTCAGCGGTTGCGCAGAGTAAACTAGAAGAGACTAAAGTTTGCAATAGCAGAATCTTATTACAGAAGATACTTTACAATCAATAATGCAAAAAGCTAATTCACAGGGTGGTGTTTTTCACGGACTTGTTTAAACATTTATGAAATTAAACAATTCTACAGTTAATGCACTTTTAATTGTTTATTAAAGATTTGACTCTTTCTTTTTTTAGAGCAATGTTTTCAGCTGGAGGTCAATGACTTGATAAGATGATAGACAGCAGTTCTGAGGCCAGGAAGCTCAGAGGAATGTTTAAGAATTCTTGGAGTTTAAATAGATTCCTGGATGAAAAAGAAAAGCAGCCAGCAGTATGGTGTAAACAGTAAAATCTATGCATAATGATGCATTTATAATTAGGGGTTTGCTTCTGTATGTTTAAAGCTTTTTAAATAAATAGAAAATATTGTTTGGTCTTTATGTTAATGTCTGCAAGTACCGATTTTTTTTTCTTTTTTTATACAAATTGTACAAATATACATGAATTAAACTGGTTTGATTGCAAGTACTTCTTGCATTTTAATCTCAGGTGCTGGTGCAGTGATGTCCTTAGAGATGAGCTTCTGCTCATCTAGAATCAAGTCTAAGTAACATAAACCAACAGTATAATAGGACATCTTTCTTCATACATCTAGAAATTTGGTTTCATCAAGTTCTCTTAATGTGGAAGATGCAGCAAATAGGATGGCTTCAGCCAGAAAGCAGCTACTCACGCTAACCATAAGGAATGCCCAACGATGAGGAATTTGGTTCACTTAGCCTGGGCAACTGCAACTGACAAATGAAGTGCTGACACAGTTACATTCACAAGCTCTATCCCACGCAAAGGAATGAACCCAGCACCTTTTTGCAGCCAGACCCATCTTGGCTTCCAGTGTTGATTAACCTGTAGCACCCACTGATCAAAGGTGGAATTTTTCTCACGGAAATAGGGATTTGCTATTTTACAGTGAATTAGATATTTATTAGGAAGAAATTCTTCACTATGTGGGTGGTGAGGCACTGGCACAGGTTACCCAGAGAAGTTGTAGCTGCCCCATCCCTGGCAGTGTTCAAGGCCAGGTTGGACAGGGCTTGGAGCAACCTGGTCTAATGGCAGGTGTCCCTGCCCCTGGCAGAGGGTTGGAACTGGGTGAGCTTTGAGGTCCCTTCCAACCCAAACCAGTCTATGATGATGATATACATGAGGTTTCCCCAGTGACTAAATGAACCTGCCTTTTTAGGGTCAGGTCAATGTGTAATTAAAAAACACAAGGGGAGATAAAACCCTGGTTGGTTCCGTGCACTCTCCCTCTCAAAAATTCCCCATTGAGTTCTGCATGCAGCTCACCCTGTGGTGTAACAAAGACCACCATTTAATTGCATTTTGCTTTTTTAATAACAAGTTCCACAAACTTTTTATTGCCAGAAATCCTCACACCTGCCTTCTGTTTGCTGAATTGTCAGAAGAAAAGAATAGCAGAGAATCAGCAGTGTTAAGAAAAACATCCCATATGTTTACAAGCAGATGTATCTGTCATATGCTGTTCTAGAAATAAGAAAATGCTATCAATACTTAAAAGCATAATAAAACTTGTAATCTGACCTCAAGCTGGGACACTGCTTTCTTTCAGGTATCTACAGTGACTGGGAGTTTATGATGAATACAGTACTGCTGAGATACGAAAGAGGAGAGAAACACCCTTTCATTACAAAGGTCTTGCTAGGTACAACAGACCATGCCATAAGGTTTTAAAACAAACGCTTTAATTGTAGATAGTGAGAGGACAAAGTGTATTTGGAGCTTACCCGTGGTTCCTGCAAGCACGGATGAGGGCACACTCTTTAACTCTGGAGCAGAAGATATGTCCCCAACGTACGTTCAGCCTCAAAGGTGAAACTCCAGTGATGACTTCCAGTTAAACCATGTTTAGCACTGGTGCATTTGTGGCCTACACAAGCCCTCTGTCAGCAACTCTTTAAATTGCAAACCAGGTAAGAATGCGAAATGGGCTGAGAGAATGAGAATATCTGTTCCAAGTTTCTCCCCATGTCTTTTCTGTGCTACAATTGCAGAGGCCCAGCTAGAAAAAGTGTAAGCGGTGGAGCAGGAACATTTACTTCCATTACAGGGTAGATAAATCTGGCCATCAGAAGGAAACCTGCCATGAAGATCAGCTGGAAAAATGACTGGCAATATTCAGCAGCTTAAAACCCCTAGGGTTTTCACCCAGCAGAGTGCAAATGCCCCCCAGCCAAGGCGCAGAGCTGCTCACTGTCCAGTGACTAACACAAACTGCAAATTCCCACTGATCCCAGCTAGTCAGGAGCCTCATCTTTGCCACTAATTATGCGGCAAACACATATTTGACTGTAATCCCCAGGCGGTGGGATTCAATCTCTGGCCCCATAGTAAAAGCAACACAAACGTCATTTTGCATAACAAGCACAAAATGTTTGGGTTTATTTTTTTTTTTCTAATTCCCCCTCTCTAAATTTTCAGCCTGTGTCATGCATTCCCTACCAGGAGTGTCAGCTTTTGAAAAGTGACAAGTACATCTTCCTATGCACAGTAACCAGCGCGTAGCAAGGGAGGGGGAGCCCAACCTGAGGATCAAGCTAGACCTATACTCACAGGTGTGACATGAGAGCAGTTCCCCACGAGAGGACAGAGTCAGGCCAACCTTGCAGAGAATGACCACTCCTGCTTCCAGGCCAAAACAGCAAAGCCCTTTAACCAGCTTTCTCACAACTGATTCCCTGTCCTCCCTCCTGCCTCAAGTTAACCGTGTGTTACACTGCTTTTCCCAACTCTACCAAGCCATGAAACAGACAAACGAGGCATGCCCTAAAGCCCAGCTTCAGGAAAACCAAAAACCATCTTGAAGGATGGGAAAGGGGCCTGACTTTTTAATCTGATTTTTAACTTTCAGATTCCTTTAATCTCTACTTCCAACCAGGCAGTATGAGGGCATCATATACAGCACTGTTCAGCAGCACAGATGAAGAACGAGAGGTGCCACAGCTATGTGGTTGTACAAGTCTATACTCGGTCTCACTATGACCAAGCTGATGTGGAAAGCCCTATGGAGGGCAGTAATTACCACAGCTAAATTCCTAAGAGGCAGTGTGGTCAGCTCAAAAGCCAGACCTGACCTGGCTCAGCTCACACCACTGCCTTCAGACAACATCTAAGACGTGAGGAAGTTTGGATTAGTATTACTCAATGTATCACTGCTCAGTAGAGAAGTTTTCCTCTTGTTTGGGTTCTGCTTGGCTCCAGAAGTAATGGGAGTCTCCAAGCATCTCACCTAAAGACAAAAAAGGTCACAGGACCAGATGGAAGAGACACCAAGTCCTTTATTCCTTCTCTATCTATCTGCTTTTTTAAACCACCTCAGTTAAAAAGAAAAAAACAACCCCACTGCTACAGCTGAGAAATACATTGACAGTTTTGGAAGACAGCAGCCAGGACAAGATCAAACATGCACTGCAGGTTTAAAACAACAATAAAATAAATGGAAGCAACTTAAAAAGCTTGTAAGCTTCAAGTTACCATAGCTTTGCTGTGTGACAAGCCACCGTACCCCACTGCCGTGCCCTTACTAGGCTCATACCAAAGATTTGCATCCTCCCTCTGTCAATGTTTTCCACAGAAAACTGAGTCTGGCCACACATCCCAGCCACACCATCCTGCCTCCAGAGTGACTCTTCAAGGACACAAACGAGCTGATTGAGCCATGGGCCAAGGTGACACAATGCGCAGCCAGCACAGCACCTTGCCATATGAACAAGTCTGAGTAAGGAAACCTGCGATCTGTTGTTGTATGTACTGGTGCAACTGTTTCCTTACTACTGAGTCAAGGAGTAAATTAAAGAATGTGATCTTCTTCAGAGAAGTCCAAAAGTCATCTTCAGTGCGTGGGTCACTCAGCCACTATGCCAAGACAAGAATTGCCTAAAAGCTGGATGGCAGAGAGTCACTGCTCAAATACCGGCAGAATACACCAAATGGAAATCCTCAGAGCTCTGAGGTTTAGTGCTGGAGAGCTGCACCGGCTTGGCCTACCATTCCTCCATCTGGAAGTGATTTGTGCATACTGCAATGGTCTGTGCAGTCTGGGCAAAGGAACAAAAAATGGTATAGAGTTGAATCTACAGGGGGAAAAAAGCCATCTCAGCCTTAAGGCAGCATTAACCATTAACTGGGTTACTAATCACATTAGTTAGAAAAACTTGCAAGCTAAGTATATTTGCAGTAAATGACTCCAAATCCACAGAGTCCAATTTAAGAAATAAGCGAGCCTGTATAAGCATGTCATATTTTCCTGCATCCTCTCCACTGCCTCCCAGAGGGTCTTAACTTGAGGAAAAGAAAAATAGAAAGATTAACGATAAACTGCATGTAACTTGTTTCTTTCTTTTTAATCAAAAGGCACAGATTTATACACCACAAGACTTCTGCAAGCTTTTTCTAAGACCACAGATAACTCTCTTACTACTCAAATAGTTCTACAGATTACGAGGCATTTACTTGAGGATTCTGATACTATGAAGTATCATTAGGATCTTACAATTGACTGCTACAGGGGAGGAAGAAAGGGGAGCTCAAGGAGGAGTTAGACAGACAACAGATAAAACACAAGATGCCTCCAGGATGCACAAGGCCCACAGCCAGAGATTCACTTTTGGTTTTGGCTTGAGCTCGCAGAGTTGCCTATTTAAAGTAAGAAAAGTTCCTCATCCATTTTGGAACCTGCTTGAGGCTGACTACGTAAAGCTGCCAATAATTATTTCACATCAAAACAGAACTAGAGCAAAATATCCTCTAACATAGGAATGACTTAGGTCAAAGAGCAAATAACATTTTATTTCATTTACAGTGATATTTTTGAGTAGCAAAGGAACCATGACATATAGGAGCCTGTAATAAAAGTTCATGTGCCTTATCTTTATAAAATAAATGAAATCATACACACAACATAAACGAATGTGTTCTTTGAAGACATTTGAAAAATGTCATGTCTTGATACCTGTTATTTTACTTACTGGTGTCTGTTCCATACCATCTATTCTGCTTTGAAATATAATTTGTCATCATGATAGCTTTTTTTTTGTCATCTAACAGTATTTTCCAACTCCAAATAATATTATGTTAAAAATGCTGATTTTTTATGAATATTTCCAGAAGGCTCAGGACAGACCTTACAGCAGCCTTCCAACACCTAAAGGAGGCCTACAAGAAAGCCAGAGAGGGACTTTTTACAAGGCCATGTAGTGACAGGACAAGGGGGAATGGCTTTAAACTGACAGAGGGGAGATTTAGATTAGACATTAGGAAGAAATTCTTCACTATGAGTGTGGTGAGGCACTGGCATGGGTTGTCCAGAGAAGCTGTGGCTGCCTCATCCCTGGCAGTGTTCAAGGCCAGGTTGGATGGGGCTTGGAGCAACCTGCCCTAGTGGAAGGTGTCCCTGCCTGTGGCAGGGGGTTGGAATTAGATGAGATTTAAAGTCCCTTTCAACCCAAACCAGTCTGTGATTGTATGATGACACTAAGTTTATAAAATCTTCTTATACTGACAGTTGAGTCACGATCAATCAAATATTCAACTTACAATGCTAGGCATCTTGCAAACAAATGTACCACTACTGCTCTTTACAATGGAGAAAAAGCACCCCATTAGAAAATGAACCTATCCCTCCATCCCCCATTCTTGTCCCCCTACCCATTCCAACCCTTAAAGAGTCTTTTCTTGTAATTTATATTTGGCAACACTTAATGTCTTTATACAGATCAGGACCTTCAACCCACAGTCAGGCTCTTCGTTGATTAAAAGCAGTCACAAAAGTAGGGAGAAGTGACTATAACAAAAATCCATGGATACCATGTACACCTTCTTCTCGTTCAATGCACAAAGCTATAAAAACTGAACATAGTTTTGTGGAATAAGTCCTCTCTTGCCATTTAGCGTGCCTTCTAGCCATCCTGGTTCCCTGGAAAATTGCACTGCAAGAGAAAAGAAAAAAATGACTGCATCTTTGTATGCTTGAATTGGTACTGCTAGGTTTAGCCCCACAACATCGGGCAAAGCATCCATAAAAGCATCCCATCATCTGCAGTGACCAGTTGAAGAATCTGGATAGGGAAGAAGAGGATCACTAACTGAAATACTTGCATAATATAGGAGCTTGAACCATATTGTGCGAAGCACACACAGTGAAATAGCTTTCAGCTGCAGGAGACTTCGTTAAGGAAACAGTTAATGTAACTTAGGACAGGTTTATAAAATAGAAAATCTAGGTGCCTTTGGGGAAAAGTTAGAATTCATCTCAAATAGAGGGAAACCATTTCAGTAGCTGGGAGCAAAGCATGACCAGAAACCTGTCTTGAGCAGAGGTGATGAATCTGTAAGCTCAGAGCCACAGAAAAATTGCATAGGGCCTTACACTGCATGAGAAGGAAGTGTGTAAAGATTGTTGTAAGCACACAAGATTATAGGGGAAATAGAAATGAGCCAGATCTTCGTGAAATATCTTCTCTTCAGAGAGTAGAGCTGCTACTGGATGAGACCAATGGACAAACTGGGATCTTTCTTCTGGTTAAAACCTCTCTCTGAAATTAAAATATATAGTGCTATCCACAAACTGTGATGGAAAGTCTTGAGCAATACACCTTTTCCCTTATTGCCATCCTAAGTGTTCACCACTCTGATCTCAAAGTTTATGCAAAAGTATCTGTGAATCTAAAATGAGAAAAAATCGGGTTCTACTCTAAATGCCCCACAAGTTACTCTGTGAGCAACAGGACTAATAAAACCTGGCTTCCTATATATATTTTGACCACATCTGTCAGGAAGTTAAAAAGAAGCATAAGCCTCATTCCTATGGAAAACAGACTAAAAAAGTCCTCCAATTGGGCTTTCAAATTTCTTGTAAGAATATGACACAGGTACCTACTTACCTACATAACTGTAAAATCCCACACTTTTAGTGACCCACGATATTCTGTACCATATTAATTTATCCTCACAGAGCTTCTGAGACAGACATTATTTAGGGAAGAGATCAGACAAATGCTGAAACATGCTGCCAGCCATGTCAGTGCTTTATTTAAAACACATTAACACATTGGGGAATGTGATATTTGTAGCCTTCTGCAAATCAGGGAAATAACAGTTAAGAGAGAGCAACATGTTAAGTCTCACTTTCCAAAGCATTGTAAGGCTCTAAATTTGAACGCTTAAAACATACTTTCCCCTAGATTTTTTCCTCCCGCCCTATTACTGTCAGGCAGCAAAGCTAGAAGCCATGCTCAGAAACCACGCTTTAAACACCAGCTATACCTCTAAGGAATCCAGAAAACAAAACTGCTTTCAAATGATACTGAGAGTTTAGGTTCGGAACAAAAGTCTGCGCTTATATTTATAATGAACATGTTCAACAGAAAGATTCCAAAGGAAAAATACAGATAGAAAATTATCTTTAGGATCTCTGCGCACACAGTAACTTACATTGCTATTAGTAATTAGCAGGCCCTCCTCTCCCTTTGTCATTTTTATTCCACAATTACAGAGTGCACATGCATTTGAAGCTGCATCGCTGACACCACCACAAACCTCCCTCCAGCAGCTCCACCGCAGCGGCTGTAATTCTACTCTTTCCAGCAAACACGCCAGCAGCTTTAGTGGGCAGCCAAACCTCTCCCTGAAGTCTCCCATGCCTATGGAGCACATCTGTATTACAGGATACTAACTCCAAAAAAATGACAGATTAGGAAGAAAAACAACTAGAAAACCTGGAAGTAGGAAATTTCTACTTGTCCTCTGGAACTCAACCTAAATTTACTTTACAGAGAAGACACATATTGCTGGCATTTGACTGCCTGTAAATCCAAGGCCTGTTCAAAATGGGGGTAGCCCTCGTCAGAGGGGATCACAGTGAAATGTAAATTTACCAAAGATTTACCCAGGGGAGGAAATGCTCCAACTAGGCTGAATCCCTTGACTTCACACAACAGCTAATTTCAAAAGAAGTATTTTCTAAACAAGTTTGATAACATAATACTGAACTACACATACTGCAGCATGTTCAGAGACAACACACAAAGCACTGGGACTTAAGTGACAAACACCATTTTTACCCCAGAAGAATAGACATGGGTTGTATCACTGAGTTCTGTGCTCAGGAAACCAAATATCATACATATAATGTTACGCAGTTCAGGGCCTTGTTATCTGTTAGCAGAAGTTCCTTGTAGGCTCTTTGAGACTGAAGGAAGAATGAGCACTCTGATTACAACCAAGATGGTTAATTCTAGAGATCAGTCTGTCTTTTAAAGACCACACTGAAAAGTAATTCTTAATATTCAGCAGCTGTGCTGACTCTTATGTTGGGTAAGACTTTTGCCCCCATTCAAAGCACTTTACACAAGAAGGGTTAAAATACTTATGTACGTCACTGACTACTTCTGCAGTCAAATTATATTAAAGGGGAAGTTGTCCAGCTGCAAAGCTGCTTTAAGCTCCAATGATCCTGTTTTCCTTGCTAATTCATTTCCAAAGTATAGTGTACAACAGCACACATTTGAAATCTAAAACACATTACCACACAAAAACATTTTTCTATCACGCACAGCTTTTCTTAAGCCCAGGACACAGGCTATTACTAAAAAAAATACCCTGCTCTAGAGAAGACTTTCCATAGTGTCCCCTTTCTGTCATTTCTTCTCAGTCAAGAATGATTACTGCTCTTCACACTTTCTCAGGCCTGCCTCATTTAAAAATACCTTGCTGCAGAAACTACACATTTGGCCTTAAGACTACAACTCATTATTGGACCAATCATCCCATAGGTCTGAGTCTTCTGTTGGCTAGGGACAAAAAGGGAAAATAAATATTTTCAGCAGGGTTTAATGAGTGTATAGCAAGACTGCACAACAAGACCAACCAAAGAACCACCACTAAGTCATCCCCTCTTAGGACAACTAAAACAGCAGCAAAGTTGAACGCCTAGGGTAGGAACCCAGCTTCTTCCATATCTGCTGCAAGGGCATTTTGGCATTCTCACCACAGGGGAGGCAAAGTGCAGAGAAGGAGCAAGTCTGACCATCAATACAGCAGCAAGTGCTACGGAATAATTACCCCAACTCAAATGGGCAGACAAAAATCAACCAATTTCAACTTGCAATGAGATCTCTAAGTAAAAGCTGTGCTGAGTTTATCTAATCAAGACACACAGTAAGACCAACTTGACATTTACAGAAGTTCATCTTACTTTTGTGCATTCTCCACAGGAAATAGCTTCAATATTGCCAATACTATGATTTATCTAACTGCAAATACATAGAATTTGCAAGCAGCAATTTGCAGCGACCCAATGCTATAAGCAGACCTTGCTCTGCTTTGGCAGCTCAAAAGTTTCACAGGTCTTGACTACAAATGACAGCAAGACTCCACAGTGGCATCAATTCATTGCCTAGGTGTTACTAATTTCAGCAGGACTGAACCAGACACGATTTCCACACCTTTGTGGAAACTATCCGTTTTGGGAGGACACTGGAACAGGGCAGGAAGTCTAATATACTGCATAGTGCCTGGCACAATAGGGCCTTCCTTTCTGATGGAAACTTTGCCAAAAAGAAGTAATGACCCCAAAAGCCTATGTGAAAGACAATTGCATTTCAAGGGCAATGGAAATCTCACTGCTAAAACCACTACAAGAGCAGAATATGCTTCCACAGAACTCAATCATGCTGGCCAATTTTTCACCAGGAAATTAAATTAAAGGAACAAAATGTGCTTGCAAGCCCACTGTGTTTAGAAATCCCTATGGGTTTCTGAAACAAGCCCTATGGGTAAAGCTGACCGCAGAAATACACAAATGTTTAGCATACTTAGGGTTAGAATGGAATTTTAAATTTAAAAACTTGCCGTTTCCCTTAAGGATGTTGTGAGAAGCGAATTATCTTGTGGACAGGACACAGGGCTGGGAGTCAGGGGGTCATCTTCCTGATTCTGCTAAAGATTTACTGTGTGACCACAAATAAAACAGTCTGCCTTTAAGGGCTCAGACTGGTGAAGAAAAGCAAACACACTGACACACCATGACAAATTAGTGAAGGTAGAATTCAGCTTTCAGATTAAAACCTCCTGATACAGAAATGTCCAGGCTCCTATTGCAGCTGGTGCAGATCTAGTCAGTACAACGAATAGAGAGAGCATCCAAAGAATAATTCGGCTCACTATAAAATAGAGGCAAGTGCTCAATCAGCTGAGCTGCTGTTGAGTTCCCTGCACTATAACTTAGTGACTTGTATATAAACACTGAGACTTGAGGTCTTTCTCCTGAGTTGATTCCCATCCCACCTAACAGCTGGACATCTCCAACAGTCTCGCACACACAGCAGCTACAAGGTAAAACGCATCAGTTTAAACATCTTCCATTTTAACATTTCTCTCCCAGAGACCACTGCTTCCTGTTGGCAGGAGCAAAGTCAGACTGGTTAAGCTCAAACTACCTTCGGTGACTTTTCGAAACTTCTAGCAAACTCAGTAGGAATCTGGGAGTGCTCATCTGGTACATTTTACTGGTAAAGTGGCTGTAACTTTCAGCAGCAGTTTGAGGTAACTACCCCCAAATGGCACAGAGGTACCTGAAAAGGAGAACATCTGTCCACAGCCTGTACACTCAGTTTCTCCAGATGTAAAAATTTAGATAATTAATGCACATGAATGCTTCCAAGTGCTTTGAAATCCACAGATGAAAGGTGCATGAAGAAGTACTTTTACCATCACTTTTACTTCAACAAAAGAATTACTTGTGCATACAGCGCAATACAATATTTTGGGAGTACCAATTCCCTTTGATGTAAATCCTTTATTTGTCAATACCATAAAGACAGCCAGTCCAGAAGCCACAGCATGACAAGGAAGGAAGAGAGTGCCTCACAGTCAAAACAAGGGACGTTACCTAAGGCGGGCACTTTGTTACACTAGAAAAGAGAGGGGCTGACAACGGCTGTCAGCCCCTCTCTTTTTGTTGCAAAAAGCACAGCTTTTTGTGTACCTTCCATGTTTGATAGGGGTGATGCTGCCATACCTTTCCTGAAGAAAATTATTGTAACAAAACACTTTCTCAGTTTTCCTCATATTTTCTCAACCTTAAAACCTGATTTTAAAAATTGTAAAAAGCCTTGACGAGGTATCTTGACAAGTTTTCAGGAAGCTTTCCTGCTAGCAATACTGCCAAGGAATTTTGTTGTGTAAACACTATTTACCCTATGTAAAACACTTCTTCCTTGTGAAATTCCCACTTACTGAATTCTAGGAAGTCTCTTTTAAGATCCAGAGATTTAATAACACTTGGCTCCAGGGCTGGCAAGGTTTCAATGCCAGGCAGCCTGATTATTCTTTCCATGATTATTGGGAATATCTGCTTCAACAACAACAACAAAAATATACAGCCAGCATATGTCTCTCAATCTCAGATCATATTCTGCTTCTTCCCATATGTGCCCTTATCCAGCTGCAAACTCTTCAAGCTTTGCCTCTAACCACTTGAATTATATTGTTATGTGCTGTCAATAATATAGCCTGTAGCAACTGGGAAATGAATATACTGGCACAGCTTAAGGTAAATTGAATTGAAGATTTAGAAATAAAAAAAAAAACAGTGGATATTGTTCAGATTACATTATTCACTTTCTTACACAATTCAATTAAATAGAAAACTTTGCCTTTTATTTTTTACTTACCAGATGGCACCTTAGCGTTTATATTCTATGATGCTTTATTGGTAAGTCTGTGGGATCTGGAGTAGCACCACATACATGCAATATTGAAAATATCTGAATATGCAAATGCTCAGATTCTAAACAGGTCCCTATCAGGTGGTGTAAAGCTTAACTTAAAATATTAGTATATCTAACCTTGCCAGCTTGAGACACAAACAGATTTTTCTTTTCCCCCACTAGAAACAGGAAATGGAGACAGGCGTAAAGGTTAAACTCTTACCTTCTTGGACCAATATTACATTTCACAGCTATGACAGGTGCAAGACTGTACCTTCACTAAATGCCATTATCCTGTCTCAGGCTAGAACAGCCAGAAAGACTCCTCCAGGATAATACCAGGTAAGAGAGAACTGCGGCAAGCAACATCGATGGACCAAGAGAGATGAAACAGAACAACAACAGGGAAGGGAAAGGAAAAATGAGAAGGAAACAAAGCAGAAAGACAGAGGGAAGAGAAAGTTAAAACCAAACAAACAGTGAGAGGTGAGACAGGAGTAGAGAAGCGAGGCAAAATGGAGAAAGGAGAGACAGATAAAACCTTCACTAATGGAAGCAGCACTTTCTAGTAGACATTAATTTAACAGTTACTTTAATGGTTGATACTAGCTGTATGTCAACTTGATTGATGCATTGTCACTTTGATAGTTAAGGTTATTGGTGGAGCTGCAGAATTGATGTATTATTACTTTAATTCTTCATTTGGGGACTTTATTAGGGCATATGGGAATTTAAATTGAGTATCTAAAGAACTCAAATTGATTCACTGGAATCTGATCCCAGCACAGACACACAGGTGCCTAGCACAAAAAGAAAAGGCCTGTGTGAAGGCATTTCAGAGGTTTCAAATATGGTGACTGGTCTGCACGTTCATTGAAAATACCTTTCTATATTGACATAGCCATTCATGAGCCATGCACCTATTGGGAACCCTCATAGAATGACCATTAAGTTATTACATATGTCTAGCTACCGCCTTATTACTTGCAGGCTCCCCTCCTTCCTTCTGCCAATGCACAGCCTGCCTTAGGCTGAAAGGCCTGCAGGGCAAGGACAATGCCTATTAAATAACCAGGATATAGTGGAATAAATCAAAACAAATGTCTTTAATGAAATGTGATCTTTCCCACTGGAAATCTGCAATTAGGTTTTCAAAATGCAATCCATGTAACCTTTTCCCAAGCTTCCAACCTTATTTGTATGATGATATGGAAAAAGCCTTACAGTTGAAACATTTCTCCACAGCTGCCAAAGAGTCAAATTCTGTACGTGTTCTTGGACAATCCAACTCCCTAGCTGAAAAACTTGACTGAGGCTGTAACGCACCAAAACCACAGTAGCTTTGCCATAACTTCAAGGGAGTTCTTTGCACAAGGAAAGAATCTTAACACTGCTCTCTCACAAATGCACAACACAGAAGCAACTGCTTCTTGAAAGACTTTCTTGTCCCGTGCCAATACAACACTGCAACCCTTGCCCTTCTGTGTCAGAGATGTCCCTCCTGTCTGCATCAGATCTTTTCCCCCATGCACTAGATTTTCTTCCTGTACACAGTTTTCTGTCTGCTGATCCCCATCACTCATGTTTTATAAAAAATTAAAATAACTGGTGTTAGAGACTTTAAAAAGAGCAATCATTTCGCTAATTCATCTTTAAAAGGTTTCCCACCTAACTTGATTCAGACGTGATTTGCCTGCAAGGCAGCTCTAATAGAAAACATCAAGTATGATTTTGTAAAGCGGGTGCTAGTAAGGAAGAACCTAGTGCAGACCCCAGACCACCTTACACTGCAAAAAAAAAAAAAAAAAAAGAATGGAACTAAAGTCTGGACCAGGCTCACTATTTATTTACTTGTTTGGGAGGAGGCAGAGGCCAGGAACGTCCTACGTTCTGTCTGCTTTAAAATAAGCATCACAAAGAACGGGAAGGAGATGTCCGTCTGTGCGATTTTGTTGTTGCTGTTATACATGCTAAAAAGAAAATAAAATAAAAATTCTGCTGAGCTTGCCATTTGTTTCAGCTCATTAAATGAATCAGAAACCTTCTACTGGGGTTGGGGAGGACAGGACGAAAAGATTTTCATTTGTGAGAAAAACTTCCCACACACACTTTTGATCCAGTGCTAACAGAGTTAATGGGGTGCATTCTGGGAAATAAAAGACGTATTTAGTTAGCTTTTTAATGCCTGCAGGTTGATGTTTTCCAGCTGGTTTAAACTCTGTACTTTTCTCTTTTTCCTGCTGGATGTAAACTGGGATTTTGGAATACTCCTCCCTTTATTGGACATCCAACCAAAGATTCTCACATGTGGTATTTGAATAACTGGGCAGTACATCCCCTAAGTGTGTTCGGACATGCAGAATTAAATATCACTTTGCCTCTGGAAAGCACATATCAGATTTCTGACCTGGTAGTAGCAAGCTAAAAAAGCTGACAGGGGATGAGAAGAAAACAGACTTGCCAGATTCGTTAGAAGCCAGTATGCTTCTTTCTATACCCCTGCCTCTAGACAGACTCAAAGACTGAAATATTTAGTCTCAGTACTCAAAAGTTTCTTAGGGATATAATTCTCAGATCAGTTTGCATCCCTCAGTCTGAAAAAACTTGGATGAAGACTTGGCCAAAATTAAGAGTCTTCTGGGTTTTAGTATGAATGCAATTTTTTAAGGAAGATCTTGTAACAAACAACAGTCTTACTGTGCTGCTGCTGCTATGAATTAATTTCTGCTTAGAATCATTATTAAATTACATCCAAGTAACAAGAATTGCTGAATTTGTCCAGGCCCTGTTGAGCCATTCCATACCATCTCTTTTATATAACAGGCATTTCCTTGAGATAGGAATAAACTTCTGCATCTTCAGAGTTTGCATTATAGTAGTCATCACCATAAGGTTTAAAACCTAAAACTGTTCCTATCAGCTTGAAGTCCCTGTGCAGCTGCTGAAGGTAGGGTCACGGAAGCTCATTGAGAAGAAACATAGGCTTAAGCACAGGAATCACCTTCTGGATGTTCATATGTAACACTATATTTGGGCCCATAGAAATCTTTAAACACAGGCCTTCATTCTGCACCTCAGTGAGTATTCCTTTTTCTACAAGTGCACGTACAAAGGTAACACTTGATCCAAAAAGTAAATACTCCCTTTTCTTCAGTGATCACCTGATTTACCTGGAGCTTTGCTTGCTTTCTTACACAGATTTCTTTTTTTCTTCAAATAAAAGCCTGCATGTCATTTTACAATGATAGCAACCCTAACTATTCTATGATTAAAAAAAAAATACAGTTTCATAGGCCAAGATGTTTTTCTCTATAGCCGAATAACCTTTTTTTGGTACTAAACCACATTTAAATACTGCTGAAAAATTAGACTAATTGAAAGTGTCCACTCACCAGAAATCAAAGGCATTGCCTCAAAGGGCTAAGTGTATGCTAAGTAGCTTCTGTGTACCAGAAATCTTCTACGTCACCAACTGTGTGCCATCAGCAACATTGGCAGAATAGCAGTTAGGCTTGTATTTTTATCCAAAAACATTTTAGCAGTTTTGACAATTTGTTTTTCATTGCTGTATATTTACTCAAGCAGTACTTACCATCTTCAAATATTGCTCCTATCTGAAATGATAATTCAGAGCTATGTTCTGCTTCACATGGATAGACTGCTCTTGCTTTTCGGTGGGTAACACTGAAAAATGGAATTATGAATTACAGTCATTTTTTACTATTATGAAGACACTCTCTCAACCATTCTCCCTCCATTCGCATTTGGAGATGACTAAAACTTTAAGCACAATTTCACATGCATCATTACAGGCTTATAATTCATACACACACATGCCAAAGCTGAAGCTTCACAGCTTACTGTTGGCATTTCTGAATAACATACTTCCAACTTTATGCACACTTATTTTTATGATAATTAAACTCAAGCTTCAACTACAGTTAAAATTTTGCCAAGTGCTAATCAGCAATGAAATCAATAGCAGACCAAGCATACTTTATTTAATTTATAGACTAATCATCATTATATCTTCTGAAATGTTTTTTCATGAATCTTGCATTTCCTATCACCATACAGAATTTGCTCTTTGTCTTAATTTTTATTTGAAACCAGGACACAATACAACCTGAAGATGCTGTCTTGTCCTAAACATAGTAAGATTTCTAATATTTCATGCAGTCTTTTAGAGGTGATCTCAGGATGTTCAGTAATAAGCTATCAATATGAATTTGTCCAAAGTACCCATTTTCCCAAGTACCATAAGCAGTGATCTTGGAATATATAAGTATTTTTGATGCATCTTTCTTAATCACGCCTTTGTGAACTGAGAGTTTGTTGCTGCCCAACGATGCTTTGTTTAGACACAGCACCCACACCACTAAATCATTTTGATTTTTGTTGAGGCCAGTCAACAGCAAATACATATAAAACATTGGGAAAGATGCTTCCTTCCCCAAAGAGCTTGCAGTCAAACAGAAAATGCAGTTCTGGTGCAAAATGTGACCAGTAGAGAGAAACAGAATTTTGTCACCAAGTGTTGTAAAGAATTTATGAATATATCCAACTACTTTCATTAGAAAATCAAGTATTATAAAACTTGAAGGAAAAAGCTAAGACGGTGAAGACCTTCAAAGGAAAAAGTGAAAATATTTCAAAAACTGAAAATATGGAATTAAGCAGAAACAAGATGGAAGGAAAGCAAGCCTGAAGAGTGAAAGAAAAGAATGAGACCACAGAAACCAGTAAAGACATGGGAAAGCCTGTCAGAGGCAAGAAGGCTAGGATGAGAAACTTAAATTTAACATGAGTAGCTACAGAAGAGAAAGAATCTGTATTTTAGAAGACACTGTAAGAGAATCACTGCAGCAGAGAGACACTATGAATTGACCATCCAAATCAATGTCTGCTTGTATTAACCAACAAGCCACTGGCTCAATCTGAGTGCCTTCTGCACAGAAGGTGTTCAAAGGATAAATAAGACAAAGCAGACAGTTATTTTATTCTGCCAAAATTGCTAAGGTTGCATTTTTTTTGAATTTGAGAAAATCATTCACACATTGAAGAAGACACGAATCAGTTTTAAAGACACAGCAAAAAAAAAAAAATAAATAAAATAAATAACCAGCAAAAGTTGAAGTGCACATCATACCTTTCCACTGCTTTGACACTCCCAGTGGCAGGGTTAGGGAAGAAGAAAGTGGATGGTGGAGTATTTGTGGCAGCTGGGTTAGCAGACGAAGTATTCATCCATGATACCATCGATGGGCGGCTTTGACCAGGACTAAGAGGAAATATGGTCAAGGCAGAATTAACAAGGTGGATAAAATTTCTTTTCATGCCAAAATGTTTGAATCTTTATAACTAAATAACCCGTTAGATCCTGAAATTCAAACCCAATAATGTTGAGCTGATTTTGCAGACATGGTCATCATAGGATTCTCTCTTTCCTCCTTGGCAGTATTTCTCCTACATGCCCTACATCCTAAGCTAAGCTGACTTACCTGAGATATATGACATAACCAATAAAAAATAAAATTCCACATTCCTTATCTAACAGAGACAGATACAATGAAACTGCATATAGCAGGCTATTATTTGAGCTGCCACTTTGCCTTCACAAGTTTTGATGAATCTATTTAAAAGTCTTCTCAGTGCTGTACTAAAGCATGTGTGGCTGGAAAGATTTCAAAGGAGGCTGCAGCTATTATGACATTGGGATCACAATGCTGGCTCTGGACTGAGATCTCAGTCACATAACTGTGTAGCTACTGCCTCAGTAACTGCCCTCATGAACACGCTGTTCAAATAGGTATTAAATTAATGGCTGAACACATAGTTGTCACATGAGGAGAAAAAATAGCAGCCAAAGTTAAAACTTGTATTAGTCATTGAAGAACATACAAAGTCCTTTGCAACATAAAGGATGTTCCTAATTTTACACCTCAAAGAACTAAAGCATTCCAGCACTAGAAGGCTTGCTTTCACTGCAAAGACAAAATAACAATCCAAACATTTAATGTCAGTAGCTCTTTCGAACAAAGAGCTGGACTTCAAGCACTTTCTAAGCAGAAACAGAATTAAAATCATTTGTACACAACTTTCACACAGGAATCATCATTCAGCAGCACAGCCTTCACAATACAGCATTTATCAGTTTGTCTTATTCCAAGATTAAACTGGTAGCATAAATCTACAAAGTACCACCAAAATCTAGGAATCTAGTCAAAAAGGTATCTGTGGGAGTGTAACCACACATGTAATCAAGGTGGATTGACCAGAAGCAAAGAGAGGATTAACAATCATGCCAGTTATAAGTGTAAATGAAGAAAAGAAAGCAGGGAACCTAGCATGTATAGCCAATTCTAATCTTCTTGTGGACTAGGATATTTAATTTCTAGAAGAAAGGATCACTATTGTAGATTTGAATAACATAGTTTACAACCAAATTTAACTTCTACAAACCAATTTTCCTAACCGATCTCGTAGTGTCTGCTTAACTACATAATTGCTAGAATGACTTATTTTGAGTAATAATTCTTAAATTTAGTACATTATAGAATGGTGAATGGCATATTCCTTATTTAACAAGACAATAGTTTTTCCTTTGGATCTGTGTCAGGCATCATTTGGATGAAAACTGGAATTCACAGTGTATGAAAAAAGCATTTTACAGACAATTCCACTAATAAAAATTAAACTTCAATGTGCTGTAATCATAACCAGAAGGGTTTATCAAAACATGATCTGCTTTTAAAACTATCAGATTACCAAGTAAAGGAAGGAATCGTAAGCGGTGAACTGCATGAAAAGCCGGATTCTGCTGACCAATAACATGTTTCATGCTTAACTTTGGGAATAAGACATCCAGTTTGTTTCACCACTTCTGAATCTTCCACTACACAATTATTTACACCATCTAATAATTACGTACTCTTGAAGACCAGCATGCACACAATTTGGGGATTTACCTTTACTTGAATTTGTCCTCTTCCTCCCATTGTTACCTAATCATTGAATATTTTTCCTCAGGTAAAACAAAAACCTTCAGCTAAAAGTGAGCTCAGTCAGAGAAGAAAACGAAAAGTGAACACCAGCATTTGTATTACTTTCTCTACATACTGACGATAAAAAAATTCTCAATGGTACTGGAAGTTTACGAAGGTTGCTAGAAAGTAAATTATTTCTCCCTCATTCTGCACATAACATACATATGCAGAATTAATTTCAAAGTGAACCCAAGACAAAAAGTTTTCAGATGCAAATTAAAAAAGTATTTGCAGATACTAAACTATTATAATTAAAGGAATCCTGATATTTAAAGAAAAAAACATTTTCTTTGTGCTCTTATTTGTTCAAATCAATTCCAACATTAAGATTGGTGCCAGGCTCACTTCTGAAAGCTGTAAAACTAAAGAAAAAAAAGAAAATAATATTCCAAGTATATTGCCAGGATAATATTAAAATGTCTCTAATTCAAACTAATCATGATTCAAGGATATTCTACCAAGTGGTCTTCCCTAGTGTATACTTCAGATGTGTGTTGCTTGGTTTTCAATAAGTGAATAATAAAAATCTTCCATTTATTAAATATTTCATTGAAGCATGCATCATATTAATCTATGCAACTTACTTGATTAGCTCTAGAACAACACACACACCACCTGCATGTAAGACACAGCATTTATGATTTCAAACTAATACTCAGAACAGGCAAGATACAAAAGATACCCTCCGAGCCAAGAAAGCAACGGTCATTAGTAAGAATACTTGGAATAAATACCAGATGAATTCTTGATGAGACTTGGAAAGAGAAAAGGAAAAAAAGGAAAAAGGAAAAAGGAAAAAGGAAAAAGGAAAAAGGAAAAAAGAAAAAAGAAGGAAGGTGTGCAAACAGAGGAGTAGAATATGAAATAAAATGCTCAGATCCATGTCATGGCATGTTTATTTCTCAAGTTACAGACACTCCACAAGAAGGCTAATCTATCAGGGAGTAAGACTACACTGATCTTTACCAGGCACATTATATAAAAGCTTGTAAAAAAATGGCAGGTTGTCTATGGATTCTGAGCCACTCCAACAGTTGTAGTGGAAAAATACTCCAGGAAGTGCAGGTACGCGGAGCCTTGGGCTGTTTCCTCCCCCACTTTTTGATGAATTCCCTTAATACATCCCAGCTGTAGCGAAAGCACTGCAGCATGACTCTTGAATGCGCCTGTCACCTTCAGCTCCTGGTTACGGAGCAAGAGATCAGGCTTTAGGATCCAGCAGGGAGAAAAAAAACCAAAACATTTTTCAATAATAAATTGTTTCGCCATTTTAAGAAGAAAAATTAATACCTTTAAGTATTAATCACATTCTAGAATTTCAGGTTTGTTTTGCTTTTAGTTTACTATACTTAGCTATCTCAGGAACCACTTAATTTTATTATGAGAACAGAAGGTTTTACTCCATAGGAAAAATCAGTTCCAATGTTGGGGTGTGTAAGCAACTGCTGGATTTTCTTTTTCTTTTCTTCTTGAGAAGATTTTTGTGATAGCAAAGTTCCCTTGCTATAAAGCTTTGCACGCCTTGTTTATCAAGATGGTATTAGAAAGCACTGCATATCTTATCATACAGCATCTCAACTTTAAGAAGGTATGTTGAAGAAATCCTTCCTCCTAAGGGCTGAAATGAAGGCGATGCATTTCCTATGGGGAGTAGTAAAAAAATGCCTGACATGACCATCTTTGAGAAAAAAATGGAATTGTCTGGCATAGAAACACTGGGAAACAGGAGGAGAAGGAAATAACCTGACTGAAAATAAGCTCGAGATTTTGTACTGATATTCAGAAACAAACTCCTGAAAACAAGATTTTATTGGATGTTTATCTGGCTGGTTCCTAAGGTAACACAGCTAAAGAGCAGCCTCTTATCTTGAGAGCAAGAAAGAGACTCTGTGAAAAGAATCTACACTGCAACTCTTAAGAAAAAAAGGACTGTTTCATAGATGAGGTTGGCAGCCCCATGGCTGTCGTATCACAGTGTCTGGCTGACAAACCTCAATGAAAGTGTTCTTAAAAGGTTTCATTGTAAAACAACACAATATTTCAAAAGGTGTCAGCTAGTTCTGCTTCGATATGCAACCCAATACTCTCCCCCCCACCAGACACTGATAGTCCTTCATGGCCTAGTAAGGCTGGGGAGCAGAAAAGCACATGGAAAAAAAATCTAGAAATTGCCACAGTTGCAGCAAAGCTGGAGACAAAACAGAAGGGCAGAATTTCCTCATCCCTGTTCTCTCTGAGAAGAAACTCCATCCCCAAAATTTAAAGCATGTAACATGCACGTAACATTCCTGATGCCTCCTTTATACAGAACACATCAGCCAGCACTGAAGTAGGGAGTTTGTTAAACTCGGACTGTGAAGTCTCAGTGAAGCAGCTAACACATTAGTGAAATGATCTTTTACTCCAATCTGGTAAATCTGAAGCTAATGTCTACAGCAGCTGCCCTAAGTTAAAGCATTTTTAAATGATAATTCAGACAAAGCAAAAATGAAGTATGTGTGACTATATGCTTTATAGCATACTGCTATTCGTTTTAGAAAGAAAATGAGGGGGCTGTGTTCCCTGGAATCATGTAAACAAAAGAAAAGAGAAGAAAAAAGACAAGAATCTTTATCTCATCGCAGTGGTTGCATCCCCATCTCTTCCTGCTCTGAGCACACACACTGCTTACACTGTGCTCACACAGCAGTGCTGCTGTCAAGCCCAGCTGCCTGGCCCACTGGAAGACAAGGAGATGCAAGGTCTGTTTTGTATGAACCACATGACTAAGTTATATTATGCCTGTTTCAAAGGAGCTGCAAAATGAGGGCTATTGCTCTGCTTGCAGAACAAAAGGGTACAAAAAGAAGTGCCTGCTCCACTAAACCCACTCTCAAACTGCTGAGTCACTGAAGAGGTGGCAGCTGAAACAAAAACAAGCTGCAAAATAAGCACAGTGACCGAACAGCTGTTAAAGCATCTTCTTTTAATAAAATAAGATGATGACATTAGACATTATAAAAAGTTTCCAAGACACTGAAACTGGAGTCACTCATTTATGTAAAACTGCAAATTCACACCACCACCAGAAAGTACAAAAATAAATTCTTCCAATTTTAAGGAGACTATAGATGCAGTCTACTGATGTAGATATAACAAGGCTGATGGGAATTCATTCAGCAGTCAAACAAAATTAGTAACTAACTTCAAGGCTTCTGTTATATGCAGAACACCACTATTTCTGCCCTCCCTTGCCATGTGATGGCTCTTTTAACATTAGTTTGTTCACTGGGAATTTGAACAGCTTGAGATTTCACAAAGGACAAGTAGCTTCTTCCCAGCCTGGTCACACAAAGACCCTGAAGGCACTCAGGAAGCTGCGCAGCACAGCTCTCATCACTATTTTGAAAGCCTCTGTGAATATGAAAAACCCCAAAATTATGCCCATAGCGTAGCACGTGTACACCATTGAGCTGGGTAAGAGACAACTTTAGTGTCAGAAGAACCAATAAAGAACTGCAAAATAAATTAAAGAAAGACTAGTTTATTTCCTCTGCCACTGGTCCCTTACATATT
This sequence comes from Psittacula echo, assembly GCF_963264785.1. NCBI lineage: Eukaryota > Metazoa > Chordata > Aves > Psittaciformes > Psittacidae > Psittacula > Psittacula echo. Next base: position 65,173,835 of record NC_137735.1, read on the forward strand.
CTTGAAAAGCCACTTACATTGGTGCTTCTATTTCTCCTCTGGGTTTTAAGTACCTTCAGTATTTCGACTGTCAGTGGTGTATCTTACATGCTCCTACAGCAGCATGCAAGATAGGTTTCAGTTTGAAAACTATGAATCTTACTATTCTGAGCCCATAAATGTAACTGCTTTAACAAACCAAGCACCCCCATTCATATATTCATATTCATATTCATTGAAGAGGTCTGAGGGACAGGATGCTTTCTGTCCCCTTCAGCTGCAGAATCCCAAAGGCCTAGAGACGGAAAGAGAAAGAGGCAAAGTAAGCAGATACTCAGTACCGCACTGAAAAAGGCTACCCAACATCCTGCACCGTGACTCCAGCCAGAACAACCATCAGAAGTCACCATGGTCCAGCTCCTAGGAAACCCAGGAACCCTACAGTCTTCATCCCAAAAATGAACTCTCCAGTTGAGGAACAAGACATTAGTTTACATGATCTGAATGAAAAAGAGATTATGCATATAATGTAGTGGACTTCCAACCAAAAAGGAAGAGACTGACCCAATTCTGAAAAGCCAGTACTGTGAGGGGTAAATCTGCAAGCTTATCTGTAGATAAGCCCTAGCACAGGGTGTTGTACTGTAAGCACAAACAGATCTCATGACAACAATGGGCCAGTTACAGTAACAAATCTTTCCTTATCAGAAAAAAAACCTCAGAAAGATTAATTGCAACACATTCCGAGTCTAGGGAATACCAAGGGTTCAGCTTTTTTGGTTCATTCTGAGGTCAAGTGAAAACAGACATAAGGCAGTCCACAGTGGTTTAGGACATGACTTGTAACTCACCTTTCAACAAATCAGTCAACTGCAATAAGAGAAACCTACACTAATCCATTGGGGGGAGCTGCCATTATAGCCAACACTCTGGGAAAGGCTGAATAAAACAGACCTCATATCAATGAACGGTTCTGGTCCACTGGGAAGTCAGTGATGATCCTGATGAACACCATCATCCTGATTACTGAAGGTAAAGATAAATGAAACTAGTCCTTACTCTGAAATTCTGGAATTACTGCAGGTAGCCTGAGAGTTTGTGACAATTCAATATTTCCAAAACCAATATTAAGCACAACCTCTTTCCCCTCTAAGATAATAGGAAGTAGCTGCCTTATGACCCCTTCTGCTAGGATTAGAGGAAATAGGCTCTATGGCTTGTCAAAGCAGCACCTCAGGAAAAAGAAAGAACAGTTAGTGATGTGAGCACGCAGACAGGTACAAAACCAGACATGGGAGCAAGAGAGTCCTGTTAACTAACCTGGATGTAAAAAGCTAACACTTAAGTTAGAAGAGTCATAGGAGATGCAGAAATTAGGAGGAAGAGATGGAAACAGGACAAGCCCAAGGCTTACACAGATCGAGAGAGAATCAAAATGCATTGGGAGCTGAGTGGGCACAGGCCATACAACCAAAACAGAATTAAGTAATATTTTCTCTGAAGAAAATCTGCTGCAGGACCAGGAACTTCAGGTGGATTCAAATACAAGGTCTTTAGGTTTAAGACACTATATGTTTCTATCTCTCAAAGAAGAGACATTAGATACAATAATTACCTTTTTTGCTGTAGAGTGGCTTAGTTATAAATATTAAAAAGCCCAAAACTATGCTCAAAAGTAGTAATTCCTAGTGCATAATAAAACAGATGTGGGAAAAAAGTGTTTTAATATTACCTAAACAATATAAAACAGGCTGAAGTTTGAAAACAATTTTCATATAAGTAACCAAAGCCAAAAAGTAAATTCTGTAATCAAACCACAACAACCGCAAAAATGTTCCCCTTGCCCTTTTTTGATTGAATGATATCACTCATGTTTGATATTGCATCTTTTGCACTACCACCTACTTTGATACGAAAGGATATCAATGAAAAAAATCTGCTGTCTTTACAGACTCTGGCTTACACTTTACCTGTATTTGTTTAGATATATTTATTAGACACAGATGTATATACCTAGATTAGCTGTTGCTGTACCTGTATATTGTTTGCATGTGTAAAGCCATGATATAATAGGGTGAAAGTCAAACTATGTATCACTGGCTTTCAACTGCATGTAAAAGGGAAGATCAACTATTGTTCCACAGTTTAGTTGCCTTTTAAAAGCTATCCATAATCCCTTTTAGCACGTATCTCCAAAACCAAGGCCATCACTATTATTAAAACAGCTTGGGGACTAGCTTAGAAAAGCTAGTCAGCCTCTTAATACCTGAAATCCTGAGCTCTTCTTTGGAAACTGAGCTTTGTACAACACAGGAATCTGAGTGATTAAGGTGCATATTTTTCATTGCCAATCAGGAAGGCAGAAAGTAATGTCAGGGTTGCATTCTCTAGCAAAAAGCTGTCTAATCTCTTGCAAAAGAGATGTGGCAGATTTATTTACCTTTTGGGCAAGTGCAATAGGAAAACCAGAAATTGCGTAGGACAGAGAAATTAAGCCAGTTCAAAAATTTCACTGCATTACATGCCTCACACTAACATTCTGTGTGGACTTTTCCATGCCATGATGTGATACTATAACATATTTCACTAACAGTGGCATAACTCTCTGTGTGGCTCAGCTATGAGCTGGTTACAGGGAACTAATTAAGCTGGTTTACAGCATCCACCAAAAAAATGTTAGAAACAAACACCACCAGCCCACAAACCACAAACTGGGGAAGTGAGAAAGAGGATCACGTAGCAACATCAATACCTTAAGCAAAAATTGCCAGGCAATTTGCACCACCACTATAAAGCTCAAACTGCATTAACTGCATTCTTACTCAAAGGCTGAAGCTTCATCCACTTTTAAAGAAGACACAGCTCTAAGTATTCACACCAGGAGAGTATAGTGCCTTACACACTATAGCTTACCGAGCACCCACTTTCCTTTACAGGCAAATCCTAAGTGATTCCCAACCTTCTATTCTTGTCAAGTCCTGCCATCTCCAACTGCCTTTTTTTTTTTTTTTTTTCTTCCTCCATAAAATTTAGGAATAAATTCAAATTTCTGTCTTACTACTACTACTACTATTGGATACTGGCCACAATATGTTTGTATTTTTGTCCTCACTTCACTCTTGGAACAATTTTTTATGTCAACTTATTTTATTTCCTGAATTTCCAGCATGGTGTTTTCCTTTACTCACCCTACCCCTTTCCACTCTGTGCCTTGCCCTCATCTATTGTCAGCATGTTCCTGTTTTTATTGGTGGCACCTTTATATAAATAGTTTTCCTTATGAACACTGCCAACTGACTGCCTGTTGCCACCTGCAGCAGCTTCCAGAACAGAAGAAACATCATAAATATTACTAGGAAAATAGAGAGAAGAAGAAAACACAAATTCATTTGCCATGAGAGATTAGCAATAACCTTTCCTCAGACCAACTATGGTTTGAAGCAACTCTGAAGGAAGGAGAAAAGAGTGGATTGTGGGATCTAAACTTCCCAAGTAATTGGCAATTATGGGGTAGGCAACAATCTGGGGAAAACTAATGGATAAAAGCTGGTTGGGAAGTTCACTTGGTTAGGGTTTTTTATTTTAATCCAGGTCAGAATATTATGGACAACTCACAAAACAGATCTATTCACAACATGGCAAATATCATTGCCTTAGTACATTCTACTTTAGAAACTTTTATAATGGCAAATTTCAGAAATAGGAAACATTGCCTATTGCCCTGTGTCTTAAACAGCAGAAGGATCCAGATGAAAAAAAACCTGCTAAAGAATGCCTATACAGACAGTTACATTTCATCTGAAGACACTGGTTGCTTTCAGAACACCAGCTATGATGACAATCTGAATTAGAAGGAATGTGCAAAGAGGAAAATAATAAGCATTTTGAGAATGTACCACTGATGAAACTATACCAACATCAGTTCTAAAACAGTCTGAAGTATTCTCTCCTTACAGACACAGCAACCACCTGCAGCCCTGTGAGAGCAAAGTGGACTTTGCTAGTGGTTCCAATGGAACCTGAGGAAGATAGATGGCTGTACATTGTTAATTCTGTAGCTTGAGGACAAGTGTGTACAGACACTTGAAGCAGAGCAGAAAAAGAATCTAAATGCTTTGGTTAATATTAAACTGAGATTGCCATTACTGCTCTGCTTTAAAGGGGAAAAAATGCCTATACCAATAGACAGCACAACAAGGGAGGAATTAAAGCTCACTACTGTAATTATCCATTTGTTTAAGATTTGTGCTAAGCATCCTTGGATAGAAGGTATTTTCAAACAGTATATGTTTATGACACTGCTCCATCAAGTAGGAAAGGTAATTTGCCCATCCTGGGCTACTTGGAGTATGAATCCTGTTGTCTACACAAACTACTTTGTAACTTTGTGATTGACAGGGAGGAAAAAAGCTCTCTACGTTCTACTGTAGAGTGTATGTAAAAATAAAATGTGTTTATTTTTTGTATTTGGCTCTAGGTATAAGTGGGAAGTAAAAATATCTTCAGGAAAGAGACTGAAAAGTTTAGGTGCAAAATAACAGCAAACTTGCATCTCCACTGAAAGCCACCCCTTGTTACGGGCAGTAAGAGCTAACCATTGCCCAACTCTCTACTCATCGCCCCTATAGCGTACATGACAACACAGGGCATACGTCTGATTCACCCAGAGCTTTTGAAGAAAATCTAGCATCAGGCAGACACACATAGACATAAAAACCAACAGCTTAGTGGGGCTTGAAAATGGCACATATGTGAAACATCACCTTCCAGTCACACCGTATGCGTAGTACGTCTTTAAATCCTGACATGACAATTGAACAGTCAGAGCTTTGTAAGACTTTTCAGATCAGTGATACAGGCCTTGTTCTCTTAGCTTCTTTCACCACTCTGGGCATGCAGTCTCCTCCTAATACCAGCTAGGAGGTGAGGATGCTCCTCCCACCATGCTGGAAGCTATAGCTCCGTTTGTTTTTATAGGTGGGACAAGGAAAAGGCATGCATCACAAAAAAACTCTGCAGGAAACATCACAGTAACAACAGCTATCATTCAGGAAAAACCAAGTTTTTCCTTTCTTGAAAACAAATAGCACAAAAAGTATTCTTGCTATCCACCACATGTTCTTGCTTGAAGCAAACTTCTAATATAAACCAGCCTTGAATATCTGATATATCTTGACCCGCAATGCAGCATCCCTCCCTCAGGAAAGAATGCAACTCTTCTACCACAAAGAAGTCACCATCAACTTGTTGACTACATAACTCCACAGTGATCGATCTTTTACAAGTAACACCCATGTGTTACAAACATCAGCAGAATCTTGCAAAACCAGATCCTCTTGGATCTCCATCTCTCCTAGACTCAGTATGATATTTACTGTAGCTCAGTGAAGACCTGCAATACCATTTTAGAGAGGATACTGAGACTGGGAACTGGTTTTGTTCCAATTTGGCACAAAATGCAAAACACTTTGAAACCCTGCACAAATATCTCTGCTATTAATATAGTGGGGCTGGTTTGCGTTTTGGTTTTGTTGTGGTTTTCTTTTTGGTAAGGCAAGGCCCTCTGAGTCATCAGAACTAGAAGGGAAGAGAGACAATTTGGGATGAGAAAGTAGAGAAAAGAAAGAATGTACCGTTCACAGACTACTCTGTCACTGACCAGACTTGTCACAGGTGTAGCTCTTCAGCAAACTTCACAGGTGGGTGAAAGAAACTGCTTTTGACAAATCTAGATGCACGTACTAGGCACCTTTTTTTTCCCCTTCCAAGCAGAACTGTTTAAGCACTGTTTCCAACTGAGCACCAAACCTTAAGCCATCAGCTTCCAAAACAGCAGTACAGTATCATTTTTGATGCAAATAAACAAATAAAAAAAAAGACAGCAGTGTTCCTTAAAACATTTTATGTTCCTGAACCCACCTAGATAAAACTCACTTTCTTCTTTTATTTTCTGAACTGCCATTTTCAATGTCCTGCTAACCCCATGTTGCTTAATCAGCTATGCTTGTTTTTACCAGTTTTAATACAATCTACAGCATGTTTTCCACACATGCACCTCTGTTCAAACACAACTTATTGTTAATCTTGCCCACTATTAGAGGACAGTACAAGAGAATAAGGAAAGAGTAACTTTAGTGCTTTACTGAAAAAAAAAATGTGTAAAATACCTAGAAATCTGGAATTTTTTCAATGCATATGAGAAAATATTGTTCTAGCTAATAAGTACTCTAATCAGCAGTTAATTGTGCGTGCATATAAAAATATAAACCCTTCATATGGCTATCTTTATACTCATGTGTTACATACACCTACATACACATTTTACGCGCTTGCTTCATCAACAGAACAGACTCCTAAGAATGCCATTATGGAAAATATTTGTAACCAATCTTTTCTCCAGACATGCTCCTTCCATCTTCTTGGCACTGAAGGCTGGAAAACTGTCTCTTGATATGTTAAAGTTTGTATGAATAGCAAACCAGAGAATGCAAGGCAAGTTCAACTTCTGATTTAAAAACCAAGTGATGTTCAAAGTTTTGTGTATCAAACCTGAATATGTATTACAGAGATAGGACTAACATTGTAATGTCAATTTTTGATAAATTGAAGTCATACACAAAAACTGAACATCTACTGAACTGAACAGAGTCTACTGAAAGTGACAGGCTGCACTTCCATTGGAAAACAGGTATTTGTTAAGAAGAAATTAATAACGATAATGTTCTTAGACAACAGCATCTGAGCATACGCTCATTAGAGAGGATTTATCTATGCCCAAAATTTGGCTCTAAGTCTTAATAGCCCTGCACCTAACTATAGCTTACCATGGCCTTGAAACAAAACTAGGGTAATACATCACCTAGAGAATACATTACACATTCATTGCCTAAATAAAAAACATGAGATTTCACAACAAGGTTACAGTAAAATGCACTAGGTTTCTGTAGAAAAATAACATTATTTTTTCTTAGACATTCAAGTAGCCTATAAGGTCCACCACAACATGGAAACACATACCTTTTTGTAGCAGAAGAAAACAAACACAATTATATGTAATTTATAAAAATCACTTGCCACCAAGCTGAAAAGGGAAACGTTTCATGTGCACAATCACACTAGCGGAAAAATCATTACTTAATATTCAGGTCACTTACAGATTTGTTGTCCAGCCTGCAAGGTCTCCACTGTCCATAATAAGGTGATTTCCATCCAGGAGCCCGGGTGGACTACTAGAGAAGGCAGGTGTTGGAGACTGGGAAGAAAGAGAATCCATGCTCCCAGTTGGGGTGTCTTCTACGGGAGAGCTGTGACTGTCAGCTGGAAAAGACAGAGAAGACAGTACAAGTCAGAAGGATACTAAAAGAATCTCATGAGCCAAAGAAGCTGCTTTGGTAACAATTTCCTGCACTAACTATAAGAAGAAACCTTACTGTCCCACTTTCACAGGATATTCTGGGGAACAAGCAGTTTCTCTGAGCATTTACCCAAAAGGTACCACTGCACAATTTCCCCCATCATTATCACCAGGCTATCTTCTCAACACAACATATTCCTGGTCCACTTTTCAACATGTGCTTTACGTGGATGAAATGCTAGATTTTGGGGAGCTATTTTTTAATTAAATGAGTCACTTCAGGCAACAGAATAGTTTAGGCCATACACATTTGTGTGTCTCTCTAAAAAGACAGTCTATAAAAATAATTTAATACTAATTTTAGGAAATGATTGCCCTCAAGTACCATTAGCTCTATCCTATCAAACATAAAACAATGACATTTAGAAAGGTCAGGATCAGCAGCAGATCTCTAACAAATATGCAATACCCAAGAATGTTACTTTTATTACTCCCTTTTAATGGTGTTACTTTTGAGAGAATTCTGGTCTACTATTTGTTTTCATAGGCTACTCTTAGAATATCACTAAGGAAGCAATAGATTTAGACATGACTACTTAAGAAAACATTGAAGGAACACCATTCCTATCCCATGGACAGCAGGGAAAAGTTACCAAGGTGTCACAGCACTCACTGCAAGCCATGCTGACATGTCTAGCCAAACATCACATTCTTCACTGAAAAGCTAACCTTCACCCACATAGCTTTTCCTTTTTAATTTTTTATTTAAACATCACCTGTAGGCCTACAAGGATGCTGGGGAGGGACTATTCATCAGGGACTGTAGTGACAGGACAAGGGGTAACGGGTTCAAACTTAAACGGGAAGTTTAGATTGGATATAAGGAAGAAATTCTTTACTGAGAGGGTGGTGAGGCACTGGAATGGGTTGCCCAGGGAGGTTGTGAATGCTCCATCCTTGGCGGTGTTCAAGGCCAGGTTGGATGAGGCCTTGGGTGACATGGTTTAGTGTGGGGTGTCCCTGCCCATGGCAGGGGGGTTGGAACTAGATGATCTTAAGGTCCTTTCCAACCCTAACTATTCTATGATTCTATGATATAAATTCTAGAGGAGGTGTATGAAATGAGGACAATTGCAAACATTAAAGTGTACAGCACAGCTAAGACCACAGTCGCAATTAGGTAGGTAATAAGGGTCATTTCAAGCAATCCTTTACAAGGCCCCTGGCACCTTTTCTTCCTCCTCTGTCCATCCTGCTCCCACTAGCACCCATGAGCATGTCCCACAGCCCTGCCAAATAACCGCATCACGAAAGCCCCTCCACGGTGGACTAGATCCTATCAACCCTACCATCTTGGTAAAAGAGTTCTGCTCCTTCAGAGCCAAAAACTTTGGGTTCAAAATGAACAACCAAATCCTAACACAGTGCTGCAATAATATGATCAAAAGCTGTTAAAATATTGTGCTTGCTTGACAAGCTGTATCTTCTATATATAGTACTACATAAGACAAAGTCCTGTACAATATTACTAATTCTAAATGAATTAGCATCTGCAAACAACTGAGCTTAATTCTACTCCACCAAACTAAGCAGTTCTGTTGTGATGGTTTCTTTCATTTATTACTTTTTTCCTAATTGATTAAAAATGCAACAGCAATGAAATATGGACAATGAAAAGCCACCTTCACTAGAAAAAATCCTTCTCACAACTTGGTTACTGACTCAACTAGTTCAATTCCTTCTGCTTCAAAAGCAGAAAGCTAACAAAGCACTCACCCGCTTCCCCAGCCATCTTGTCCTCACCTGCTCCCATAGAACTCTCAGAGAACAACTTCCCTAGAGAGTAAAATGACATATTACTGAAAAAAAAAAAAAAAAAAAAAGAAATGATAAAAAGTGATCATCTGGAAATTTCTCCCTAAAGCAGCTGCTAATTTAAGGATCTCAATTATCCTGTAGTAACAAAGCATGATAAACTCTGAGGAGGAGAATGTTAACCTGTGAAAGTAAGTCACCTGCCCTGCGGCCCAGTCCTGCTCACCTTGCACCTCCCGGCTGCACCCAGGCCACGATGCTGCTGCTCACATTTACATGACATGACATGAAAACCATAGGAGTTCCAGGTAAGAACTAATTAGTTACATCTCATTTGCAGACGTATGTGTCATGCTGATAAACATCTTGGAGATTAGACAGTAATACTGCAATTTTACTTTATAAAGAAACTGAATTCCATAAAACTAAATAGAGTTGTACAATAAATAGATTTAAGTCCTTTTAATTCATCACAGTTTCTTTTCAAAGTAGTAGTGTTAGTGCAATCCAGATTATCAAATTACATACACCCTATTAGCAGGTCACTCAAACATTCACTTAACATTACTAAAACGGCAGAAAAAAAGAATATTACTCTGTTCCTTAGTATTATGGCTATGACCAACTCATTGTATAGAAAGAGTATTTTCCATTGAATCGTTTCTCAGAGCACATAAAAAAAGGAAAAAAAATACTAAAGACTTCAGTCAGGCACAGTAGAGTATATGTAAGAGACTGCAGTACACAGGCAATTGCATTTGACATTATCAGAAATGAAGCTGTGTGTTCAATCTTTCCTCAAATTTTACTTCTTCCTTCCCTTCCTTCCTGAGCTGTCATTTTCTCATGGTCAATACTGCATTGCACTCTCAAGAATAAGACTGGGTTTTGAACACTAAAATCAAATCAGGTATTTAAACAGGAAAACACCTGCTGAATTCTACGAGATTAAGTGAACACCCTCTAAAACCACATTCAAAAGATACTTTAAATTTCTGATGTTTTCAATTACCTTCTTTTGTAAAGTAGAACAATACTTTTATTCAGGAATAGGCAATTCTGTATAAGTGCAAAACCAGATGACTAATCGCCACGTAGCTCATTTTCATGATTAAAACCAATATATGCTTAAAACCTAAGTCTTTGAAATATAATGTTATTGCTGTAATTTCAACAGTATAAAGATTTCAACCTGTATGTTGGTGACAAAAAGTTCTGCTAACTTTAGAAACTATAATTCCTGTACATGGCAGAGCCCATAGAGCTGTATCTAGTTATCTCTCTATAATGCTTAATTATTAATTAATTGCTTAATTAATGCTTTTCATTAATGCCTATCTCGTGGGTCAAACTATATCTTCCAAAGAGTCTTTGTCTGAAGACATCAGCAAATGATAAAGATATCAAGTGGCTACTAATTAACACACTTCCTGATTAATGGATATACCTTTGCATTGTTAGGCTTTATTTTCAGGCATGACCTATGTAGTATGCATTGCTAATAATTCTAGTATATTTAATATTTGGGCTTTGTGCTGTATGAAGGTATGTAAACAATCTCCTTTGTAAGTTTACCACTAAATCTCTTACTATAAAAGATTTTGCACTTTTGGAATCATGCACCTGTTTTATAAACCTGTTACAATTTCCCAGAGTTATTTCTGAAGAGTCTGATCTGAATTCATGGATCTGAGTTCATGACTTTCTGTTGTGGTCCACAAGTGCCATATTGAGCACTGATCCCACCACTTTCTCCTAGTCATCAATACCCTGTTTGTACATTCAAGGCTGGCACTTTTTTGCCATGGCTTTAAATTAAGAGTTTATGATGACCTGATTGCCCACTGCAACTTTATCACTTAAGAGTCACTGATTCTAAGGATATAGTCCCTCCATTCTGTAGCTACAGGCTATATTTTTCCTCTAAAATCTGTGGATTTATTTCTCAATACAATCAAGCTTATTTTGTTTGGGTGCAGCTTAGCACATGACCACAACTCCTACATGACTGCCACTGTCATTATTTGCAATTCCTCTTAACTTTCTCCTATATGCAAATATACCATCATATTTGCCTTTCTAAATACTGCTGCTACATTAGCATTCCTTCAGTTTCTTCAAGCTTCTTTAGCATGCTACAAGATGCTTTAAAAATTAATATTGCCAAGCCATACAACCCTAGGAGCAGACAAATCTTTCAGGACACATTAGGTGGTTTCACATCATTCAAAATATTTAACTTTCAACAGGCCTACCTATGAAGATTTCCGCTTGTTCCTGCTGATTATAAATCCACCATCAATTTTCACAGCTAAATTCTTTCTGAAAATTCTTCAAAACATGTAACATATACTGGCAACTAGCTATTTTCTCTCCACCTCCCTACTTCCCCACCCCCCTTTTCCTGTATTTTGCTTTGTGGAGTCAGTGAAGATCCTAAACTACTGGAGATTAAAAGGTCTTTAAAGATTTAACACTGTTTGTTTGCTAAAGAGTGTTATGGACATTGCCAGAATTGAATCAGCTTCATGGTTTTCATTTTACCTCAGACTTCAGGGGCTCCCTAATATTGGTAGTCTAATATTTTTACTGTTTCTCTCACTCCTCTTTATCTCCAGCATTGTTCTCCAGTGAGCAGCACTGTCAGGTTTCCCAGTTCTATGAAAAGACTAACTGCTACATTGGACTGACAGGTTCTTTCAACGAGGAGCTTCAGAAACTTCCTATTCTTCTTCTCTGCCACCTGAATTCTAATGAGCTCTTACACTATAAAATAGGAACGACTTGATTTCTTCTAAAGCTCATTTACAGCAATTTTTTGAGCACACAGTTTGGTGTTCATGGTGCCTTCATTTTCTCTCCCTAAAAATGTCAATCCCCCTTCCTTTTCTCTCCCATTACAGTCTTAGCTTTGGGTGCCAAATAGTGCCAGAACAGATGAAGGACATGAGGGTTCTTGATATAAAAGCAGTAAGTCTGTATGATGTCTTATGAATGTTTGTCAACACTCCAACCATCAACTTTTCACCTTCTTTTCCTTATGTTGTGGGAAGCCTCTGAGTGCCTTCAGCATTCAGCTTGGCCATCTTTCTAGAGTTGCAACCAAGCTGCTTCTATGATTTATCTCCTCATCCTACGCAAACAGGTGTAAGATCCAATTTTACTCCAAACAGGGTTAAAACTTGTTTCACATTCTCACCACCTTTTGCATACTATTTAAATTTTTTGACTGCTCAGATCCTTTTAAACTGTCATCTAAATTATCTTCTTGTTTCACTGTTCTAATCACAACAGTCATCCAAACCTTAGAGCTTCCACTATGCCTCTGCAACAAATACCCCGTGCTCTGCCTTTATGATTGTTCACAGTTCAGAACAGCCCTATCTAGAAAACAAGACAGCTGAGGTTGATACTAACCGTTTACTGGTTGTGTCTAGCTGGTACTACTCACCATTCAGTTTCTAACCCAGATATTCTCCCTTCTTCCCTAAATCCCTGCCTCGTATCACCCCTTCTCATAGTGAAAAATGCCCACAGGGTAAGAAAGAACCTATATAGTCTAAGACTTACCTCATCTAGCTTCTTTCTAGCAAATATGTAACCCTCCATTCCTTTTCCCTTTTGTCTGGATGAGCCTCAGATAGTAAAGGCTCTCAGACCTTCCATACCAGAAATCTGAACTCAGCTTCCACTTTACTGAGCATGACATGCCTCCCAGTTGCCTTCTTTTCTCCTCTCCCATCTGGCTAGTCTAAGAATATTTTTTGTTGGCATCCAAAGTTGAAAAAACTGAAATACTTTGGCAGAGTCAATAATCAGATCCTAACTTTACTCCAAGAATTCTAAATAAGAAAAAAGCATTTGTAATAAAAACTATGAAAACCAGAGAGCTAACACTATCAGTTGCTTGAGTAACAAAGTTTTCTTCCAACTTCAGCTTATGTAAAGAATTACATATTTCACTACTGAATGAAAAATTAATCTTCAACATTACAACCAACGCCTACAGTTTGAGGGTAGCCAGAGGATGAAAACAGTTTAAAGTGAGTATTTCTGGACTAAATGAGGAATATATAACAGTTTCTACTGAGATACACGGAATGGACAGAAGAGAACTACCATAAGTGTTTTAAGTGCTCATCAGATAAACAAATCATGGCAAAATAAGAGAATAAAAGACTTGTCTCATTCCACTTTGACACAATCACACAGGTCTAGCTGTGACAAGGGGTGACGGGGAGAACTGCTGAGCAGGGTAAATTAGAGATGCTGCAAAATACCTATTAGCACCTTCAAGTCTGACATTTTCTGCATCACAAGACTGGGAAGCAGCAGCTGCACTGCTGTGCAGCCAGTCATCCTTCTCTTTCAGCATCCCGCTCTGAGATAACATTCATTCACCATAAATAGCTCCCTTCCCATAATAATACAGAAGTTCAACCAAGTAGAAAGTAGCTTTGCTCTTAATCTGTGGGTATGTACTATGTTTTAGTTTTAATAGGAATCTCATAGATCAGGAAGAGAAAAGAAATTCAAGTATCAAATATCCTCTGCAAGTGAGAACTTAGTTCCATGTGCTAGAGCTTCAGCATCCACAGAAAATAGGCATGAAAAACATAAAGATAAGTTGTCTCACACAGTTAATAAAACCTGAAGTGATCCTGTGATATGAAGTACCAGTCACTCTGGAAAGCATTCAGCCATTCCTGGAAACCTAGAGGTAATTCTAGTGGAGAGAGGTGATAGTCAGAGTGACCAGAGGACTCTGCAGTCAAGAATGGCCTTTTCCAGATGCAAAGCTGCATCCTTTGTTCTCTATTTGCAGTACAGATCATCCTGCGGTAATCACACCAAGGACCAGGTGAACTCAGACCTACTTCTACTTCATCACATTTTTATAGTTTTTTGAATTAATGAAGTCCAGTCATCTGTTTCTAAGTAAATTAAGAAACTGTGTACTTTTGTTTATCACACCACTGAAACGTGTCAACAGAATTGTTTATTACTCACCTTTAGACTACAGAAATCCTGCTATTTAAACATGTAAGATTCCAAACTAAGGTGAAATCACATAAAAACAAGCTAATAATGATCTATTATTTGGTTAAAAATAATCATAGAGAATGCTAAAACTAAACAAGAGAGTTATTTCACTGTTACCAAATACTGGGTATTTGGAGGTCAGATTCCTGTAAACACTCAGAAAAACAGCTTTGCATTTCATTATCAAAAAGTATCCATTATCCTCATTGTGTAGCAAATCCTGTACACTGCAGCACTGTCCTAGTATGCAGATAGTTCTTACTTAAATTGAGACATCATAGACTTATATACCCTAAAAGGGACAGAGCTTTCATGGAGCAAATGGACAGCAGACAACCCACTTTCCCATCAGTTTCATGCTGTCTTTCAAAACACACAGAGTAAGAATTAGATCTCTATGCCAGCTATTTTTTTCTTCTCAGACAAAATAATTAACACAACTATTACCGTTGACTACAGCTTTTTCCCAGATAAAGACCAACTTTGATATATTTTTCAAATGTGTGCATGTACAAGCATGTGTACCTTAGGCACAAAGTAGCTTTCCTGTAGAAAGATTGTTTTTCCCGACTCCATAATGATTCAGATACATCAGGAAAGGGAGGAAGCTGCACCAGACAGAATTTGCCTCAAGACTGGCTGATGCAACTCAAGAATTGTAGCCAAAAAAGTGGGTGTCTGAGCTGGGGCTAGGAAAGGGAAAGAAATGTGCTCATCTGCAAGTTACTTAGGGGCAAGTGGGGCTCTGGGACTATACCCCTGCCCTCCTCCTTTTTCATACTTTTTTATTTCCAAAATGCAAGTTTCAATTTTAAACAAACCTCTTTCTAGACATACACGTAACCTGTAATAGCAGTTATTTCAATAATTATCTCCCTTACTGCAGGTCCTCTCTCAAAATTCAGGAAAAATATTGCTTGGTTTACTTCTTTATGTGAATAAAATCCCAAAGACAAATAAAATTGTAGGCAAGCCTTTTGCTGAGCAAGCTAAATCTAAAACAAGTAAAAAATTCTAATTTATTCCTCAAACTGTGGAAAATCAGTTTGATACAGAGTCATGGACACAAGGTTGTGATGTTAATTTATATCACATAATTAAATTTTGAAACGTAACAGAAATCAGATACAGGCATGCAGAGGGGTTCCTGTTTTGATTTGTGTATACTATGATAACAAGAGCAGTATCCAAACTCAAAGGTTACTCAATTTTTCACCAGAGCTTGCTTGGCAGGAAACCACTCACAACCTTCAGCCTTACCAGGCTGGGATGCCACACATTAAATTTATGTCTGAAAAATGCAATGATGAACTGAAGCCACTTCCTGAAAAGTCTGGTATATAATAAACCAAAGCTTTCATAATTTTTGGTAGCACTAAGTGTTGGGTTTCCATAAGTTCAGGCAACATTTGCCTATGGTCCAGATCGATACTGAAACCCATCAACAGAACGGCTCTAGTCTAGTCAATGAAAATGAGAACTGTGGAAAACTAAAGCAGATCAAAGAGGGCTATAATGCTGTAATCAGGGCTAAAAGTTCTCTAATTCAGCAGCACTTCTTAATGGCCTCCAAACCTTCAAAGTCCATGAAAATACTCTTCCATGTTTCCTTTTCTGTTGTGTTGGTAATTCAGCCACTGACCAGCTGGAAAAATGTCTCTGTAAGGGTCCTTTACCCCCAAAAGGTAAGGTGTTAAAAAACTCTTTTCCTGAGCTGTCAAACAGATACAGCATCATGCTGTTGTCTCTTATTCTTTTGCTAGGCAACTTACTTCATTTGCAATTACTTCTCATGGCTTACTAAAAGGAGTTTCTTGCAAATAATTCCACAACCCATGGTAGTACTTGGATAATGACAAAGACTAACTGCTCTCACATTGTGTATGTGACAGATCTCTCATAAGAAAGCCACTCAGAAACATTTTTAGTATGTTGCTGGCACTTTGCTGTGCCTCCTTCCTCATTCTGTTAACTTCTTTTCTTTTGTTGTAATAGTCATTTCAACAGAGGGATGATGAAGCAGGATGCCTATGGCTTATCAAAAAGATGACTGAAAACAAGCTACACAGCCCTAAAGAAAGTTTTATCAGCTGTTTTAGCTGAACAGCCAGGTAACACGTTTATAGAGGAATCTTCCAGCTGATGATCAGGAAGACAGATTTTGCTACCTCCATGTAGTTATTCAATATTTTCTTCCATACCTAGATTTTCTACCAGTACCCATGCCTCTGACACTCCCACTCCGGGGTTAGATGTCTAAAAGTGCAACTTTTTATTTATTTTTATTTGTTTAGTTTATTTTACAAATCTGGTGTGGAGTTCAGAGTTGGATTCAGCTCTACTGTGGAAGGGAGGCTGTGGAGATGGATCAAGGAGGCTGTGTAGCACATGGGCAGATCCAAGCAGTGTTAATGGCCAGGTAGACAGAAGTGAACACACTCATCATCAGTGAATTTGTACCAGTTATAAAACAAATGAAATCCACTTGCTCAGTGCAATAACCAAACTTGCCAGGCATCAAGCATCTTGCTTGCAGATGTCAACTAATATGGCCTCTGAGGCTAATTCGCTTGGCCCAGTCAAATAGTCTTTGATGAGACTGCAATCCTAGCCAAGCAGTCCCACCACTACTACCGCTCCATGATATCTCCTAAGTACTTATTCAAACTCCTGTTGGTTAAGCATGTTAGAAGTACAGCTGAGAAGGAAGGAGAGGAATGTAATTTACCTTGCACTAAACACAACTTTCACAAGAAGAAAACAGGCGAAAAAAGGGAAAAAGAGAAATAGGACAAAGATCTCCACAACCTAATGGAGGAACAAGAACATGAAGTTTCTTTTCTGACTGAATAAAAACACCAAGAGAGCAGGAGCAAAAGAGGAAAAGAAATCATATTTTCTAACTTGCAAATCAGCCTTTCAGAAAGTTCACCACCTCCCCCTCCAAGACCTTCTCTCCTATCCTTGTGAGTGAAGGGAAGCAAGAGCATCCGATGTGAGGAAACACCTCATTCAGCAAATGCACACTCTCATCTATAAAAAACTGACTGAAGAGCTGAACAGTTTCAAGGGTTCATTCTACTTACACTCTCATGTGCTGGGTGAGAATATTTACTTTCAACCAACAGAGGTTGGCCAGAGCACAGCTGGCATATAGCAAAGATGCGTCAGTGACTTCCATGCCTGGGATTAATGACTTTTAGCATGCCAAACTGGCCTTCTTACAGTAATATGTGCCCTTGTATGTCTGTGTGCAGAATGTAGAGAATTAAAAAGATGAAGGATTATTACAGGAGATCAGAGATTTTTAATAATGTCTGGCCTCAAGGAAAGACTGACCCTATCTCCTGAACTGCCCATTCCTTTTTTAAATGCAGATTTTATTTTTAGGGCTATTCAAGTTTCCTTTCCCTACAGCTCTGACTCCTGCTGTGTGCACATGTGGATGTGTTTACACTGAACATTTCTACAGCCTCTGGATTTCATGTACTGAAAGAAGACAAGCACTGCTGGTGATAAGACAATTCTCACACCAAAGATGAGGATTTGAAACACATCATCTGAAAAGAAGTTAACAGATGTTTACTATATTATGACAGTTAAATCTGATTTCAAGTAACTGTACAGTAAGTAGGCTGTAACATATAGATTACTCACAAGTGTAACAGTGACCAGAATGTATGGCGTGTATGCAAAGCATGGCCCAAAATTATTACATAACTCCAAGAACCTAAGTACCCTCTACGGACTCAAAGCTTTCCATGCCGAAGTCGATGACCTGATAGGAAACTGGGACTCTACACATACACACTATTAGCTAAGAAAAAGCTTCACCTTCACTGGCAGTAATTCAGAAAGACTTACTTTGTATAGCACTTATCCTACTCAGGGCCATTCAGGTAGAAAAAGCTGTGAGAGATCACAAAGAATTGCAGGAACTATTCTTGCAGCAAGATGAAATACAAACTATCTTAAATTCTACACAGCAAACAGAAATCATTCTGATCTTCCCCTCACAACTAATATTGGTGCACCTATTTCATAACAGCATAGCTGTGTGTTCTGCTCAGCCATTAACAACAGCTTTGTAAGCAAGTGTTGCAAGGCCTTATAGCTTTCTGATATGCCTATGTAGCTGCTTTTCTTTCCATTTCCCCTACTATGTGCCAGGTTATAGAAACACTTCCAAGCAGCAGATTCAGAAATAGAAAGAGTTCAAGGCCAGGTTTCACACCTGCAACCTTGCAGATCTGGGCTGCTCCAGCTCTGAAGACCAGTCTCCTTATTATAAATCCAAGGCTTCCTCTAACATCCAGGTTTTATGTTCAGTAATTCTCAATGAAGTTTATGGGGTTTTTACTTATTTGTTTGGGGCAGGAAGGGATGGGAAGAGGAGGGAGAGGGAATACAACAGCAGCAGAAAGCTATCGCAAACACCCCATATGCCTCCTGAGCTCCAGAGTTAGGGGGGTGAAGAATAGGAAACAAACACCTTAAAAACAAAACAAGCCCCCACGTGATACTAGTATGCTATGCCAATGTACGTGCCAATGGGAAATATTGACACCTAGGGGGTATTCAGATAGAAAAAGACATCAGCAAGCACTGTGCCTTAAGAAGTATATTTTGGTTTGTTTAGAAAGCAAGTTGTTCTGTAGTTGGACAAATCACCATGCAAGACCCATTTTTTGATTCCAGGTATGATTTATGCAACTCATGGTGACTCTCTGTTCATCTTGAATGGATTGTATTACACTGTCTACCTTACACAGGACTTTTCTTACCTGAGTTGCTCTAGCAGCCCTGCAAAATAGCTTAATAATCTCTAAGTGTCTGGCACAGAAAAAGATTAAAACAAAAAACTGTCAATTTTGCTCCAAGACAAAGAAAGTATGTAAAAAATGAAGTAAGACTCGGAGGGAATAAAACTGTAACTCTGCATTGCCCTCTAGAAGAAATATAAACAGAGATCTTTTCCGATATATACTGACTGTCCAAATGGAAAATAAATACCCAATGACATTTTTAGAAAAACAGGATAAACAACTCCCTGTCCTAGCTAATAGTCTTTGTCTCCCTGCACAGAGAGACAGAGAATGCAAAGTCATTTGTACATAGCTAAGACTGCAAGCCACAGGAGTTTCTGTAGTGCTCCTTAATTCAGTCTAAAATTCATTTGGTGGGAGGAAGAGCTATTTCCAGAAAAAATATAAAAATTAAAAAAAAAAAAAAAAAAGAAAAAAAAAAAGAAAAGAAAAACCAAATGAACCCATGTCTTCATTTCAGAAAGCAGTAAAACTCTGGAAATGATCCTAATGTAAATCTCAGACAAAACTGCATTTTGCTGAAAGAAGAACTTGGGGTTTAAGGCACATATGAAAGTAGCTCAGAGTTCCCCATTAAGTTTAGTTCTACTTGAGTCACTGAGATGTCAAAAACACATCAGAGCGAAAATTTAGTAACTAGTTTACCACAAAGGAAAGAAGTTGAAAGGCAAACAGACCGTATCATCTGTGACTGAAGTTTGTCTTTCAGGAAATGAAGATCCTTATAGTAGTAAATAGAATACTTGAATTGTTTGCAAATAGGTTTAATCATCTAATTGCTATGTAGAAGGAAAATCTATGCACCATCAGAATTCAGTACAGCTAATTACTAGAAGGCAAAATAAAGATTTTTATCAAACATAGTGTGTGTTCTTCAGCTATTATTATCTATCAATATTTATGCCTCTTACAGCCCCTTCCTGGGTGGTTGCTGCACACATTTTGTGTGCAGTCAAGAAGCTTCCCGACTGCAAACATGCTTTTAAAAAGAAAAGCTGGCCCGCACCCTGCATTTCCAATTCAAACAGTGATTCCAAAGCCTGTTAACTCCCTGGAGCAGCTGATAGTTAAAGACTTGTTTCCGCTTTTCTAACAATTTCCTGGTTTGCATAACAATCCTAAAAGAAACACGCTCAAGAAGTTTTCCAGCACAGAGATTTTGTCTTCAATATATGTCTAGTTTCAATGCATAGAATATTTATATATGATCACAATAACTTTAGAGTTACAAATATATTTAGAGTCTACAAATATATTTACATATAAATATGTGTCAGCTACTTGGTTTAAAATAAGATTATGATAATTTTGCCATATCCAGGAAATACAAAACACTGGCTTATGCCTGGTGCTTAACTCATGCCATTGTGAATAAAGAGGGGGGAGGGAAGGGGTTTAATGTTTAATTTCCTGTTAAAAACACACACAGGATAAAATCTTCCAAAGAGCAGTTATAAAACATGCATTTGTTAGCCAAGAAACTAGGTAAATATGGAATGAAGCCCAGGCTCACTTTTATTCCTTCCCCCCCCCGCCCCAAGAACAAAGTGACTGGAGGCCACGGTGCATATTTGGAGGCACTGAGGTCTATTTAGTGACTAGTTAATTAATCAGCCTGTCTGACTTACGCACCCTGTATCCACTGGGGTAGTTCCTCAGATAACGTAATGACGCAGTTTTGCTCATGGTACTGTATTGCCATGTATACTGCACACGTGCCAAGCAACTGTTGTTCCAACTACTAGCTACCTTTCTGACACAACTACCTGGCTAAACACAATTAAAATAAGCATTAGCATGTAGTCAGTACCTACTAACAGCCAGTTTTCTAGCAACAAAAGATTGAGAATACCACTACATTCAGTAGCAGCTGGAGACACTACAAAGTATATATATTTTTTTTTTTTTAAAGTTACAAGGGGAAGTACTACTGTCAGATCACACTCAATGCCATCCATCCTGGAACTGTGACTTTACCTGCAGCAATTCAGTCTTCATCACAGTTCTACGCATAATGACGTATTAGGTTATTCTGCAACTCATCACTAGATCCAGACAAGTACCATATTTCTATATGATATGTAACAGTTACAGCCTTTAACAATTCCAGTTCTTCTCTTTGTTAAGATGCCCAAATTAGACAAAAATATGGACTGTGTTTAGAAGAAGTCGAACGTTTGCAACAGTTTTCAATAGCAATATTGTATTTGGGAATTTTACAACAAAAATAATCCATAAAATACTTTCTGTCTATTATGTTAGGGTCAAGGTCAGGTCCTCAGTGCATACCTTGCAGCTTGGAATTGGAGAAGTTGTGGTATTTCTTGTGACCTGCTGGGATTCACATCCCAAATTAGATGTAAACAGCTCTGTGAGTGGCTTCAATTTTGTTTTGTTTTTGAAATGAGGATAAATTTATTATTGCAGGTATAGCTCAAGAGCTTTCGTAGCTTTTGGAAGCATATTATTCAAATTAACACAGCTTAAGCTTTTTAAGTAGATGAACCTTAAACACCTTCTAGTCAAGGCATTTAGTTTCATATTTGATGCAAGAAAAGAAAGGCACAGAGATTATGTATCTCCCTGGTGAATTTAATCTGATGGCAGGCATGCTGAATTTTTTGCAGACTCTGTAAAGCTGGCTTTGAGACAATAAACATTCCTGAGTTTATTTCTAAAACTTGCACTTAACAGCTATTGTAGGTATTTGTGCTCTTTTCTTAAGAAATCAACCACTATTGACCACTGATTTAATGACAGTTCATCAATGAATCTCCTACTACTGCACGAGCTCAAAATCTTGCCATTTATTTTCACTTGCTGGACTTTGTGCCCTGATCCAGTATTTCTTCATGTGAAAAGGCAATTGACTAACAACATTATGAGGGAGGAAAAGGAATAGGGTGGAGAAAATCTGAAACACAAAATGAGCCCTGACTTGCCTTCTCAGTACTCTACGTACCCCCGAGCAGTGAAATTTCAGGAAAACAATTATGTTTCTGGCCAACAGTCAAAATATATAAGATGTTATACACCCTTTGCTTCACTGTATGTTGCTACTGCATGCAAAAGCAAGATTTTTTTTGCTTTGCTTCTCAACAGTAAGGCAAGTTTACAAGTATTTACTGCTAGTTACATCAACGTATTAAAGATTCAAGTGAAGTAGTAGTATTCCCTAGTGCAGTGGTGACCTGAGCTTTTAATCCAGATGAATTTGACTGTAGAGTGCATTAGCTCTTCTCATAAAAGATTTGCTTTAATTTTAGCTCTCTCTCCATTTATCTTATGGCTGTGTGATCTTCAGTAGAGGTCAAAGAGATTTCCCCAAAGAAACAGGAGCTGCTTTTTTAGAGGGGAAAAGCATATTTAAGACAGTTCGTCCTACTTTAAACGTAAGTCACAGGACAGTTCTTTTTATGCTTTCCTTACTCTGTTGTTCTCCTTCCTTCATTACATGTCCTGGAGCAATTAAACAAGCATGCATGTGCAGGCAACAGACATACACAAATGAAACATGAAATGAAAACACCTGTGGAAGACAGGATACACAGCCCATCTAATGCAAAGACTGAAATTATTAGTAACATCTTACCATCATCCAGCTCAAGACAGAGATTGTAAACAGCCAGAGGCCTCTTAATACGTTGTCCTTGTCTTCTTGATTGCCTTGGTGGGGCATTTGGAGGAGATACTGACATAGAGATTGGCTCAGGAAAAGTGGCATCAGGCAGGGTTTTGAAAATCTGCAATCAAGAACACAAAGGGTGTTAATTATTTATCGTGAAGAGCAACCTGTGTAATGCAACTGTAAACCATTATCAAACAACATTTGTTTTGGATTTCATTCAAAGCAGGCAGGAGCCAAAAATCCATTCCTTCAAGTTTGGGAGTATGCCGTGGGTTTTAATGAGTGCTTTTAAAATAAATAAATAAATAAATGAATAAAATATGAAAATAAGCAAAAGCACTGTCTACACATTAACCAAGCTGCAAATCAGTTAATCCAAAGACAAAATATTTGCAGCCACACTTGCCAGCTAGGATGGAGGGGAAGGGGAAAAAGGGGGATACTAACTTTATAAACCAGTAACTGAATAGATTTATAGCTTTAGCTAGGACCTATCATTTTGCCAGAATACCCATTTTAATTTTCAAATCTTTTGATATCATTATAATATCATTCATCTTAATTTAAAACAAAACAAAACCATACTCTTGAAGACAGCAGGAGGAAAATTTTAAGGGGAGGGGTTTTTAGGCAGAGATACCATGGTAACATACCATGTGAGAACTTTTTCAGTTAACTATTACATATTGAGTCACATTTATATTAAATGATGATATCCACAAGGATACATATAAAAAGGATCGCATTTCTTGTCACCATTTTATCTTTTGAGTCATGACCATTAGCATACCACCACTTCACACAAAATATCATGTAATTTCTCTCTGGATTAACCAGCAAAGCAGATTTGCTCAACCTGACAGCATTTTTATTTTGAGTGTCATATACAGGGTACAGTCTAATGACGCTGCTTTACTTCTAGAAAATTATCAGTATGCTAATATAGAATTTAACACAAGCCTTTTCCAAGTGATCACGGCAGATCCACACAAACAAACTAGCTTAGTACGTACTTGAACAAAGTCAAACCAGCAGATAAACACAAACAGCAGCTGAACAAGAAAAGCCCTGTGTCTGTACAGCACCTTACAGCAACTCAACATGGTAACACAACAAGATACAATGAAACAGTATAAGGTATTCTTGTGCTCTGCAACTTCACACTGCCACATCTCTGTATAGGAAATATTATAAAGAGGAGACTCATAATGAATCTTGAAGGGAAAACTTTTTATGAAGTAGAAATTCATGCAGAAAGTATGAAGAAATGCCACAGATAACGCATTTCTGGATTATTGCAGCACATGTCAGGTGTAGCATGAAACTGCAAGCCAGCCAGGCTACTCTAATAGGTGAGAAAAATGACATAAGCATCCTGTGGTAAAGCACTCAAGACATCACTGAATATTAACACATGTAGGAATAAGATGACCCAAGAATCCAAGCATACATTGTTTTATAGCTGCTTAATCACAGTTCTTGTATTGGCAGGTAGAAGACTGTACTGTTAACAAAATGATCAGAAACACCATTTTCCATGAATACGGTGGAAGAATTATCATATTTCCCAAAACTGGGCAGCAGCAGGCAGGAAGCCTATATATGGTGTGCAAAGGAAAGTTCCAGTGGAAATATTATCTTCCTTCCCAATAAGTGAATGTTGCTGTGGGGGAGGTTGAATGATGTCATTTGAACTTCCCCATACCAGTGTCAAGAAAACTGGCTCCCACTCCTTCACATGCCTATGAAGGATTATGAGAGAACCAAAACAGTACAAAAAAAACTCTCTAATAACAAAATATTTATAAAGAAGAAAGGAAACAGTTCAACCTGGTCCTCCCCAGTATAGACAAAGCAGCACTCTCAGACAGTGACAAAGTTCTAATTGCGCTCAGAGTGCTAAAGTCATCTCTTAAAACATGGTGTAATATATAATAGCAAAATCTAATGTGCACCTCCATGGCACTTGGCTAACAGTACCACACTGCCCCCTTATGTGTATTTACAAAGCTAGATTGAGCAGTTCTAGGGATAAATATTTGCTTCTGAAAAATTCAAAAGTACCAAAACTTTAAATGCCGTATTTTCCATGAACTAAGTGTTGCATTTGGGCTCCCTGGTAAATAATTCTCTGCCAAGAGGTTTCAGCATGTTGTTTACTATGTCACATTCCGCAGCTGTGTTTATTTGTACAGCCTTATCCACACATCTTCACTGAAATTAATGATGGTAAGAAGAACAAGTATTCCCCAGGAGAACTTCATAAGCCATGAGCTTTCTTGCATGCATTCAGGTGGCTTGCACAGGTTGCAGTAAAGTTCTTATGGTTTTTTATCTTACTAGTATTTCAATATACTCTTCTAAAATATAAGAAACTAAGAGAGCCACAAAAGGAAAACACAATCAAGAAAACCACAAAGGCAACCCTTACTCAATGATACCCAGCGCCAGATAGGCAACAGAATAATGAATTAGCAACAGGTATGAATCCAAGCCGACTTCTACTTGCAAGTATCTATGATGCAAAAAAGATGACTGATGGTTTGTTCTGGTTTATGGGGGGGGAAAAACCTGATACAATAATCAGGAGAAATAACAAGCAAGCAGTGGAGTCACACTTCAAGCAGTGGCAGCCCTGCACATGCTAGCTAACTTCATATCGATACCAGTGGCAGGCAGTCATGAGCTGCCCAAATAGTTCTCTCCTGCCAGGCCCATCCCCTATTTTACCTGACTCTGCTCTTGACTTCTTCTTATAACAGATTGGTAGAGAAGTCTCCTTTCTGGGATAAGGACAGTAAGTAGTATATTGCTTTCTAGGAAGCACGAATCACATCCCAACAGCTCCAGAGTAGCAAAAAGCCATGTGTTCTCCACTGGGACCAAGGCAAGGGTCCACACAAACTCCACCTTCTCACTCCTACAATGCAATGCTACAAGCTGCAGGACTTATTTCCTTGTGCTCACGTTCGATATCTGTCTTCACAGAGAAGAAAAGGATTCCTGAAAGGCACATTTAGATATGTCCTAGAGAACACCACCTCTTGACTATCTGCAGAGCAAATTTACCCATGCAGAGCAAATTGAGACCAACTGTCACACTCAGCAATGAAATCACCAAGTATTACAGACTGCCCTGCAGGATTCTGAGACACACGAAAACAAAGAAAGACAAACCAGAATCCCTCCAAAAAACATACACACAACCACCAGAATGACCATTAGGGTTTAATTTTTTTTACATAAGAAACAGGAAACATCCTACCCTCATGTGTTGCATGAAAAAGTATACTTGGAGTCATTTTTGCTCTTTCAAGCAGTTCATATTTATGTTCATCCCTACTTTGGTATTTTTGTCTTTTCAGTATGAAAATAAAAGCCAGTAGAGCCCATTGATAACTGGACCTGCTTTTCAGTTTTCTTTCTGGTGCAAACCAAAGCTACAGCTCATACCACAGTTTTGCAAAGGCGAGCATCTGAAAAGCAAGCAGAAGGTCAACCTCTGCCCTAAGAAGTGCACATACAGCATTCAGCTTCTCTTTTCTGCTTTACTTTCACTTAAATAGAAAAGTACTTTTCATCATGCCTTAATGGATATTTGCCTGCTGCACTGACAGAAGCACTGTAACATTTGCCTTAGAACAGAGGGATGGAGGCATGCTTTATTTCAGTTGTGGGGAGAAAAATGTTTTGGGTTTGGTTTCATTCAAATTTGCTTCTAGCCTTATTATTTAAATGCCATTCAAGTATAAATGTTTCACAGCTAATAAAAGATGCTGCTGCAAGAAGCACACTGTGTATGCACAGAAGACAGAATCCAAAATCATACACACAGAATGTGAGCACCTGAAATGGTACTAACGTTGTGTTTTGACTGACCTGCACAACAGCATGGGACCACATCTGACTAAGTTGCAGAGTACCTTCTTGCACTGCAAGCTGTTGCTATCAGACGCACGGCTAAGCAACCACACATACACGATCAGATGGAAATCCTCCCATGGAAGAGGAGGACTGGAACATGCTATCTAACAGAAGATCTCTTTGCTACTCCAAAAAAAGCCTCTCTTCAAGTAGAAGTCAGATCTACCACACATCTGGATCATCACACATCTGGACTGCAGACGTTACCACAGCTTAGACTAATGCCAATATAAAGATAAGAATGAAGTTTGGTCATTGAATTATCTCATTCAAGAAGTAATAAAAATGTACTAAACCAACCTGAAAAATCAAACGACTGCACAGTCACATCCACCGTTACAGTTTTTGAAACTGCAGCTAAACTGCATTAGATTATAAAATACCAGTTCTCTACAAGATAGTTCTCAAAAGCACTGGCATGATGCTATTAACCTATG
Organism: Psittacula echo; assembly: GCF_963264785.1. NCBI lineage: Eukaryota > Metazoa > Chordata > Aves > Psittaciformes > Psittacidae > Psittacula > Psittacula echo. The sequence continues at coordinate 65,200,841 of NC_137735.1, forward strand.
TGGGTACACATTCAGAAGCTAAGTGAAACTACACATATAGCACTCCATTTTATCAAGCAACAAATCCAACTGTTACTCAGTCCCATCCAAGTTAGTCACATACTTTAAATGATTGTTTAGGTCTGATGTTCAATGAAAGCCAAATTTAAAAGTGCACACTGACTTAAGAGGTGGATCAGTCTTCAAGCCTGTACTGTAAAAGTTACAACAGAAAAGACGAGACTCTTGTCACAAGCCATTTAAAACCCTGGTATGTTTGACCTATTTCTCTCTATGCAAGAGCACAAAATGGATTCCTTACAAGGTTAAACAAACCACAAATCATCTTGGATGTACACTGCTAATAACAGCTCTGTCTAGAGCAGTGAGCATCATCCCTCCATAAAACTATTCCAATTCCTAAACCTGTGTTCCACAAAGTCTAGGGAAGCATTTCGTAAGAGTAATGAGCCAAATTCAACATATTATCATACTGTATTCTACCAGCAGATCCACATGGCAGCAGCCCAAGGAATTCTGCCAGATTCCCCTTAATCTGCAACAACAGTGTTGGACTCTAGATCCTGAGCTCTTACTAGAGCCCATTTTAGAAATTCAAAAAACCCATGGCTGGGAGGATTTAACTTGGCCTATTCCGCAAGTTTATGACTAGATGCATAGTTATACATGGAAATGTAGATTAGATTGTGCTGCTACAAGAGAATACTGATCTGTTCTTTCTGGTCTCAAGCAGAACTAATTAATGAATTTCAGTATGTTTCCCAGGAATCACTTTAGGAAAAGACCCAGACATCAGGTCATCTCTGTCTGCTTTGTATCACTGGGGTAATTAAAATTTCCACTAAAAATCAGTGGGAGGCAAACAGCAAGGACAGGGTGGGATGAAAAAGAGAAGAAAAAAAAAAGCCTTAGTAATAGAGCTAATTAGGATAAACTTATAAAAAGTCATTAACAGCTTAAAGCTGTGCCACGATTTTATTGCAAGACAAAACCTCCATTCACTTTCATAACGCCTACCACACAGAACATGCATCTACTTCTTTTGAGTACATGAGCAAGAATCAGAGTACCAGAAGTAGCTGTCTAATGCAAAGGAGGCTAGATTGTGCAAGGTCATTACAAATTCCTTGAAATTCAGGTAGTGTTATAGCCTCCACTACTACAATATTTTTTAAGAGGACAATATTTCTCCAGACAAGAACATCAGTACAAGTTTTTACTTGGGTAATTTCCCTTCAATACATACTTGATTTGCAGTTGGTAAATAAAAGAAACACACACAGTCACTTCAACTGATGTTTATTGAACATTATAAATCATCCACCCAGGCCACATATGCTGCTCTATCCTTACATATTTCATGGGTATGGTACTCCTTGCATTTCCATGACAATTGGCTATAATATGCTGACCAAAGAATACTTTATAAATTAGCAGCTAACGGGATAGTGCATGAGAAACTTATCATCACCATGGTCTTTTCATGACTTGGCTTCCTTTCAAGGTAATGCAAATCCAGTTCAGGTTAGGTCCAGCAACCTGTACAAAACAGAAGAACATGTATTTCCATTAGAGACAAAAATGCTCAAAACAAAAGAGGCCAACTATGTTAGTTGTCCACAGTGTGCTCTTACATTGATAGGCATTCTAAGCTATTTTTCCTCTTAACATAATGAAGGCATTGGTTGTGCCATTCTTTTTGCCATTTCCTGCAAACATAAAGCAACAATGTCTTTTCTGTCAAGTTATAATTTTACTCTAGATATAAGCATTTCAGGAAATGCAAGGTGAAAATAAACATCTTGAAACACATTGTGGTAGCTCAGCCACTAATTGAAACCACTAGCCACTAATTGTACACTAACTGCAATTCATTTCTTAACAGTAAAATCTACACTCAATAAGATGAAGAGTTCTAGATTAGGGGTTTTTTAACTTTCTGAAGGGACTGCAGAAGCGAACTGGAGCTATTAAAAGTTTAATCATAACAGAAATTGCAAAAGATCAATTTCTGGAGAGCTAGGACAGAAGTTTCAGTTCAAAACTGATTTCTGCACCAATTCTAACAATTTTTTAGGAAATTTCTAGTGCACTGAAATCTTTAGGAAATGATCCTATGTTACTGTAGTTTCTTACTTTCTTGCATTTTACTTTACTATGGAAAAAGTTACATAAACCTGGTTTATTTCCAGTTTTAGTCAACATGATTTCTTCTTCTGTTTCTCAAACATGATTCAATAAATACAGAACATGTAGAATCACAGACTGGTTTGGGTTGGAAGGGACCTTAAAGCTCATCCAGTTCCAACCCCCCTGCCATAGGCAGGGACACCTTCCACTAGAGCAGGTTGCTCCAAGCCCCATCCTACATGACCTTGAACACTGCCAGGGATGGGGCAGCCACAGTTTTCTCTGGGCAACCTGTGCCAGCGCCTCACCACCCTCACAGGGAAGAATTTTCTATCTCTCTATTTTTATTTTTATTCTTTTTTAACATCCACTAGAAATTCTTGACACCTAAACAGAATCTGTATTCAGTGACCAAAATGCAATAAAGCTCATTATGTCTAAAAATCATATTAAATATTTTTGAAAAAGGTTTACAAAATCTTCAATAAAAATTATTGAAGATTTTGGTAATTAACAAGTTAATTAGAACCCTTAAGCAACTTACCTCTCCAAGATTACCATTGTGTCCACTCCAATACAGGTGTGCTTGCCTCCACGTAGTTATCTCAACTTTTGCACTTCAGCATCTATACACTGTAAAATCTGATTTGCTGTGCACTGGCTTCCATGAGATTGCACAGGATACAGATTTTCTGAGCCTTTGGATTTTGAGGCTTGAATTCCACTACAAACCACAAAACACCTTTATACAATATTCCCAGTCATTATACTGGTGGTAGAGGGGATTAGATCAAGAGTTGAAAGACACCTGAAGCTAAGTCTCAAGAGGGCCACCAACCACATAGCATCAATAATGCTCTCGATGGTGCTGGGCACACACTATTTAGTTAGAGTGCAACAGAGGATGCAGCCTGAAAAGTAAACGGGTATAAGTCAAAACCAGAAACAGGAAACATCCTTGGCTGTGAGCCAAACCACAAAGCTCTATGAATAAACAAAAAAATAAATAAGTAAACCAATCCATCCATCCATCCAAGGCAGCTTTTCATTGCAAAGATACCATTTGCTGAGACCATCTGCCTAGCAGCCTGACTACCCATAGCCAAATGTAACACTGCTTTCAGGGATTTGTGGATACCATGGATCTCAACCTCATACTTAAACTGGCATATCTGCTACTTTCTCTTCTCAATGCAAAAGGAACTAGAGCTCTGGACAAACTGCAAATTACAAAGAGTGACAAAAACAACCAAGGGAATTTTCAGACAAACCTGATGTATCTGTAGACCCTAAAAGCCACTCATTTGTCCTCACTACCTCAAACCATGTAATTCATGTTTGAGCTATAATGAAGAAACTAAACATAGCCTGTAAAACATGACACTACAGTCTGGAGGACAGCTGTGAAAGGATGAAAGAAAAGAAATCATACCAAGGTCAAAACCGTGTGTCTTTTGATCGCTTGTGGATTATGAGTCTGTTGACTCAGCCTTTCTAAAAGTAGCACTCCTGATACGAAGACAGCAGCTTCTACCAGATCACATCTCGCTCCACCTTTTAACAATTCATGAAAACGCTCCTGATAGCAGCCCATTCAGTGCTATCAATGAATCCATTCTATTCATTGAAGGAAACGAGAGAGTTAACCATATACCAGGCTTGCAATACCTACACATTTGTCCACTGCACCAGCAGAAACAGCAGATTCACCTTCTCTTCTGTGCTCACCTACTGTGACTCACATCAAGGACAGTATTTTAAAAAGGTTGTCCTTCCCTATTACAGCTACACATAATAGTCTTGTGTATCTTGTTTAGTTACCAGAAATACTTAAAATAAAAAATAAATAAATAAAAAAGCCTTCAAATTAAGATTAAATACTCTAATTACCTAGCTTTCTAAAACATGACATACTCCTAGTTACTAAATGTAAAACAATGCAGAAGGAGAATGTTTGCGTGTACTTTTTTCTTGAAAAGAGCATGAGAAGTCCTGAGAAGATAAAAAGTGGCACTTACAAACCGAAGTCAGGAGCCAACAAAAGCAACAACCATGACCAAACACACTACAGGTAAGGATGATCTCCCCTTCATTTTCAATAAATAGATATATATATAAACATTTATGCACACACACAAAACAAAAAAATATATATGTTACACCTAGTTTTCTACAAAAATTATTAACAGAAATATAGTTATGCATTAGACCGTCATGAGACAGGTTAGTTTCAACCTACTGACGGTGTGTTGTCGCAGTAGTAATCCTGCTCAGTATGAGAGGAACTGCAGGTTCAGACCTCTGGTGCGTGCGCTTGGCTGAGGAGCCACTTGCATGAGGCTACCATCTGCGGGCTTATGACTTAACGCCTCTAAGCCAGAATGCCGCCTAGATGTAGCAATATTTTTTTGGGGACCTGACGAAATTCACCCATGGGTCCTGAAGGAGCTGGCAAATGAAGTTGCTAAGCCACTGGCCATCATATTTGAAAAATCATGGCAGTCAGGTGAAGTTCCCAATGACTGGGAAAAGGGCAACACAACCCCCATTTTCAAGAAGGGGAAAACGGATGACCCAGGGAATTACAGACCAGTCAGTCTCACCTCCATGCCTGGCAAAATCTTGGAGCAGATTCCCCTGGAAGGCATGCCAAGGCACATGAAAAACAACAAGGTGTTTGTGGCTTGGTGACAGCCAGCATGGCTTCACTAACAGGAAACCCTGCCTGACCAATTTGGCGGCCTCCTATGATGGGGCTACAGAACTGATGCACAAGGGTAGAGCAGTTGATGTCATCTACCTGGATTTGTGCAAAGCATTCAACACTGTCCCACACAACATCCTTGTCCCTAAATTGGAGAGACATCAATTTGATAGGTGGACCACTCGGTGGATAAAGAACTGGCTGGATGGACGCAGGCAAAGAGTTGTGGTCAATGGCTCAATGTCCAGATGGAGACCGGTAACGAGTGGTGACCCTCAGGGATCGGTGTTGGGACCGGTCTTGTTCAACATCTTTGTCGGTGACATGGACAGTGGGATTGAGTGCGCCCTCAGCAAGTTTGCCAATGACACCAAGCTGTGTGGTTTGGTTGATACACTGGAGGGAAGGGATGACATCCAGAGGGACCTCGACACACTTGTGAGGTGGGCTGATGCCAACCTTATGAAGTTTAACCATGCCAAGTGCAAGGTCCTACACTCAGGTAGGAGCAATCCCAGGCACAGCTACAGGTTGGGCAGAGAAGAGATTCAGAGCAGCCCTGCAGAGAAGGACTTGGGAGTGTTGGTCAATGAGAAAATGAACATGAGCCAGCTTCAGTGTGCACTCGCAGCCCAGAAAGCCAACCGTATCCTGGGCTGCGTCAAGAGGAGTGTGACCAGCAGGTCGAAGGAGGTGATCCCGCCCCTCTACTCTGCTCTCGTGAGACCTCACTTGGAGTATTATGTGCAGTTCTGGTGTCCTCAACATCAAAAGGACATGGAACTGTTGGAACAAGTCCAGAGGAGGGCCACGAGGATGATAGGGGACTGGAGCACCTCCCGTATGAAGACAGGCTGAGAAAGTTGGGGCTGTTCAGCCTGAAGAAGAGAAGGCTGCGTGGAGACCTCATAGCAGCCTTCCAGTATCTGAAGGGGGCCTACAGGGATGCTGGGGAGGGACTCTTCATTAGTGACTGTAGTGATAGGACAAGGGGTAATGGGTTAAAACTTAAACAGGAGAAGTTTAGATTGGATATAAGGAAGAAATTCTTTACTGAGAGGGTGGCGAGGCACTGGAATGAGTTGCCCAGGGTGGTTGTGAATGCTCCATCCTTGGCGGTGTTCAAGGCCAGGTTGGATGAGGCCTTGGGTGACATGGTTTAGTGTGGGGTGTCCCTGCCCATGGCAGGCGGAGTTGAACTAGATGATCTCAAGGTCCTTTCCAACCCTAACTATTCTATGATTCTATTGAGAATATACCCCTACATTTGACCCCCTATCACACTGTCATTGTACGAAGCATCAGAATGAAATGTTAAGATCTTTCCAAATGACACTGTTACAACTCTAGACATCCACAAAGCCTCATCAGTGTTTTCTTCTCCACAGATTTCCCTGTTGCCATTACAAGGATTTATATTATTATTGCCTTGCGTAATATTTTCTGCTCTTTGTTCAAATACATTTTTTATCTTCCATTATGACTGCAGGGTCTTTAGAGGCACTCTCTGCAATGAAGTGTAAATGGCATGCACACAAAAATTTTGGAAATACAGTATTATCAGCTGACCAACACATTTTGTTTAGTCAAAAATCTGTTAAATGGTTTTAAATACACCAACCCTCCTGGTGAGGCAAAGCCGACTAGAATTCTGAACAGTATGTACTAAAACAGAAGCATACATTGCACAATTATATGCAGAGTTGACCCTCATCATAGGGAAGTGTGTAGTCTGCCTGGAGCCCGGATCAGGGATATCACCAAGGCGCTCCCCAGCCTGGTGCACCCGACAGACTACTACCCGCTGCTGGTCTTCCAGACAGGTGGGGGGGAAGCTGCTTCCCGCAGTCTGAGGGGGATGAAGAAAGACTACAGGGCCTTGGGGCGGATGGTGAAAGAGTCTGGGGCTCAAGTGATCTTCTCCTCACTTCTTCCATCTTCCGGTGATGATGTGGGACTGAATGGGAAAATTCAGTCTGTAAACAATTGGCTACGAGACTGGTGCTTTAGGCAGGGCTTTGGGTTCTTTGATAACAGCTGGTTTTTTAAGGCTCCAGTCCGGATGATGGCACGTGGGAAAGGTTTAACTCACAGAGGCAAAAGGATGCTGGGGCATGAATTAACAGGGCTCATTTGGAGAGCTTTAAACTAGATTCGAAGGGGGATGGGGTTGTAACTGGGCTTGCCCCAGTGGGGCAGCACTCTAGAATTGATGAAGACTGGGAGGCCTCCTATAATCCTAGGGTGAAATTGGTGAGCTCAGCTCCCTCCTTGAAATGCCTGTACACCAATGCGTGCAGCATGGGAAATAAGCAGAAGGAGTTGGAGACCTGTGTTAAGTCAGGACATTATGATCTGGTGGCAATTACAGAGACGTGGTGGGACAGCTCACATGACTGGAATATACTCATGGAGGGCTATGTCCTTTTCAGGAAAGACAGGCCAGCCAGGCGGGGTGGTGGGGTTGCTCTTTATGTGCGAGAGCAGCTGCAATGTACTGAGCTCTGTCCAGGGACAGGGGACGAGCGAGTTGAGAGTCTGTGGGTGAGAATTAAGGGGCAGGCTGGCAGGGGCGATACTGTTGTGGGTGTTTGTTACAGGCCACCAGATCAGGGTGAGGAAGTTGACGAGGCCTTCTACAGGCAGCTGAGAGCGGCCTCACAGTCACAGGACGTGGTCGTCGTGGGGGATTTTAATTTCCCTGATGTTTGCTGGAAGGACTACTCAGCAACCCAGCCACAGTCCAGGAGGTTCTTCCAGTGTATGGATGATAACTTCCTCATCCAAATGGTGGATCAGCCAACCAGGAGAGGAGCGCTGCTGGATCTCATCCTCACTAACAAGGAGGGACTGGTCGAAGCAGTAAAGGTTGAGGGCTGCCTTGGTTGCAGCGACCACGAGATGGTGGAATTCAGGATCTTGTGTGGTAGGACCAGTACAATAGCAAGTAGAATTGCAACCCTGGACTTTAGCAGGGCAAACTTTGGCCTTTTCAAGCAATTGCTAGGGGAAATCCCATGGGCAAGGCTGCTTGAAGGTAAAGGGGCCCAAGATAGTTGGTTGACATTCAAGAATTGCTTATTCCAAGCTCAAGAGCAGAGCATCCCGACACGTAGGAAGTCAAGGAAGAGGGCCAGGAGACCTGCGTGGCTAAATAAGGAACTGCTGGGTATGCTCAAGTGGAAGAGGAGAGTTTATAGGTCATGGAAGGAGGGGCTGGCCACTCGGGAGGAATATAAGGCTGCTGCTAGAGGATGTAGGAAGGCAGCTAGGATGGCTAAGGCCTCCTTAGAATTAAATCTGGCCAGAGGGGTCAAGGACAACAGAAAGAGCTTTTTCAAATACATAGCTGATAAAACTAACACCAGAGGCAAGGTTGGCCCACTGGTGAATGGGATGGGTGCCCTGGTGACAGAAGATACAGAGATGGCAGAGTTATTGAATGCCTTCTTTGTCTCAGTCTATTCTGCCGGAGGCAGTCCTGAAGAGCCCTGTACTCCTGAGACCTCAGATGAAGTCAGGTCACTGGAGCGGTTTGCCTTAGTCCATGAGGAATGGGTTAGGGACCAGTTGAGCAATCTGGACATCCATAAATCCATGGGTCCAGATGGGATGCACCCGCGGGTGCTGAGGGAACTGGCAGAAGTCATTGCTAGACCACTCTCCATCATCTTTACCAAGTCTTGGGAAACGGGAGAGGTGCCTGAGGACTGGAGGAAAGCAAATGTCACTCCAGTCTTCAAAAAGGGCAAGAAGGAGGACCCGGGTAACTATAGACCGGTCAGCCTCACCTCCATCCCCGAGAAAGTGATGGAACACCTTATCCTTGATGCCATCTTAAGGCATGTCAAGGATAAGAGGGTTATGAGGGGCAGTCAACATGGCTTTACCAAGGGGAAGTCATGCTTGACCAACCTCATAGCCTTTTATGAGGAAATAACATTGTGGATGGATGATGGCAGAGCGGTGGATGTGGTCTACCTTGACTTCAGCAAAGCATTTGACACAGTCTCCCACAGCATCCTCATAGCTAAATTGAGGAAGTGTGGCCTGGATGATCAGGTAGTGAGATGGACTGCGAACTGGCTGAAGGACAGAAGCCAGAGAGTTGTAGTCTATGGGGCGGAGTCCAGTTGGAGGCCTGTATCTAGTGGAGTGCCTCAAGGGTCAGTATTGGGACCAGTATTATTTAATATATTCATCAATGATTTAGATGAGGGAATTGAGTGTACTGTCAGCAAGTTTGCTGATGACACTAAGCTGGGAGGAGTGGCTGACACGCCAGAAGGCTGTGCTGCCATCCAGTGGGACCTGGACAGGCTGGAGAGTTGGGCAGGGAGAAACTTGATGAAATATAACAAGGGAAAGTGTAGAGTCCTGCATCTGGGCAGGAACAACCCCAGGTTCCAATATAGGTTGGGGAACGACCTGTTAGAGAGTAGTGTAGGGGAGAGGGACCTGGGGGTCCTAGTGGATGGCAGGATGACCATGAGCCAACACTGTGCCCTTGTGGCCAAGAAGGCCAATGGCATCCTGGGGTGTATTAGAAGGGGGGTGGTCAGTAGGTCGAGAGAGGTCCTCCTTCCCCTCTACTCTGCCCTGGTGAGACCGCATCTGGAATATTGTGTCCAGTTCTGGGCCCCTCAGTTCAAGAAGGACAGGGACCTGCTGGAGAGAGTCCAGCGCAGGGCGACAAAGATGATTAAGGGAGTGGAGCATCTCCCTTATGAGGAAAGGCTGAGGGAGCTGGGTCTCTATAGTTTGGAGAAGAGGAGACTGAGGGGGGACCTTATTAGTGTATATAAATATATAAAGGGGGAGTGTCATGAGGATGGAGCCAGGCTCTTCTCAATGGCTAACAATGATAAGACAAGGGGTAATGGGTATAAACTGGAACACAAGAGGTTCCACTTAAACTTGAGAAGAAACTTCTTCTCAGTGAGGGTGACAGAACACTGGAACAGGCTGCCCAGGGAGGTTGTGGAGTCTCCTTCTCTGGAGACATTCAAAACCCGCCTGGACACATTCCTGTGTAACCTTATCTAGGTGTTCCTGCTCTGGCAGGGGGATTGGACTAGATGATCTTTTGAGGTCCCTTCCAATCTCTAACATACTGTGATACTGTGATACTGTGTAATTATGCATTAGCAATGATCAGTCAGGATGTCATTCACGTCGGTTTGGCCAATATAAAGAAAACTTTGTAAATTCAATACTTCACTTACCATTGAAAGCTGCAATAAAACATAATTCTTATATCACATCGCTTCTGCATAGGAATTTACTTTTTAAACTCTTCAGCAGTGCAGCAACCTTTCTCCCCTCCATGCCCCCTGCAGCATTCCACAGATTATTTTCTTTGACTAACAAAATTTTATTTAAGAATGTCCATTTTAGCACTCTCCATAAGCACCTCTCCCTTGCCACCTCCTCCACACCTGCAAGCATAGCACCCTGACCATCAAGACTGAAGCAAACATTAGTCAAGTGAATTCCGCTCCCTTATGATCATTTCTGTTTACTTACTTAAGAACACTGCCTGCAGGCCGTGGAAGATGAGATCTCTATCACTTGGAAATTTCATATAAAGTTGTGGGAAGTTGCCCAAAATTAACTGGAAGTAATGTAGGCAAGTCAAGAAGGCAGAAGGCTGTCTCATATTATTTGTACGTGCCATGTAATTGTAATCACAGCATCTCAGTTGACTGCTTCTATCCCCAAGAACATGACTTTTGATTTTCTTTTTTTAATCTAATATGGTTACTCACAGTACATATTTTGTTTCTTTTGGAGCAGTCTCACAGCATACTAATCCAGGTATTGATCCAGACTTAGTTCCTTTTAATGCCATCAACTGCAGTCACAAATGTGAGTGGAGATTTGATATACAGGCTTCTCACTATGCATAAACTACATTAAGATTTCAAAAACTGTAGTCTTTTCAACAAACAAACAAAATATTTGCAGTCAATTTACTGCACTGTGTGTGTGCATCTCACATGGACTGGCTGTCTGCTATCCACAGGGCAGAGAAATGGTTTAAAGAGTTTGCACACACTACAGTGAAACGCAAGAATCGCAATGACTTCTACTAAAACCATGATGAATGTCTTTGTTGTGCCTGCTGCCCTTTCTGTGTTAGACTCAGCCAGTCATTAAGGCATGTAATTTGAATTAAGATCAGGAACAGTTTCAATGACACTACTAATTAGTTACATGCTTGAAGTTAAGCACATGCTGAATACCTTCCTGAACTGAAGCCTACGTGTTTCTTCACAAACTCTGCCCTAACGGAGATACCTTAATGCAATTCTTTCCCCCTCCAAGTCAAACACTTGTTAACTTGAGAAACATTCAGCTTGGAGAGGTTTTAAATTGCTACACCACAGCAAACCACCACAATTACAATGCATTGTTACTTGGTCCTCCGCTGCAGCCAAAGGCAAAGCAACACAACAGCTGAAACAAGCCCTCTTTAGTATTTTTTATATGTCCCTTTACCAAGACTTCAGTAGATCTGCTGTGTTATCAAAAAGAGACTTAATATAGATGATGGCAGTGCCACTGTACCCTAGAGCACTTACCTGCAACAGAACTGATTTAAACATGCAGTGATTTCTAAGTGGAGACATGTACCACACCTGATCATGTTACTTCCTATTTTGAAAAGCAACTGATTTCACCTGATCCCGTTTCTTCTGTCTCACGAATATTGCATGAACTAATTTTGGTGGCCTTCTATGATGGGGCTACAGAACTGATGCACAAGGGTAGAGCAGTTGACGTCATCTACCTGGATTTGTGCAAAGCCTTCGACACTGTCCCACACAACATCCTTGTCCCTAAATTGGAGAGACATCAATTTGATGGGTGGACCACTCGGTGGATAAAGAACTGGCTGGATGGACGCAGGCAAAGAGTTGTGGTCAATGGCTCAATGTCCAGATGGAGACCGGTAACGAGTGGTGACCCTCAGGGATCGGTGTTGGGACCGGTCTTGTTCAACATCTTTGTCGGTGACATGGACAGTGGGATTGAGTGCGCCCTCAGCAAGTTTGCCAATGACACCAAGCTGTGTGGTTTGGTTGATACACTGGAGGGAAGGGATGACATCCAGAGGGACCTCGACACACTTGTGAGGTGGGCTGATGCCAACCTTATGAAGTTTAACCATGCCAAGTGCAAGGTCCTACACTCAGGTAGGAGCAATCCCAGGCACAGCTACAGGTTGGGCAGAGAAGAGATTCAGAGGAGCTCTGCAGAGAAGGACTTGGGGGTGTTGGTCAATGAGAAAATGAACATGAGCCAGCTTCAGTGCGCGCTCACAGCCCAGAAAGCCAACCGTATCCTGGGCTGCATCAAGAGAAGCATGACCAGCAGGTCGAAGGAGGTGATCCCGCCCCTCTACTCTGCTCTCGTGAGACCTCACTTGGAGTATTGTGTGCAGTTCTGGTGTCCTCAACATCAAAAGGACATGGAACTGTTGGAACAAGTCCAGAGGAGGGCCACGAGGATGATAGGGGACTGGAGCACCTCCCGTATGGAGACAGGCTGAGAAAGTTGGGGCTGTTCAGCCTGAAGAAGAGAAGGCTGCGTGGAGACCTCATAGCAGCCTTCCAGTATCTGAAGGGGGCCTACAGGGATGCTGGGGAGGGACTCTTCATTAGTGACTCTAGTGATAGGACAAGGGGTAATGGGTTAAAACTTAAACAGGGGAAGTTTAGATTGGATATAAGGAAGAAATTCTTTACCGAGAGGGTGGTGAGGCACTGGAATGGGTTGCCCAGGGAGGTTGTGAATGCTCCATCCTTGGCGGTGTTCAAGGCCAGGTTGGATGAGGCCTTGGGTGACATGTTTTAGTGTGAGGTGTCCCTGCCCATGGCAGGGGGGTTGGAACTAGATGATCTTAAGGTCCTTTCCAACCCTAACTATTCTATGATTCTACTATGCAGTGCAATATGTTTGAAGAATATTTTCCACATATTACTACATGAAGTTGATGTTGGCCTAAGAGTGCAGTAGCATTAAATTCTTCTCTTCCTTTTAGTTAGGTGAAAAAAAACCCCAAAAAATCATATAAGTACCTAAAGTAAGAAAAATAAAAACAGATTTGATAAAGTTTTCTCCATAAAATTGTTTTGCACAAAACAAACGTAAAAGAAAGACATATTTTGTCTGAAGTATGCAAAGTTGTTGCTCTTTATAAAAAGATTAATACAGAAAACAAGTGAAAACAGTATCTGCCATATATAGGAACTACTGAGTTGTTCAGAATTAACATCTTTGAGGTCATTATGCCCATAGGTTGTCTGAATTCTAGAAAGGTTTCTTTTACCATGCCTATCCCTTTCAGCAGACTCTCTGGCTTCCCAGTCTCCATAAGGGACTTCTGTCTAGCCCCTCTTTTTTCATCTAATTTTCTTTCACTGTAATTTTAATCTTGTTTCTGTTTTTGCAATCTTGCTATTTGTACTCACTAGTCTTTCCTCCCCCATATGCTGGTTTAAATATTCCAGTCCCACTGAGATTTTTATTCCAACCTCCTCCCTCATCTTCTTTCATTTCTTAGACTTCTTTTTTTATCCTGGTGGGTCTTTTTTTTCCCCTCTTAAAATAATGTTCAAGGAATTGAGAAACCAAAATGGCTCACGTTACCACTGAGGCATCTCTAAATGGCAAATAAATAAGCCCTTTGAATAGTGACATTCATTCCAACAAGATGCCAAAACATTTTAACAAATAGCAAGATGAACAAGTGCATGCTTTTCATGCTGCTGTGGAGTGGACTGCCCTTCCTCCACACCACAAGCCAGAAAGAAAAACTAGAAAAGATGAGATGCCCAAGATATACAGTTTGTGAAACACTTGGGAAGAAAAATTCATTTATATCCTTGAAACCAACTGGGGGGAGGAGGAGAAGAGAAATCAAAACTTTTTTTTTTGGGGGGTGCAAGTTGACTACCACTTTTCATCAGAGGATTGGCCAAGTAAAAATTGTTCCAGGCATTGTACAAGCACAGCTGTAGTCAGCCTCTGAGTTTGTTACCTCAAAGAAAGGAACACCAAAGAAAGATATAGTTTCAAAGCAAAATTAAAACAATGAGGAGACACGGATATGAATTTCTTGATGCTTTCTTAGAGAAGAATATAGGACACTAAAATCAAGGGAGAAAAGACAGATATGGCAAGGGAGAGGGGACAAGACAGTCAAGACCTTAAAGACCTGCAAAGCAAAAGGAAACAAGAGTGCTGGTGCACACAGTCCAGTCAGCACAAAACATGGCAATTCCAGGCAAAACTAGAGAATCCATTTAACCTCAAACCTCAACATGCTTCTATTTTGCTCAGCATATCTGGCTGGCCTTTCTCTACAGCCATATGACAGAAGCAAGCAAGACGATTCACAGGTCTCATTTTCCTCTGGACTGGCCTCCCTTCCCCAGCATGTATTTCTGAGGGTCCTGGGTAAAATATTGTCTCAGCTTTGGTCTAGTTTTTGGTTTTTTTCTTTCAAAGAAGAGATCTGCTTCTACAGCTCATCTTCTTACTGCACACAGAAATACTCTGCCTGGAAGAAACTTGTCTATAACTGACAAAACCAAAAACTAAACAATTATTTCCCTAATGCTCTTCTATCTCCCTTCTAGTCTTGATCATTGCACAATTCTAATGTGATTCTTAGCAACACATCAAGCTACACAGTCTAGTTCCAGCATTCAAGTCTCGGCATTGCCCTCATTTTGCAAAACATGCCTTTCTCAGCTTGGTTCATGTTTTGGAAGTAAGTGTACAGCCTGTGAACAAGTTGAAAGTAGTACTGACTGGTTTCTAACTGGCAAGAAATAAATGTATATATCAACAAAGCTTAAAAAAATAAAAGCCCAAAACAAACAGTTTATGCACTAAGAATGATATTCTTATCTCAGGGCAAGTCCCCATATCCAGGTTTCCACATATCTATTTCATAGACATTCTCTAAAGAGGAATCAGCAGAGTGGTGACAGTGGAATAACTGCACCAGAATTTCAAAGCTAGTAACCCAGTTAATTACATTTCCTCCTAAAAATGAACTGTGGATCTCCTTCAGTAAAGCTATCCACACAATACATAATAAATGTTGATGCAGTTTAAAAATATTTGAGGATTTTAACAATTTTTTACCATTTTGCCAAGCTAGTTGCTGTAATTAAACTAGAAACATTGATGGCTATTGCTTCTGCAGTTTGGACGTTTGTTAGTCATTTCATTTGCTAGAGGGGAAAAGAAGTGCCTTTCTGCAGTCTGCCAGAGCCATAAATCACATATGCATGAAGTGTGAAGTTTTGCTTCAAGTTTGTGTCAGTGTACCTCCATCTTGATTCCATCATTTTTCCACAGTTCCAAACTTTGCCTCTATTAGCAGAAGCTGCTAAAAATTAGCACAGGCAGAGTAGTGGCTAAATGAAATATTTGAAAGTATTTCAACCCACAGCTGGTGACTTCTCCTAGAACTTCAACAAGGCTATCCATAAAAATACCTAACGCAAGACTATTAGAAAGTCCAAAATGTACAGAAATTCAAAACAATATAAAATGGAACATTACACTGACAATAAGCCCGTCTGCCACTAAACTAGGTCCTTGGTCTACCCTAAATGAAGAAGGATCACTTGTAAAAGCAACATAAGTCAATGATAAGATTTGGTAATGCCTTCACACATACCTTTCCATTGCCTTTGCCATAAATACACAGAGGTCACACTTGGGGCCCCTGTGCATCTTGGAAGCAGCTCCAGCATGGGAGAGGTTGCTGCAGGGAGACCTCTGATGGCAAGTTCACTGTTAAAAATGACAGTGAAATGACACAAATCCCTTAAAAAAAAAAAAATCATAGCTTTCTAGTTCTAAAGAAGGCATAAACCCAAGGAATTATGGAAAACAATGAAGTATGACTTTGATGCACTTTCCACTTCCGTGCTTCTCTACATTTTCAGAGGAGCAAGAAAGGCCACCACAACTAGTATTTCAAACACAAAATTGATGTCCAGTTTTTAAAGTCATGTGACTGAGCTGGTATAAGAATAAATGATGTTAATCTGTGGTGATGTAGTGATTTGAGTAAGCATAACTCAACCTCAACATCCATATGTTATTAAAATGCCCCAGCTCTGCTCTCTCTCTCACTCTCTCCTGCCACTTTCTTATATTTGTGTGGTCCTGCAATAGCTTCAAAATCATGAGCTTAGTGCAAGATTTACCTTCATTTATAAGGTCCAAAATGAATAGCATGGCTTACAGCTCTTGGAATACTTATTGCTTGGAACTTGATCCACATCTGCAGCAAAGTGTTTTTTCAACAGAACAATACCCTATCTGCCCAATATGTGTGTGAGGGCAGCATTACACCTTAAGTCAACTAAGCCAACAAACCCCACCATGTGGATACAGCTATGCCGACAGAAGCTTTACCCAGACTGTATCATTCAGGGAGGTAATTACATTGTCAGAAAAACTTGAGACAGATATTATTTAGAGTAGATAAGGCTTGATTTAGATTGCCAATTTCAACACTGTTAACCTTTAAAAGAAATAACTATTTCAACGCTCAGAGTGCTTAAGAAAGAAGACAGGAAAAAGGACATCCTGGAATTTTACCAACATGCTTTTTTTGACAGTAAGAGTGAGGAAGATGCTGCCCATCCTCCCAGTACAAGCAAGGTACCTCAAACATCCAGTTCCAGAAGTTAGCTTAGACACAAGGGACTCCCAAAGGAGTACCTAAACAAAGAGACCAGTAAAGGACTTTTTTCTTGTTATTACTATTTTTTATTTAATCCCAGATTACATGCAGTGACATTCTGGACAATACCTTGTATATGTAAGGCACCTTAGTAACTGGCAGCTGGCACAGCAGCAACAACAACTTCTATTTTCAGTATTACCTAAATTGAAAAGGCTTAAAATAACTCACATTCAGCTGAAAACAAATGAAATGTTAATACCTGGCTCTCTTATACTGCTTTTTACCCACAAAATTCAGAGTAAATACTTCTTTTTAGTCTGTCAACTTGGAGAAAAATAAAGACATAAAACAATAAATTGCACCCCTGGTCAAAGTACTCAACAGAAGACCTAAAACCTGAGCCTGGGCTTTCTCTTTTCCAGTCTTCTATCACTTTTGCTCAGAAAAAAACATATGCAAATATCATAACAAAAATGTTTGTATGCTATACACACAAGTACCACTATTGCCAAGAAATAAGCATTCTGAAATGTCAGTTTACCCATGTACACAGATACTTAGAGTGTAAATAACAAAACCATAGAATGCATAAAGGGTATTCTTTAGAATTACTGTACTGGTAACTTCATACTTAAGTCCACATTACCAATTAAGCCTAGCAGATCATTTCAGACAATGCTCAGAAACAGAGATTTATCAAAGCTTACCTTCTCATGATTTTCTATCAGGATTTCAACAACAATATTCTGAAACTTCAGGTCCATGATGGCTGCTACAGTTTCTTCCTGTGGCCTCATTAAGGTTGGTCCAAATACTACTCCTAGATTTGCCACAGTCATTAGATTTCTCTTGGCATGCTTTGAAACACTTTTTGAAAAGAATTGAAGGAAAAAACAGGAAATAGGTTATGAAAAATTTCCATTACTGTTGGAAACTGCAGTCTCCAAATGTAAACATTACATTTCCTTAATCTATGTTTTAGAAGTTTGTTTTCTGCAAAGTTTCTTCAAATAAAGTTTACCAAATACTGGAAAACAGAAAAGCCATTCTTCCACTGGCAATTTAAAAACAAAAGCAGTCTCTTGCTGAACTTAAATATATAAAATGCACTTAGCCTTGGACCAGGGCAAGTGTGAAACCAACTTAAATTTGCTAACAGATCTCCACTATTCACTTTGCCAGAATTTGCGAAAGGAAAGTATAATGTTCCCTTTCTCACTTCAATCAAACCCTCAACTGCTGGCAGGACTGCTGAAGTAAATACTTATATGGCTTCATTAACGGATTAAATTTCTGCCTTTCCCGCCAAAACATACACAGCATGAGTCAAACGTCTTGTCTGCTTTTGCACGTTTAGTTCTTGGTATTGTGTATGACAGCATTGAGATGGGCTCCAACCACACTCAACTAAGGCCCTTTGTAGTTAAACAACGGTAAGGACAAGAATTCTGACAAGGTAGGAGAGCAGCTCATAACACTTACTTTGCTAAATGTTTCACCAAAATTTCCAGCATCTCTTTGTTCTTTTCTGGGAGTTTATGGACCAAGAAGTGAACAGCACTAACTCGAGATTCAGGACACCCACTTTCTATGGGACATAGAAATAAATAACTCAAAAAATAGAAATACAATAAAATGCACAGAAACACAAAGCTTCTTCCACCCCTGCATGGAAACATACTGCGCACACCTTGCTTCACCATTTATGTATCTCCAAACATAGCAATATTGAACATATGTGCTTTGTTTTCACAAGTTATCTTGTTCTAGAATTATCAACTTATTTGCTTATTTTGTGAACTCATCTTTCAACCCACCTGCAAAAGGATGCTTTTGTTCATCTATTTTTAAAAATAGCTGTAGTTATTATTTTGCTGCATTGGACTCATCTGCTTACAAATATACTGCAAGGTGAGGAGTGATGTTACTGGGTGCCACAGGCTAAAACTGTACTACTTTACATTTTAGCATCATTAACTGATTATCCTCATCATTAGAATGCAGTTTTGTTGGTACTGTGCAGCTAATGATACAGTTTCCAATGCGAGGTAGCACAAATGCAGTAAGACAACGCACGCAGAAGGTTCATACGCTCAGAAGCGAAA
Organism: Psittacula echo; assembly: GCF_963264785.1. Classification (NCBI taxonomy): domain Eukaryota; kingdom Metazoa; phylum Chordata; class Aves; order Psittaciformes; family Psittacidae; genus Psittacula; species Psittacula echo. The sequence goes on from NC_137735.1 coordinate 65,219,502, forward strand.
ATCTAATGACCTCTGAAGACACAGAGGAACAATCACGCAAAAACCCTACTGATAGACACTACTATGATAAAAGGCCCTGAGTAACAACAGCATCCCTGTCTAGCACAGTACAGAAATAAAGGAAAAATAAGCAAGGAGGTTTTTTGCGTGTTGCATGTTGAAGAACTTCAGCCCCTACCGGTTTCACTAGCACAGATGAAAACAGGCATCTGTAACACATTAAAATAATCCCTCTTCCTATTTCTCAAAGTTGTATTAAATCACAAAATGGTATCTCAGTAGTGGTTACAATGAGAGGAGTGGAAGTATTTTTCTTGTATATAATACTACTTAGTACAAGGTACCTAAAGAGAAAAATTTACAGCCTACTCTGAATGCAACAAGTTTCAACACCAGGACCACTCATCAGATCCCATTTTACTCTAAGGCAACTTTGATTGTTAAATGTATTTCATATAAAATACCACCATATTCCTTCAATTCATATTGATACTTCTTTTTTTTTTTCTTTTCCTCTTTTCATATTGCTACAGATTTTAGGGTTGTTTTTTAATTCTTTTGCAGTGAACACCCCTGCACAGATTGCAAGAAAATAGGCTACCAAAATGCAGAATGTTTAGCTTCTATTCAGCTAATCAAAATTCAGACAGCCAGAAAAACATAAGCCTTCTTTAAAGGAAGACTATTTTGCATACATGTGAAATCACAAACTCTAATTAAAGAATGGCTAAGCAACTTAATCACAAGATACAGTCAAGACTACTAATCTACTAATAGAGTTCAATCTACTCTAATATATGTCAAGAAAATAGAAAGGAGAACCTTTTAATTTTGGCTTTTTTTTTTTACTCCTAATAGTTTCAGAGAAAAGGATATTCCTTACAATTCCCAGTGTTGTTGGTTTTTTATAGCCAGCATAGGAAACAACACTGACTGCCTATTTTTAAGTATACCGTAACTCAGATCTGCAATGTTGATTAAGTTTCCCTCCCCGCTACATGGAATCAACCCCTCTAATAAAATTGTTTACTGCTTATGAACCCTGTACTATTTAAAGCATGTAACTTAAACCAAATTCCTTTATTGAAAGAGACTGTAAAATAGAGAAAAAAAAATAATAATGAGAAACTGCTGGCAAAACTTCATAGGTTAAGAAATTATTTTAACACTTTCCAATACAAACGGGCATACTCACTATCTAGGTAAGTACATTGAATTTTGTTTAAGCACTTGGTCTTTAAGATGTGCTTTGGCAATGAATTTCATGGGCTAATTTTCATTTTGAATTAAGGACCACAAGTGAACACATTCTGCAGTCCTGGAAAGCCATAACAGCAATCTGAAGAAGATACAGCAATTGTCTCAAAGTTTGTTTTAATTTTGCTTACCACAGTTTGCCAGAAGCGCTACAGGCTGGAATGAAAAATCACTTAATATCTGTTTGATACTTTACCAAAAATTTTCTTGCACAGTTTCCCTCTATCCCTCTTCCAAAAAAATTCCATGTACATTAGATACCATACAACTGAACTACAAATGCTGTTGTGTCTTCTCCAACTCTGTATTTGAACTGCCATAGCGTAATCTGGCCTGCTCTTTCCTTTCTTCTACTAATGTATGAGGAACATTCAAGCCAGCCCGGATACAGAGCTAACAAGGCACTGAAAATAAGGGTCAGGCAGCGGTGCTTTAAGGATCCAAGTGAGCCTGAATTAGTGTATTTTCCTTCACTAAGCTTCATACTCTGTATAAATGAAAGCAAAAAAATATTACAATCTAAGTAGATGCTTATCATTACATAATTAAGGTAACGAGTGTTTACAATGTCTATTCAAAAGTTTCCCATAAAAGTCAAAACTGCACTATGCTAAGTCTGTCACAGCCTTGTCTGTCAATAGTTATTTCATATATGATACATGCTAGAACTAGGTTAAAACCTACATATTTTAGAACATTCATTATTTCTTATGCCTATGTTTTTATTGGGTTGAAGAATTTTTCTGAAATTGCATTTACAGTGCACTCCTAACGCCACAACAGTACTATAAGAAAAGCTTTCTATAACTACAGTAATGTATTTACTGGCAGGAATGATGAATTCTCCATGCAACTCGTATGTCATCAGTGGCTCTGGAAGGCTTCTGTAAAACAAGGATGACATAATAAATTTAGCTGTATTCTGTTCTATCTGTATTTACCCTAAGCAGGAAACCTTTTTAACATTCAGTAGTATAATCCTCACACTGGAGGCAACCACTGTTACAGTGGCCTTAGAATGCAATGATTTCCAGTGCAAATGTAAAACTTGGTATTACCAGAAAAACAAGACTAACTACATCCATTCATATTCTGTGAGCTGAAGTGGGGCCTCCAGTCTATCATAAGGCACCTTTCCAAACTATAACACTGAGACTGTTTCTCAGATGACGATTGTACACATACATTGTGCAATTAATTTTTCATTAGTGTTTTTTAAATACAGAGAATCACAAGTCATTGCCTTACTGGAAAGAAATAAAGGTCCTAAAATAGTTAGGTTTGCTGAACAGCAGCCATCCACAAACCAAAATTCAAAGGCATTTCATATCGAAAAATTTAAATTCAAAACCTTAGTCATCAGTGAAATACGTGCTGAATAATGGAAATCAGAGTTAAAGCATCAGAGTTAAAACTTCTGTTTATTAAACTGACTTTACTGATGTTTCTGAAATATTGGAGTAAACACTCGGGAAATACTACAGGCAGGAGATACTTCAACATGTGCATTTTTTTTTTTAATTTCCTACTTCTTATTTTATTTATTCCATAATATAAGAGACTCCATAAGAGAGACTCAGGTCCATTGCAACCCAAACCATTCTATCATGACAACAGTTCTTTGGCATTCTTTAATAGTCGTTGCAGTAATACCATATGCAATAAAACCAGCACATTAAAAATACTGTATTGGTGTTACACTATGAGAGAAATACAGAAGTCCTGCAATCTACGTTCTTAGGCAATTTAGCGAAATATCTTGATCAGAAATTGGCCAAGTCATTTGAACAGAGAACACATTTAAAATTCTTACTTTTGACATTCAAATATTATCACTATTGCACCTAGAATATCAGAACAAAGGTTAGAAGAAGAGAGAAAAAAATCATGACCTTTCCCCTTTTCATTCTACTACATCAGAACACACAAATGCAAAAACTCTTTTAACTGTCTTAACTGACTGTCAGTAACACTCTCGGCAAGTTTACTAACAAAATTTAGTTTTTTGAACCATCAGTGAAATTCTTACATATCTAACACAAAAATGTTTTGAGGCTTGTCTCACAGAACCCAAGTATTAGTGTTGCTAAATTATTTTGCTTCCCCCAAGACAAATAACAAACACGTTATTTGCTCAAAATGAATCTCTATTCCAAAATATAGGAAAAAATATAAGTAATGTAGCTTAACCCTCTGCATAGGAGAATTAGATTATTATCCATAATCTAAAATATAAATAAATAAATGGGACAAGCTTACCGCAGATATTGCTTCATAGCACTAGTAATTGTCTTCACTTCCCAATCTACAGAGTTTTCCAGGTCAACTTCATTGCAGGTTTTTGCATCTAGAAAATAATCAGAATGAGAAGAAACACATGAAAAAACGGAATTCTAAATAAGTATGCCCTACATGAATAGCAACAAAGTGAATTTGATCATTATGTATTGCTCACATGAATGCAGAAGTAGCACATCCTTACTGTTAGTTAATAAGAATATCCAAACCTCTTTATAAATTCTATGCCTATGTTTTGTTTTAAAAAATATTTACTGCTAATTTATTTTAGTGAAGAACTAAAAATCACTTCCATGTAAAACGATCTCTACAGCAACTGGTATTTCCACACCTTTAATTAAACAAAGATGCACACAAACACAGGAGGACATACAAAAACAGTTCAGAAAACAGACCCACTAAGAGACCTTTCACCAGGTTAGTTGAAAGAGTCTTACAACAAAACAGATCAAACTGAATAGTCATATGTCTGAATCTGGTGAAAGATTTTTTGACAGAATACAGAAAACCACACAGCACACTGAAATGTTTTGCAATCAAAAAAAAAAATCCTTTTGGCCTCAAAACAGGAGGTAATAGCTAGTTGACATAAGATCACATGCAGCCAAACTAGCCCAATGTATTTGGTAACTTCAACTGTTTGAGCTTCTGTTATTACTGTTACATGTTTACATCAGGCACTACAGTAAACTACAGCAGTAGCTGACACAGATTACGTGTTGACCAGTTCATACAATTCAAAATTCATTTGTTATTTTGCTTGTCAGACAAATGACAGACACATTTAAAAAATCAAATTAGGATCCCTGATTAAAGGTGCAGTCTTTTTACTGGGACTAAATAATTCTGTTCTAAAGGCTGTGCCAAGCAATTATTTCTGTAACTGAATATTCTCCCTCATTATATCAATTATTTAAATCTCATTTTAAAATACAAGTCAGATAACATTTTCTTCCAAATTGTTACTAGCCAACCACCATGCAAAATATTCAGGATTGTCTCAGGAAAGAGTTTATTTTTTCCCCTCTGTTTAGCATGCTGGCTGTTTCGGTGTTCAAATTCCCTCTTTTTATTTATATTTTTTTTTTCTGTGAGAAGAAAACCTTTCTACCAAATTAATTAAATAAAAAACTGCCATCACATGAGAAACTGGTGAAATCTATGAGGATTTGGTTACTAAACCACTATGTAATATCTGTTTAAAATAAAAATAATAATAATTAAAAAAATATCACAGCTTCATAATCATCAACCTCCTTTACAGTCAAAGTATGCGCTCAGTTTTGTGAAATTTGCTGATGAATCTGAGGAAGAAAACAAGAAGCATCTTAACTCAAAAGCAAACCTCTTAAAAAAAAAAAAAAAAAGAAGGTATTGCTGAAATATTCTATTATCTCTTGGGGAAAACAAAACAAAACAAAACTTCGGTTCTGCCACCAACCCCAAACAATCGCTAGTTTGACTGTAACAACCATTCAAACTTATAGCCTGTTTTTCATTTTTGGTTTACAGTTGTCCTACATTACTCTGTGCCTCACCACCCTATAAATCTGACTGTTCCTGCTCCATTTTCCCCTCTGCTTCAAACATCCCAGGCCATTATATGAACTGGAACTTCAACTGGGATTGCAAATATGACAACTAGTTTCCATTCTACTTGTTCACATAGCAGCCACTGTACGCTGAATGGCAACTTTAAGCATATAAAAATAACTGTGCACATTTATGGAACAGCTTTTGACAGATCAGCTCTAAATTTTAAGCAAATCTTTCTGACAATAAGGGAGCTAGAGTTTATAAAAACAGTCCAGTTCACTAAACTAGGTTAGGAGGAGAGTCTCTGCTTTCACACGCAATATGCCCACTGTAGGAGTGTATGCATACTGTCATTTACTGCATATAAAATAATAAATTCAGTATAGTTGTTTTGAAAGCTGCTCGTTTTGAACAGGCAGAAGTACCTGAAAGTTTTCTTCTCCAAAACATTATGTCTGGCGTTTTTCATGCCAAGCAGTACCAGAAATGAAACTCGAACTCCAAACCCTTAGCAGTCACTTCACCACAACCAAGGGTCTGTATGAAAGCTCACCTATGCAGTAGTTTGTATGAAATTTACGTAGGCAGCTATGAAAGCTTGTATGACATAAACCACATCAGATCTATAACGTAGATCACAGACAAAACAGGAATTGGTTCCTGATGCATTTTAAGAACTGAGCCTCCTGATGGCTGACAACGCATTCTGTATTGCTTATAATAGATATACACAACATGAAAAGTGCTAACTGTATCCCTGTTCACAATGAGATATCAGATTAATTTAGCATTTTCCCTTGAAAAGTAATGAGTATTTTCCTTTTCAAATGCCTTACTGGAATTTAGATGAGATTACTGCTGCAAAATAGATCACCATAGCACAATAGCAGTTACAAGTAACTTCAAGGAATAAGTTACTTGCAAAATAAAGGTGGTTTAGTTTGGTTTGTTTTTTGTTTTTTTTCTTAAGAATTGTATACTTAATTGCTGAGTCTCATTTTATAGAAGATCTAGTTTTACTACATTTTTGCATTAGACATGAAAACCTATGCAGTCATAGTATTAGAAAAGCATATATTGGTCTTCTCATACTCTTGACTCTCAATGTACTTTCCCACATTTTACAGAAAACGTTCTGAAGAGACAAAACTACATGCTATTATGTCTCTGGTTACCATTTGGAAGATTTTTTTTTTTGCACTTTGGGCCTTTCAGACTGTGAACCTCATGGTCAATGACAGGTAGCCTAAAATACTTTGAAACCTTATCAAACATTTTAAAATACAGAAACCTAATATGAGGGTTTGATGATTCTGAAAAGATCTTTCATAAAAGGCTATCTAAGAGTATACGCAGAGACAAAGGATTAAAGATTAATCAGTCATTTTAAATTCTCTGTACCTCTGTATCTCAAAAAGAAGCCCTCTTTATTCTACTCTGAGAACAGACAGATAAAGAGCACAGATAGGATCACTTTCAACAAACCAGCAGAAAAAGAGCACCTGCTTGCACCCTAACTTTTTTCTGTTCAATATTTTGCCTCATCTTGATACCACTGTATTCTTCCTACTTCAAATAATATATGAATCTTGGGACTGACAGAAAATGTTTCTAATTTTTAAAAAGATAACTAAAAGCAGATGCTGGAATCCCCAGTAAACTCTTCCAGCTGCTACCGAACCACTGGCAACCTGAGTCTATTTAATTTGGACACCACTAATGGCAACGAGGAAAATTTGCCTGCCAGGTCTGCACACCCAAGCTAAGCCAGTAAGTACAAAACTGAAAAACATTTTATGATACCAAATGCATTTAATCGAGGCACTCTGAGTGATAACTCATCATTCTTCCTATGGACAACAGTTAAAGATGGTTATTGTTTATAAAAGCTAACTCCAACACAGATAAACAACCATAAGAACCTGTTATAGATCAGTCATTTTCATTAATCCCAGCTTGTATTTCCAGAAAAAGTAATTTGCTACAATATTTTAAAGATATAGGCAGGTTTATGTGCATTAATGGAGAACTTCAGGGTGCTGTTAATATTGATAAAAGTAAGATATCATAAATTAATATTTAGCAAGGTCATTGTGACAGATTGATATGACATGCAGGTCTTCAAGCCTGATGTCTTATAATTTCTGAAGAGACAGCCTGTTTGAAAAAATAAAGGAAGGAAAAGAAAAAGTTTTACAGGTGGCACTGAACTGACAGCAGCATATAATATAAAAGCGCTTTGTCATTCACATAATGTCTGGGGTAATGAAATGAATTCACTTTCTGGCTTCCTCCAGTTTGCAGTGCCAAAGAACACTGTGTTATCAGCACAGATGGAGCATGCATGGTTCTGGAGAAGAGCCTGGTGCAAACTGCAAACAAGCTTCTTTGCATACCAATGAATCCCTGAGAATCAGACCTTTGCTGTCAAGTGACAGGTTTGGAAGCTCTATAAAAATGAACTAATCCCAGTGGTCTTGTCTGACTGCATGTTCTGTCAGTGCTCAGGACAAGGAATTGGGAAACATGGCACATCTTGCAGTCATGGCTACAACTTTGGTGAGAGATACCAGGCAGACGAGGGATTTCATCCAGGTGCCAATACTTCTATTTTCTTTCCTTTCCTCCTTCCCCTAGGGAGAGGAGAGTGGCAAGAAAACTATAGTCACTGGGATTAAAGATGCATCAAAATTTCCAGAAACAAAAGGGAGAATAAAGTTTCTGAGAATAATTTTATGAATCAAAAAATCTAAATGCTAACTAGGTATAAGAGAGTCTAAGATGTTACCCACATATAAGAACTATACTACTAAGTTTATAAAAACAAATCCTTTCTCCATCTGTCTCCCGCCTTGGCACATAGTTATTATTAATACGTGTATCACAATCCTCCTCTTAAACCAAAGAGCTCTTTGCCAGCAGGCTTACACTAAATGTCTTCTTCTGCTCAGTGATTAACTAAAGACACACAGGGGCATGTAAAACTGTACGTCTTAGACAAGGGAGTAGAAAGGTGGCAACTTCAAATAATGAAGCAATAATCTTCAAACTTTCCTGAATTTAGTATTTTGGATTTTCTGATCAGACCTGTCAACTTAGGCTGCTTCAACCCCACTTATCAACCTCACTTATATCAACCTTGCACAAAGCCCATGGTTTGCTCCTACATGTCCCATAGCAGTCCTATTAGTTTATTCCTATCAATTAATCTTGGCCTTGCTAACCCAGGGGAACTTACAATGATACGGGGTTTATTTTCATGGACTAAAGCAAACTAGACTTGGCCCACATAAACAACAACTACAGGCAGATGCTTTTAAAACTAAGTATTGACAGTAAAACAACATAAAATATTGAAAATAATAATATTTGTAAAATAGAGGCATACCCATCAACAAACTCAGAAGTCGCTGGACCTTTGAACTCACCCCCACAACTCTGTACAATCCTTGGTCATTTATACCTTTTATGCAAAAAGAGAAAAGAAAAAAAAGACAGAAGATCAACCACAGCCAAATTTAGCATTAAAAACATTTCCCCTGGCAACAAATGCCTCAAAGACAGACAGTTGTGAGAACAGCATTATAAATAAAGTATTGCAAGAATCCTTTTGTTCTGTGTTTTTAAGATAAGTTCATGTTATGTTTTGATAAAGGTTTTGTGTACCTCAATTCCACTTCAGAAACTGGGAGTAAAAGCAAACAAGGACAAACCATTGCTTAGAAAAACAAACAGCCAAACACACACAAACAAACAAAAAAGAAAACAGATTTTTTAAATGACAGATTTTCAGATTTTTAAATGACATTTTGGATCCATCAGCATCTATATTCTAATAACACAAGAACTAAACCAACGACCGCTAAATTAAGATTTTTTTTTTACTGAAGTTAATTTTGCCTTCTTTCAAATATGTGGCTGACAAAAAGAGTTTGGATAAAATAAAGAAAAACTTAAGCCTATTCCCAGTCCTCAAAACCAATGCTTTTTCAAGTTCATAAATGCTTTCCATTTAAGATACAAGACCTTATTCCAACCCACTGTGGTCCACATACTAGTTATGTCCAGAGGCACCACTATAGGTTACTCAAATCAGTACTTCTCGGTATGCGCGGGATGAACAGAGATGCCATAACCAGCATAATATCTTCAGTTCCCTATTCTAATTTCATGTGGACTCTGGACCATTTTCCTGTCATTCCTGTGTCCTTTCGTCCCACACCCACACTCATTTTTCTCTTCTTCTGCTGCTTTTGCCTTCCTTTACCACACCCAGTTTTATCCCCAGGGAAGTATAACTATGAATATAAATAAAAGGAAAATGGTAGGGAGAGAAGCAGTAGGCAAGGAAAAAGGCAAAATAAGGTATGTCTTTGTCTTTGTTGCATTGTTTCAGAGCCCATTTAGTGGGACGTGAAATATTACAATCCTGAAGCCGACACAGACGTTTGAGAGGCCACATAATAAGCAGCCATCTACAAACACCACAATGCTCTACCTCTATATTTATATTGGCCTGGAAGAGTAGAAATGCCACAAAATACCTGTGCTTCTACTCCAAGGAATTTTTTTCAAATAATAGATTATGTGGTATTCTTATTCAAAATATCCTTCAACAAAGGAAGACTTGTGGAGAGTTCCCAGTTTCGATACCAAACTCTTCCAACCACAGCAGGAAAATTAAAACCAGTCATATGAGAAAAAGTTTCTTCTAAAATAAATATTAGATGAAGTATGTAAAAATCATTAGCCTTTTAATGAGTTACTGTCAGACACAACCATAATACACAGCAATAATTCTCAATACGGTGGAGGGAACTTTGCATTTTCTACCTCTTACTGCCAAGCCTAGCTACATCTTTTCCTTCTTCTTTCATCCCCTTCTCTTCCTCACACAATCTGCAGATTCCTCCCTGTTAGCACTGCTCCATCCTCAGTCCCAGTGGGAAGCTATGGCAGCAGCTCTTAATTCTCTTGGTTGCTCAACCTGGGCAAAACTGGCCCTTTTCCTTCCCCGGGCTGCAGGCACCACTGTAATGATGCTGAGTCTCAAGCTAGATGCCATGTTCGGAGCTTGCTCAAATTAACAGAAAAAGCCAGATCTCCATTATTTCATCTGTGGTCATCAAAAACCACAATTCTAGAGTATGCTTGCAGTTTAGCTATGCACAAAAGAAAGAACCACAAAAAAGCAGCCATGTGGCCACAACACCATTCTTCTCAAAATAGGAGGTTATCAACCCAACCAAGTAAGTTTTCCAATGATCCCCAGACAACAGTGTCATAGCATGCTATAGACCACTTAAAGACTGCCAATACTAAAAAATAAAGCAAACCCAAACACCACTACAGTCCTTGATTCACTCCAAAGAAGGATGCAGTAGGAATCTGTCCTGAGAGCAGCAATTATTTTTTTACTTCCAGTTTCTCAGAGATGTCCAGGAAAATTCTGGTACAAAAGTAACACCAAGCTTTTAAATGCTCTGCCAAAATGCATCGCACTTTTTTTTTTTTTATACAATATCCTCTACTACTTTTAGTACCAGAGAAGAAGCCTTCTGCATCATATGCAAGAAGCTAAAAAGCTGAAGAAATACTGTCACAGTCAAATACAGCTCAGCTTTTGCTTATCTCAGAAGTTGTTTAGTAACTTTCCCTGCTTCTGGCATTAAAACTAGGGGGAACCAAACTGTGCTGACCCCAAACATACATTTATGGGCTTAAAAATGATTAAAGTCAAACCACAGAAACTACTAATCAATATTAAAACAGACCTGATATGCAAAGGTCTCTGAAATGATGGCAGTATTGAAACCAAAACAATCCTCCAGCAATAATCATGAGTCTGTGATAGCAATTATCAGATAATTGATCAGTTTCAAATTCATCAACCTGAAAAAAGCACAGCTAATTGCTAGCAGACATCAAGAAGTGCAAAGAGGAATTAATATTTCAACACAGTTCTAAATTATACCTTTAAATGTACCTTTAAATGATGTTTAAAATATACAAACCTGGTTTGAGACAGTACCATTTCTGTTTTAATCTGCACACTTCAGATCTTTAGCACATCCAAGACTGATAATGCTTGGCATTTACAGAACACAATTGACAAGATGACTCATTGCAGGGAAGAGCTTACCATCGACTAAAACATTGAGGGGTTCAGATGCTGTGTCTGCCGACTCAACCAGTCACTATTAGCAACATTGAGCAGTAGAGCCCCATGGCATAATTTCCTTCAGATTCACATTATCGCAAGATGTTTGGCTGTTTGATACTGGAATTTGGCATAGGTACACGATTTGTGAAATATGTTTACAAAAATAAAGTACTGTAAATAAAACAGGAGTTTGTACTATTGTAAGCAAGGTATGTAGGGAAGTTTACTTTGTTGCTGGCACTGTACATGTGGCTGACACAGACTAGTAGAATAGCTGTAAATATAACTTTTTATAATCTAAGTGCATAGTGCAGAAACAGCTGTACAAGTGACACCCTACATTCAAGGTACTGCCACTTTTTTTGGTATGTGAAAAGGTTTTCTACTTCCTCCTCACCATCTTTTTGTCTCATGAGCAGAATGGACAGACAGCTCAATGCTGCCATCTCTCTCTGCAGCTCAAATTAGCAGCTCTGGTAGTTCTAAAATCAAGACAAACACCTACCACATCCTCACAGAAGGTACAACCAACTCGTTGCACACAAAAATATGCACAGTCTTTACTACCAGAACAAACAGCTCTTTGATGTTTATATAAACTTTTATCCCGTTGCGTAAATTAAATAACTAAAGAATAAGAATGAAAATAAAATAAACTGAAGAATCTTCAAATGTTCTCTGAAGAGACAAAACACAGGTGCACATCCAACCAGCATCATGTTCAGCATGTGAGAGACAGGCTGCCTATCTCAATGCCTCAGCATCTCCTTATCGGGTAAAGCACGGTCAATGTCTGACAAGACAATGCTGAATCAGAAGCTTACATGCATCTTAATCAAGACACTGCCTTCAATTCTTCTATTCATTCAGAGCAAATAATTTCCTTCTTGGCTTTATAAAAGGGAACTTAACAGAGAAAAAATGATCCAGCCATTGACAAGTTTATGTTCAGTATCTCTGCTACACTCTTCTTTCTCCAAATACCAGACTTTTTCTGCTATGACATGACAAGACTATTCTCAGTTTCCACCCACACTAGACTGTCCTCTCTTTCCACCCACGCCAACCTCACACCCATTATGATTAAAAGAGATAAAAACATGGCACACAAGCACAGTCTCTGAAGAGGCATCTGTCCTGTTTTCTTCTGCTGAACATAACTTGCTTTGATGTGTTACCGTTAAAGTAAAATAATAAAGTAAAAACTGATTTAAGAACAAGCATAGGTATAAAATCTGCAATCCGAAAGATGGATCTTTTTTCTTCATTGTGCAACTATTTGGCCAAATCTTTATGACGCAAACAACTGAACGTCCTCCTAGCCCTCTATTTGTATAGCTCAGTAGATGCCCTGCAGAGCACACAAACTGATGCTTAAGGAATGCTTCAGTTAGTCTCTTGGATGAAGTCAGGATTTTAGTTAGGCTTGTTTATTTAAAAACATTAAAAAAAAAAAACCCGCAGTTGATGTTAAGTTCAGCATTCGGTAAACAGAAAATCATCAGCAACTGCTTGAAATACAATGGATGAATCAATTTCACTGAAACAGAGCTATGTGGATTGCTGAGTTCCTGGAAGGTAGCAGTACCTCACCTAAAGCCACTCTTGAAGCTCTGAGAAAATAAATATTTATTGAATACTGACTTTATTTTTCTAAGTACTCCCCAAACCAAAATTAATAGAAAAAAAAGTCAATTTCATTTTTAATAATTACCACAAGGCACTATTGACTGCAGGTCTGACAAAGGCTGTGTGCAAGGAACAGTGAAGCTGCAAGGTCTCCAAAGACAGAAAATACTGCAGCTAACTTTGGTAACTTTAATTCTCTTCCAAACTACGCTTCAAGGCAGATCCCACTACAGGGACACGTGCTTCTAGCCCATGAAAGTTTATCATCAGTTTCAAACAACAGTATTAGGTGAGGTTACACATATATTTTGTACTATCTTACATGCACCTACATCATAGAATCATATTTTGTTTTGGTTTGGAAGGGACCTTAAAGACCACCTAGTTCCAACCCTCCTGCCATGGGCAGAGACACCTTCCACTAGACCAGGTTGCTCAAAGACGCATCCAACCTGGCCTTGAACACTGCCAGGGATGGGGCAGCCACAAATCAAGACCTAAAGGACAGGGTGAACTTGAGCCACCACTCAGTTTAACCTACCCACCCACAGTGAGAAGAAATCACATATCTAACCCATTTTCCATAGTAGCCATTTCATGAAGAAAGTGTTCACAATTTTTCCACAATCATGTTTGTTTCACTTTTTCTGCAGATTATCAAAGAAAGAAAAGAGACACTACTTAAAGAGAACTATTCAAACATGCCTATAGATAATAAGCCAAAATATAGTAAACTCCACACTGCTTTCAGTAAGCATGACTCATAAGGTATTGTAAAGTAGCTGGTCACTGTGCTATAGAACAAAACCGGCCTTTCACTACGTGACCACATGCTACCCTTTTCATAAAATCTGCTTCATCCACTGCAAAGAGAAGATCCAGTCTATTTCAAAGCAGGATTTTGCAGTGAAGGCAACTTATCTGTAGGATGTCAGCTTTATCTGCAGTATTTCCCAGCTGAAATATTCAGATTGTAAATGCCAGTAACTGAAATTTTGAAGTGATGAGACAGGCAAACCTTATTTGAAAAATATTCAAAAGAACAGAATGAACAAAAATAACACCAGCTAGAATATGGTCTAATCTGGAATAACATCTTTAATGCATCACACAGGACTGATACAAAAAAGGCCAAGAGAAAAACGATTTCAGATAGTTCGTGCTGTTTAAATTCTAAATTCTCAGTATCACAGAGGCTGATCGTTCTTCCTAATAGTATTGTATAGTAAGTGCATACGTGGAAGATACAGCTTTTCAGTAAGATCCTGCATTGACAGGAAGTATGAACAACCCATTCTTCTTTTGATTTATCTTATTTAAGCTGGACTGGGATACAGGAAAAAAAAAGACAAATATTTTACCCTGTGCAATGCTCAAATCTCTAGAAAAAAGATACAAATCCTACAAAATCATAAATCTCCCTCCCCTTTGGGAGAAGGTAAGGAAGGTCAACAATTTTGGAGAAAAACAAAATCTACAGAGAGCAATTTCAACATCTCTTTTAGCAAACTAAGAAATACACCATCAACGAGTACCTATTTTCATATCCACCTCTTTTTTTAGAAAAATAACAAACAAACAAACAAACGAAAGAATCACAGCTAAGCAAGTAGATTCTCCACACAATACCGTATACAACACAGTGAGCCATAGCGGCTGGTCACCTCCCATTTCAGCATGTCTATTGTTTTCTCCTCACATGGCAGCAATATCAAAAGCTGATCATACCCAGTGGCCAAGTTATGCAGGGTCTGTGACACAGCCTCTCAACAACCTAATCCCAACTACCTCTTGAATACTGTCTGCATACTGACCTTTCTGCTCTGTCTCCAGTTTTGGAGACAACAAAGAATATATGAAACAGTAGCATCCTTGTCCCTGTTGTGAAACAAATACCACCAGAAGTACTTCAGTACTTCTTGGTATTCACTTCCCTGCTCAGCTCTTGTTCTTCTAAGTGACTAAACAGAAAATCTCCACTCAAAGTCCACAGACAGATTAGTAAATCAGTCTGTTTCAAAAGCAAAACAAAGGTACAGAAACTGCCTACAGGAAACAGGGATTTTTCTCGGCTGTTTTGCACAAACACAGGCTTCCTTTGTCAAGACGGTGCTATTACCCGTTCAAGCAGTTCTTGAAAACACAGTTCTTGAGTGAAAGCCTCAAGAAATTACAAATAGAAGAAATATTACAAATGACTGGAACTGGACAGAAGGAAACTCCTGTTGTGGTCAGTGCAATATCTACTAGGTTACGCCTTTCCCAGGTATCTCCAGGGGACTAGATCACACGGGGCTTCTTCAAAGAGCAGGCCAGCTGCTCCACCCTCTCCACAAACAGGTTGGATTGATCATTACCTCGTGTTTCAACAGCACTGATGCACTTTTTGATGATGGTGAACCCTATCTTATCCAACTGCGCACCTACAAGGGAGAAAAAAAAAAAAGCTTGAAAAGTTGTAAAGCACCAGTAGAATTACTGTCCTTCACTCAAAAATAAGGCTGGACTTAACCGCATAACTAGTGCTTCTCCAGCAAAACTGTAAATATTCTGGAATGGGAACACTTGATCACTTTTTCTAGAGAAAATTCATTCCCCTTTTGTCTTTCACAACTCTGCCTAGCCCAAGAAAAGGCTCAATCTGGTGGTAATGGCTTCACTGAATCTGTTCACAGCAGCACCCTTTGAAGAATGGGATCTCTGATTAGGTACATATGTTGGCAGATGCAAAATGGAATTTAACAGTACTTGATGCAACATCGACAACATCTGAGAGAGTTAACCAAATGGAACAAGGAAGTACTTATGAAGAAAAAACATAATGATCAACAGCAGGGCTTTTACTGAGTCCTACCCCAAGCCAAAAAATTCCCACACTAAAGATACGGGACACATGTATATCATTTCACAGAAGGTAATGATCTGACTACACAAAAGCAGATGTATTAACAGGACAACATCTGAATTCCAGCATTCGTTTGTTGTTCCTAGCTTATTCTTCTTCTTCACAACAAAACTTCATTTAAAAGCTTATATTGCAAAACTGCCCTTCCTCCAGACATCTGGCCTTCTTGCTCCTGGGGACCTGGTCTTGCTCCACAAAAATAAATATCGGTGGAAAAATTTTTGTTAATAACACCAGGATCCAGCTTCAAGCAACAATTTATTATAATAATAATAATAATAATAATAATAATAATAATAATAAAGTCATAAATTCCCTGATAATGCAAGAAGGATAACTGTTTTCACTCATACACTTTGCTAACAGAATAAAGCTAGCATCATTTAAAGAAAGCCATCTTCTCTATTTCCATAGTATGGTTTACATTTTAAATACGCACATTCAGGTTTTTTGCTGACCATTATGTTGTCAGCTGTGATTGCTTTTAAAACCATACTTATGTGTTCTAACAGATGTGTACACACAATCTGGATTAGGAAATGTGATGCATTTACATAGAAATTAACTCTTTTTTGAGTCAATTTCCAGGATAAATTAGCAAAATCAACCAGACTGTTTCTGTAGCTTATGTCCACTCCTACAGGTCTTATATATGTACTAAACCGAGTTACTGGAAAACTCATTCATTACAAAATCCACAAAGTATATTCAAAATTTGAGATTAAAAATAAAATATTTAATTATGTTAGATCCACAGAAAAAACATTTACTTTTGCCTTTCTCAATTGTAAAATGTTAACAAAAACCAGCTTTAATAGTAATTCAAATACTTACTTCCCTCTCGCTTTGCATTTGCTCTATTCATATTGATGAACAGCTAACATGAAAAGAGTAAAAAGGCAAGTTATTTTAAAGAATCTGAAGAAACTAGAAACCATACACTCCCAATTTTAATGACCAGTAGGCACAAATACAGTTGTTTACAGTTAGAAAGTATCACCTCTAACAACAACAGCTCTAACAGCAGGACCAGAGGTCTGTGCCCCCTCAGAAAGTACATAATTGCACTTTTTAAGGATGTAAATACAAAAACCAAAGAAAAATCTCAACAAATATAGTCCCTTGGGGAGCAGAACAATCTCAATTGTTAGCACAGCCACAGAAATCAACTGTGATTTACATGCTCCATGTTCCTATGTTTCTCTGCAGGTTAGTTTACCACAGTTCAAGCTCACTCAGTTGTGAACTGCTTTGACGAATCCTGGGAATTATATCCCAGCCCAGCATTCCCAGAAGCTGTAAGAAGTTTTAAGTTGGCTGAGTGCACCTCAGCCAACATCTGATGGTAATAAACAGATCTGCAGATGCAACAAGAATTTTACAACAATAATGCCAATAAAGCCTACTGCTAAAATCCCCAGTAGCCTACTACCAGGGACAAACATATGATGTGACCCATTATTTTTGGCCTGCAAGACCAGTATTTATGATTGTAAGATTAATCTGTAGCATGTTTCAATTCTGCAGTTCAGACTCATTTCCTGATGTAAACTAGAAATTAAGCAAATTTAAGTACCACTTCATTCCCATTGACACAGATTTTTTAGATCTAGCTTATAAAAAAAGAAATATAATAATAATAATACCATATAACGTAACTCATGCAAGTCTTGCCACTGGAATGTAGCATGTCAACATAAGGCTAAGTACACATGGTTATATTAGACATCCTCTAGAATACCAATAACATCACTGTGATGGGAAGCCATTTATGAAATCAATGCTGTCATCACAATGAAAAATCTCTCCTATTAGCATCAGCAGTTATCTACACCAAGCTTTACCAAGTTACTCATCTCTCCTGAATTTTACTTTTATTCTTTCTTCATTGAATCTACCATTTTGCAAACTACATAATCTCAGGTTACTAAAGTATAAATGGGATCAGGAAGCAGGGTGTAAGAGAATTTCTCCATTACACCATAGATAGATATAAAATAAAGACTCTTACAGCTTCTTTTCCATCCAAAGCTTCCATCCACAGCTTCCTGTCTTCCTCAGAAAACGCCTGCATGGTCACGGGAACTCCAGGCCTGCAAATGTACCAACCACACAGAGTAACTGCATTCCCCAGTGACTACAAAGTCTATTTCCAACAACAAAAAAAACATTATCCTAAAAGTTAGGGTCATTTTATTTGCTTCGTTACTGAACACTATTCACCTTTAAAATACAAGGTATAGAACTGATACATACAGTAGGAGATAACAGAGGACAGAGAGGAAAAAGGAAAGTGAACATATATCTGAAATAGCTCATTTTTGATAGCTTGTTGACCTCAACACTTGCTGTGAGTTTCTGTATTTTCTGAATTCTAAACAAACTTGCTCTTGCGTTGCTGTTACAGAAAAAAATGGCTTTTGTCAACTTACCTGACATGCAGTCTTCAGCTTTAGAGCAGTGACAATTATTATAGTTTTTCAGTATATATCTTTAAAAAATAACCAATTCTTAATGCAGTATCTCATTACAAAACTCTACTATCATAACTTCCTAAAAAGCAGGGATGGACAACTGTGGGATGTAGGGATTAGTGAACAGAGATTAACAGAATTCTACTTTTGTGTTTATGTAACAGGAAACTAAGAGTAATTGTGTGGTTCAGCATAGTGTACAAAGCAAGGAGAGTTAAAAGCAGAACAGGTTATTTGGGTAATTATTTTTCTGCCAATTACAAAAATCATTGCATTCAGCCTGCCAATACCTTTGGCAAATTCATAAATCTCATTATATAGAGATGGACAGAAATAAAGAACTAATTTGCAACATTCTCTCTCTCTCTCTCTCCACCTCTCTTTTGTATTAAATCTATTTTCAAATACCAAAATAGCTGTAGAGGGAAACGTTGTATCTAAAAGGAACAACACAGAAGAAACCAACACAAATCCCACCTTTACTTAAAACTGCAACAGTCTACACACCCTATTTTTACAACTAGAGAAATTTATAGTTGGTTTTCACCTTGCCATAAATTTTACCAAACCACACAATTTAATTGCAGTGTAAAACTCAATGGGTACAAATACCTCCTGCTCAAAATTTCTTTTCCAGATGCCATGCGAGGACAAGGCATGTACACACCTTCTAGCAAACCAATCTAAACTCAGGAGATCCAACTATAACTTCAGAAAATGGCACCAGCCAAGCAAGTCATTCTCTTTTTATCAGTTACAGAGAGGAAAATATTAAGCCACGAAAATGGAATCCCTTGTTACTCTCAGTGACAGACACTGAGCTCTTAGAGTGAGTGAGGGAAGCTTTGCCTTAATTTCTAAAATTAATAGCCTTTATGACTAGAAGAAGCTAACACTGGTATTAGAAGTAAGAGAAAGCAAAGCAGCTTCTTGTGCCATGCAAGCTTTTTCCAACGCAAACTGGTCTGCTAGCAGCGCAGAGTAGCAATCATCATAAACATGCAAACTTAATCACTCGGTAGGGAAAAAATACCCCAAGTAATGAGCTAAATTAACTTAAAAAAAAAAAAAAAAAAAAAAACAAAACACACACACAAAAAATCCCTCACATGCTGATTTTGTTTTTTTTTTCTTGTCTGCTTTCTTTTACTAGTTAAAACTAAAATGAAACAAGTTGCTTTTATGAAGGGCAAACTCCCCTTTTTTTTTCACTAAATTTGTAACTGTCAAGGTGCCACAGTATCACCTAGAGGCTGCATGAAACATTATTTGTCTTCAACTTAAAGTCAGAAGAGATAAAAAAGCCTTCTCTCCTCCTCGTCTTGTATTGGTAAAATTAAAATCCAAGTATTACTTCAGAAGGATAGTGCTCTTTATCAATAGAATGTCTTTTTGCTACCCCAAAAGACGTCTGCTGTCTCCTTAAGATTTAAATTTATCTCCATTTATCCTAGTCACCATCAACTAAGCATGATGAAGTACAAAAACCAGAAAAAAACCCCCATCTGTCTCCAGAGTTTAGCCATGATCCTAGCACTCTCAGAGCTCTAGTAATAAGTATCAGAATTTAAAGAAAAAAAAGAATCTTGGCTTTCTTTTTAAAAGAAAAATCCATAAATATGCAGCCAGCTCCAAACTACGCTCAAGTCACACACAAGGCTGAATACTGTATACTGAAAAGGTCTTCCTAAAATTTTACAATCTTGCCTCCTTTCTCAGCAAAGGAACAAAGAAAACCCCTCGGCCAGCCGTCAATCTGTATGTTACTTTTTAACTTGGACAAGCCAAGGGATAAGTATGCCCTGAGCTGATACCAAGGAAACAAGCTAATGGCCTGCAGCACAGAGCTAATCTCCATGGGAACATCTCAGTACTACACGCATATATTATTAAAAGAAAAATGTCTGATACCAAAGTCACAGTGGACCAGTTTGGTCTATTATAGCTGGACAGAAAGATGGATTAGATTTTTCCCACTTTTACCAGAGAAGAGATTGAAAACAAATGTTTTGCAGGATCAAGGAAATACTATTCTCCATCTATCTCTTTTCAAACTCCAGATACCCTACTGAACAGAGGTGGCACACAGAGGGGGTTAGACTGATGTTTCTCATGGTACTCTTTTAGCAACTTTATCAGACTTCGGTCAAAATCTGTTGCTGACACTGACCAATCCACTGACCCAAGAGGAGCTGATATCAAAAGTATAAATCTTCACTCCCTTTCTTACTGTTGGGACACAGTGTTAGAATAGCTAAGCCACATCCTCCTCAAAATAAAAATGCAATTTCAAACCATACTGTAGACTTCTAACAAATGCCACCTGAGTTGTAAATGAGTATCTTGTCATTTGCCAAGAGAGCTGGAAGTTTTCAGATGCAACAGGAATTTCACATTCCTTTGCCCATTGCTTATCAAAGAAACAGGCATGCTTCAGGCAGGCCAGTTTGACTGGCCACGCAAGCCAAGCATAAACCTCTGACCTAAGACTGTGCATGTGAATATATGATCCTTATCACAGACATATTAGCAGACCACCAGCAATCATAGGACAGAGGGGCCTGAGAGCATTGGCCACACTGCATTTAAAGTGAAATGCACTATGAATTTGATTGGAAAAAACCCTAAAACCTACAAAACTTGAAGATCTACTACATGATAAATTAGAATAGAATTTAATGGCATAAATAAGGAGCAAATGTGCTGTTTAAAAACAGCTCAGAAGGGTTGGATGCAACAACTCAACCAACAGTCCACTAATTTATATCTAACATGTAATGCTAGATATGATCGTGTTCTGCACAGATACAATCTGCATCACAAGAACGTAACATTACTACAGCAGCATTTATTTGCAGTATCCTATTAAGTTGGATTCTCTCATCTTCATTAATGAAGGAGGACTACAACATTGACAAAACATAAGAAATTGTAAGATCCTTTTAGTGAAATAAATGAACCATTCTTCTCTTTTTAAATAAGCAATAAAAAAAAAAAAAAAAAAAAAGGCAAAATCCCAATGCTCTTCTTCGTCTTCTTCGTCTGAGAATTCAGCAACATGTCATTTTGGAAAGCAGGATGTTGATACAACATGGTCATGACTGCATGAATTATTATTGTGATCGTCGTCTTCCACTACAGTTATGCATACTCCCATTTAAGCCGTATTTCTTCACTACGGTAGCTAATTTTTCCCTATGCCTTTTATGTGAGTTCATAAGATGTAGATATTTCAGTTTAGACCCTCTCTACTTCTGCTACACACAACTGAGGTAAAATCCAGTAAAATCCATGGCAGTGCTTGCCTTGTCCTCTAGTGACTACATTGGCAGAATGGTCCATTGGCAATGGTCATTGGCAGAATGACCACGGAAAAATAAGAACAAAGCACAACAGTAATACTACAGTAATGTTAACAACTACTTAGAAAGAGTCCTTTCCAGTGTGTTTCATGAGCTTACCTGTCTGAAGCTTCTAAGTCAAAACAGAATCGCCTGTCTATAGTATCTATATTTCTTTTGGTACAATAGGTAAGGACAAAGAGTTCCTCATCACCCTGTGAAAAGAAAGAGGGTTTTATATGTTTGACCGAGTAATTAAAAGCTTCAGTAAACCAGCTATACAAACCAAGTAAGATAAATTTACACTAAAATAATGGCAAAAGCTATACTGAAAACTGACACTTGCAAAAGAATTTGCTCACAGTTGCCATTCAGGTCTCTGCACAGTAGCATATAAATTCCATGG
The DNA here is from genome assembly GCF_963264785.1 of Psittacula echo. Lineage (NCBI taxonomy): Eukaryota > Metazoa > Chordata > Aves > Psittaciformes > Psittacidae > Psittacula > Psittacula echo. The sequence continues at coordinate 65,241,511 of NC_137735.1, forward strand.
TCACTTTTAGGATGTAAACAAAAATATATTTAGCCCATTTTAGCTTGTACTTTACAGCATGACATATTACCACAGTAATTTAAACTAACAAAAATATTTTGATACAAATACCTTGCATATGTTACAATATATGCACACAATGAGTCCCATTTTATGGCAAAGAGTGCTCCTTTACTATCTTTTATCTGGCTTACAGAACCAGCCCTTTCTTCAAGATCAACCAACACTAGAATCATATTTTATCTGTACGTATTCAGAAATCAAACTCATCTGTGAACACTGCATGAGTTATGCCGGATTTAATCAAGGTTCACTGTAGATTTTAATTATTTCTTGTCTTAGTCAACGTCTCCAGATATAGGAGGTTGTCACTGAAGGAGTAATTGCATTGTGGGTTTCAAAAAGGGAGATCTTTTAATACAGCAAAAATGGCTTCATAAGCATTTTAGAATGCTGAATGCTTAGACACATACTATATTAACTAAAATGGCTTATTAGAATTAGAGTAAATCGTGATAAAAAATTCACAGAAGTACTGAAATGATTAAGGAAGGCAAATGCCACTAATTTTCAGTATGGCAGATTTTCCAGAGCTTTTGAAAGATTCTTCCAAAATCAATATATTTGTAAATATACACAGCCCTCAAAACAATGAAAGCCATCTCCCCTCTGCTCAAACTAATAGGATATAATACCCTGATAAAATTCCAACAACATGATTTTCTAACCGAATTTGAAGATAGGGCAGGGTGTACATTTACAGGAATATTGACTCAAGGATTATTTTCCATCTTTGGAGATCGTTTTTCCTTGCAACAAAATGCATTTCATCCATATTAATGCACTTATTTAACACGTCATCTCTGAAGGTGCCGAGTGCCCTCAATTCCCAATTATTTCAACAGGAATTAAAGCCATTTAAAGATCAACAGTCTTGGGTCTTGAATATTTCAGATGCTATCAAAGATATCTGAAATTACAATCAGTTGTCAGTACGAATTATATTCCTATTAAAATTCTCCATTCTAGTCCCTTTCTAGTACTTAAATCTCTGGGAGAAAAACTGGATTGAAGCATGTTAGAAAGAAATTTCTAAGTCTCTTATAACTTCCTGATTTATAGTTTAACAAGTTTAATGCCTCATGGATAAACCAGATCTCAAATGGTGAAACACTGCATTTTATTTGTACCATGTTCTCTGGTCTTCTAAAAGGAAGCAATTGAAAAGTCTGCAGAATTCTTATCTATTCATCCATCCATTACTTCAGGTTAATGTCCTCAAATGGCAGACTGAATAGCATGAAGGAGAAAAAAAAGGGGTAGAGAGGGAAAGTACTTGACACATCTTATCTGACACATCCTCTGATCTTGATAAAGGGCAAATAGAAGAGTAGAATATAAAAATATACTTACAACTTTTCCTCCTGATCTGTGTTCAAATGGGATCATGGTGAACTTCTTTGTCTCTTTCCTATACGTGCAATAGTGCTTCACCCAACTGGAACCAAAGGGAGCAGGCCCTACATAACACAGAAGCATTAAACAGTAGGTACTTTTTCCAGTTCCTGTGCTTTCTTCTCCTGCTTTTCAAAATCATATTTAAAAGTCCCATTTAATTCCTAATGCAGTATTTAAAACAAAGGAATGAATTAAGAACATAACAGAAAGCAATACAAATGTTAATCAGTGCTTACTATTCTACAAAGTGATACATGTATTTCACATTTATGCTTAATGACAAATGGAACACATATTTGTCTCACTGCTACAGACAAAATAATTTTTCCCTACAAAATAAACATCCCTTGGAAATTTTATTTAGGCAGATCATGGAAACCTAGTTTTACACTCTGTAACTTGAGCTGTAGATTAACACAAGCTCTACATAACCTACTGATGAACGTCTGATCCCATTTTCTGACACCAAAACTCGGTCCAAACTATTCATCAGTGCACACCCTACATTCACTTATGAGCCCAGTCCCCTTGATATAGATTTGCATCATAATGTTAACTGTTACAATTTGTATTCTGATCCTCTGTATCTCCTCACTTCTATTAATTTACTTTTTCTAAAAAGGAAAAGCCTGCTAAGAAATCTTCAGCTCTGAAGGACTCTGGAGAGTATGAGAGAAGCCCTTCTACAAATGGCTCAAGCTAACAGAGGATTTCACTGCTTCTAACATGGACAGCTGGACAGTCTCACTGCCCTGCTCCTCCCCAGCTCAGCTTCAGGTATACCCATCTCTCCCAGATATTTTCAGATGATTCCAAAGCTCATTATGACAAAGACCAGTGAACTGATCTCACAGAATAATGATTTTTTTTTCTAATTTTTTACTGCTAGTTCTCTTAAAACTTATTTCCGAATGATATCATACCAATGTTGCCATCAAGAATGTGGTAGAGACTTCAATTTGTGAACATTTTACAGAAGTCTTTACTTAACCAATTATCAATTAAATATCATAAAAGCAAAATCTCTCATCAGAATAAGCAAACTTTCTATAAGAGCACAACTAAAATACACAAATTTATGCAAAATATTTAACTAACAAAAAGAAAAAAAAATAACAAAACACAAAAATAAATTACTCTGTGGCCATTCCTTGAGGGCTAAGAGCTCTGCCCTTTATTTGGCTTTCTTACTAGAATGAGGAAGATTGATATAAAGCATTGACAAGATATGATTTGTGTGACATGCACCTTCCACAGCAAGATTTTCAACTCTAGCTTCCTAGTATATAGCCTGCTTTATTTGACCCCATGATCACAATTAGGTAATGAAAGCATGCCACTGAATCAAGGAAATGACAGTCAATTTCATCATACTAGACTAGCCCCATTTTCAGAGGTTAATTTGACAACTCATGTTGTTGACTACAAGAAATGGTTGACAGTCCTAGTGGAGGTCATTAGTAAAGGATTAAAAATAAAATTAAATACATCCTTTGGTCAAATAAAACTTCTCTTAATCCAGTCACCTTTGCTAAGAACTGACACACAGCATCATGCTCTTTTTATGAGCCACAATAACACTGCCATTAAAGGCTTTGGACATCTACTTAGCTGACTGCTTGATAAACTGTAGATCCTTTACATACTCATTACTGGTAGAAATAAGACTTGCCTATATGCACAATATGGGCACTACAGGAATACAAAAATACACCTTACTTTTTTCCTGTACATAGAGATAGCCTTCCATTGTGAAATGATTTGCTCTCTTATGTTCCTGTGGATTTCTTCTGATCTTGTTCATGAGCTCCTCTACCTCTGACCTTGTTCCTTCAAAACGATTTCGTGTCTAAAACAAGACAGCAAAAAACCATTAGTAAAGGGAGTGGAAGAAAGACTTACTCTGCCTGACAAATACAAGTTATAGTAACGAGTTATAGTAACCTACTGGGTTTGTGTAGAAAGGTTTTGGTAGCAGGGGGACTACAGAGGTGGTTTGTGTAAAAAGCATCCCCTATTCCCAGAAGGGCCAATGTCAGCCAATTCCAAGACTGGCCCCGTCACTAGCCAAGGCCAAGCCCATCAGCAACAGTGGCTGCTCTCTGTTATCCTCTGGGATAATGGAGTTAAAGCAGGGGGAATAAAACTGTGCAATTGCAGCCAGACAGAGGAGTGAGAACATGACAGGGAAACAGCTCTGCAGACACAATGGTCAGTGAAGGAGGGGAAAGGGGTGCTCCAGGTGCTGTAGCAGAGGTCTCCCTGGAGCCCATGGTGAAGACCATGGTGAGGCAGGCTGTCTCTCTCAGGCCATGGAGGACCCCAAACCTGAGCAGGATGCTGGAAGGAGGCTGCAACCCCCTGGGAAGCCCACACTGGAGCAGGCTCCTGGCAGGACCTGTAGCCCTGTGGGGAAAGGAGCCGACACTGGATCAGATTTGCTTACTGGACTTGTGACCCATGCTGGAGCAGTTTGCTCCGGAAGGACTTCAGCCCATGGAAGAGACCCACACTGGAGCAGCTCATGAACAACCCATGTGAAGAAGAACCCACACTGGAGAAGTTCATGGAGGACTGCCTCCTTTGAGTGGTACCCCATGCTGGAGCAGAGAAAGAATGTGAGGAGTCCTCCCCTGGGAAGGAAGGAGCAGAGAGGACATGTGATGAACTGACTGCAGCACCCATTCCCCATCCCCCTGTGCTGCTGGAGGGGAGGAGGTAGAGAGTTTGGGACTAAAGCCTAGGAAGAAGGAAATGGTGGGAGGAAGATGTTTTTAAGATTTGGTTTTATTTTTCATTATCATACTCTGATTTGATTGGTAATAAATTAATTATTCCCCCTGCCCAAGTCAGTCTGTTGCCAGAGTAGATTTCCAGACCAACGCACTGGCCTGTTCAGAAAGAAGTGAAATACGAGTGGAAAATTACTTTGGATTTGAATATTAAGGTTTCTTTATAAAATATTACTACAAATGTCAGCTTAGTTCATGAGATTCATACTAGCTGTCAGGAAGAAGAGGATATTCTGTGGTTATTGAGAAAAAAGCGACAGGAAGCGCACCAACAATGACTACACACTGAGACTATATACACGCTAAATGTTTTGATCACATACAAGCAGAAGCATAAAAACAAGCAAACAAAAATAAAGTCCAGTTGATTATTATTCGTGAATGTCACTCATCCCAAAGTCTGCAAACAGCCACAGGAGAAATATTTATTAGAATATTAGTAAAAACAAAGTAACCACACCATCCACAAATTACACAACAGGACTACACAAAATCACAGAGCAGCTCACACCTGACACAAGAAACTCTTGTTTGGTCTGAAAAGCACTAGCAATTGGCCAGTAAGCAAATACAAAACCCCAAACAATCATAGTAATACCTAGTTTTCTCCCCCATAAGCTGCTTGCCCAAATTCCATGAATCCAAAACACACATGTAAATTCTGAGCTAGTATTTTCCTCAGTTGATACATGTATTTTGAGGAAAGCACATCGTTCCAAGATGCATGTTGGTGTGTCCTGTTGATTTTTGAGAGCACCTTTATTTTTCTGAAAATGGATGAGCTTCTTAAAATGCTGCCTCACCTGTTTTATTTTTTAACTCAGGACAAGCATAGAGTTGCATGCACTGACAAATACACAAGTGTCCATTCTTGTACACAGACAGTTAACACTATGCTCCTGACTAGCCATCTGTACATTCAAATTCCAGATTTATGCTTGAGTTTATTCATGGCCACAAACACAGTGTATGCAAGCTGGTCAGAGCAGCCACCCATACCCATATGTTTTATAAAGGAAAGCTGAAGATATTCTTTAGATGATGACTAAGAACAACTTTCGTCTTACCTCCAGGCAAAACCACTGTTCCGAACCCTCCCCATATCCATCATCTCAATTTCAGGTCATATCTGCCTGCAAATTCTGGAGTTAGGCCCTGCACATAAACCCATTATGAAGGCTCCAAGCAATTTTCTAAGCTCTTTTTCATCATTTCCTAGAAGAGCTGCATTAAAAAAAATTATACTCTGAGCTCAGGACAAAGGCAAAAAACTGATAGCAACAGAGCATTCACATTTAAACCTTCCCATATGAGCACTGATCACTCTGAAGTCAGATGCTCTAAATGATCCTGCCAGCACCTTTGCCTTAGCTGCACAGTGATCACAAATCTGAGTGTGTGAAATGCACCCTGGGAATGGCAGGATGGAGCACCACAGTTTCCAGAAACCTCAAGAAAACCTCTATCTGCCTTTGTGGTATGACAAAAGCTGAGCTTAACCAGGGGTTAACCACAGCTGCTGCACCAGCATTGCTCCTCTTCCCAGGAAAGGCCAGGTTTGCTTGCAGGGCACAAGAGCATGGTCAAGTCTGCAAGGATCCTTGTGCAGGGTTGAGCACAGAAAGAGAGGAGTCCTGGGAGTGAGGGGGAATCCAGTTGAAGATACAGGAGAGGGGTTTTACAGGAGAAAAAGACTGTTGGAAGAACCAGTTTACTAGAGCTTGGGCTACAAGGCTGGGTTTTTTTCTTTCTTTTTTTCTTCTTTCTTTCATTTTTGGGGGGGTGTGTGTGGTATGTGTGAGAAGAAGGCAGGGTCTGAGGCAAGGTGTGGAGAGAAAAACTACATCATAATTCTCAGAATAAAGACAACCTGAATGAAATGGATGGCAATTAGTACAGCTGTACTGGCAACTCTCAAATCACTTCCATATCCAATGAGGCTCTCTCTACTGAATCTTGTACCTTTCAGCTTCTAACGTGTCAGCTTCTAGACAAACAGAAACACCTAAAATACTGAGAACCTTGACCTTTCATCATCCATCTGAATTCTCCAGTGTTGTACGTTGTATTTTAACAGACTTCATTCACTGTTAGACTCTTTTATGATGGTCCTTGTGTTATGTTTCTGTTTCTATAAAAAACTAGAAAAAGTAGCAGGAGCCTTTTATTTCATGTTTGATTTTTAGGGGAGTATTACAAATGACAAAAAACTCACTGGAATTAGCGATGATCTGTTCAGTGATGCGGTTGATTAGCCAGGAGATGGCACTATATACCCGAAGTTCACAGACAACGCACTAACATCGAGGAATGTATTGGCAATTACTGTACATACAGTAACTGAAGTGTACGATTTTGCTTAAAAAAATAGGAAGGAATAAATATCAATCTCAGCTTACATTTTGTATATTTATTTGCAAGGCCATTTTGTAATGACTGAAGTCTTTAGCAAGTTCATATCCTTGATGATAGAAAGTGAACAAACCCTGGAAAAATGATAGCACCTGAAATACAAACAAAAGACTTGTTAGAATGAAAAACTCAATTTACCAGAATACAACTGACACACATTGCATTTTTTGGGAAGATGAGAGATGAGAAAATGATTCTTATAGAGCAAATCTCCACTAATACCTACAATTTATGAGTAACAACTTTGACCCAAATATCAACTAGGTATACAGAGATGTTTGGATAGTCCTGTCTCTGGAATTTCACAACTGATCTTGATAAATTTGACTATAAGTAATATATATTTACCTATCTCTCAAACTTTCCTATTTAATGTTTTCCTGCAACTGCTCAGAGACCAATGATGTCTGGAATAAATATTTGTGCATAAGGAGGTAATGATCATTCTGTCATTTAGTCACCTCTCCCTTGGTCAATTCCCTACCTAGCTAAAGACCACATTGAGATAACTCTCAATAAGAGTCATCTGGTTTGTTCAAAGAGAGAAGCTTTTCCTCAGTAACTTTACCCATCACTACTTTTCGTATTCAGATGTGACCCTCTGTCAGAATCAGTAAATGATCCACATTACAGTTTCTGACTTCAGTGTTTCAATTTAAAAGAATGAAGGAGTTATACTATATTTGAAATAGGGTGAGGTACACTACTGTTTACCTCTCCTGTTTGGTTAGGTTGCTGGGAAAAAGCAAGTAGCATAGGAAATAACAACTCTTTGATAAAGAGAATAAACTGAAGAACTTATTTAATAAAGTCTGAAGTAATTTAAAAAATAAATTCAAAAATCCACATCAATTTAAAGCATTATGAAAGAGAAAGGGGATAAGAATTTGGTACTAACTAATTTCAGTTTATTACCCTAGTGTAAACTTCAAATACAAATTGAACAAAGTTCAGCCCTATCCAGAGGGAGCTCTCAGGAAAGGGAGAGAGACATGTTGCAAACACATAATTTGGCTGTCTCTGAGGAAACTTCAAATGGCTTGAAACACAAGAACTGAAGCCAAAGCTTTGTATTTATTGAAAAATCCTCAAAACTAATATATTTAAAGCAATTTACTCCCACTTTCATGCAGGAATAAACTATGTTAAGATATGTTATATTAATACATTATTAATATATTATTAAAATACACAGGTCATTAACTCCATAATGACCAACTACTTTGATTAGGGTCATTAGGGACTATTTTCATTATTTCATTATTACATTAAAATAATCATATTGGTAAGAGGACAGACTTGGTCCAAAAACACAGACTTCAAAACACGAGTGAATGGAGATCACTTCCATAATCTACCCTCCCTTGAACTCACTACTACTATTCTCTTGCTGTTTCACAAAATTGCATTTATACTTCAGATCTAATGCGCGCTTAGAAAACTTTAGAATAAGCTCTTCTCAGAGATTTAAATAAGCCAGCTCAGTACATAGAATCATGAAATAGTGTTGGAAAGGACCTTAAGATCATCTAGTTCCAATCCCCTGCCATGGGCAGGAACATCTCACATTAAACCATGTCACCAAAGGCTCTGTCCAACCTGGCCTTGAACACTGCCAGGGATGGAACATTGACAACTTCCTTGGGCAGCCCATTCCAGAGCCTCACCACCTTCACAGTAAAGAACCTCTTCCTCATATCTAATCTAAACTTCCTCTGTTTAAGTTTGAATCCGTTACTCCTTGTCCTATCACTACAGTCCCTAACGAAGAGTCCCTGCCCCAGCATGTAAGATTTTCACTAAAATCCAGTGGAACCCCTTGATTTCCACACAGATTCAACTGCAATTGAAATCAACCTTATCAGCCTACCTGATTATGAGCTTTTTAGCCAGCAGCACACTCTGATGTATATCTACAGTTCTCCATTAACAGACCTCTAAGTGCAACCTTCATATTGAAGGCAAAATTCCTTACATTAGTCAGGAATAACACTTCAGTGGTTAAAAAAAAAAAAACAGAGATGCAAAATGTCTGACCCTAACATTATCTTCATGAATATTGTATCTCATACCACAAATCACGGTTTTTGCATGTACTGCAGTGCAACATTTCACACATTTTCTGGAAACCAACATCAGTGTATTCAAATGAACTGTAACTACTGAGGTAAGCTTTGAGATGCCTGGTTAAGCATATCTGTACTAGGAATTTGCACAGATGTAACAAGAGTGCTTTACATTCTGTTAAGTCACACAATTGCATGTGTTTTCCCAGAAAAGAGAGCTCCTTGGCTTTTGTCCAATTGCATTCCTTCTCCATCCCTTATGAATGACAGGACAGGCTGAATTCACTGATACTTACAGGTTCCACACACTCAAATTTCTTCCGCTCCTGTATCTCTTGCAACTTGCATACGTACTCGAGGGATAGCTCATAGAAGTGTTTTCTATTCTGCTCCACTTGGTTATCTGCCTGCACACAGAATACACCTAATGAAGTTTCAAAGACATTTTGCAGACAGCTTCAAAATGACACATGTATAGCATACAAGTGGCAAATGATAAGATAATTTTCTCCAGACTGGGATTTGTTCTGTTACACCATTCATGTACTTTCAAATGGCAGCAGCCATTTCTTTCTACTAGGTAACATATGTTGTTCTGAATCATGAGGTTAATTTTTTAGAAACATTCCAGTAACACCTCTTCAAGCTTCTTTTCTACAAAATCTAAGTCAAATATATTAGAGCAGTTACTTGTACACAGCTTTAACAGCACTGAAATGGTGCCTGCCCAAACAGAGAGGGAGCTAGCAGCATCTTTCACTAGAAAAGAGGGAAATCATCTTTCCAGTCAAACTGAAGAAGTTACCATTGAAAACCACATTGCTGGTACTTCAGGCTTTACTCTAGAACCCAAATAACTGCTGTAAACAGCAGAATGCTACTGTACCTATGCCACACCTGTGCTGACTCTGGCAAGAGAAGCAATAAAAATGAATATTCAAAAAAAAAAAAAAAAAAATAGGCTCATTTGTGGGTAAGATACTTCACAAGTTTCCACAGAGCATCAAATAGTTAAAAATGCAGCCTTGTTAGCTGTAGCTGATTTTTAGCTAAGCTTTGCTGAAATGCCAACACCATATTGCTGGTGAACACTTATACTTCTGCTACCATTCATCTGTACATAAATATTTACCTTTCTAGCATGTATGTATTATTTTGTGAACTTGTTATTTAAGGTCCATGCGTCTCCTTAATTATAAAACTTCAAGAACTCGGTAACAGAAAACTTTATTAAAATACATTAAAGAAATGCTACACTGGGATACTCTCAAGTGATTAACATTAAGTCTTTGCCCAAGACTTAGCAAATCTACACTAAATTTCAAAAGACAATGGAGAAGGGGGTAGGTGAAAGGACCAGACTTACTATCATAGACTCTCTTAAATACTGAGACTATATCCTTCAGGCAGAACAGCGAATGCTATGCTTTAAGAGGATAAGTCAAATTAGCTTTAAGACAGTTTTGCCTTAAGACATTCTTGACTGCTCTGTGCTAGAAGTCTGTCAGCAATTAAAGGGGCATGACAACAAATACCATTAAACAAATAAAGCACTGATACGCACAACAGTAAGAAAAGGTGTTTCAAAGAGCCAAGCCATTTTGATGCATCCTATAAACCACGAAACACATGAATTGTTTGAGAATTTAGGAAAGCTTCTGATGATATACACATATACTGAAGGATACCACGACACCATAGAAACAGAGTATGAAGAGGGTCTACTAGGACATCTGGCTAATTGATAGTAAGACCTATATACATCAAAGCCCCACCTAAGCCTGTTTCTAGCTGTCTTCTTGTTGTTGTTGTTTACCGGTTTGGTTGCCCCCCCCCAAGAATACAATACCCAACACAACCATTTTAATTCCTCTGAATTCTCCTGTGTACTGCCGAAGAAATACAGAAATAAGACACACACTGTGCCTCAGTGAAATTTCAGGAATATTCCTCCACTAAGAGAGTCAAAAGCTACATTAATGTAAGACACGCCACAATATGGTATGTTTTTCACCAAATTTTTGTCAAATTTATACCTGCAGCCTTTATTTACTCCAGTCAGGAACTGACAGAACTAGCCACATACAATACTAAATTAGGAAGCTCCCATGCAATTATATACACCTATTTTCTACACTTCTGCAAGAAAGCTTTTCCTATTTAGCACTATGACAACATGCTGCAGGTACATTTTTTTTTTTCAATTGCTTACACAATTATACTCCAAAATCAGATGTACAAAGTAAAGAGCCTGACTGAAGAATTTCAGAATTTCTGTTCATGAAACTTTGAAGGACATTTAAAACAAACCTATTTGCTCATTCTAGTCTTCACAAATGCTTTAAAACTTCAGCGTATATTTGACACAGCTTCAAAATGCCTCTTGCAGGCATTTTGTGTTTTTCCATTGAGGTTAGGTCTCGTTTCAGATTTGGAAATACGGTTCTTGATATCATCAAGATCATAATTAATACTTTTTTATTTTGTCTGCATCAGGTTCTTTAATAGCTGACCAATTTGATTAAAGTACAGGTCCTGACACGAGAATTTGGCCGTTAACTTCACCAAGACAGCTCAGCTGCCCAAAAGAAACTTCTTTATACCTATGAAGGAGTATGCTGCAAATATCGTACGGAGAAGTAACATTCTAATGAAACTCAAGGACAATCAGAGTTCTTAAGCTACCAGATAACTTGCCAGCTACACTAACCATTTTTAATGAGAAATGGGATAGATTATTTATGGTGGGTTAGAGGGCCGAGCGTAGAGTTCTCTGAGGAAAACATTAAGTGTTTAATGACACAAGGTATTAATAGACTGAGCATTAATAATTCTGACATAATTACATTTTTCTGGGAAAAAAATCCCGCTCAGAGCAAGTTTCTGCAAGATTTCTCTGCTGTCTTCTCACATAATATTTTGCTTTTGCTCCTGAAATAAAAGCTATTACAAATAAGGATGATGATAATAAACCCATGGGGACAGAAAGAATGCCAGGCAAAACAGATCTGGTTTTAAGTTATAAATTGTCAACAAACTTTTTTGTAGCATTAATTGACAAAAACAGATCTTCAAAACATAAGAAAAAGCACAAAACCAGTTCCTTCCAGAATTCAAGTGTTGCTGAACTTTGCATAAAGCATTAACACAGGACACTTAGTTAATACATACAATGCAAAGCAAATCACATAATATGGTAAAGCCTCATAAGAAATGGAGTTTTTCATAATACACTTGCACTTTACTATTAACTGTATAAAAAAGTTAACATGAATTTCAGTGCTTCTTACACATACCAAGTAATGTCCCTGACTCAGAAAACAGTAAGGGTACACCACTAAGTTTAGCAAATATCAACCTATGACAGAAATTTTTCTTTTACCACTACATATGTTGGTTTCACATTTGCCTTATTCAAGAGCTTTTAGCTTGCATAAAAAAAGGCGACAATACCTCTTGTAATTGTAGCTCTTTCTTCTTAGCTGATAAATTCAAATGCTTTTCTAACAAACTGTAGTTCTTCTCTGTCTCTTTATCAAACTTCTTCTTTTCCTCCTAGACACAGAAACAAAGTAACATTCATTTATATGTAAAAAATGTAAGAAAAGCCTCTTTCTTCTTCTAAAATTCTATTTTATCAGAAACAAAGAGAAACAAACTGACATAGCTCCTAAACTAAAAGTTTGTTTCCAACTCACTTCTCAAATTCATTTAAAGCCTAACTTGAAATGAAAATCCCATTGCATCATTACAGTGAAGCTTATCACACACATGCCTACACCTTCTAAGTTATAAAATCCTCAGAAAACCACCTCTTCTTGATTTATTGCATTTTTTTCAATATTGTTAGGAATCATCCACATCTTGTTTTTTAATATAAGACTTGAAGGGAAATATCAGTTTTACTGGGAAAAAAAAAAAAAAAAGAAAACCAAAAACAAAACAGCAAACACACTTTCCAGGGAAAAAGTTCCAAGGGTTCCACAATTCAAAACCCAAAGCAAACACAGCTCCATATTCCATAGAATTTCTTGATTTTTAAAGCCACACAAAGACCTCTGTGCTGAATTTCTGCTTCTACCAGACTGTTAACTGCACCCATGAAAAAAAGAAAAACCAACACATTTTTTAAACTACAGAAAAATCTCCATAAAACATAAAATCATGCTAGCAAAAGAGAAACTCTCAGAGACACATGAGTATCATTTACATGTGCAAACCCATTTTTCTAATCATTAAAAGCAATGTACTGGAAGAGGGACAGTCAGTAAATGCTTCTAGGAAATCTGAGTTCTCTGATCTAATTTAGGAGGAGAGATTCTAAAAAACACCTTTCATTTCCTCAGTTCTAGTTTCCTGACTGTGTGGTAAGACAGAAATCAGTATTGATTAAATAAACCAACCAGTTTTGAAGCTATTTTTAATATAACAAATTGCAGTTGAAAACTACCTATAATGAGTAAAATCAAGTATTTAATTACATATTCAAGAAGTGACAGATTTACTTCTCAGAAAGATATCAGTTCAATTAAAATATTTTCCATCAGCTGTCAATTTGATGTTTCATTTAAACATATTCTACCCACCATGCTGGTTAGACTCTACAGATATACTTTCTCTAATTTTTCTCTTAAACTTTCATTTTTAATACTGTAAGTGATATACATTCTTGTTCTCTGAACAACTGGATGTTGCAGATGGCATTCTATTGAAGAGGATCTAACTTGTTTAAGATTGCTTCTCAGCAAGGGCTTTTACCGAAAATGTTGGAGTTATCTCCATTCTAAGTCTAAGAACTTCCTTTAAAAAAGCAGCCACATCATACTTACCAACCCAGAAACATTAAGATAAGCATATGGTTTTAGTGTGATTACAGTGGCCATTATCAGCATATGGGAAATTAGGAAGAATGGGGAGTAGTGATCTGTGCTTATATTAGCAAAATTTCTGTTGACACATCAACCTTAGGGTGCTGCCAGGAAAAGTAAAAACAATAGCTCTATAGACTTCTACACAGGCAAAGCCAAAAATTTCACATGTGTAGTTCGGGATTAGAGCACAACACCTTTTACTAAGGGGTAATTCAATAAAGGTCTCAGCTTCCAGCACTACTGAGCAAACTCTTTTTCTTTTCTTTTTCCTCTTAAGCCTAACTCAGACCATTTCATCAGCAAGGGATGTAAAACACAGAATCTGAGGCAGCAGATTCAACTTTTATTTTGTAATGGTAGAGTGTAAATTCTTCCTAATGCAAATACTACAAATTGTTCCAGATATATTTCACTACTACATGCCATAACCTGGTTTTCAGAGCTAAGCAGTGTTATATTTCCAGTGTTAGTACTTTGATTTTATTCAATAAGCATGCAGTTAAGATATTCCAAGAGTTAAATACTATTTGAAGGATTTTTATTTCAATGTTACACGATTATGCAAGACTGTTCTATTTTAAGGTCACTGAGAATTCTGTCCACAAAACAGAAAAAAATGGCTAAATCACAAATAGGAGCTTCAACTTCACAAGAACAGTATGCAGGGACATAAGGGAAGAAACATTCATCCAAATAAAATTCAAGATGTAGACTGTGAATGTAAATTGTCATGTTAAAAACATCAGGGAGAGAATTCCGACTAAGAAATGAGTGAACATAATGAGGTATTCTAAAGTATTAGGAGCTCTCACTCCAAATCCAGCAATGTTCTTTAACACCGAAAGGACTGTTGAAACAATCCATTCATTATAGCTGCTTTTATGACAATAGGTTACATTTAGAATGAATTCTCTTTTCATTTGGAAGAATCCCTATATTGCAGACCAAGTTCTTACTGTATGTTGGTTGGGATGCCTGATATATTCAGAAGTCCATAAAACTACACAGAGCTCATTGGACTATTGACCTGCAATGATTTACAAACAGAGCATTTTTCATTCCTGAACACTGAAATCATATTCAGAACATGTTAATCATTCTTGCCCAAGTCAGAATGTATAGTGCTCTCGTAACTGAAACACCATTTTGACTATCAAGTATCACTGCTGATGAAGTCATAGAGTTGTAAAATAAAACATCTGCAGAGTGGTAGTTTAACAATGCATGAACTGAGTTTTGCAACAGGAAACTGTATTAAATATTCTTTTGTCTCTCCTCCCTGTCCCCTTTTTTTTAAAAATGAGCATTTAAATTTCTCCCTGGAAGAAGGAAGGTAGGAAGAGGCCAAATTTGTCCCTGTTACTTTTATCCAAAGCTACCCTGTATTTAAAACGTGAAGTTTACTTTGCCCCCTCCCTTTTTTTTTTTTTTTTTTTACTAGACATAACATAGAGACAATCTAAAAAAAAAAAAAATTGAACACTTTTCACAAAAAAAAAAAAAAAACAACTTTAAATGGATCTTGTCTTTAGCTTCTCCATCCCCATTTTTTTCCCACTCATACAGAAGCAACTCGAAGCAATAAAATAAGGCAATTTTCACCTTGCAGGTTGCAAAAATATAATTAAAAGAATAAGAATGAGCAAGCTCTTTTGACTAATTAATATTTTTCAGCCTTTGATTGTGCAACTGCAAGCAGATGCAAAGCAGAACAGAGTTGCCCATGAAGGAGGGGGGGCGGGCTGTTAGCAGGATTGCTCCCATTCCAGATACAAGAGATAAGGGGGATTGGAAAATAGGACACATTCTTCTCTTCTTGAAACATACTTTCCATTTGATTCCGAAGCAAGCCCTCAAAGTGTGTGAGGGGGGGAAGTGTGAATACGTGAAATGTAAACAACAGTATCTCTCCGCCAATTACATGTCATTACTGCAACGTAATCCAAGCAGAGAAGTTAAACAAACAACATAAAGGCAAGGCAGGACAAACCTTCACAGCTCCTAGCTGCTCTTTTCTAAATCTTTCCAAAGGTTTGATCAGAGTCTCAGTAACACTGAGTGCCTAAATAAAAAAAAAAAAAAAAGCATGAGTTAGGTTTCTGTAGCCAGACTGATGAGTCACTTTAGCACCAGCAATAAAAAGAAGGCAGCAAGCAAGCTCTGATGTAAAATAAAGGAGAAGCACACAAGTCAGGAGTCCTAAGCCCTAAAAAAAAAAAAAATAAAAAAAAATAAAAAAAATAAAAAAATAAAACCCACATCTCTGAGCTCATTCAAGCTTTACAATTTTCTATCCCTTATTTAAATCTATTCTCAAGAAAATTAACTCCAAAACAAAAGCAGAAATTTCAGCTGAACTGCAACTGCTTTATTTGTGCAGTCTCACAGATCAGGTTGACATTCACAATGACCAAACACCAGAATGAGACACTGGACAAACGATTTTCATCTGGGGACACAGCAATTTCTGCACAACAAACACTACAAACAACTGCAGAATAGATACAGAGTATCAAATAAACCTTTCAACACACAGTTAAAGCCATTAGGCATTGATATCTAGGTATTTTAAAATATTTACATTTAAGTATTTTAAGAACACCTTAAATTAATCTAAGTTATAAAATCAAGAGGTGTAAAGTCAAGGAACACAAAGTTTAGTGGACTGGGTGAGCATCCATCCACCAGTGTACTTACGATAAACAGCCTCATAGCCATACTAAAGAGAAAGAAAAATGACGCAATATGCTCTTGTAAGTAAACTTGTAGCTTATTAGATCTGGCCAGCAAACACAGTCTCTAGATCACATGAAATTTCACGGGAGATGGAGTGGGTCTGGTGCAAACAAGACTTAAAAGTTAAAAAATGCTTGAAATTTCAGCAGAAGTTGGAACTTCTTGAATGCAACAGCAGCACAGAAAAGATGGCAAGTGTTGGAGGTGTGGAGGAGCAGGTGGGATCCTCATGGTCTCAGTCCTAAGGCAGACCCATACAGTAAATCATGCCCAGGACTGGACTTAACACAGCCACGCAGCTGAGCTGCCAGAAGTCCAGGCAGAGCTCCCTGATACATCCTAAATACAACAGAAGGCTTTCTCTCTTAATTCCGACACACACACCCCCCCTCCAACTCACCCCCTTCAAATGTGAAAAGTTCCATATAAAACAACACAGGCTTAAACCATCCTTCTGGAATACTTCTGAAAAGCTCTTATCATAAAACACAAGTGGGATGTATTAGAGATCTGGCACAACACAAATCTGAACAGCACTGCAGGCTCCCACCCATCCCTGGAGCCATGCAGGGATCACAGGGAGAGTCATCCTGCCAGAGTCGTCCTGCCAATTCACTGTAACCAGAGCAACCCAGACTTTAAAACACTCACAGCAGCACGCTAACCTATGTAGCTAACTGAAAACCCAAATATCGGGCACGTCTGTGCCAAACTGCATGTTGCAGTCATCCATGTCACAGATACTTCCTAACTTCAGAGCACTTGTTCCTGTGGCCCAAACTTTTTCTTTCTACATCCTGATTTTACCAACAAACACTTCAAGAACCCTTCAGTGCACCCATGGTGGGAGACAAAAAAAAAAAAACAAAACAAAACACCAAACAAACAGGAAACCTGACAGTTTTGTCTTTCTAAAGCGTACAGCAGCACCAAGCTAACCACACCACTGGAGAGCACTGTGTTGAGCTGAAGGATGGGAGAAGGACAACAGAGTAACTTCTACCACATCTCTAGCCCAGCTAAGAGAGATCCTGAAGAGTTCATCCCATGGATGTAGGAATGCTTTTGGTGGCTGGAGAGCCATTCATTCCCTGAGCTGCATCCACTCCCACCAGCAGAGAGCCAGGGCAGCCAAACACACCAAACAGGAGCCAAGCTGTTCTAGGAAGAAGTTAATCCACCTGGCAATCAGGGCACATATATCCTAACTATCTGAGCAGCTCCCAGGAGTCTCCAGGGCAGTTTTTAGGATACTCAGGTTTTTCAAATTTTGTCAGGCTCACAAAACTTTCCTGGAAATTCCTAGGAGACAAAAGGAAAAAATAATTTGGATTTATAATCAGATCCAACACCAGAAAGTTTCCTGGACATAGCAGAAGGGCCTGAGGACTGACTTGAAAGATTCGCATAAGTCAGACTGAAGAACTGCTTGTGAAAATCACAGAATCGTCCTTCTGTGTTGGCAAACTTGAAGAAGTTTAAATTATTTTCTCTATAATGACAAAGTGAGTAAGAAAGCCGTGAGACCTCCACAAGAGAGGATGACAGTAGCTGCCAGGAGGTAAGAGCACCATGGTTAGTGGAACCATTTAAAAGCATTTAAAGGTAGAAACTGAACACTTAAATGGTCAAAAAGCAAGAATTAATATCTAACAAGTTGCTTATTTGTTGTTTGAACATTTACAGAGAAAAGTGAAACACAAGGACAACAGGCAGTGCATGTATGCTGACCATGAAGTCTGAGCCAAAGAAAAACACAGCACCTTCATGTAACAGGAAGAAAAATAAAAAAAAGGAAGAAAAAGAAAAAAGAAAAAGGGCAAAAAAGGCTGTGGTTACTAAACCAACAGGGCTGGCTGCAAATCACTTGGTCCGCTAGACTCCTGTGCAGCATTAACCACGGGAACCACTAGAGGAATTTGTTTGAGGCAGAAAATAATCTTTAAATCAAAATGGGACGTTCCCTTAGCGACTGCCAACAAACAGATTCCACTGTTGCCAGTAACTTCTATCATTAAACAAAAACCAAGCCTCTCCTTCTTCCAAAAGAAACACATTTCTCTTTTTGCACAACTTAAACTTTTGCTAACAGATGCTTCTCCAGCAGAATTTTGCCTGCAATACAGGTATTTATGACTTGTGACCTTTCTGTGTCTGGGTTAAATAACAGGGCTCCCGAGTGTTTCTTGGTGAAGTGGGATTTCGTAGATCTTCGGTCGTTCTCATGGAGCTTCATACCAGGCCCAGATATAAAAATGAGAGGAATATTTCCTCCTTACTGAAATGAGCATGTATGTGAGTTGGTGTTCATACACGGAACCTGTCAATCAAGATGTGACTGGTAAATTTAACAATGGATTGCAGAGCTGCTGTTCTGACTGGCAGAAACAAAAACAAAGTTCATAGTTAAAATACACGCAATACTGGATTAAATAGAGAGGCATTTACACTGCTTTCCAGTACTTAGATTCCAGCGCTTGTCATGAAAAGCTACAAAAAGACGTGTACTTATTTATAGAACAAAAATATTACTTACACTGCTGTTCATTGTTAACTTCCTTTATTTATAACTTGGGAACTCAAAATTACACTTTTTATCTTTCCCACTAATGTTCAGATCACTAGGAAAAAAAGTAAAATTCCTCCAGTATAAGGAAATAAAACTAAGAATCACTTGAATATATTTGTCATTATCAATTCTGCCTTCCGTAAGAGCTAGGACTGTGTTAAAATGTAAACTTCCCAAGAAAGCTTATATTAGACACTTAAGTCAAATATTCATTAATATAAAATTACATATTCCTTTCTCTTTCAAGCTCTGTCTTGACTCTTAAATTTCATCCGTCTATTCCTCTAATCCTGGCAGATTATGATGATTATACTATTTAAAGGAAAAAAAAAAAAAATATCCTTTTTTTTTTTCTACCTCTCATCTATCCAAACCTATCTGAAAGGAATAAATACTCCATTTTAAAATCTGGCAGGCAAACTATGGCAAGCGTAAGTCATAAATGAATCAATATAAAGAGGTCACATCTCAGGTAACAGTATCTTAACCAGCTTTACAAACGTCAAAGTCTCAGGAATGCTTGAAGAAATGTTTAACCTGATGTGCACACGTGCCTCAGGCAGACAGTCTGAAACTGCATATGCTATGCCCATAACAACCATGGAAAGGTCAAAGAACTAACTTAACTTGAACATAAACCTGGCAATAGCAGCAATAAAATCATCATTGCCATCATCACCTCAGAAAATCACTGTATCCAACATTTCCAACATCTTAAAGTAGGCTTTCAGCTTTGTGCATTCCTCTAATTTCAGATGCCTTTATAAAACTGCACCCACTCAGGCAGAGAAGTTGTACAGAATGGTGATAAATCCCAACTTTTCCAGCTTCATATTCTTCAAAAGAAATAAGTAACAGACCCTAGATTAAAGGGTCCAAACCAACATTTCCTAGAGCAGCCCACAAAGGCACAGGCTAAACCCACTAGCGAGCACATTCACAGCTGTTTCCTACTTCATCAGTCAAGTCAACAAGATCCAACAAGTAGCTTTACTAGTCAGTGTCAGTCCACAAAATGACTCCCTTGAGTCTGTCACTTCTTCCCTTCTCAGAGAAGGTGGGAGTGTAGCTGCTTAGGGAGAAACTGCTTCCCCAAACACCTCCTCCTTAGCACTGTAACCTGACAGACAGCACCAGCCACTAGCATGTTCCTCATGCTTTCTCACCCTCCTGCAGCAGGCAGGAGCAGTCTCTAAGTTCCTGCTCCTCTTGCAGGTACAACCAGGCTTGTCTTGCAGAGGAGGAAGGCTGCTTGTGTGGGCTGTAAAGCAGTATCCAACCCACAGAAGCTGTCTAAAGTTCAGGCCAAGCCCTGTGGCTAAAAAGGCTAGATCAACCTAAGTTAATCAAAATTTGTTTTGCTTATTAGACAAATGCAACAGTGGCCCCCCAGCTTTCAGCCTAAAAATGCCCTTAGACCTCAGCCTTTACTGGAAGAACTGGAAATTACACATTGCTCATCAACAGGCTCTGGGGGCGAGGTAAATATATACACTGACTCTGCTCCATTCTGAACCTAAGCATTCTCCCATAGAAGACAGGTTTACTAAGAAAAGAAAAAAAAGAAGCCACGAACATACACCTTGCTACAGCCTGCACAGCAACACTGGAGTGCCAAGTTCCCAATTCTCACCCCAGAAACTGGAATGCAGATGAGATGCCAAACAGAAATGAGGGGTTTAAGTTTCCCAGTGCGCCAGCTGTAAAGATGTATTTGTAGATAGGGGCAGGATTGTTTCTCCCCTCAACAAATCATAGAGGGAGGCCGCCAGTCAGGAGGGCAGAGCTCATGAAACTGAACAAGTGTCAATGAAACTTGACCTGGGGAGGAAGTTTTGCCCTACTGAGTGCAACTGACAACATGGAAAGGAAGACATATCTAGCAGTGATTCAATAGCAAAGTAGTTAACACTGCTGCTAAATAAATTTACTTTCTAATAAGGAAATTTACCACCTACAGCTGCACTTCTGCTTCCAGACGATACAGGTCTTGTGTTTTGCCTGAGAAACGGCAACATTTGGCCTAATAAAGCTGATTCTGATACCTCTAATGCTGGGGGAGAGGGGAATATATAAAAACTGCTTTTTCCTCCTAAAAGCTTTCCTGCTTCACAGTGATTTGTTACTGATATTTCTCAAATCATTAAGATCCATGCCTCAAACCTTGTATTATGTAACCCTGCAGATACAGTTCCACTACTTGAGGACATCAGATCTTACTTGTGAAACCTCAATCTCTTCCTTTTCCCATGAGGACAACAGTTACAGGGATGTGCTTCCAGTTAGTTGCACGGCAAACTCTCCTGCCAGTATGCCCTGCAGATACAGTGGTGTTATCTCTAAACACTTCTCAACATTGGCTTGATTTAACTGGAGCACTGATTGCAGTCAGTGCAACCCACACTCAAAACGCTTTTGTTTTCAAATCCAAGTTATCTTCCTGTAAGTGTCTGGATTTTCTCACTGCTCTGGAGCTCTTCCTATAGCTATACAATCTTAAATAATGAAACGCCCTCAGCCACACATTGGGACTACAGACACGGGTGTTACAGACCAACGGATTTTTAGGGGGAGTCTCACTGCACGTTAACACTTGGGTATGCATGTGTACAGAAGCTATTAAAAAAAGTGACGTCCATTCCTCTGGATTCATCTGCTGTGTAGGAAGCTATGCTGTAACAAGAGTCAGGTGGATAGATCAATCTGTCTTGGAGACAATCTACTTAGTATATTTTCTGAGATGCCAGGAGGCACACATAACAAAACAAATTGCCTTCCTCTTAAGTGTTCCAGAAAACTGTCACCAGGGTTTAGTAATATGATGACAACTTCCCCAAATTGTTCCAGGGGAACTTCCTAGACCACTGGTCCACTGCCCCAACAAGCCGCACTACAGGCACACCCCTGTGCTCCAGCCACACTTACCAGCTCTTTTAAAAGCAGCAACCTTGACTTCAAGAGAATATAATAGCAGGAGTCCTGAGTCCCCCCACTTCTAGTCAAAGGTCATTTCCTGTTCAGTGGAAGTTTATTACTGGTCTAAATGACAAACAGCTAAAAATGCCTCCTATGACCTAGCTGCTATGCTGTTTGCATTGATTCACTTGCCATCAACCTGTTGGCATCAAAAATTAAATCAGTTTCCTAAGCACACAATCCAAATTTTTTCATTTTTTAGAAAAAAGATAATTAAATTAAGACAAGGGGGTTTAGTAAAGATTTCTTACTAAAAGCTATTTAATAGTCCTGGCTTTTGAATAAGTTTCTTCTTACAAAATACATTACACTATAAAGAGAAAAATACTACAAAGCCATAAACATAACAAACAGGGAAAGAAATAGAGACAGAGTTTCACAAGCAGCAACAAATCAGCTTTTCGCCATCTGCTGCAGGGAAAAGCTGTGGATAACTCCTCCAAAGATGGACCTGCCCTTAGCAAACGGACTATGCAAGAGCAGAACATTGCGACACAAGAGAACGTCCGTCTGATTGTCAATAAAAGCAGGGAAGTACTTCCAGTCCATGCTTTGAAATCAGTGGTCATATAAAGATACTGACAAAGCAAAAAGGCTGCTCAGGAAAGGAAACAGCAGAAGCCCATTTTCTTCATGCATGGCAAAGCTCATTGCTGAGCAAAAAGATGCCACTGAAAGGAAAGGAATGCAACAGTGAACAAGGGGTTCAGTGTTCAGTCAAGAATGAACTACTCAATTATTGCTGGCGCTGACCGACACAAGAAACAGTGATGTTATTAACAACCAG
The DNA here is from genome assembly GCF_963264785.1 of Psittacula echo. Lineage (NCBI taxonomy): Eukaryota > Metazoa > Chordata > Aves > Psittaciformes > Psittacidae > Psittacula > Psittacula echo. The sequence continues at coordinate 65,264,178 of NC_137735.1, forward strand.
CAAAATCCAAACTGGTGACAGTTTTACAATGCAAATTCCAAACGTTTCCCACTGATGAAATAACAGAATGAAAATGCTCCAGTGAGTTATGTTGATGCATGTGGGACCACAACATTGGCTGGAAGAGGAAACTAGTGGTTACAGAACATTTCATCCATGTTCACTCAGAGGTGGGAGGAATGCACACAGAACTGGCTTTGTAGTTTTTCTATTGTATAGAAAACAGCCATCTTTACTTTAGAAATTAATGTGCACAAGTTCATATGTAACTCACAAAACAAATTCAAAAGTCTGTATATAGCATTTAAAAAAATTAAACAAACATTCAATGTCAGGAACCGCCACAACATAGAGATGTGCTTTAAGTAGTCACAGCTCCTCATTCATGTTCCATACTGCAATCATTATATGATTGCCATCTGCCCTTGTGCCACACAGAGTGAAGGCTGGAAAATGAGATACAGTAGCAATTGTTCTGCTTGTTTCTAAAACTGGAAAATGTTTTATTAAATCGGACAATTTGCACAAGGAAAAAAGGGATTTAGGTCATGCGATTAAGATAGTCAAATGCTATTTCTGTGCCTCTATTTCTTCATCTGAGAGTGTGAATATGCTGTTGGCAGCCTAGTATTTCAGAAGCGCTCAATAACCATGTCTTTTCCAGTGTCTTGGCAGATGGATTTGCAGTCTGTGCTATCAGTGGACTTAAAAGGATCTGAATATAGAGAGTACTATCTAATGCCTTGAACTCTTATTGAATAGACCTTGAACACATCTTGCATCCAAAATTATTGATTTTTTTTAACCCTAAATCAGTGAGTAAACTGATTGCTCTTCCACACAGATTTCTTCAGAGTACTGTGAAGATGGATTAAGATTTATGAACCTTTAAACACCCATGTGCAGAGGACCAAAGAAAAGCTTAGAAAAATCAGTACCACCATCTCCACAGCGGAGGTAACTAGTGTAAGATAATACAAAGAGCCACTGAACAAAATGTAACAGTAAGCTATTAATAAATATTATGTGTTAAGCGAGCACTTAACCTGTGAAATAAACACTCATGCACTTAAATACCTCATTGTAAAAGGTAAGTATAAGTGAGTATAAATAAGCCTATGTACACGTTTGCACGGATTATTGAAATTCTATCTTTAGCCTTGTGAGTGTATGCCTTTGAACCTTAACGACTTCTCTGAACTTGGGAAATCACAACTGGGAAACCTCTCCCCCTCTTTTTTCTTTTAAGAGGAAGAACAGGAAGAAAGAATAAAATAGTAACTTCACTAATATATTTCTTTAAAAAAAAAAAAAACATAGAGAAAGAGTTTCTCATGTTCTTGATATATGCTGAAAATAATTCTGCTTTTCAGAAAGATCCTGTTTTGAATTTAATCCTGACAACCTGCTAAACTGACAAAGAATGCAAAAGGATTTTTGAGAGTTGAGGACTGCAAAAATACTTATGGGCATAAGAAGAGCAGTCTTGATTTTTTGGAAAAAAAAAAAAGAAGGGGAAGTTCAAAAAAGAACTATGTAGCATCTTCTGAAGGTATCCAAAAGAATAAAAGTGTGCCAAAACTGCAGCAGGAAACAGAAGAGACCATATCAAAGTAAGCTAGTGAGTTTATACAGCCTTGGTAAATTACAGGAAATACAGAAAGGTGAATATAATTGTATCCAAAGTCCTAGACAAAGAGAAATGTGATGGAGTAGAAAGGAAATACACAAGTACTTAGGGTCAAAGTTAGGAAGATTAAGGCAAAACCATGTTTTATTTGGCAAGAGACAAAGAAAATGCTAAAGAAAGGAGTTCTTCATATGTATGTCAGAAAACAGGAAGGAAGCTATAAAACCATTATTTAACTAGAGAGTTAAAACAAACCAACAATTGACTGTAAGACTACAGTAGATTTTAATAATCTTCATAAAGGAGAAAAAAAAACCAGTTAATTACAGCAAGCCATCTAACAAAATGAGAAAAAAACCTGGACGTTAACGAGACTAAGGATTTCTTAAGAATCATTAGATGTATTCCTATATTATACTACTGAAGAATTATTTGCATTCAAGTCAGAGGAAGCTTTGCTTCAGAGTAGTTTAGGAACTCAGCAAAGTAAACTAAAGGGAGAGGCAGCAAGGTCTCAGAGCATGGCAGAAGAGCAAACACAGCAGCAACTTAAAAGTGAGAAAGGGAGGAGAAAGCAGTAACTAAGAATGATACAGACCAGACATAGCAGCTTTGATACTCAGAAGTGCCAAACACACTATGGAGGGTTAAAAGCTACTTTAAATCTGTTAAGAACAGTATCTAGTTTCCTTTTTGGTATCAGCACAGTAGCTGATCATAAAGAAAGTCTTTGATGCTGACCCATATGACATTCGCAAAGCGGTAACCTAGTCCTCACAAATAAACCACAGGAAGAATGAGAAAACAACATTCTGGTTGCAAACCTACCCTGAAAAATACCCGTTCAGCTAAGAGGACATTTCAAGCATCATATAGGAAACCGCAGCCGTTTCTTGCATGATCCGATTTTTAGCAGTAATTATGGAGTGGCTTACCAATAACTCCACCCCACTAACACACACGGTGACATAAATCCAAGAGAAAATGTCAGTGCTCTCATAAGCAGGGTTAAAAGTAGTTTTGACATGAAAAAGAGATGGTCTAAAATCAGTGTAATTGAGTAAGGAAAAACACAGATGTAAAGCACCACTTTGAAAGGGTAACAGTGTAAGTATTACTATGAGGAAAAAGCAATCAGCTTTACAACATGACTACTGAAGAGAAGTTCTCAGGTTAACTTGCAGTAAATGAGACTTAGGATGAATATCAGGTTAAAAAATTAGTAAACACTGCAGCAAAACTGGATAAATCCCTGTTCTTCGAACTTTTTTAAAGAATAGGTTAGACCAGCACTTGTCAGTGATCATCTCAGTATACTTGATCCTGTCACATGTCACACCTCTGGCAGGCCTGTAGGCAAATGATTGCTGGGCACGGCCCATAACTGTGAGAGATGCTCAAAGTTATAGTGCTATGAGGTCTGACTGGATTTCCAGTGTAGTTAAGGGAGAGTTATGTGAGAAACACGTGAACTCTAGAAGCAGCTCCAGGAGGGGAAGCATGAACAGCCAGCACATCAGGGTGACCGCACCAGCAGTGCCAAGCACTGCTGAGATTACTGAGGGAACAGTACAAGCGCTATCAAATTTGATTGTGATTTAGCAAGATTGGAATCAATGGGGAAAACTAATTAGGGATAGGTTGGTCATTTGGGCGAAGACTGGTATGAAGCAAGGGAGGTATGCAGGTGGGAAAAAGGAAGGTGAAGAAGAAGGAAAGGGATAACAACCACAGGCCATCAGTACCTGCCAGGTAGCCTTGTGCTGCTCATCACCATAGTTTTAAATGAGGGCAGCCAGAGAAGCCAGTGGTTCTGAGTCTATCACAAGAATTAAACCTGCTTCTGCTGTCAGGAGAACTGGGCCTGGGAGGGAGGTTTAGGCTCTCCTCAATCAGCAGGATAATGGCTAGGTAGTGGGACCAGTATCTTGGCATCGTCACATTGGTGCTTGTATGTCCCTAACCTTTTCCTACCAGCCTTATGAAATTCTCTTTCATCCCTGCACTTCCACAACACTTTTGTAATGTCAAAGGAGCAGAATGCAAGTCCTACAACTTCATTCATCCTTAACATGTAAAAATAATTTCCAGTATATTTTCAAGGACAAAGTGACCTATTTCCTACCTGCCCTGGGGAATGTCACCAAGCTATGGTGCAATGGAAAAATGTAATCTGTCTTTGTCTTGGCCACTCCATAACAATTTCAGTTAAATGTTTGGATTAATGCTGTGTTCCCTTTTCACAAGCAATAAGCCCTTTGACAGCTGGGACTTACTTTCAGCAGCCTTTGAAGGAGATGGAAGAAACAGTAAAACCACGATGTGCAAGACTCCAACATCTAAGTGAAATTACTAAAATAAAAGTTTTATCGACTCTGGATTCACCACAAATGTTACTTTCAAATTTGTTTCATTTACAATATGGTTCTGGAAAAAAACAAACCTAACCTTTTCTCAAATATCTAGAACTTCAAATTGTCATAATTCAATTCATCAATTTCTTTACTTTTACTTTATGTGACTGACACTTATCTGCAATTCTGCACTGAAACTGAAGTGAGCATTCAGAAACCTTCTGGTCATCTTCAAAATGATAAGGGGAAAAAATCTCAGTAAAAAGCACTCTTAGCAAAGAAGGCTGAATGCTTTGGGAAAAAAAAATCCTGCTATATACTTTGCATCTTAATGGAAACTCTTTGGTTCCTTGATCTGATTCGAAACATCTGTGAGTGCAGCATGCCCTAATAATATCCGTGGGAGTATCCCTAGAGCTCATGGCATTGTTAAAACATCCATTCAGAACTCAATGGGTGTTTTATGGCCACTGTTACATTAACTCTCTCTATAAATTATACATAACATTTGCTAGACTACATATGTAATGAAAAGGCCACGCACCTGGTAACTCAGAGAATATACTCTGTTTCTATTTGGAATTAAATATGTGCTCCACATATTTTATACTTCCTTGATTTAATCAGTCACTGTCTAACAAATACTGCATTTCACCCTTTTCTTATTGAGAAATTGATATTAATTAGCTTTTAGTATGATAATGTCTTCTGTGTAAGATGATCATCCTAAAAAATAAATAATACTATTTTGTAGCATTCAGTCAGAAAACGGAATGGTTTATTAGACAGCACTGGATTCTGCACTGTCCACTGTGTTGGCAAACTATCACTGCTGAAGATTTAGAGAGTCACCAAAACATGCCACATAATTCTGAAGGCCTGAAGCTGACATCTCTCAAAAAACTGTGTATAAAAATAGTATGGAAAAGTATGGAAAACTGACAGGCTATAAAGTATTTTTCATTGTAAGACTTCCCAAAGACTTTCACTAATTAGATGTACACAACTTCATTAAAATAATATACAACTATGGATGGTAGGAAAAAGCAGAGTAAAGACTATACTTCAGAATCACAAAAAACAAAAGCAGTATTCAAACATACTGGAGGAGCAAATCCCTACAACTTTGCAAAACAACTCGAGATACCTAAAAATGGCCTCTACTGTGTAAAGAGAATTCTTTGGGAATGTGCAAGTAACCACATAGATCCTAATTCTGACTCAAATGTGGTTCCAGATCAGAACAACATACCAGGACATAACACAGCACACTTAAGGAACCATGACTCCGTGACTACTACTGGATTTGGGACTGCCAGAGAAAGAAGTGTTGGAAAAAAGAATTCTCCACAAGTTCTTTTCTTACTTATCTACATACTCCTACACGGCAGGCACAGCTTCTGGCAGAGATGAGTGTAGAACACAGATCAGTCTCAACTTCCCTTCAGAGATGCCAAGTGGTCACTGACTTCCAGGAAGATAAAAATCACATGGCAAATATTGAAGAACGTAACTGCTATCTAGGCATACCTAAAAGCATTACCTAGAGGGAGGGTCTGACCACACTCAGAAGAAAATTGGGTAGACATCATCTGCTCTATGACTTGTACCTCTAAAAGCTAGGCATGCAACTGGAGAGAAAGACCATGGTACCATCCAGAAAGAAACACCCCATATTCTGGACAACTTAGGAAATCAAGATAAGAAGGTGTATTGCAGAGCTGTCAGTGCACAGTTTATGTGCAGCAATCACAGGCACGTTAATGAAGAACACACCCTTCTACACAACAGAGCATCTAAGTGTTTGCAGACACAACTCTCCACCAGAAAGCTCTCCTACAAAAAAATAAAAAATAAAGATTTGCAAGTCTGCTACTGCATCCAGCCAACAGACCGCATCCCAAATCCACCTAAGTGTTGAAGCTGTAGCCACACAGATCCTGGATCCAAATTTGGCCAACCTCCCAACCTTGGGTGTCCTGTTGCAGTATTAAATCTTTCATCTTGCTTTTTACTATAAATGATAAACAACCTTACGATGGTTTTCCCATGCACCCCAGCCATAATTTATCAGGCTATTTTGAACAAACTCATAGTTATCTATCCTTACCATAACAGCTTTCTTCTTTAATGGGAACTAGCTGCTGTCTGTAACCCTGGACTACACACAACAAGAGCTTTCACTGTTAAGTTACTGATATCAACATGTTGGTGGTTAACAAAGCAGTAAGCAACTGTAAAGCTTTCATCTTAATTCTTTGCTATGTGTACAGCTTCTTAAGATTCTTCTTGCAACTCACCAAAATTTCTCTTTGTTCCTCCAGATTTTTTAAGAAGTTTGAAAACTCATGTAATGATGCATCTGTAATACAAAACCAGAAGAAAAAATTAAGTTCAATCACAGTGCAGAACGGCATGGCAACACATGGCTACTTTTAGTCACTTCTTACCTACCTATGTATCTTTCATCATCTGTCTCTGCATCACCGATGAATTCAAACTTAAAGTCTCTCAGAGAATGGGCAAATTTTCTCTGGGCTGCTGAAAGGTCTGCAAGGAAAAAAAAAAAAAAAAGCACAGACTGAAGGTTAGGAAATCATTTTAAAGAGGCTGGAAGATCTCCCCACCCCTAGAATAATCAACATTGACAAGAAACTCTTAACACCAGCCTGCCTAAGGACATCACAAGACATGCAATAATTGTCAAATGTTCTTCTGATCTCATCAGGAAATTTGTTCCATATGTTTCTTTATACAAGGCTATATAGTAGAAAGCAAGTGTCATCACGTGCAGTATTAGACCTATGCTTAAACTTCTCTATACCACAATTCAGGGCACAGGCCACACAAACAGATTTGTAACTACAGAAGTTTCAAGGCACACCACTACTCAGAATAAGCTGCACCAGTTAATTGCTACCCTCAATTCACTAGGATATTTATGAGCAAAAATACACATCTTGGGGTTTTCTACGTATTATACATATATAGTTCTGCTAGTGAAACATTCATACTTAAACCAAATTCAAAAGAATTGTTGCACTGGAACTAGAAATTCCATGGAGTTAAACTATGCCTAAGTTGAATTAAATGCACAGTATTTTCTGTATAATAACCATTTTGTAATACTCCTAAAATATTTTCTTCAAGCAAATTTTTACTTACTAATGTCTGATAATTGGGGGTCAGAGGGCAGCACTCTTACATCCCTCAGGAACTGATCTGACTATTATTATACACAATATCATCATTATAAACCCTTATTAAGATGTCTAAAGCTGAAAATAAGCAGTGTGTACACGCTTTCCTGTTGTGCTGATACGTGCAGGTTGGGAGAGTCATGAGTTCCAGAAGGACAGAATTGCCCAATGGGAAAAAAGGATGCATGTCCTGGTAGACTCCTACCCCGTAGTAAAGGTCTTACTCACATTTTTGTTGTTAGCCAAGGTTGAGGACAATTTGAAATATTTAGTTAAACTACAATCTTTTTCTTACCACAGGCAGTTCTGAAGGGCTAAGAACAACTCTTAAAAGCTAAGCATTTTGTTCTTTAATATTAACTGGAGCTAAAAGACTACAAACTTGGGCTTTTTTTGTTGTTTTTGTTTTGTTTGATGTTTGGTGGTTTTTTTGTTTTGCTTTTTCAAAGAACAGCCTTGCATCCCACACATATGTTTTAGCATGTGTCATAATCAAGCACAACTTCAACATGCATCAAAAGGAGTGTGACCACCAGGTCAAAGGAGGTGATCCTGCCCCTCTCCTCTGCTCTCGTGAGACTTTCACTTGGAGTATTGTGTGCAGTTCTGGTGTCCTCAACATCAAAAGGACATGGAACTGTTGGAACAAGTCCAGAGGAGGGCCACGAGGATGATCAGGGGACTGGAGCACCTCCCGTATGGAGAGAGGCTGAGAAAGTTGGGGCTGTTCAGCCTGGAGAAGAGAAGGCTGCGTGGAGACCTCATAGCAGCCTTCCAGTATCTGAAGGGGGCTATAGGGATGCTGGGGAGGGACTATTCATTAGGGACTGTAGTGACAGGACAAGGGGTAACGGGTTAGAACTGAAACAGCGGAAGTTTAGATTGGATATAAGGAAGAAATTCTTTACTGTAAGGGTGGTGAGGCACTGGAATGGGTTGCCCAGGGAGGCTGTGAATGCTCCATCCTTGGCGGTGTTCAAGGCCAGGTTGGATGAGGCCTTGGGTGACATGTTTTAGTGTGGGGTGTCCCTGCCCATGGCAGGGGGGTTGGAACTAGATGATCTTAAGGTCCTTTCCAACCCTAACTATTCTATGATTCTATGATTCTACACAATGCTGCACTGGAAGTTGAGTTCAACCACTTAAAAGGGTAAGTCACAAATACTCTACAAACAGCAATACACATCCTAAAATGAACAAACGCTTTCTCTTCCTTGCTGTTCCATATTCCTTTCTTTTCACCCATTTCTCATTAGTCCTTTTCTCTCCTTCTGTGTAAAATGGTGGTGATGCCATGCTGCCAGGTACTTGCCTCCCTTTTGCAACCGCTCCTACAGTCTGTACATGTACTTTTCAAGACATGAAGCAGCAGAATGCTGCACAAGGTTGAAGGAAGAAGGATGAGAAGATTGAAGGGAAAAAAAAAAAAAAGTAACAATTCCCATGGAAACATGGGTATTTTAACTCAAATGTCTTGTGGGCTAAATGGCTGTTCATTAAGCAGACAGCAAAAGAAACAAGTTTGGCCAGCTGTGAAACGCTTAAATATGGAAAATAACAAGTTCCTTAAACATCTAATGTTATGCTTACTTGTGAGCCAGGTCACAACACAAGGCTGAAAATTTATGGGAAAATGAGACCAACAGTCTCCCAAAACTTATTTAATTTTCCTGAATCTGATAATCCCCTGCCAAAGCCCTATCACATGAGAGCTAGCCCCATGCTAGAGGAAGGAATTATTACATGCTCTCCCACATGTAGAGGTGAAGTATTCAAATACTGCTGAGCAAGGTACATGTTAACAGAAGGCATGCAGCACCACGTGCAAACACACACACACCCCTTTCCATGCATTCCTCTCCACTGAATCTGCTAAGGGGCTGGAAATTACTGACCAAAGGCTAATTAAGGTAGGCTTGGAAGCAATGACCTTTTAACACACCAAAGGTAGATTTGAAAAGTTCCTGTATTAAAACCATGAAGACAATTCTTGCAACATCTTCCACAAATCATCTCTGAAATGTTGAGGAACTGCTCCAGAAAATTTTGGAAAGCATCAGGGGGCAGGAGGAGGTTGGGGTTTAGGACATGAATGGTCTGATGGATCAAGAAAAACCGAATACCTGGACATTGAACCAACACCTAGAAGATAAGGCAACAAAACAGGAAGAACTTTTCTGACTGATTTTAAGAACTTGGCACTTTCAACAAAGGTGAGAAGTCAATGGAGCAATAAAAGTTAATCACATGTTGCAAGATGTAACTGGAAAGAAAGAAACCTGACTGGGGGAAGAATAGCCATTTGGTTCAACAGACTGCTGCTGTGATTACAGTCCTAACAGGATTTTTAATCCTGTTTACTCAGCAGATGTTAACTACAAGATTCATCCTCCAATATTTATGTATCATCCACCAGTCTTGTTTTATTTAGCTAAATTTACATTTAAGGTCACACACTGTTTCTATTCTCTGTGTCAAGATAGCACTGGTCTAACACAAAACCAGTACCTTGCTCAGCAGAACCACTGGTGCCCAGCTATTCACAGGAATGGAAGAACCTCTGGTCTGCCTCCTGCTAAACTAAAAGAGGCAAAACTAAGTATCAAGTATACAATGGAGGAAAACTTTCCCCAAAGGTCAGAGCAGGAATACTGAACTCATTTTGCTATTGCACCAGAAAAATTATGAAGATGACGTCTGGGCTCAAAAAGATAATACAGCCCTGTGCTGGATTTTCTTGCCATCTGACAAGCCATGGCCAAACCTGGGATGGTCTGCAGTCAAACTTTCTGCTGTGGGGAAACAGCATGAAACTGCTCCAGCCTTTGCCTTGATAAATTCCACATACTCTACAATGCATACACAGACATTCACATGATTTTAAACATTTATTAAACTCTACAAAAACAAACTAGATGCTGATGTCATCACAAGTACTATCCTCTGTTACTATTATGTTACAATTTAAATGCTGAGCATTGTTGCTTAAGCTAGAAATGTCGTGTTAGCTTGGCTTTCCTCCATTCTGTGTCAGAAGAGCTTTATTATAGCAAAATTACTCAGCTGGCACTGACAGGTACATCCCAGTATTGTTCCACATCAGCATTGGAACTTGCAACACCAATATGTGCTATACAACAGACTGTAAACATGAATGGATTCCAGCTACATACATTAGAGTAAGACAGTACATGAGTACAGTATGCATCAACCAGCACAACCAGTTACACTGACTGTCCAAGCAATGTGGCAGCCCACTGAAAAAAACACAGTGAGAATTTAGGAGGCCTGAAAATAATTATTTTCTTCTCTTTAATCTCCACATTCTACACAGTAACACCAAACAGAAAGGCAAAGGAAACAGTAATGGGGCAGTTGCTTGTTGAAAGCTGCCGCTATAACTTAAAGGGAGGAACACGGCATTCAAGATCAAAGAGCATCGAAGTATCAGCCAAATACTAACATTCTTTCCTGAATAATCCTGGCAAACCCTTAAGGCAGAGTTATTTCAAAGACTCACTTTCTTAAGACAATAAAAGAAACCAAGCATCTGCTAAATATTTTGACCAAAAAAACTGAAGAGAAAGGCACATTTCCAGAGAGAGAAGGGAGGGTCATAAGGACACCAAGGCTTTTAGTTTTCTTCTTTGTTACTGTTCATATCAGTAAACTGTACTTTTTTCATGTTTGAATGTAACTACTTAAAAACCACACCAGAAGAAACAGGAGCAGCTGCCAGCTCCCCCACTCTGCTCTGAAACACTTGGGTAACAAGGGCTCCTGTCAGTTCATCCTGTGCCAGATGCACAACTGGTGCCTCACACAAATACCTCTATATTTTTCTATTTGGATTTGGAAGAAAATATTGTTATTCCTTATCTGAGTTTGAGCCAAGCCAACACAACACCATTAGTTGCTAGGCGGTGGCCAGCCCTCACAGTACCAGACTCCAATTGTTCTCTTCAAGATTAGTACTAACTTCACATTAGCTACCTAAACTAACACTCGCCCATGAAGCCTAGATCACTTTTGCATGACAGAATTACCTGCTTGTAATAGCTTCTTGCGTTAGTGTTAATATTTTTTCTACAGCAACATATAGATTCCTATACCAAGTCCCACACTTACTGTATTGTGATGACTTTCTAAGAAATGGAATTACATTCAGGGATCGGTGTTGGGACCGGTCTTGTTCAACATCTTTGTCGGTGACATGGACAGTGGGATTGAGTGCGCCCTCAGCAAGTTTGCCGATGACACCAAGCTGTGTGGTTCGGTTGATACACCGGAGGGAAGGGATGCCATCCAGAGGGACCTTGACATGCTTATGAGGTGGGATGATGCCAACCTTATGAAGTCTAACCATGCCAAGTGCAAGGTCCTACACCTGGGTCGGAGCAATCCCAGGCACAGCTACAGGTTGGGCAGAGAAGAGATTCAGAGGAGCTCTGCAGAGGAGGACTTGGGGGTGATGAGAAAATGAACATGAGCCGGCTTCAGTGCGCGCTCGCAGCCCAGAAAGCCAACCATATCCTGGGCTGCATCAAGAGGAGCGTGACCAGCAGGTCAAAGGAGGTGATCCTGCCCCTCTACTCTGCTCTCGTGAGACCTCACTTGGAGTATTGTGTGCAGTTCTGGTGTCCTTAACATAAAAAGGACATGGAACTGTTGGAACAAGTCCAGAGGGGGGCCATGAGGATGATCAGGGGACTGGAGCACCTCCCGTATGAAGACAGGCTGAGAAAGTTGGGGCTGTTCAGCCTGGAGAAGAGAAGGCTGCGTGGAGACCTCATAGCAGCCTTCCAGTATCTGAGGGGGCCTATAAGGATGCTGGGGATGGACTATTCATTAGGGACTGTAGTGACAGGACAAGGGGTAACGGGTTCAAACTTAAACAGGGGAAGTTTAGATTGGATATAAGGAAGAAATTCTTTACTGAGAGGGTGGTGAGGCACTGGAATGGGTTGCCCAGGGAGGTGTGAATGCTCCATCCTTGGCGGTGTTCAAGGCCAGGCTGGATGAGGCCTTGGGTGACATGGTTTAGTGTGAGGTGTCCCTGTCCATGGCAGGGGGGTTGGAACTAGATGAACTTATCCAACCCTAATATTCTATGACTCTACATTGCTATTCTCTATCCCTAACTACAAATCTTATCAAGACTAACAGATACAGAATCACAGAACAGTTTGCGTTCAAAAGGACCTTAAGATTGTTTAGTTCCAACCCCCTTCCACTAGATCAGGTTGCTCAAGGCCCCATCAAACCTGGCCTTAAACACTGTCAAGGATGAAGTATTCACAAATTCTCTGGGCAATCTATTGCAATGCCTCACCCTCACAGTAAAGAATTTTCTTACATCTAGCCTGAACTTCCCCTGTTTAAGTTTGAACCTATCACCACTTCTCCTATCACTACAGTCCCTGATTAAGAGGCCCTCTCCAGCATCTGTGTAGGCCATCTTTATACACTGGAAGGCTGCTGTGAGGTTTCCACACAGCCTTCTCTTCTCGAGGTTTAACAGCCCCAGTTTTCTCAACCTGTCTTCATATGGGATAACTCCAGTCACAGGAGCCATCCCACCATGTTTCCTTAATGCTGATAATATCATATCCCCGCAGATGTGCACACATCTCTAATTTCTCTTGTTTACTCCCCATACTACATGCATTTGTATAGAGGAAAATACGCTCAAGGAATGACAGATTTCTAGCAGTTTCATTCAACATGGATTAAAATTGCTCTGGTCTCATTCAGCAACATTCTCCTCAAAAATCTAAAAAATTAAAACAATACTTAGATTTTACTACTAAGCTTGTCTTCAAGGATGTTACTACATTAAGGACTAATAAGTAGACTTCTTGATGTATTTAACCCACAGTAGGCCAAGATCAGGCAAGCCACACAGACTCGTGAAACAAGCAAGGACAAGCTGTGTGAGAGCCAGCCTCTCCCCTCTTCTTCCCAGCCATCAGTCTCACTTTCACGAACTAATGAAGCAGCTTCAGAGCAACAGAGTACTCAAAATAGTTTGTCCAAGAGATGCAGTATGGACTCATATGACACTTCATACGAAACACCTATCACCACAACACTTACAAAAGCAACTCCCTGTTTCTCCTGTGTTCCCTTTAGCAAGGTAAACAATGAATCTAATATAATCCATGACACTGAGAACAGGATTTAATTATTACCTTAGTAAGGTGGATAAACAGTATTTATTTATCAACTTAGCAGATGCAAGCCATGTAGCAGATTCTTAAGAGCAGGGACATGTTCCAGCTCCCTGAAACCAAATAAACTTTTTACTACTCATTTTTATCTGCTAAGTAGATTTAGAAAAAAAAAAAAAAATCATCAGAACAGACAAAAACAACAAATAAAGCTAAAATAGTTATTCATTCCGTTCCAAAGCCGGAATGGAAATAGAGTTCAAAGACTACAAGATTTCTGGACTCCTGTTTTGACAACATTAAGTTACCCATAGCAACTCCTGAGTTTCTGAAAGCTTAGCAAATGCAGGTATAAGGATTAAAAATACACTCATTACTGACTAGTCAATTTGCTCAATATCCCCCTTTGCCCCAGCATAACAAAGTGTAAGCATATTTGGACCACCATATGCCCTTAAAACACGTAAGAAAACTCATCACCTCTTGGCATTTCAGTTTAATTCAACTAGCAACACAGCATCCTGCTCCTACAGGCCCAAAGGCACCTTTCCAGCTGTAGCTCCAGAGCATCCAGCAGTTCACAGCTTCATACTCTCCACACTCCTACACTCAGGTCTCAGATAAATCTACACTAATTGTACTAAAGTTACAATGTGGTTTACTATTTACTAAAAACCTTCAGAAATTTGGTGTCAATGATATTACTCTATATAATTTACACAAATGTGCAAACACCAATAAGTGTTAAATTCTCAACATACAACAAAAAAAATAGGAAGAGCTAGCAAACAGCAGCAGCATTTTAGGAAATGTCTTCCAAATTTTAACATAGGGTTTTGTTTCTAAAACAAAAAAGCTTTGCATTCTTTGCATTTCAGCATCACACAGAAAAAAGGAAATTGCAAGAATAAAATGAAAACCAAACAACCCTAAGGTAATTTATATGTAAATACAAGAAATGAATAACCACCTTAGGAACCTTAATCTCTAATGGAACTTTTTAACTCGTCACAGAAAGGAATTGATTATGGCCTTCTGTTACACTAGAACTCCAAATTTTGTCACGACTCTCCCAACTAATGGCAACAGGAAGTGAACATCTAGAAGCCAAAAAAGAAAAGCATATTTTTCTTGCCCAGTCTAAGAAGAGAGAAAACTGAATATTGGGGCAGTGCATTCTTCAGAACGGTGCCTCTGTTAGGAACTGACTGGGTGCATGCGGGGGTCATTAATTGTGGCAGAATTATATGACAAGTAAGAACTATTTAGCCCGAACAAGCCACACGTAAATGGTACAACAAAGATATTCTAATCTCCTCCCCACATCTTAAAGAGAGAACTACCTTATTTTTGCAAGATTTCTATTTCATAGTCATAGAAATAGAAAGTACTTCATAGAAATAATTCATTGGTTACTTATGTCATATTTTATGATTTTCCTTCTTTCAAATGCCTAATCCCATAGTCTAAATGCCACTATTTGCCACATTGACCAAAACAGGCAAGTTAAGAAAGTTCTCAAATTTTAACAGAGTACACTTACTTTCATAGATATGCAAAATGGTTTAGATGCCATAACCTCCAACTATTGTTTTCTCTTACAGAATACATGCATAAATAACATCAAACACACATTGTATCTACTTTCTCCAGTGAGAACAGACTTCAATCATGCCTCCTCTTTCTAACCTTGCAAGTACAAGGGTACAAACTCCACATTCCCCCACATCAAGAAACAACTAATTAACATGCTCGTTACTATACATGAAATGTCACAAAGTAGCATCTTATGTGAGTATGGGCAAAGTGCCAAAACATGCTGGTATCACCCCTCAGCTGCACCATAGCTCCTTGAACTCAAGTTACTCGCCTTTCTAACTGGGTTTTTGAAATCAGCAAGGCAACCCTACACACTGCCAAGGGCATTTCCCTCTTTGCACCACAGGCAAAACAGCACATTTAGTTTCTCAGTGGATATTAAGGCTCTCCTAGAGCATCTCTTACCAAGAAGTGCACCTCTCTGCCAGCTCAGATGATGACTGAAACTTTCAGTTCTGCTCTTCAGAAACACAGTTACAACTCATGACACAAAAACACAAGCTGTATTCCCGGCCCTACAACCCTGCCAATAAACTCACTGCTTCAGGGGGGAGAAACATTCCTGCAACCACCCTGACCTAAGACCTGTATCCTACAGAGTCTGCTGAAAGATCAGGCAACCAGGATGGAAGTTACTCTGGAATACACAAAGATAATTTTCTGCAAAGGAATCATAGCCATATTCCCGATCCTTACAATCTCCATGTTTCCGACAACAAAATGGACCAAAAGTCTACTATAAAAAGAAGTATATAATCAGAAAGCAAGGAGTAAGAAAACCAAATTTGCAATGCAGAAAACTATGACAGCATCCCATTAAATTCACATGGATCCCAAAGATAAAAACTAACAGTTCTGGATTTTCTGTAAAGGCTTCCCTCCATCATATTTCTCATCAAACAACAGCAAGAGAGATACCAATGTTCTGCATACAATCTGTTCCCAAAAGAAAACCACAACAATCCAGAAGCAACAGTCTGAATACACAGTACCAAAGTAATTGATACCATCAAATACCATCAAAGCTTTCACCAATATGACTTTCTGCAACACCTTCAGCTCTGTCAGTAGCACAGACATGGGGCCTGTTTTCCCTAAGTGACTGAATTAGAAAACATGAAATGAAAATATTCGTTTTTTAGAGATCAGGATTTTACTATTATTAATGTAGAGGTGTATGGATTCAGAAGGTGAAATTACACTTCTAGTAGTGAATTTTCTAGCAGAAACTTAAAATTTCCTTAAGTCTTTCATAAGACAACTCTGATTATTATGTGGAACATAAAAATCCAGATGTTGTATTTGTCAATTGACATTCTAACACCACAGATTTGAAAGCCCTCCTGCATTTATTCATGGTTTTGCTACTCATATTTATTCTGTACGATGACTATGCTCCTGTTTCACATTTATATCCTAAATGAAGCTATTGATGTCTCAAGGACAACTTGCAAACAAGCAAGGGTGTTCAGTAGCTACTAAATCAGAAGACCATACTGCTTAAGAATGAAAAACTGCGCTAGATAACTGAAAACATTCTCAACTCTGTAAAACAAATAAAACAGTTACAGGAAAAAAACGTTATTGTACAGATACTTATCCAACATCAGCATTCTGAATGTTGTAATTCTCGTGTATTGCTTTCTTTCCCACACTTATTTCCCAGACAGTAACTGTAATGTTCACATAAAACAGAATATATTGTGTTGAAATATTATTTTGATTGCAATAGAAAAGAACAATTCACTGTCGAGCAGAAGCTTCGTTTTGCTAT
This sequence comes from Psittacula echo, assembly GCF_963264785.1. Lineage (NCBI taxonomy): Eukaryota > Metazoa > Chordata > Aves > Psittaciformes > Psittacidae > Psittacula > Psittacula echo. The sequence continues at coordinate 65,280,905 of NC_137735.1, forward strand.
AATATCCTCCAACTCGTGAGTTTTGTGGTTAGGTAGCAACACCACTTGATCAAATCTACACTGAATATGAACAAAGAAGCACTAACCTCTCGCATCTCAAATGAGATTCTCTGAATTCAGAGCAATTTTCAAAGAGGACATACCTAACTTGTTCAAAATTCACTCAGGTAAAGTTGTCACATCAACACAGCAGGAGGACTTGACCCATCACAGGGACACAGAGATTTTCTCCTTCCAAGAAACAGGACTAACTTTGTTACCTGAAGCTTATTTTCTCAGGTAGCACATGTACAACTGCAATTCCATGGAGTTGAAGAAGTTGGAGGGGTAGCACAGCTCAGCCTGGATGGGAATGTCACAGCAAACATGCCAACTTCCAGGTTATTCACATGCTGCCATTCAGCACAAACATCATCTTAGAGAGTTTATATCCAATAAACAGTTTCAGCAAGCCTTTTTTTATTTCCACAGCAGCAATCAAGGTGGAACAAAAGAAAAAAAAAAAAGCAAACCTCCTTTCCCCAGTTTGTAGCTCAACTGAACAGGATTTCACACACAGTAAAGGCCTTTTTTTCCAGAAAGAGCTCTGCCTGTTTAGTTCCAGCCATCTGCAAGTGTTGGTGCTTTTCACAAGAAGCCAGAAGACAACTCCATAACAGGAAGTGGGCAGCCAAAACACAAGCAGAGCTGGTAGCCACCTCCCTAACAAATGACTAAAGCAAGTATTTTTATCATCTTTAAAAGCACATGCTGTTCAACTGATGGTTTGAAATATTTTATGAAGCTGTATATCAAGTCTGCAGAAATGCCAACATTCAACATGAAGAGCTTAGCAAAAGCATCATTCACAATGTTTTCCCTCTTCAAAATGGCAGATCTCTCAAAACATTGTCGCATGTGTGGAATTACTGCCTGTCTGAACATTCGCATACATAGACAAAAACCCACAAGGACATCAAACTTTCAAGATACTGTGATTTCTCCACAATAAAACATGTCCAAACATGCACCCAGCACATACAATTACAATGCTATGCGAAATGGCTACTGAATACTTTGTCATGATTAAGACCATAAAAGGTTCATAAAATAGATACATTTTTACCAGTTCCTCTGCCATGAGGAAAATTAAGTGAAGTTCTTCCAGTAGGCTGAGAAAGACCTTGGATAGTACAGCTTTGTTTTCCCAAGTGCAACAGGATTCAGGTGGAAGAGGCCGAAGGAAAACACAATGAGAAACTGGACAAATGAGCAACTGAGATTTATAATCCAACAACTAATGGCCAGGTGCCCAACTTTAGGGCTATTTATTTATTAAAAGGTGAGAGGAGTAGTACATTTTTGGACAATACTTGCCAGTTTAGTGTATTTATATACCAAAGAAAACCCTTAAAGGCAAATTCAAAATGCAGAAGGTAGGAATTCTGGCAAGATTTCCAGTAAACTCCTTTTATGGAGGTATACTTTTTTGTTCACCATAGAAGAGCTAACATGAATCTTGAGCATCAAGAAGGATAGAATGACCACCACAAGCCCCTGAAGAGGGAAGAGTTCAAGAACAACTTCGCTGTAGCTAGACAAAAGTGAAATGAATCCAAGTTTTGACAAAGAAAACAGCTGGTAGCAACTGTGGTGCAGAGAACAGTCTGTACATGCATCATATGATTTCCAGAGAAAGTACAGGAGTAAGTACAGAGAAAGTACAGCAGAGCAGTGGGTAGCTAAACTAGATGCCCAAATTAAAAAAAAAAAAAAAAAACAAAAAATAGGCGGGGGGGTACTATAGTTTTTCAAAACTGTTAATGGGGATTTTATGGGTAAAGCAACACAACAGTTGTGTGTCAAAAGGATTTTGTCTGATGGCTGTATCTAGCTAAATCATATTAAAACTGAAGCTTCTAAGTAGGTGAGACCAAAACTATATACATATACCACAGAATATTTCAGTGTCTGTATACTGAATACAGGATTCCTTTAAATAAATAAAACCAGCAGAAAGCACTGAAATACATGAAATGTCAAAGTAAAGGATGAAACTTGAAAGTAAACTCTTCCACTGCTTTCACCGCTGCTTTTTCAAAGTTGTTGCTACAGGAAGCTCTGATGCTCCAGCATCATTTCACCTCCCAGCTTCTCTGATTATTGCAATTTGTCAGGGCAGAAGAATAAAGCTACTGCTCATGCCATCAATAACTGCCAACAGAGCTTGCCAGGAAACATCTAACTATTCAACTATGTAGTACATCATATGCCAAAAGAGAAACTACTCATCTCTGGTCTGGACAGTTGTGCAATATTTGAACACAATGTGCAAAGAAATCCTGTAATCCTTCTGACAGCTTTGGATTAGAAATTTGAGGCCAATGAATCAATTGAAGGATATTACTATATATGGAGGCACATAAACTTACTAACTGATTAGGAAAACACCTTTGACTTTAAAGTTACTGGCACACAAGCATGTGAAAGCTTCACTACTCTGGGATTTCAGTACATTTCTTCATACTGAGTTTTCAGTCTGGATAGCAGTGGCAATTGGTTCCTAAATCAAAGATCACTAAATGATCCAAAATCAAACCAAAACAATTCAGCAAAAGCAATTTAGGATAGTCAAGAGCAACCACCATATCCTCATGAGAACCACAAGGCATGAAAGAACCATCTTGCAATCCCACACTGTTATACCAACGTGACTTAGAAGCAGGAAACAAAGCTGGTTTAGTCTGAAATGTGAAAGTTGCATTAGAATTCTGTTTTCAAACAAAAGAAAGACTTGCAGTATACAAGAGAGTAAGAATCTTTGCTAGATTACTTACATCCTTTATGCTTTCACACAAGAATTAGCTTAAATTTACTATCTCCATTTTAGAGAAAAGTCAAGCTGGTTTTGTTTCCAAATGAGTGGAATGTGTAATACTTAAGAGTAAAATCAACAGCCTACGTAACATTTTTGATTTTTCCATAACTTGTTTCAGCTACATTACTACTGGGTCCAGCTACTCTGCATTTCTGACACAAGGTGCTTTCACGAGAGAGCAGTTTCTTGCATAAGTCAAGCAATACTACAGAAGTATTCACAACCTCCCTTATAAACTACTATGTATTTCCTGCACTGACAGTGACTATCCTCACCACTTTGATGATACGTGGGACACTTTATATAATAGAGTAGAGGTTCAGAACTTCAGTACTTGGTTTAGTACTGTTTGAGCTTCACTAATAGAACCTGAGGAAAAAACAGAGCAAGGCAGCATTTCCAAAGAGAAAGTTGTTTTATAAAATAACGTTTGTATTTCATGGAATCATAGGATGGTTTGGGTTGGAAGGGACCTTAAAGCTCATCTAGTTCCATCCCACCTGCCCTGGGCAGGCACACCTACCACTACACTCCAAGCCCTATCCAATCTGGCCTTGAACACTGCCAGGGATGGGGCAGCCACAGCTTCTCTGGACAACATGTATTTGGTAAGTTTCTATTACCATTTCTGGTGCTGACACATTACTAAGCTCTGGATAATTTGTTTTTAAACAGGAAGTACTGATTTTTGCTTTACCTCTCTTCCCTGGACCCACCAACAACAGTTTATATTCAAGTACCGTCTCTGCTTACCATCAGCCATAGGATGTAGAATTCTCTTGCTAGCCCAGACATAGTCAGCATACTCAGAGCTTTAACTGCATGTGTCAGAGCAAGTGAAAAGTGGACAAAAAGGGAGCAGAAACCTAAGGTTGACCCACAACTGGCCACAAACGTGCCAAATTAAAAATTTAAACATGGGTTCCCTACTATAAAATGAGACAAAAAAAAAAAAACAAAAAAAAAAAAAAACAAAAAAACACACTCCATTCTACCAGCCTAATAGCTCAAATGAGGGCCTGTTTGGCCAGTGACAATCTATGTTATATATGCATTCAGGTTGGAAAACACCTTTAAGATCATAGAGTTGAACCATTAACCTAACACTGCCAAATCCATCACTAAACCATGTCCCTGAACATCACATCTACATGGTTTTTAAATACCTCCCAGGATGGTGACTCCACAACTTTCCCAATGTTCCAATGGTCCACAACCCTTTCGGTGAAGTAATTTTTCCTATTATCAGACCTAAACCTCCCTTGGCACAACTTGAGGCCATTTTTTCTTGCCCTATGCTCATTACTTGGGAATTGAGACCAACACCCATCTCATTACAACCTCCTTTCAGGTAGCTGTAAGAGCCTTCTCTTCTCCAGACTAAATAGCTCCAGTTCCCTCAGTCATTCCTCATAAGACTTGTGCTCTGTACTCTTCACCAGCTTTGCTGTCCTTCTTTGAACATACTCCAGCACCTCAATATCCCTCTCGTAGTGAGGGGCCCAAAGCTGAACACTAATTTCAGGTACAGCCTCACCCATGCCAAGTACAGGGGGACGATCATTTCCCTAGTCCTGCTGGCCACACTAGTTCTCATAGAAGTGAGAATGCTATTGGCCTTCTTGGCCACCTGGGACCACTGTTATATGTACAATGCCCACAGAAGAATTCTAAATTTCAATGATGTTTCCTGAAATCACCGCAGTACAAATAAGGGGTGTTAAATTATTTCCCAATCTGAAGGAAATGCTTCAGCTTTCACTAGGGAACATATGGTATCTGTTGAACACAGCTAGGGAGTTACATGCACATTTACACCTACATACACAGAATTGTTCTACAGAGGGGAAAAAAAAACCAAAACAAAACACTGTGTCCTGCACTCCAGCTGTACTGGCTTTATAGCTCAAGCTTTAGCACTCACTGGTACAAACTGTCCTGGCTGATCACAAAACTTCACATGTGCATGCCTTTTAAATCAGATTATTTATTCATACATCAAGCTTGGAAGCAAGCAGAAAACAACAAAGATGATGAAAGAAAGGAAAGTCATTAACTAACAGTCCCTGACACAAAAAAAAAAAAAACAAAAAAAAAAAAACACTTGAGAAACAGCACCAAACCAGAAATATTGTGACAATTGTGAGCTATAATTGCCTGACTAGGCCTAAATTTTATCAGGGTAGAAGGGAAGACAAAGTAGTTGTCCTCTGTGCTACCTTCTGTCTCGAAAAATGCAAAAAAAGAGAAAATATTACCAGTTAAAAATCCTTATTTAGCTTACCCAACTGCCACGCGGTTCACCTCAGTTTATGCATTCAGAGTGCAAATCAACGAGAAAACTACTTGTTTGGCAGATAGCTCAGTGAAAAGGGCTTTTTTGTAAACTGTCGTAAAAATCATAGAATCATAGAATAGTTAGCGTTGGAAAGGACCTTAAGATCATCTAGCTCCAACCCCTCTGCCATGGGCAGGGACACCTCACACTAAACCACGTCACCCAAGACTCCATCCCAGATTTAAACAGTTTTCTGTGGATCCCACTAAAGAGATGGTGCTTAAATACTCTCAAATCTCCGGTATGAGGCAAATGAACAATCCAGAGTGACCAAGCCTCTGTCTTTCGAAATGGAAATGTAGGTGACAAGACTGCTATACAGAAACCACTGATCTCTGCAAAATTAAAAGTCATAGGCTGTTCAGGAGAAATATGTATTTAAGTCTGTTACTGAAATAAGTTTGTGTTTATCACAGGCCTTCAGAAAAATAAACATGTTTTCAAAGCAAAGACACTGAGTCACAGATTCTCATCTCTCTAGAGAAAAAAGTATTAGCATGATAAATTGACCATATACTAGGAATCTACAACCCACAAATCTCAGTATAACAGCAGTGGGATCATGGTGTTCTGTGTGCAAAAGAGCCCAGCAGAAAATACTAACCTAGTAAAGCCACACTTAAGACAAACGTCAGGACTTGAATCGCAACAGCCACGCTGCAACAGTCCAGTTACTGCATGCTTCAATAACGATTTGCAGCCTCTCTATTTCAGGGAGATTTTCTTTTTCTCCTCTGTTTTTAGTACATTCTTTCAAGGAGGAAGAAAATCAGATTAAAATAAACTAGTATGGTAAAGCAAACCCCATTCTGCTTTTCTAAAGCTCTCCAATTAGCACAAGAGACAAGAATGGTCATAGAGGCAGAGCAGGAGATGTGTGCCTGAAAGAAGTAAGAAAGACTAGTTAACATTGCTAGAGCTACTTACAAACATCAAAAAGAACCTGATTTTGTTGATGGGGGAGGGCAGGAGGGGAATATTTATCTGTTCTAGTCCTCTCCCTTCTCTTTGGCTTTTCCTTTAAATGGTAAGGGAGCGGGGTGGGGGGGAACTAAACCCACAAATCCAACACCTGTGTCTTGCCTAATGCAATACCCCTTGATTTCTCATAAGTTTTGTATTACATGGATTCCAGCTCTAAAACCAAAACCTTTAACAAACACTTATTGAAGTTCCTTATCAAAACACACAAATTAACTATGAGATGAGTCACTTGAGGAGCGAAGAGCACCATAAATTAACCTGGGTATTAAAATTAAGCCCAGATTTCAACAGAAGCAGGAGTGGCAGAGTTATTGAACAATATATGAATTTCCCTAAATTAGACCTTTCAGTCTGGCTCCTTCAGTAGCTTGTTCCTTCCCACACTTGAGTGAAGAAGAAAACCTACAACTCAGGCTAACATGAAAGAGGCACAGACTTTCCATATATTCAAAGTCATAAGCTGAAAGCAAGAGAGCAAAGACAGATTGACTGCCAGTGCAGTGATTGCTCAGCTAAGTCAAGTCACAGGACAGCATGGGGTTTAACTGCAGTGCAGTTATTTTCCCCCTTTTTTAAGTACCTAAGAGAGTATTAGAAAAGGTGCAATACCAGAAAGTTACTTTTCCAATGGGAAACACATTTCTGGTCCTAGAGAACTGAAATAATGGTATTCTCCTCCTTTCCTCTCTCAGAAAGATAAAACCCAAGAGAAAGCATTGCTAGAACTCCTTGAACAAGTTCTGTAGCTGGAGAACCAGCAACCTAACACCAGGTAAAAAACACTGCTCCCCCAGGATTTGGTCTCCTGTCTCACCACAACCATGCCCTATCTCAGCAGATAATAGCTATCAAAGCGACAATCTGGGATGTAGAATACAAACTCAGGATTTAATCCCACCCTGCCTTTCCAAGTGGCACTGTCACCTAATCGTCTTCATTTTAAATACACACACACATTGTATGCACAGCTACATAGACAGTTACTCTTGGTCAGACATCACGTTATGCTTTCTACCTTAAAACACAAAACCAAAATGAAACATCAAAAAATGAAAAATCCACTAGGAGACTGCAAACATTTCACAGCTGGCATCCTTAACTCAAGACAACCACCTATTAGCACACTTGAAAAGTCCGATTTTTAATCCTGAAGAACCACCACATCCTTGATGCAGCCACAACTCATGGCAGCCTCTGCACTTCGACTGAAAAAAACCCATTCCCAAAATTCTGCTAGTATTACTCACAGGCAGCTTCAGACAACTAACTGGAAGAATCTGTGAAGAACGTTTTTTAGCTTCAAGAACAGCTTACTTTTTACTTCAGTGTGTCTGGAGCACTACCTTTATGAGAAAACTTCCAAGCTCTTGGAACAACGGCTATACATTGTTCTTCCAGAGCTCTGTCACATCAAGTTCAGTTCTGCAACAACAGCATGCCCAAGAGCTACTCAATGAGCATGTATCTAAAAACCAACCATAATTAGCAGAATCTTGTGAAGCAGGTATCCCACAGCAAGTTTCTGAAAAACTGGCGGCTGTTTTGTGATGAAAGAGTCTATCCCAAGACAAATCAAGTACACTTTCACTTCCCCAAACATATTTCAGATCATTCACAGCTTTTTGCTATCAAAGGTGATACAGCCCAAATGAAAGGAGTCAGGAATCTCAGTTTTGCATCTCGTTTGTGCTGCACTGCTGCTTTGTAGTTGTAGGGCTATCAATAAAATGCCCATTAAAAACCATAAAACTCAATAAAAAAAAAAAATCTGCATAACAAAGGAGCTAGCGTCTTTCAATCTACCACAGGTGGAAATAAGGCAGCAAATACTGGAAATCCTGAAGCATTCAGTGAATGTGTTAGCCAGTGATGGGTGGAAAAGATGTTTGTTGATTTCTGCAGGAAGCGGGAGCTTCTGACCTAGTCCTAATGCTGTAAATCAGAACAGCTACTGACAAATTGTGGTATGTGAACTGCTGGCAGACTGCAAAGCCAGGAATGATCCGCAGCTGGTCCTCCAAACCACAATGAACAACCTAATGCACTGTACTGGCAACTATTCTACTAGATGGTCACACCATTTAACACTACATTTTATGTTAGGATGAATGAGAGAGACACTCAAAAGTCAAGCATGCTCAGCTCCCCTGAAGAAATAAAATTTGAAATAAAAACTGAAGACAAGGTGGCAGTTCACCACTTCTTGCTTTTTCTTCTCCTCACAAAGGAAAGCTCTTTATGAATGTTGGAGAAGGTCATAACATATGTGAAAGACCCTATGGCAAATTAATACGTTTGCTTTAAAATTCCTTGCTAATCTCATTTTCTAGTCCCAGTTAGCACCAAAACATGATTACTATACTAGAAGTTCCCCAATGCATTTCTTCTTTCATTTGCTAATGTTTTGTCCATGACCAGGCTTTATACTAAAATCATTACGGAAGCCGGGGAAGAGAACCCCATTTTAACACATTAACTGTGATATTCCAGATTAAATTGGATTCTTAAACAGCATTAGGCTCTACATTCTTTAGTCAAACTCAGACTACCATTTTCTACTCTGCCCATATAAACTGGTGCTTTTCTGTAACTTACAAGAACAAGATGCAATCCACACACACAATCTACCAGCATAACTCAATGAATAGCGCTTGTTTAAGGTCTAGGTTGTTCCCACTGGTTCCACTGTTCTGAGTATGCCCAGTATAAAACAGTATCAAGAGTCACAGACCACAGCACCTTGGCTTCTTCACAGATTGTCTATGTACAACACCTCTGCTTTTCTCAGACGCTTTGCTGGGGAAAGGTTGCAGTCAGGCAGAAGAGAACTTCTTTGGCTGAGTGTGAAAGTAGTCACGCAAGTAGCACCTTCTATACTCTGGAGAGGGAGATGAGAGGTGGATGACACCACTCAGCGGGGCTCAGCAGCACAGGCCGGGCCACTAATATAGCAACAGTACTTGCTCTTACAACTGCCACGATGATTTAGGGTTACCTGCATTTTTTAAAAAATATACAATATTGGGGCAGTATTATTTCTCACTGTCCTGCACAGATGAAGGCCTTGCTGGCATAAAAATCTCTGGCAGGATCAGTCAGAAGCTACGCCACAAAGAACATTAAGCTTTTAATGATGATTAGCTTCAGCAACTAAGGCTGCTTTACTTCAGAATTGCAGTTCCAGTCAGGATTCACCCTGTTGATAAAGCTTTAAAGCAGTATGCCTACCCTAGGTTTGTGACTAGGAACTTTAGTGACCTGCAAAACTTTAGATGTGGTTCACTGTGTCTCCATAAAATGATGAGCTTGCCTACATTTCTATCCAAAAGCCCAGGGTCCATGAGAAATTGAGGGTTGACACCAGCCAAAAAAGAGAGGAGGGAGTAGTTGCATGTGGTACAAGCTCCATGGAACAGAGTATGTGCAGCAGACCTTTAAGCACGACTTCATTTTATCTTATGAGAGAAGTGTTTTACAATGCCATTTCAAGAACAGGAGTGTCCAACTAAGAAATGCAATAACCCCTGTTCTACACAGACTCGCTGACTCCTATTTACCTTTGTTCTTATTTGTGCTGACTGACAGCAAGATGAGGAAATAGACAACTGCTGAAGACCAAGTATCAAGGATCTTCGCTGATCAATAATAAAACTCTCCATACCAGTATTACAACTCCAGCTCTCCAGAAACAATAGATCATTTCATTAAGCACTCTAGAGCATGGAGATGAGTTATACTTCATGTCACTATCACAGTATTATACTTTAGTCATGAACACACAGCCCAACAAGTGCTTGTGGGCTAAAAAAATGAAATGTTTTTGATTTTCTTTTCATTACACTGGAAAATGCCACCTAACCATCATCCAAACATGAGGAAAGCTACTCACATAATACATTTGGTGAGATACTGCGCATCAGCATTGCACTGAACAGCATCTTGAACTACATCTGCACCACAGAACGTGAAAGAACATGTAGCTCCTCCCCTTCCTCCAACAATTCATTCAGGTGAAAGCAGGCTAGCAGCTCTGAAGAGCAACACACAGAAGTCCAGCCAGCTCCCTTACTTCCACATTATGAAGTAACATAAAACAGATCTCTCTTTGCAAAGCCAGCTTCCACTTCAGAACCAAACACTGGTGACCTGTACTTTCATTAACAGCTGTCTTGTTGATCCTGGAGCATTTGACACATTCAAAAGCCAGAACAAAGTTCAAACCAGGATGATAACCCCTGCACATGTGACTGATGAGTATTTGAGCTGGGGAAAGGCCTATACACAGAAAGAGAACCTCTCTGCCCCAGTTCACCAAGAATTTCCAAGAGTAGAACACAGAATTCACTTCTCAAAGTGTACAACTGGAAGAAATACATGCACAAAAGCTGTTACTCTGTCCACAAAACAGTTTTTCATAAGGCATTTCTAAAAGTCTTTGTATCAATTACTCCCATCCCTGCTAGTAATATGACCTGTTCAAAGAGATTCAAATAAACACACATTTTTCTTTCTTTAAACACTGAGAACTGAGACACTGGGACATAGAACTGAGAGAGAACTGAGACTCTGGGACATGAAGCATGTACAAGTAGCTTATTTCCAAGAAAGACTACTGGAAACAGTGAGTTGGTAATTCATGCAAAATACCTTGTTCAGCAGACACACCTGAAATCCCTTGTCAATGTGCAGCACTAACTTTGTTTCTGCTACTTCCCTCGTATGCAAATATAACTCTACAACTAAACATGGGCTGAAGAAGCAAACTGCCACCCATAGGAACAGGCCTGCCAAGGACTTGCACCACACATGGAGGAAGCGACCCACTGGCTGCATTCTTTTAAAAAGCACAAGAGCAGGCTGATGCAGAGGTACTGCAGGGAAAAATGAATTCAAACATGAAACAAACCTTTAATCTACAGGAGGTTAGACAAGTTATGAACCCACAGCAAGACATACACAGAGGATGACTCTGATGACATCATTCATAGCAGCTCAGCAGCTGGTAAATGCTGCAATGTCAGTGTCCTCTGCACACACCACATGGCTGAGAGCCCCTTGGCTGGCCAGTTTTGCTACAGCACTGCCACACCTTCTTCCCAAATCAAATCCCATCCTGCATGTCACAAACGTCTCTCAGCAAACTCCTAGCTGCAAACTACCTGCCTAGCTTCCATACACGTCACAGTTTGATAATCCCAAACCCAAAACAACTGGGAATTGAATTAGGAAAGATGGCTTTGTACACAAGGCAAAAGAACAGGACTAAAGAGATTCTGGTTTACATTCCAGCCCAAGTACAGCCTTTGTCAAAGTCATTGACCCACACTGTGCCTCAGCTATCACATGCGAAAGTACCTCAAACCCTAGGTTATCAGCATGCTAAAATCTAGTACCAAACAACATACTCAGCTATCAAAAGAAGCGTGACCAGCAGGTTGAAGGAGATGATCCTGCCCCTCTCCTCTGCTCTTGTGAGACCTCACTTGGAGTATTGTGTGCAGTTCTGGTGTCCTCAACATAAAAAGGACATGGAACTGTTGGAACAAGACCAGAGGAGCGCCACGAGGATGATCAGGGGACTGGAGCACCTCCCGTATGAAGATAGGCTGAGAAAGTTGGGGCTGTTCAGCCTGGAGAAGAGAAGGCTGCGTGGAGACCTCATAGCAGCCTTCCAGTATCTGAAGGGGGCCTACAAGGATGCTGGGGAAGGACTCTTCATTAAGGACCCTAGTGGCAGGACAAGGAGTAACAGGTTCAAGCTTAAACAGAGAAAGTTTACATTAGATATAAAGAAGTTCTTTATTGTAAAGGTGGTGAGGCACTGGAATGGCCTACCCAAGGAAGTTGTCAAAGCTCCATTCCCATTCAAGGCTGGACTGGACAGAGCCTTGGGTGACATGGTTTAGTGTGAGGTGTCCCTGCTCATAGGAGGGGGTGGTTAGAATAAGATGATCTTAAGGTCCTTTCCAACCCTAACTATTCCATGATTCTATGATTCATTTTACTAAGTGTCACTCTCACCAATTCTGCTACAAGTACATTGGTAATGAAATAGCATACAGCTATTCCACTAGAGTATACCTATGAATCCTGACTACCTGTTTCTTAAAACAGTGGGTAGAACTTACACAGTTTATATGTTAAACAGAGCATTAGTTATTCTTCCGGAGGAAAAACAATACATAAAGCCACAATCAAAACCTTTGAAAAAGACATCTACATTATAAAAATTAACATTTTCAGGGTTGAGGGATCTATCTGTTCAAGCAAATCAGTCCACAGGTACTGGCATAACCCCAATGAGTCCTGGAGGCAGAACTCTAACAAATATTTAGGCAGATCTTCTACTATAAGAAATATATAGCCACTATAAATCTAAACCTTGATGACTCAACACAGCAAGATTAAAGACGCGGTGGCTTCAACTACATGTAAAAAAAATTAGTATCCTCATCACTGCTCTTCTTTCCATTCATTTTAAGCGTTGAGCAAACCAAACTTACAACATAACCTCATAGTAGGGCAAGTGCCTTCATGTGTAATTTTCATTTCCTGGCTGTATTTCACAATGACTTTTAAAGAATTTTGTTAAAGAGTTTTTTTAACACTACAACATAACAAAACCAGATGATGCTGCAACTCTACATTCACTTCTACAGAATGTTAGACAAATGCACTAAGCTGTAATTTACAGCAATGGTCTACCATGTAGCAACCACTAACAATTTTGGGGTTTATTATCCAGATCACCAAATTCATATCTGACCTAGATCACACACAACTAAGAAGATCCTCCAGCTGCCAAATTCTTCATCATGCTATGAAGGCATGCCCATTAACTCACATTCACATTGAGCACATATGTGAGATTAGGAAGCCCAATATTTATTACAAACTTTAAAAAGATGGCAATTAAGGGGCTTACGCTAGTAACTCAGGACTCTTGAAAGCTGGAAACAGTTTCATTTGCTCACAGCTGCACCTGAAGTTCCTCCAGCATTTTCTGAGTATTAGCCTTTAATTAGAGAAAGAAGTTGTCTGTTTCCACTCCTGCATACCATGCTGTGACACAAGTTCACTGTATTCACTTTGACAGCTAAATTACATATGGAACTTCTACAAGTGTTGATATCCTCTTCTGCAATACTGATATGATTCAACTAATTGAGGGGAGGGAAATTTCACTAGGCACCAGGCAATATGCTTCCCAGTCCATCCTGCTTGCCCTCTTCATGGTGCACAGATTAGCTAAATATGAACTGGCAAACCAGAAGGGATTACAGCACTTTTCAGGATATCCAGCCATCTTTGCGGGGGGGTGGGGGGGGGTGGGGGAGAGAAGGGGAGAGGAAGAAAGTGTTGATGACTGCATAAATGACATTTTAACATATTTGTAGCACTAATTCTCTCATGGATCATTTCTTCATTTCTGTACCTAGTATTCACACACTAGTAAGAAACTCCCTTTCCCTAACATCACCACAGAAATCAGAAGGAGACAAAAAGACAGCAAAAGGAAGAAGCAAAAGAGTTAGCAATTCACTAGGGTGAAAAAAAATAAATCACAGTAACAATTCCTGCAATGCAACTTAAGTAATATGCTGTGTTACAGCCAAACAGACCCAATATGAGTAAGATGCAAACATTTTTCCAGTTTATCGTCTGTTTATTTGAAACAGCAATGAGGCTGATGACTAAATAAACCAGAACTAACAGGTCTTCAGTGAAGCTTGACTAACTTCCTTTCGGCTGGCTCAAAGGAAGCTCTGGGTGCTCATAGCACAGCACTGCCCCAAAGCAATCTAGCAGCTAGGTTTGGATAATAAAGCATAGTGTGTGAGAGCGCCAGGTTATCAGCTGGAAGTTGCTTTAGACAGCTGCAAACCTAGCTTTTCTTTGGCATTCTTTGTGCTTTCAAAAGAATTTCAGTCCCAGACATTCAAGTTCTCTTTGTGTCCAAGGCTTGAAAAAGGGGGAAAACTGGAAATACCAAACAGAAAAAAGGAAACTACACATAACTCAAGTCACAAGCTCACCACTTTTGTATGCGTTTTCTATATTTAAAGTTACGTTTGATTGCAGGAATTTTATAAGCCATTCTGTGACTCCAAGCAAAATATTAACAGGCAAAGTTGTTTTGCTCAACTTTTGCGACTCCTGCTACCCGCAGGATTGGGTAATTCAGAAAAATGCCACAGACTGTTCCAATCCCTTCTCTCCTTGAATTTTAAACTTTTTGAACTAGAAAAGATGACAAGACACACAACCGATCAAATTAAAAAGTGGAGGAAGGACTCACAAAGACAATTAAGCAAATGGCCACATTTGGCTGAATGTAACCACAACTGTGTCTGACTATATCCATTTAGCCTTTTTGCCACAGCAATGCACAAAGCTTTTTGTCTGATAGTGGGAAATTAAAATTAACAAAGTCTTAAAATGAGAAAGCAACAAAACACATGAATGCAATGCTCTTTTAAAGTAAAGGAGAAAAGACTTAACTCCAGATTGCACCAGGTACTTACCTTTCCAGTGTCTCTTAGGGATTTGTTTACAATATGAATAATTTCCATCTGAATTGCTTTAAAGCAATTTATTATTTATTATTATTTATTAGCAAGCTAAATAGGTTTTCATTTCTTAATCTAAATTAGAAAATTTTTATATACAGAACACAGTAAGGAACTGAAAATCATTCTTTCTGCTTTTTCTGAAACTTAAAAACCAGCATTTGCATATTGTATACTTCTGCAGAAACGATGCCAGTAGAAGTCTCAGGTTGCCAGAGAATTCTTTTATCTAATGCAACAGTTAAATGATCCTGCTCATGTTCTTTGTAGTTTCAACAGGAACATTTCTGAACACTTATGCTTTAGTTGCTTTCTTTTTCTAAATTGCTTCCCTTGCCATTAAAGAAAGCAATGGCAGTACCTAATACACTTAGTCTTGTGACTCTCAGATTACTCAAAATCAACCTTTTTGGAGTATTTGACAAAGACTGTACATCTACCAATCTCTTATTAATTAGAACACTCTTGTACTCTAATAAATACATATAAATAACTGTTTAGCACAGAAGAACTATAATCTTTCATTTCAGCTCAGAATGCACAAAGTACCTACAAAACTTTTCTAGATGTTCTTTATGTCAGACTCCCTTCTGAAAAGCAACACAGGCAACACAACACAAACACATTCTCTGCTGATTTGGCCACATGACTGTCCAGCCTGTATTTCAGGTATTAGCTATGTCAGACCTAATTATCAGGGGCAGCTTGACAAGGTCTTTCACATTAGTCGAAAAAGGTGCACTTGCCAAAGCCCTGGTGGAGGCTACAGTTTGTAATAAATCTCACCCAGCTCAAATGAGGCTTGTAGTTTTGCTGACAGTTTTTCTCCATCAATTACTCTACATAAATAATTGCTGGCTAGCAAGCCTCTAATAGCACCATCAGGAGCTCAGTGACCCACAATGTCTAAAAAATACTGCCCATCATGTTTATAATCAAATGTATGAGGTTTTCTTTCTACATGATGACTGTACCAACTGTGAAGGTTTCAGTCTGGTAGATTGCTTCAATATCCTGCCCCCAACTTTAAATCTTGCAAATAATAACCCTGTCTAGGAAAGGACAGTGTATCAAAGAAGGTATATGGACTGAATTACAAGTTTATCTGGTTAGTACATTTTTCTTCCCTTTCTTTCCCATCAGTGATGAAGGGTGCATAAATACCAGGATGAAACACACACACATCTAAAAATACCAGCAGGAGCTCATAGAATCACTATATGAACATTATTCATATTACCATGGTTTTCAGCCAGAAATATTCACCCAAAGTGATTAAAAGTTCGGGCAATATTTCAAGCATAAGTGTTTAACATAAGAGCACAAGGAAATAAATCAAGGGCTCGTACAGGCACATCTGACTAAGCAAGAGTCCACTATAGTGGGTAGGATACATGCTGCAGCCTCATACATGGAAGATAGGGAAGCACAATTACCCAATGTCTCCAGAGACCTTACAATAAAAGTTCTGCTACAATTTATGCTTCAACTCCTTTGCTTCAGTGCACAGAAAGGAGAGATTATACAAATAATTATTTAAATAGAAACAAAAGCTACATCTTCCAGGAGAAGAGGCAGACCAGGCAGGGAAACCAAACATTCTTGAAGGACACACGAAAGCAAACACTAGTAAGCACAGCTCTGCAGTGGTTAGTCACATACAGGTTGTGAGACACCCCCACACCCAGGGTCTAACAGCAAACCAAGTTGTGCTAATGACAGGTGACATACTAACAGCATGGTAACACTAAAATTCAAATGTATACAGCGTGAAAGCATTTAAACATATATTTAAGCATTATACACACAAGGTACAATGTCACTAAGCCAGACAGAAGTCCTGAAAGCCATGGGGAGGATGGGGATGGAAAAAAGGTTTAGGAGAAGGAGGAGGGAGTTCCAGTGCCTGCCACTTTGAACCAAAACCTTCAGCACAGGACAAAGTCTTTCATGAACAGGTTCTGGCCCTTAACAAAGCTGTATTAACCAAGGACCAGAGAGTTTGCTCTGACAGCAAGAGGTAACATCTAACCCCAGGCACAGCACTGCAAAACATCATTAATCATCTTCCTCTAGACACTCCAGCAGAATTTTTCTGCCTTCTACTATCCCAGCTTTGCAGCTGGCATGTGCAAGGTTCAGAATATAAATGCACATCTAGATGAACACAGACGCTCAATACATCTCAAGTACTTCTTTTTTCAAAGCTGGAAGTGC
Source organism: Psittacula echo (assembly GCF_963264785.1). NCBI lineage: Eukaryota > Metazoa > Chordata > Aves > Psittaciformes > Psittacidae > Psittacula > Psittacula echo. The sequence goes on from NC_137735.1 coordinate 65,297,871, forward strand.
AACTTATATTAATATATGTTATTGACCACAAGAATGCTCAGAACAGTACTGCATACCTGCAGGGCGATACAAGAGAAGACATGCACTGGGATGTCAAAAACAGACAGAAGTTTGAAGGGAAAGAAACCTTTGAAGAAAAATAGAAAGAAGGTCAGACTCACTCCTTTGCAAAGACCTCTCTGTTCCTGTGGCTAAAACCCACAATATAACATTACAGCTTTTCTCAAGCATAGCCCACTATTTCAAAACAAGTGATTTGATCTCATTTATTTAAAGTACAGAGTTAGTATCACAAGCTGATCTCTTCTATTTCTACATCACAGCAACCCATATCAAAACTAGTGAAAACATACTTAAGACCAGCCTGGGAAAAAAAGTTAGTAAGGTTAAGTGTTGAACAAAGTTCACAGTTTATATAGAACTAAGGGCAGAAAATTACAGTCTAATTACAGTCTGGTAAATTAACAGAGTTTTCACCACAGAAATTCAGTTCTCTCCATAAAAGACATATAAAACCATTATCTACTGCTGCATTTAAAACTTTAAACAAAGTGCCATCAAGACAGATGAGACAATCGTTCACATACACTTCGGAATATAGATACAAAAAGAAAGGAAAAGCACTCATGTTTTCTTTCTCATATAAGGTTAGCAAGAGGGGGGTGAAATCTTCTACAGCTATCTGTCTCAATTCAGGGACCAAATCCCAAAGTGGCATCTGCAAACTGGAACCTCTGCATAAACAGTCCTCCTGCGTTCTTGGTCTGATGTCAACTCACAGCACAACCATCCTCTTCCCCTTATTAGTAACAGAGATTAAAAAAAGTGGTTTATAAGGCAAGTGAGCATACTAATATCAAATCACCTTAAACATTACAAACTTTGTGAGTATTGGTAACTTACAATTAAGCACCAGTCAGCAAGCACATGAAAAAGAAAAACCTTATTTTTTTATCAGAATCCCTTCCGATTCTCATTTTGTCATTTCTCTCCCATTACTGTAAACAAAAGCCACACTGGTTTTACATACAATTTATAATCTTCACTCCTGGTTTCCAAAGATTCATGTTACTCTAATTTAAGATGTTTTTCCGTAATTAATCAATGTAAGAAACTGGAACTAAGCAAGTTAGATTTAAATTTTAGTTCAGTGGGAGTCACCTGCTTTGTGTTAGGGGAAGACTTCAGTCAGGATTCACTTGCAGGTTTTCCAGGTAATTTTTATTTGTTATTTGTTACCATTGTCAAGATGCAGAAAGAGAAGGATTCAAAATTCAGTCAATTACTTTTAGGCCTGGGTAGCAGCCAGCAAGAATATGCATGACTTGGTTCAGCAAGGGTTTGCCAAAAGATGAGAGATGTTAGCATCAGCAGGGAAAATTTCCTTTCTTGGCTTGTAACTGCTAAAGGCTGCAGTCACCAAATTAGGACTAAGGATGGGTCCAGAAGGAGCGATTTAGGGCTAAATTTAGGACTGGTGTCAGTAGTAACCATCTGTTAGGACAGACACTAAGTTGATAGGATCACTGAGATAGGAAAAGGAGAAAAGTGAGCCAAAACTATCAGTAAGCTGGGAAGGGTGCAGCTGGCTACGCCTGCACTTGAGGCATACTGAACAAACTAGGAGCAGCGAGGCAGGAGTAAGCTGAAGACCACTGTCAGCACCAGCAGCAGAGCTGGCATGTGCACAGGGTGGGATAGCCACCTGCATCTTTAGCCAAAAATCTGGCATAAGGCCAGATTTGCATAAGCCAAAACCACTGTACTATGACTAGTACAGCATCTGTAGATTATTGTCTGACTAGATGTAGTACTGGAATTGACTGCTGGATTTGGGGTACATTTCCAGCCAGCAGAAGCCCTTGTGCACCCAGGTAAGCACAGCCCCAGGTCTTTCATATTTCAGACACTACAAAGAATCAAACAGATGCAGTCACCGCCTTGCTAGAACATTTAACATGACTTCATGCTAAAACTGAGCATTTAAAATCCAACACAGTATCGCAAATCTCCAAGCACCTACACCAAAACTGTTCTGATCACTGCTTAATGAATTGAACGGGTAGTCTGAAACTGCCATCAATTCACAATACAATCCCAACATCTGCAAGCTGTTTTACCAAACAGACTATTCTAATGCAGGGCTAATAAGGTCAAATGTTAGGGCCTCCTAATAACTAACTCAGTCTCCAATAAAGACTTGATGTGCAATCTCATCTAATCACCTGGTCTTTCACTTCACCCATCTGTAAACACAACAAGCAGCCCAACCTACTTTGCAGCAGGATGTTGAAAGGCTGGCATTTAAAAGACTTTAAGCAATTTGGATCTTCTTCTTTTTCCCCTATATAGGTTAAGAGGTTTGTTTGCTTATTTAAGATAATCTCGTATTTATGCATTTTAAAGTGTAGATACTTTACATAAAAACAATGCTACAAATAGCACACTGGAAACCATTACCAAGAATTTTCAATGAGTTGTGACTTGGCTGATAAGCAAGCAACCTCACCTTAAATTTTCCTGTTGACACTTCCTGCACATATCTCCTTAATAAATTCATATCACTAACAGCATACAGAAGGATAAGTCATTGCCAGACAGACATGCTTCATTTTTTTTAGAGCAACAACTCTCAATTCTCCCCATCACATTCATTACCCACTTACAATGCTAACTATGGACCTTAACATAACCAAAACCATTCCAAAACACATTAACCATCTCACAGACAAACATTATCACAACTTCAGAAAACAAACCAAAATTAAACTATTTACTGATACCAAGGCATTCTCAGCTCCCTTTACTGAACATACAACTAAAATGTTCCCATGGGCTTTGATCCAGAAAGCATCAAAAGACAATTTGTGAAGTTACTGTCAGAAATCAAACCAAACAACAGGTTTAAGCTAACAAAAATCAGAGGGGAAAAGGAAAACAAATGCTCAAATTCACTCAATAATGCTCAATAAATGAAAGCTACTACAGCAATATTGCAATGTTTTACAAAATAGTCGCGGTGTTTTGGTTTTGTTTTGGGGTTTTTTTTCCCCTGGAAAAGATTAGAGAATTCTTCACCTGAAAAGGCTGAAGAAAACTGCACTAAAGAGCATTATAATAGGTCCTTCTCTGGAAGCAAAGCAACAGCAAGTAAGCAATTAACTTCAAAAAAAGAAAAACAGAACTGCAAGAAACCCCTGCCCTCCTCAGAAGAGAGCTGACATGCTGTCTTTTGCTGACATTACTAATTATTAACATCGGTGTATTCCATCTGCTATTTTAGTGAGCTATGAAAGCCCCATTTTCCCCTCCAGTTGTTCTCCTGTGAGTAAAAATTCAACTGACATTGGTAGCACTGGAGGTTTTGTAAGGGAGGGATGAAACTAGGAGACATAGCAGCTAACTCTAGGGAAAGAAAAAGAAGAAAAAAAAAAAAAAGCCTAGGAATAACATTCTTATGGTTTTGTCATTAACTTGCCACCAGAGAACCCTCTCCTCTGTAATACCAGCAGCCCGTAGCAATGCCACCACCAGATAGCATTCATTCTGTTCTTAATCTTTGAGTAAATCACTCCTACTCAATAAACTACTACTCAGTAGGAAGAGCAATTGCAGATGCATGGAAGTAAAGGAAAAATATTTTTAAAAAATCTAAGCCACATCTTTTTCCAAAGCCTAGCAAGGTATTAGAGGTACATACTTCAAAGACGACTTGATTCAGCCTTCATTCGTGTAGCTCTATCCCAAGCATTCTTAGGTGCCCTGAGCATGTCCCCATGCTAGCATAGAATCATAGAATAGTTAGGGTTGGAAAGGACCTTGAGATCATCTAGTTCCAACCCCCCTGCCATGGGCAGGGACACCCCACACTAAACCATGTCACCCAAGGCCTCATCCAACCTGGCCTTGAACACCGCCAAGGATGGAGCATTCACAACCTCCCTGGGCAACCCATTCCAGTGCCTCACCACCCTCTCAGTAAAGAATTTCTTCCTTATATCCAATCTAAACTTCCCCTGTTTAAGTTAGAACCCGTTACCCCTTGTCCCCATCCTATTGGGCCTTTCCTGCTCTTCCTTAATATTCAAACTAGAATGCTCACATAGGCTTGCTCTATAAATTTTCATCAGCACAGGCAGCTAAAGACATCACTTAGGGTGAAGGAGGCAGCCATCTCAGGCAGGCTAGGCAAGAACAATCTAAAAAGACACAGTACTAGGACCTTTCAGAAGGGAGTTGGAGAAAAAAAGAGGCAAAAGCACAAACCACTGAGCTAAGGTCAACTATTTTCCAAGCAAAATTCCTTCCTAGCATCCCTCAGTGCCTCTGCTTGTCACTCTGGGAATGCCACTCCAACCCACCCACCCAGGCACTCAGAATGAAACTCAGCAGCTGCTCACATCTCTCGCAGCTACTCATATCTCTCGCAGCTACTACACTAATAATAGTGCCCAGGAAGCAATGTTTCAATAAGGCCATTCAATAATGTCCTCATGAAATGTGAGATAACCTCCTGAGCACTATTAAAATCCAGGAATTTTCCATATTTAGAAGATAAACTGAAGGAGAGGGTGTCAGGTTGGGGGGAACCAAACAAACACCTATTAAGAACAGCATCCTTATTCAAAAGGTAATTCTCTTTACTTAAAGATAAATGCTTTTCACGGGATTTACTGTCAAATCTGAGACATCAAAAGCATACAACCCTTTCTGTCTGCTTCTGTCTGCTCACAAGCCTTCAAAATCCTAAATTTTGAAGCAAGTAAATCATAGCTATTACAACAGGAACAGAATAAACATATAGAGAAAGCTTTATTTATAAAAGGATTGAAATTGAAACAAATGCTGATAGAATTATTTGAATTTTGTTTGATGCTTTTAGGGCATCAGAGGTTTGAGTTTCAGGGGAGGTTTTGCTTGTTTGTTTTTATTACATGCTGCTTACAAACACTGTCAAGTTCCATTTAAAGAAACTTTTCTCTGCACCAGAGAGAAAAGGGAAGGGAGGAGCTAACATTAATTGCTACCGTGGTCCAGTTGCTTGCTCCATCCAAACAAGACTGCTACTTTTCTTGACTGACGTTTTAATTACTAATTTTAATTTAAAACGCACGGATAGTAATAACACCAAACTAATTCTCAATAAGGTATCAAAGCCATCTTCCTTATGAACACTTAGAACTACAAACAAAAGGTACAATGAGGAGAGAAAAAAAAAAAACCTTCTCAATGAAGCAAGCTTTACAATAACTTTACAAATCTGAAGTGGATTTCAGTATGTCCCAGAGCACAACAACAAGGCTGACATACTTAAGTTTTTCTTCACATACGGATATTTTCTATTAAAAAAGTGAGTGACGATATGCTCCAAAGCCTTAGAAAAGCCAAACTGCTGACTTAAATTTCCACTTGAATAATCTGCATGGCAAAGGCAGAACAGCTGCTTTCTGAGTGTATAGTGCCATGCCTGCTGTATACTGAGATCTCTAAAACACGACTGCAGGAAAATATGGCACATTCTCCTATCAGATTCTATATTAAGCTAATTCACTGGAAGAGGATTAAGGAAAAGTTTGTAACTACTGCTCAATTCAAGTAACAGCTACAGAAAGAAAGCAGTGAGTGCAGTCTTGCATAATGCAGAAGGGACCAATACACAACCCTTCTCTATAACATTTCAGTATTTGTGAAATTCTTTATAGATAAAAGTCCCAAGTTTGATGCAATAGCCTGAATAATGACAGAAAGAAAGACAAAAAGGTAAAGGGCTTGCCTAAAGCTGTTCACAAAGTCACTTCTCTAGACACAGCTTTCTGTGTTCCATACCATAAAATACTCCATCTATATGAAAGGCTGAAACTTCTTTTGGCTTGGGTGAAGGGATAAAGACATGTCAACATTCCATTAATTTAATTTACTTGTCTGCTGCTTAGTGTCTGGTCAGAGCTGTGCAAATAAAAAGCTCTATTACTACATGTTCCTTTTTTATTTTTCATGTTCTATTACAAACCATTCAACTGAGTTACTAGAAAAGTAAGTAGTGATCTATAGAATCAGGACATGGAAGGGGAATGCAAACTGTACTGTGCTTGCCTCCAGGTAAATTTTTAGTTGCATAACAGATGAAATTTCACCCCTCTAGTTTCACTAACCTTGCAGAACCATGTCCACTACAGAAAGATCTTCAAGGCTGACAATAACCTGTAGCAGCAATTAAAAAAAAATGCCCTATATAAAATGCAAATTAGGTTGCACCAAAATACAAGGTATTTTTGTAACCAAACTAGTCTAATTCACACCTAAGACACATTTGCAGACACAGAAGTAGTTCATGGAGGCAGGAAGGGAAAAATGGAAGTACAATTTCCAGAGAAGTGAACGCAAAGAATCATTTCTGTTGAGTTTCAAAGCTACATTTTCAAAATACTATTTGCATCTCAGACAGTAGGTTGAAGGACCTCTGTTTCTTAAACTTATTTTGTCCATCACAATTACCAGGCCAGGAGGGCACTTCCAGTGTTCAACTCTCTCAGAGAAAGTTACGCTACTTGAGCCCTACCTAAAGGTAACGGTCACCAGTCCTCAGGTGCTTGGGCTCTGCAACAGACGGATGAGTCCTTCCAAGGCAGAGAACACATTTCAGCTGTTCAGAAACCATAGTATCCTGTCTTAACCTAGATTCACATCTCCTTTGGTTTTGCTCAAGGCCCTCAGCAAAGTTCATCTGAACAAAGGACCAAGTTCCTACGCATGAGATTCAAGGCTGTAACACGGACATTTCCTTAGTTCATTATATTAACTACACAAAAACATGAGCTGAATATCTGGAGCTTAGCCTCATCCCTCCATACAACATAGCAAAAGAGTGTAGTAAAGTGAAGCAAATGCCAACAATAAACTCTCATGCTTTACTAGCTAGTGTCCTACCCCTCAAAATTGGCAGCCTTTCCCTTCAGGTGAAACCTACAGAATTCCATGCAAAGAACAATAGTGGCGTTGGTAGACACAGATGCATTTTCTTAAACAAAAACCAACAAACTGGCCGTTGGAGAGATGAGTGTTTGCAGATTGTTTTTAGCATTAGATCCAGGTAGGTTTATTTCTTTCAGAAAAGGTGCTGAATCTGCTGGAACAGTTAAGCAAAAGGCACAAAAGAAATTTGAAACTGTGTGTTTTGAAATGATTGAAATCATAAAAGAAAATGAGTCACAACAGACGTACAGTAATATTGCCACCAAGCAAGTGTTTTAGAGCAGATTGGAAGAAAGTCAGCTTTGTTCCAGAAAAGCTTGCAGGCTGAAGAGTTGAACAGACAGAAGCTTTGGAGAAACAGTTATTTGCCTTGTAACTGAGCTTGTCAATTGGACCAGGTCTTTTCAACAGAGAAAGCATACAACTTGATTTTTTAAAGGAAAAAAACTGACAATGTAAACTACACCAGCTTTTTCTCAGAGTTCTGATGTACTTCAGAGGCTAAAACACAGGGTTCACATTCCACTTATCCACATAAACTACAAAATCAGACCCGTGACAGATTTCTAAGATCAGCGACATGCTTCCAAAATGAGATTTTGAAAGGTTTTTCTTGTGTCTTCAGTGACCTGGCAGCATGCTTCCTACACCTGTGTGTGAGACAGGCAGCTTTTTTTTTGAAGAAGCATTTTCTAAGCAATCATATTTTTGTTTAAATCAACTACAAGTCTTCTTTATCAATTTTTTTCCCCATCACAAGTACATTCAAATGTTACTTATATTTTTCAAAGCATGCAACTCTTTCTAATGACTGGGAAAATCACAGATTAAGACAAACAAGCAAAACCAAGGTGTTCTCCTTCTGCTTGGGAAGTGGCACCAAATTTTGAGATTTGACACATTACAACCTTATTCTTCTTAAGGCTGAAACACTGCAAGTGTGCAATACAAACTTCAGACTCTTCACCATGAATCCATTCATCACTTCTAAGTCTACACGCATCAGCCTAATGGAGGAAACAGACAAATTTCAAAGCTCAAAAAAACTACTCACCAGCAACAAGGTGGCTGAGAACCTACTGTACACAACACAGGCTACAGCGTCCTCCAAGGCCCAGGTCTGACACACACAGTCCAGCTCAGTTTCTACCCTGCGTACTCAATTTTCCTCACCAAATTAAAGTATTTTTTTATTCCTCTTCAGGGAGAAGCAGTCCCAACTAGCCAGGTATATGTACAAAAGCTGTAGAGAACTAAGTGAATCTGTAACAACCAGATCTATTAAGAGGCAAAGCCTTCTCTGTGACTTCATGAGCTGGTAACCTCCACCTGCTCAGTCCTCCCAACTAAAGAGGCAACAACAGGACATTATTCAAAGGGCAGTAGTGAAACTGCAATCTGTGTAATAATCCTGTGACTTTCCATCTCTTTTTTTTTTTCCCCTCCCACTGCTCCTTTCCCACAGAGGACAACCCCAGCATGAATGATTTACAGAAACTTCTGATTTGGCCTTGGCCTGTGATGGCCACATTGCTTGTGAGGGCTGGGATGTTTTCTCTCTATTTTTATCCTGAAAGATTAACACACACACACACAGAAGGGGAAAGAACAACAAGGGGAGGAAACAAAACCAGAACAGGAGTAAAAGGCATTCACAAATAACAGGGTAGCTGTGAGAAGCTCTGTCCCTAGCTGCAGGTAGGTATGGAAAAGTGACACGCTGACTTTGAGGTTGTCTGCCAAAAACTGCCAAAAATATCTGTTTAGAAAAAGAATTTGAGGTTAGCATAAACCCAGCCACAGATTTCCCTTTCCAGTACCTTCTTTCCCGGTGAGATACCTAAGCATGCATGTTGGATATCAGGCATACACCTATCACAGATGAATAACATGGAGCATTTTAAATTGCAGCCACTGCAACCGCCCTCTCTTCTATCAGTGTTACACCCAGAAGGCACAAGCTCCACAGGAGCTGCTGGGACAGCACTCATGCACCTACCTCAGCTCATTGCAAAATGTGATGGATTACTTTAAACCTGGCAAAGAAGATGGGTTTGACTTAGCAACAAGACAGATTTTGGGTGCTGATTAAAGCAGACAACTACAGTGGGTGGCAGCAACCACCAGCAGAGATGTTAAATTCTTTGAACAGCAGTTTCTTAAACTATTCTGCTAATATGCGCTCAAGCTCATTTGATCATATATTATCTACTCTGTAGATACTCCAGAAGGCATTCAACTGCTCAAAATAACTTAATCTGCCAACTCAACAGCATGAAGACTTTTAAAAGATAATCAAAACACTGAGCATCTTGTAACATCTCAAGAACAACTGTCACAGAACAGCAAACATGGTCTGGAAACTCAGAAAAGTGGCATTTGACACAAGATACAAACAAGTCATAAAAATTATCTCAAAAGCCACAACCCACACTATCAAAACATGAAACATTTTTGACTGAATTGAGAACTGGTATCAGTGTTATAAGCTCTGCTTGTTAAAATGTGCAGTATTTTTGCAATACAGAGCTGGCAAGCATAGGATAAGGCTAAGAACAGCGCACACCTGCAGTCTTAGCAGTAGGCCAATTTTTCTTTATTTAATTTCAAGCAGCTGTTTGCATTTCACAGACTGTAGGGCAAATCCATCTTTTTTTCCAGCTCCTTAAGATGAACTCAGACTCTGTAAAATTCAGATTCACAAAATTCTAAAAGGGTTGTTATTAAAAAAAGAAAAATATCAGGAAAAACCTTTCCAACATGTTTTACCAGACTTCTCTAAAAATTACAAACCACTCCACTTATTTCTACTGGTTTTCTCCTGAAGACTGACAATGACGCTAATCACTGATGTTCTCTTTAATGACTGATTGCATCATCTATCTAAAACTAAAATATGATGTATTCCCCCAAGTGATTAAAAGACAGAATCACTTCATTCAACTGCCTGCCACATCTCTTAGCACTCAGAAACCCCACATAAATTCATGAAAATTCTTTTTTTCTGAAATCACATTTTTCAGTTCAGTAGCACAATGTCCTACTTTTAATACAGAAAAAAACAACAGTGGAACATCTACAGGACAAAGAAGGTAACGGAGCTAGTTAGTAATCCAAGCTGAAAAGACATGATTCAAGATGACAAACTGGCATCCTCCACAGAATGAGCTTGACACTTTTTATAGCTACTGACACAGTAATAAATGCTCTACATTGGGTGGAGCCAAACACAATGTTCTGCCCAGTATTTCTTAAAAGAAAACACTTTGCTGAGCCTTATACAGAAGCAACTTTATTACAAAGTACATAAAAAGAAAAAAAAAAAAAAAAGTACTGTTAGGCAATTTCACCCTAGCTGTGGCAATTACCTGGAAGGGAAGGGAAAAGCAACACTATTGTAAGCAGTTCTTCCTTCAGGGAAACCTGTATCAGATGGGCCCCAAAATACTCATCTGCCTTAGTTTTCTAATATTTCCATTTTTGAGCTAAATTCCAATAGAAATGGGGTATTTATTAAAGGTATATACTGCTCAATAGCCTCTAGGGCACAGGATCTAGCACTGCCCTAGCAGTAATGTTTATCTAAGCAGAGTCTATTTCAAATTTCAATCTCAGAATATTCAATTAGAGCACTTTTTTTTTTTTTTTTTGCTTACTGTTATCACACCTAAAGCATGCCTTATAACAGAAATAAAGTTCATTTTTGAGGTACTAGCTGAAAGCTGAAGCAGCTTTCTAAAACTCTACATGTGAAGATTTATTAATTTACAGCTCTCACTGTATTCAAGGTGAATTAAACAAAAATACAGTCCTAATTATACACTACTGATTTAGTAAACTCTGCAAACTTAAACTAAGGCACTCTCACAGTGTGAGAGCTCCCTTCTCCTCCCTCCCCCCCGCCTTAAGTAAGAATGACATTAAGTTTTATTCTGTCTTCAGTTTCTTTCTAAATCTAGTGAAAATGCATTTCTTTCCTAGAAGTTATTAATGAGTCCTATATTAACTGTTTTACCTTGCCTCTCTGACATGTACTGGAGTGTCAGTAGAACAACATTTTTGTTGCAGCAAATTCCTAAGACTTTAAGAGCTGGCATGTGTTACATGTTCAGCTAAGTGGTTTCATAAGTGCAGATTCTGGTAAGGAAAGCTTAAAAAAAATGGACAATTAGTGTTTAAGGGAAAAAAAAAAAGGCACTGTGGCTCAAGTGATTTGAGAGGGTTTTACGCTGTGCTATTATGCGGATTACGACAGCCTTTACGTTTACATAACATCCATACCATATCAGGCCAAAAACCTACCTAGATCAGTACCTGAGAGGTCAACCACCAACCACCATATGCTAAGAGAACTGGCCAAGAAAAAGTGTTTGGCCAACTCAGACATCTGAGTCTTGTGTTTATATTAGGTTCTTCAGCCAACTTCATTAAAAGAAAGACTCAGCTTTATTCTGCTAGGTCAGAGATCGGATTTGGGAATGGCTTTATGCCTGTTGCTGACAAGATTTCCTGTCTGCTTAACTTCTTGATGGCAAACTTGTAAATGACCAGTGACTAGTAACACCTCCCCCTTCACAAAGGCAGAAATACTCCCTGGAGTTGACCAGCATTCTTCAGTAACAATTATCCGTAACTCTTTATATTCCAACAAATTCTTTCTACAGATAAAAGGAATATGGTTCTTGTTTTGCATTCTGCCTGGAAGAGTACAAGGAATAACTCTTCTGTAAAAAAACATATAACAAAAATAGCAATTAAAAATAGTCACCAGAAGCCTGAGCATGCTGCGCTGCCTGCAGAGACCAGCACTGAGTCTGCTTTCCTCCTCTGTGGCACCAATGCAATGGCCAAGACCTCACAGAACCGAGCTAACAACTCAAAACCTGGGAGCACAGGAGCTGTTATCCTGCTCTCAGCTGAAATAGAAACAGCAACACAACGAGGAACATGCCTTCCCCCATTAAAACTATGCAATGGGGCTGCTGGGTAGCAAGTTTCTAAGGGTGCAATTAGAGGAAGGTGGCTACTCTGCATTCTAGCACAAGTGGTAAAAGCATTTGAATACTGTGGTGCCCACGTGGCAGTAGATGGTGTTGACTTAATGAAAGGCTATATGATGCATTTTAGACAAAAGGCCCATATGGGGCATCCTTTCCTACCAGACTTTGGCTAGGCTTTCCTTAGATGTGCACTGCATACAGATCACCCCTTGAAAGCTTCTTAAGGAACTCAATTCTTCACTTTCAATGGCTTCTCCATCTTCTATCATCATCAACCTATTACAAAGTCGCTACAACCAACTCAAATATAATCCTGCTCTGATCTGAGCCTAAATCCAAAAACAGGGAGGGGAGCTCTGCTTTCAGGCACATGGAATAGCTATGAGCATGCACTCAAATATCCTTTGCAAACCCGCCATGTGATGCCCAGGATCAAAACCAGCACTGACTCTTTCTACCACACCCTGAGGTCTCATAGGAAGCGGCAGTTCCTGCTATACCTTTATACACAAGTCTTGCCTCCAAATACATATCCTCAAAAGCCTCAAACAAATCTCATATTCATATCAAGAGACCAAGCGTTGGTCCAACATAGGGAGAAGAATTTGAAAGCAAATAGGCAGTGTTTATTCACTGTATTCTTTAGCTTTCAACAATCTGCATCTCAGAGAATTTTTTTAAGAGCTCAGAACTAAACCCCTCAAGTTCCTCTCACATTTCAGAATAAGGATTCACGAACCAGGCATCCTTAAATACAGTTTCTCTCAACAGAAGAACAACTAACTCTATCCAGAAGTTCTTTATAAACTATCTTGATCTTTGCTTGTTTAACTGAACTGGAATCCCCTGAGAAATATTGTATTTCTATTTTAAAAGGCAGATGTGTATACTGCTTGTACTTACTCATCACTAACAGTGGAAAAAAAATTGTCTTTCTGTACTCCTTTTAAACATATTTAACCATCATAAGAAAAGTGATACTTATTGTTTACTTACTCTTCCAGTATTTAGCTTGAACTAGACAACTCAATGATTCAAACCCTTACACAGGAAACAGACAGCTTTGAGCCAGTCTTGTTTATCTTTCTATCAGATTCTTGAAACAACTGAAACGTAAAAGTGTAAAGATACATTTGAAGTCTGTTGCATACTGGAAACTCAACAATTTAAAAATGCAAAAGATACTTCTTTTTTCCTTTCAAAAGTTAGAGGGAAAAAAAAAAAAGCAGTATAAATCCTGTACCAACAAAAAAAAATAAAAAAAAATTCCTCTCAGTTTCAGGTGGAAAACACACTCCCATACAACTGAGGAGACAAATGGAAAAGAGCCAACAAGAGGATCCACATCATGTTACTGGTTTGTCCTGCAAGGCACGGACAACTCATACAATTAGAGGAATTGGCAGCAGCGTCTGCTTCCCAGCTCTCAAGATATAACCTCCTGCAGGCAGCAGCAAAGTCATTTACAAGGCTGTCTGTCAAGCTGGAAGTGGGATCTACTCAATCACATCAGTTATTCACACCTGAAGAATTCTCAGGACACTTGTTGTAAGCTGCTGCTTTACAAGTGAAATAAGGAAAGTGCTAAGGGAGGGAAATGCAGGCATTTTCTACTGCAGTCACTTCATTTACCACATACTTAAGAACAGTAGGGCACCTACTACATTTTGTATTTTATAGGCTGTTCGGAAAAGCTTATGATGCTCACAAACCAATTCAAACGGATGTAAATTTTGTAATTTACCTGGTTCTAGTAACAGAGAAATACTTTAGTTATTATTAAGATGACATTTTTTGTTCAAAAGACTAAGACAATTTTTTAAAAAAATAGCACTCAGCTGTTGCCTAAGAGGCAGTCACCTAAGCTCTCAAAACGCCCTTCTTTATTATCACATTCACTAGATTTTGGCAAGCCTGTCTTTGTGCAGAAGATGCAGCTTTGACAGAGGTGAATGAGGTGAAGAAAGCTCTGCGTGTAGACCACTTCTTTAGCTTGGTTTTTGGAACAAATATGAATCCCATTTGTTTTCAAGACAGCAAATGAATCAGGTTCCTCAAAGAATTTAGATACTGGTGATTTCAGAAGAAAATACAAGGACCTAACCACTGAGGGTTTAATGGGTTTTAACATCTCCTTATGTTTCCTCTGGTTCAATTTGTCTTTTAATGTCTGTTGAACAGTGGCAGTGCTTCACAAGTGGCACAGGAAGACCACTCAGCTTCAAATCTATTATCCAGGGCACTCTAAAGGTGAAAGACAACTGCAGAAGCCTGGAATGTGTAAGGAAGGATCTAACCCTGTTTCCACCTCTCAAACAAATATGCTGAAGCATAGATGTTTGTTAGAATAAGGTACAGCACTTAAACTCAAGAAGAAAATTTCTTACTGTCCTCTCAGAAAGGAAGGAACTGCTTAGACCTGAACACAGGGCAGGAACTCAGAGAGCTTCTCTAAGTATTTCTCATGGGCTAGCCCCAAGTATTTCATCAAGAACTCTTAGGCCAGGTGGCTGTGCTTGGCATGCTGACTCTCTTGGCTTCCACCGTACACAGCTAAGCATGCCGAGCACCGCACACCGAGCCAAAGTTATCAGCACAGGATCACGCTGTGGATAGGAGGCTCAAACGAGTGAGGGTTTCCCTCACCATCATCAGCTCCACACTTTCAGATTAAGTTCTGCGTATGTAATTGCACATGAGAAACCAAGGGTTTGGGCCAATGGCCAAAATCCTGTCTAGATGCTTGAGGAACAGCAGTGAAGAAGCAGAATGATTTTCCTCTACCATTCTTGTCCAAGTTTAGGGACACTTTTTACTTTGCACTCCAAGTTAAGATGATTTATACTGACACTTCCTATCACAGATTTCAAATAATCCTCAAGGAACACAATTTACAGTAATTGAGTATTACCTGTCCAAAGAATAAGAGTTACAAACAAGTCAAATGTGATATGGCATCTTCTGTCTTTCTGCCTTTTTTTTTTTTTTTTTTTTTTTTTTAACCCAGGCACATCTGAAACAAATCCAGGAAAGAATGTTTCTTTATCTGCACAAAAGAAGTTCTCTCAGTTTTTAATGCCCTCACCATATACAGGCAGCTACACCATTCAAACCACTGGCCTAATTCCTCTTAGTTTACTTGCAGGGAAACATCTTGAAAGCATGGTTCCTTGCCTTCAGAAGTTTTCCACGATACCAAAGATGCAATATGCTTTGAGAACACAGTGCCAGACAGCTGCACTAGTGTTTTATTTAAGTGATTGGTATAGCGAATCACCTTACTAGTTATTTAGGGGACTACACTACTAGATCTTCAGTTAAATGGAAGAAATTACATTATCAAAGTACTACATTAAGAACATGTGTTCACACAGTCGTTCAAGGAAAATAACGATTCCCACATAAATCACAGCATACCCTACTACATATATACCACAGCATACAACAATTAACACGAAAATTAAAAAACACCGTCACATTTTAAGAGGCCAGCTCTGTCACCAGAGAACTGCAAGTCAGGTAATTCCTGAACATACTTGAAATTTTGACAAAGGAGTATTTTCAGCAGCCTCGTCACAGACCACAAATGCCCATACACGTACATCGCCATGTTCAGATATGCATTCAGAGAAGCTCGGCTTGTAAAGCGCCAGCATAACGTGAAACCGAGTCTTCTCAGCGAATTTAACGCTGTCGGTTACTTTGGACTCGGCGCCGCCGAACACATAAGCCAGGCCCGCCCAAGAGACCGGGCAGATGCAACAGGCGCTACAAGGAGTTACTCGGGGCTGCAGCCGGCACTACCGCCGCTATCCCTTGTCCCCTCTCCACGGCGAAGGGCTGGGAAGTACCCACGTCCCCAGAGCGGCTGCTGGGGAGCCTAAGGGAAAGGCTGCAGACACCCGCTGCAACACTCACCGCAACAAAAGCGAGCGCCGCCGGCTCCAGGCGAAGCCCCTAGGCACCGGGCCCCGACCGGCGCCGCTGCACCCAGCGTCTTTCCCCGCGCCCTCCACTCACTTTTGGTCGCGGCGATCAGATTTTTCCCATCCTTGAGCAACTCCTTGATGAATTTATTGGTCTTCTCCAGCTCGGCCTCATGGGCTCTAACCCGCTCCCTAAACCAGGGGCTGTCCAGGTAGCAGTCGCTGAACTCCAGCGGTTGCAGCCCCATGGCTGCGCCGCGCCGAGGCTCGCACCCCTGCGAACCTCTCCCAGCAGCGACCTCCTCAGCAGCCAAGACACAGAAGACGTCTCCGCGGCAAAAAAGCGCCTGCCGCGGCCACAAAGAGAGCAGCAGAGGCAACTCCCCCGCGCAGGGCTGGGCACAGGCGAAGGCGAAGCGAGCTGCACCGCCCTCTCGCCTGTAAAGGGCGGAGCAGCTCACCCAGCTCCCGGCGGCTTCACCGACACCCGCCCGCCCCGAGGTGGCTGTACAAGGCTATGCGGCGGGTGCCTGGTCCCTAAAAGAGCTGCTCTCTGTTAGAGCAGCCACACTCGGCCACTGCGGGCGTCCCCGTGTGGGAGATGCAGGCAGGTGCTCCCTATGAGTCGCCGGGTCCCCCTCGGCGAGGTTCTGCTCTTTCGCGGTTGAGCGATTTGGCAGGGCCTGGGCAGGCGCAGCGCCGTATGGTTGGGTGAAAAAGCCGCAGCGGCTTGTAGCAGCAGGCCGCGGGTTGTCTGTCCCTATTTGGCAGGGTGGGGAGGCCGCCGGGTTTGAGATGCCGCGGGTGGATGAGTCACTCCACGGAAACAGTGTAGGAAGGGGCAGAGCCTGCCTGCACCCGAGGGGAGTACTGAGCAGCTTCATTCAGTCAGTCGTGGCGGTTTGCTGATAGAGAAGGTGGCATTGCCCACTTCTGCTCTAGTGCCTGGCTGCGAAGTACTAAGTAGGTACAACCTTGCCTCTATGTCTTCATCTAAAAAGCTAACACAAACAGTTCTCATGAACAAGTACTGCTGCAAGAGCAAGACCTTCAGAATCATAGAACAGTTTGGGCAAGACACCTTCCACTAGATCCAGTTGTTCAAAAAGAAGACTGTTTTGCTGAATTGTTCTGGTTAAGAACAGGGGGGAAACTCGGGGGGGGAGGGGCGAGGAAGGCATATAGTTATACTTGTATGTATATATATGTATATATAAAATTTTGCTATGATTTCGTGGGTTTAATAGTAGTGCAATTCTTAGTTATTTGGTGGATAGTGACAGACTTTTGTAGATTATTTGGGCTATATATTTCAGTCATTAATATATGTTTAGATGTTTCCTTCAGGATTAACTTTAAACTATTTCATTTTCTGTGTTTTGGTAAGTTTAATGTTAGTTCCTGCTCCTTTTGAATCAAAAAGCTTTGTATTAATTTAAATTTATTATTGTTATACCCATAGTTAAGCCTAGTATGCACTGGCCAGAGAAACAAAATACAGCTGTCTTTTCAAAAGCTACTTTTATCTTTTAAAAACCAGTACCTAAAATTTTTAGAAGTTGCTTGACACAAAGATAACTAGCAGTGTTACTATCAGCTGCCCTCTGTATGACCCAAGGTGCTGACCTGCAGAAGTCATGTTTGAAAATAGGTAGGCATTTTGGGAATCTCACTTTAAAATTACTCCTGTTTGTAGAATCAGTGTATCGGGTAGGATTCAATTTTGCCAACATTTAGGGTTTTTTTAATAACTATCCACTAGAGAGTCTGCTTCAGAAACTAGACCAAGTGTTACCCACCTAACTGCAGTCACTGAGCTCACGTAAGAACAGGATTTCGTGATCAAAGGCAAAGGTAGTGCTTGCATTGTTCATGTGGATGAGGAAAATAAGGAAGCACAATTGTGTAAAGAAAAGGGCAGGCAGAGTGGAGCTGACCTGACATGGATGCCTGTAAGTAATTACTGTTCCTGAAAGTAGTCTTAAATGTGAATGTGGCCTCTGACCAGCCGCTGCTTACAGGTGTGGATGACTTGTCTGAAATCATGGCAAGCCAGGAGGTACTGTTGAGAGCAGACCCCGATTGTGCAGCCTTACTGATAGATCATGTTATCTGCTGTGATACTTATTTTCTGATATTACTTAACTGAGAAGTTACTATGCTACTCAAAACTCCATTCAAAAAGAATTTTTTAAAGCCCACCTTAAAAATAACAAACAATCCTTGTCTCTGTTTGGATTACTGGAGCAGCATTGCAAGAGTAAGCATGCCTTTCACGAATAGTTTGTTTGCTTTGTCCTGTAGTTGTCTTCAGGATTCAGATTAGAATAATATTTTTCATGCTTGTTTATAGTTACTGCAATTTCCCTATCATAGTTACACTGAAGTAGTGTAAAGTAATTGGGTTGCATGCATTGTGTGGAGAGGCTTACATTCAAATTTAAAAATAAATAAAATAAAAATTGAATGTTTAGCTTTGCCTTGAATTTTTTTAATGGGAAAAAAACACCAGGTCTAAAATTTAGATTTGTTCCACCATGACAGGCCCGTTAAGGAAATTGGCACACCTACTTCTATCATGTGAAATGAAAATGTATTCCATTCTAGCTGCAGTTAAAAGGCGCTGTGATAGCCTAACAAGTACACATGTACACATAACACTTTTCCCAGAATAAAAAGAGTTAACTTGTATTTAAATAATAAAGCAAAGAAGCAGATTACTATTATGTTGTTATTCTACACTGTTTATCCAGTACTGGTATTCAGATAACATAGTGGTTTCCTACCACCGAAATTATTAAATATATCTTTTCCTAAACCTGACCCTGAAATAAATTGTGATTTAAAAAAAAAAAAAAACAAAAACCACAAAACAAAAAAACTGGGGAGAAATAACTACCCATTAATTTAAACGGACAAAAATTGTAAGCAATAAAAGGAGTTGTACTTTCTTCACTAATTAAGGCTAGAGGTGTTTTTTATATCAGCAGTTCAGAAAATTATCTTTTCTGCCTTTCCTTGCTCAAGGTCATCAGATTGTACCGCCTCCTTGTAGCTTCTTTTGTAGACTATGACAAAGATTGACTGTGTGAAGCTCTGGCAACACTGTGCATGTATCATCTATTTATCTTTGCTTTTCCCTCAACATTCATTGCAGGCATGGTTTCAGAAAATGTGAAATGACTCTTCATGTCATTTTATACAATAGGCACACACCAGCATAGCGCATGTTTTGCTTCCTTATGTTCTTGTCTGGTCACCTTGACATCCTGATTTTCAGAAAATACTGTTCTGATCCATGGCTGATTGTATGTTATAGAAAGATGGGTTAGAAACTAGTAAATTTAGTTTTATTGACATTTTATTACAGAGCATTGATACTGGCTCCCACCATTTGTAGCAAGCAGCTGTGTTGAGTTGCTGGCAACAGCATCTATTCCAAGGTATTGTAGTTTCTTCTCTTGTCTAAGCACTTTTGCCTCCATGAGGATAAAAGTCCTGTCATAGGTTTATTGAGTTTGCTACTAACTCCCATCTTGTGTGTGACTTAGCTTGCTTGATGTTAGGGCCTTATGTCCGTATGAGGCACTGCTAAGCTGCATGCTCTTTCTGCTCTCCAGCATCAAGGGTACAGATAGAAACAGACTAATCTCTGACCATCTATGATGCAGACCAACATTATTTATTTATTCTACTGTAAATCAATTTGATGATTATTATGGCAATCATGTAGATTGTCAGGTAAAAGTAATTCCTTTCTGGTGCTCCTTTACAGCACAAGCTTTACCCAACAAATTGCTATAGTATGTAATTGTATGCTTTTTCAGTGTTACAAACTTTATATTCTGTGACTGGTTTTTGGTTTGCCTTTTTTTTTTTTTTCCCCATGTGTAGCATTCCATTAAAAAGTTGTATGAGATTAACAAATACTCTTGCAAATTCCAAGGATTTGGAACTCCCTTTTTAGCAATCTTCTCCCACAAATGAGTCAAATTAGCACACAGTACTACTTCATTTATGGTTGAAAATAGGCACTATAAGGCATTTATGCTATCCATCTGGCATTTGCTCTGACAAAAAAAAAAAAAATACAGTTGAACAAGTTTGCAGAATCATGGTATTGGAAATAGTGGCTCATTACAGTGTTTGATACACTCCAGCTCACTATCACTCACAGGTGATAACTGCCTGTATGTTTCGTTTTTTTCTCTCTCTCCATATTCCACAGGTGCTAATATTTTCTTTTCCCCCACACTATCACCCTTTAGTTGGGCAGCATAGTTAAGCTAAATCCAGGGAATCTTGTTCTGTACCTAAAAACCACACCGAGACATATGGGGCGGCAGGCACTCCCTTCAGCGGTCACCTGCCAACTGCGCTAGCGGCCGTGCGCATGCGCTATGACCTCTGCCCAGCTGTAAGATGGCGGCGGCGGCGCGAAGTGCGTGGCTGGTGTGTTCGGGAGTTCTGTTCCGTGCCGAGCAGGTGATGGCCCTGGGAGCACTCGGCTCCCCGGTCTAGCGCCACGGAAGACCCCCACCCTACCCTGCTGTTTTCCCTGCGCCGTGGCAGGGGCCTGGGGCTCATCCTGCGAGTGGGGCAGTGTCTGGGGGTAGTGCGGCCTGGCCGACTTTCCCGCAGCCCCCTCGTTCTCGCTCTCCCGGGGCCCCTAAATCCGTACGGCAGGCGAGTTTGCGCGGCACTCCCTGGTTTTGCATGCCCTTGAGTATGTTGCTGGTGCTTGCTTGAAACGTGGCCGATGTTTGTTTGTTTTAAGGAAAATAAAAAGCCTGGTTGTGATGGCGCTGTGTTTCTTAACAGTCTTTCTCCATGTAACAGCTGAAGACGCGCGCAGTCTTCAGCTTTAAGATACATCTGAAAATCCGAAACGCGGTATTAGGCACTCCTATGTAAGTAAGCGTTAAAAATTGTAAAAATGTGCGTATTAATTCTCATAACTCTTTCATGTTTTCTTAAGGGGAAAAGTAGTCATGTTGTCTTGTGTGAAATGAACTGTGAGCTCATCAGCTCTTTCTCTGGGAGGCTTTGCTTTATGAAGATACTGTTGTTGAAGTGGAGTTTTGACCTGCAGATTTCGTGGTCGATCATAAAACTGTGTGCATGATGAGTGCATGAACTTCTGGTGTTTGTCCAGTATTTGGCCAGGGACATGCTAAAATATGTATTATAAAAGTTAATTTTAAGAAGTGAAGAAGTGTAAGCTTGCCCAGATTACCCTGATCTAACATAAACATGATGTGTGCTTGACTTTTGAATGGTAGACACTCATTTTGAAGTTGATGGAATTATCAGTGGCATAAAGATTACCATGGTTTTGAATGCTTAGTACTTGGTGGGGAGGGAGGATGATGTCTTTACTAATGTCAGTGAAAATTAAAATGTGTGCAACGTTTTTGGTCTACAGGATACACACCTTTTTTTTTTATTTTTTATTTTATTTTATTTAGGAAGAGCGAGTATTTGCAGCTTTTAGGATGCCCAACTCTAACTCTAAAATTCACAGAGGTGGTCAGGAAGCTGGCAGGCGGGAGCTGGTTTCCAGGTCTTTGCAGAGTGCTCAGCATTGCTTGGAGGACCAGGATTTTGGAACTGCATATGCTCACTATCTCCTGGTACTAAATCTAGCTCCTGAGTTAAAAACTAGTGTAAAAGTAAGTGCACTTTGAATTGCTTGAAGCACTTTTATTTACTGTATTCCTCTTGAGGCTTTCTGACACCTTTTGTGCTTGTGATTTGTTGTATGTAACTGATTCTCCTGTTTAGTCTTCAAAATAGAAGCAGAAAGCATTAAAAATACAGTCAGTAACTTGTTGAATAAGCTTTGTATGCATGTGGGAAGAGAAGTGATACAGTTTTAGTCTGTGTGTGTCAACTAAGTTTAATAAAAATAAGGCCTTATTAGTATTGGCTTGTAGTATAGTCTGCAGGCTCTTAGTATACATATGCTGCTGGGTGGTGATACTTGAGAGCTTATTTCTGCTTCTTCAAGTGAGCCAGCTAATTTGGGATGATAGCAAACAATTGTATGCTGCTGCTTAGGGAAATGAGAGTGTTCAGGTGCATGTCAGGATACCTCTAGATATTTTCAGGGCTCGATTCCCTATTTCTCGTAACTACCAGCAACTCAGTGGTATGTGTTTTATTTTCTAGGAAACATTTCAGTTTACTCTCTTTAAATGGGCAGAAGAGCTAGATTCTCTGGCGCGGATCCAAGATCTGTTTAACTGTTATGAGCAAGCACTTGAACTGTACCCAGACGATGAAGTGATATGTAATAGTATGGGAGAACATCTTTTCAGGTTCGTAGTAATGTATATGCAGTTTTTGTAAGGTTCACATTTGCATGTTAAGAAAGCCTAATTTAGCATAGCAGATAAAAAGTTTTTAAAACAAAACGCAAGTGTATGCTGTGTAGTGTGTAGTGTTGGACTTCAAAACTGTCAGCTTAAAAGAGTAGCCAGTGTTAAAATACATGTTGATAGTCAGAGCATAAGTGGAAAAAAAAAAATCTTTCTTTCTTCTTAGATCCCTGAGCACTGCTGCCTCTTAATGCTGTTTTTTAATGCTGGTCCTTCCTGAGGTCACATATAACAGACCTCTGAAGTGAAGAAGCTGGTCATGTGTGTCCTATGTAGGCTGTTCTTAAATGTTTGGAGCGTATGCTTTTGTTTATTAATGTAAAGCATTCTTTTCCTGCTTTCTCTGAACAGTCCAAAGTATGGTGATTTGTTGCTGCTCAGGGTTCCAAAATCTTCTGAGGTTGGAATTTAAGATTGAAATCATAGGTCATGGATGATCCAGATAGTTTTAATTAGGTTTTCTTTTTGTGATTACTGTGTTTTAAGGAACAATTCTCCCAGCATTGTACTAAAACATACATGTTTCTTGCATTTTATAGATTTTTTGTTTTGTTTTTTTCAGTGCTGCCTGATTTGAGACTATCCTATAAGTATTATAAAAACTTGCTTCAGGTTCATAATTCAGTTTTAAAAATTGCTACTTAATGTGAGCACTGGCAAGTCAGAATTTACTTGCTTTGAAGTATGTCCAGTTGAATAGAGTAAAGCAGTTTTGGGGTTTGTAGCATTCTCTTGAGTTGAAAATCTGTGAGACTGGATTGCAACTTGCTGATGTCCTATTGTTGCAGTAAGTTCCTGTAAAACCTGTTCTAGTTTGTCGAAGGATGTAGATGAAAGCTGGTGCACAAAATGGTATTTTTGGACTACGTTTGCATTTTAAAGTGATTTGATGTAGAGCTGTAAATTCATTCTTTTTCAGAAGTTAGTATCAGTGTTTCTAAAGATAATCTTTCTAACTAAAGCAAAATATTTCCATTGTCTTTTAACTGCTGTAAGACCTCTTTACAGACCCGCAGATATTTACAAATGTGTAGCAGCTGAATGCATACTTTCTATTTGTCATCTTGACTATTAGAATGGGCTTTCGAGACGAAGCAGCTGGATATTTTCATAAAGCAGTGAAACTTAACCCAGACTTTGCTGATGCAAAGGAGAATTTTTACCGTGTTGCGAACTGGCTTGTAGAACGCTGGCACTTCATCATGCTCAATGATACCAGGAGGAACCTTACTTACCTAAAAGCAATTGAGAATGCTGTCTATTCAGGGTGTAAATCTGTCCTTGATATTGGAACAGGAACAGGTATTTTGAGGTATGTCAGAAGTGCATATTTAACATGAACTTAATAGAAGCATATTTGTTGTCTCTCAAAATCTGGTTGCTAGTGGGAAAAAAATACTTCCATGCCTTTTATTGAGACAAAACTTAAAGAAAACAAAGCTTTCATATGTCAGTCTGGAGGTTAGTGTCTAGCAGTGTTTTTTGAACCCCTGTTTTAAAATTGTTGCAGAAGCTTTTTTGCCAATATCTGCTGTATAAATTTAATTACTGGTGTTGGTTTTGCAGTTGTAATGTGATGTGTCCCATCTTTAAGTATTGAGTCTAGTATGAAGAGTGAATTTAGCATAGCTGGGGGAGTATCATTATGCTACCTCAATTTATTTATTTTTTTATGATAGCATATCAAGAGGATATTCATTTGTGCAGTATCAATATTAACACAAGAGATACTAGTTCACTTAATGGTGATTTTTAAACTTTTAACTGTTTTCTTAGAATGTGAAGCAGATGCAGAAGTAGGACTTAATAAAATTCAGTATATTGTCATGCTTTCCCCTCCAGTTTTAATCATTTTAAGTAAAAGCCTGGATTCTTGGTTTTTTTCAGTATGTTTGCAAAAAAGGCAGGAGCATCCCTTGTCTATGCCTGTGAGTTGTCAAAGACGATGTATGAACTAGCCCGTGATGTGGTGGCAGCAAATAACATGGAAAGAAAGATCAAACTTCTGCATTTGAAGTCACTTGATATAGAAATTCCAAAGCACATACCTGAAAGGTACATTGTAACTCACTGTTGTGATTTTTATTTGCTCTTAATTTCAAGAAGATAGAAAATATCCTGTGACCTAAACAAGAAATAACTTTGGCTATTGCCCATAATGTGAGAAGCTTCTCTGTATGTTTTATGTTTTTATAGAGCAGTGTAGAAATGATGACATGTTCTTTAGATCATACTAATTTCTGTGGTAGATCAACAGTGTCATAAATCAAGGAGTTTAATTCCATGATGTTGGAGGCTTTGAGGCAGATGCATTTACAATTATATTGCAGCAATAAGAAGAGAAAAACTAGATTAATACATTATAAAAATTATTTTAACACTCTTTTATACTTAACAACTTTGGCTTACTTCTGCAGCCCATGAATAGGATGGAGGTATGTAACGGCCTGCAAAGGAAGACTGTTTCTGGGGCATTCCACATCCTGCAACTTCATGTCAACTTCTGTGTGTGTCAGTGAGATCTGAAGTTGCAGATTGTTTGCCTCTTGTGATCAAGCATTGAGGGAAAACCTCCCCTTTCCAGTATCTCATAAGGAGAGTGCTACTTTGGAGGCAAGGAGGTGCCACATGATGTGTGTAGTTTGCATCTGGAAGGCTGGTCGTGGTTGGGCTGACTCGAACTGTGAATGTCAGCACCTTACTGTGTTGCAATTTGTCCTGTGAGAATAGGTTTGTGTTTCTGTATACACATCTATGCACCTGTCTGCATAGCAGATATTTATGTGCTTTGAAAAATTGAGTAGCTGATCTTCCAATGTTGAGTAGTGTCTTCTAAAGCACAGTAAAGCATACTGGGTCAAATGAGCAGCTTGGAATTGCTCTTGGCAAATTAGAATTTGATCATTATAACAGCTGTAAGCATGCATGATCAAGGCTTTCTATGCTACCCTGCTCCTCCTTGCTCACTGTCCAGTCCTGCGGGAGTTCTTCAGGAGGATCTGCAAATTTCTAGCAGGTAGAGATCTGAGAGTTTTTTGGTTTGGTTTGGTACATGTGAAGACTGGTTTATCATTTCAGTTTACCACCATGAGGTATGCAGGTTAAATGTGGGAAGGAAACAATTTTATTTCTAATTACTAACAGAGTGTCTGGTGACGCTACAGGCTCGTAATCTGATATGATGAAGCTCCATTGGTTTAGCATGCTAGTCAAGCCTTGTCTTGTCAGCTGAGGTACAGTAACTGATCTCTTAGTGTATATGATGAGTTACTGGATTTCATCTGTCAGGAGTAAATTGTTCAGGAAATGTCTTACCATGCTATGTGTTTTAGTTTAAATCCAAAGGGTATAGGACAGTAGGGTCTGGTAGTCCATGTAATAATTTGTGATTTAATTACAGTTTTATGTTTGGGTTTTTTTTTTTTAATTCTTTTTTAACATGCATGCATGGATATATATTCTTGCACAAGATGCAGAAAAAATACATGTTCTGCAGTATCACTGGCTGTGTGCCTAGGCTGCAACATCTTCCTGTTTTGGCTAGATTCTTGCCATACAATTTATTTAGAAATGTTGAACAAGAAGCTTTATGATAAACCCTTGCTCAGTATTTATTCTCTTGTATCTGCATCTTGAATAACTTCTGACAAATCAAAACATGTCATTTGTTGGAAGAATTAAGTTGCCTATCTGTATTGAAACTTCAGAACACTGGTAGAATTTTTGCTCTGAGTTCATGCTGATGTGGTAGGGTTTTTTTCTTTAGAAGAATAATTGTTGACAGGAATGTGTGTTACACAGTGTATTTTATGGTGCTCTTTTTCTTATCTAGAGTTTCCTTGGTTGTCACAGAAACAGTTGATGCTGGTTTATTTGGAGAAGGAATTGTGGAGAGCTTGATACATGCTTGGGAACATTTGCTTTTACAACCAAAGGTGGGTGATGTGGGTATATACATATAAATAGGATTCCTGTTTTGTTTGGTAGATATTACTGTGTGTGCGCATGTGTGCATGTGCCTATATTCGCAGAAATACGTGAATGAGGAACTACTGTCTTGTAAATATTTTATGCATATTGATATTTTAAAAATGGGTGATCTGGGTTTGTTCAGTGAATTTGATTTTAGTGAAAGGCAATGAGGCAACTGCATACGTTTTACTTCCGTGAGCTTGTGTTCTGGGCAGGCAGGTAGTCGCAGTGCATGTTTCGCTGGTAGAACCTTCTGTCATACGGAGATGTGTCACTCCTGATCACTGTTCATTCCTTCCCCATCCTCCGGCTAGTAAATAACACTGAAGGGGTTTGTGTGTATTTTAAAGGCACTGCTTTCCTGAAATCATGATTACAACCTGGTCATTTTGAGATATCAACTAGTAAGTTGTCGGTCTAAGCAGAAAATGATACATTACAGCAGAATTATTCTCATCATAGCATTAGGGAACAGTCAGTTATGATATGCTAAATATGCCATATGTTTATGCTCTTTATTTTTGCTAACTTTGAACTTTTTTGGAAGACTGAACAGTTCTACTGGGTCTTGGATTTTACTTTGTGTTTGGCATTTTATCTAGCATATGTTAAGCAAAGTAATATGATAATTCATGTATGAGTTAACCTCTGTTAGGCCTTATGAAATAGAAGGACTTAGCTTTTGTTTTGATGTTGCCTTGATTCCAACTAATTTTTAAAAGTCTTACCTGGCTGAAACCTTTAGTATTCTATTGAGCTGCAACTGATGACCTCTAGTGTTAAGTGTAGGAATGATGCATTAAGGAAAGGTCCTCAAATGTTTCAATATATTCTAGCAGGATACTAATTAAAAAATACTTCTAGAATTACACAGAAGAAGTAGAGACTGAAAAGTAAGCCTGATGCATAGATATATTGAAACACCGTATTTAAGAAACTTCTTAAGTGGTCAGCTGGAATGGCGAAGACCAGAAACTTTACTAGTCACCAGTAACTTTCTGATGTTTCAACTGTAATCTTCAATGGCTCATTAATGATTTTTAATTAATTAACCTAGGCCTTGCAGTAATGGTGGAAATTGATTTGTCTCATTGCATGTTGTTGCTTATGTTTCACAGCCTAAAAATCAAGATTTCAGTACTGGAGACTATGGCAGAGTTATTCCTGCAAGTGCTACAATATTTGGGATGGCAGTAGAATGCAAAGAGATACGTAGACATCACAGGTATGTTTAAACTCCAGCACAGTTCAAACCCATATTTGTTACTTGGGAAGAAAGATCAGTGGTTTCTATTGAGGATTTTTCATGTACTGTTCTCTTTATTTTTTGAATGGCTGATTATCTGTTCTGCTGAAAAGATTTCTGTTCTCACACTCCTTCCTTCATCCTACCCCCTTGTGGTTCAGACTTTCTGCATGCTTCAAAAGAAATACTTGATTTTCAGTTATGCTGGCACACATGCTAACATATACTAAAGACTTTTAATTCCTTAAAAGTAAAATTACTTCTCAATTTCTGTATTGAAGATTCTTGGATTATCACTTGGCCTTTATCCTCATTTTACTTGCTTTATAATCTGCTCTATACCTTGCTGCTGGATGTAACCCTTTCAGAAGATGAGGGTAGGGTTTTGTAAAGCTGAAGTGTTAACCCCACCTAGCTTATCTTTCTGAATGTGTGCCTTGCCTAATTCTCAGCTAGCATACAGTAGGGATTCTTTGGTGGAATTGTTCTGTGTATAAGTTACTTTGATAGTAATTTTTATTCTCCTCTTCTAGCACAGTATCACTGCATGGAGGCAGTCTCTGCCTGAGAGGCTAGGACTTGATGTATTTTGTTCAGGATTTATCGGAGATCAAAGAGAACAGTAACTTTCGCAAGATCTTCAATGTACTGAATGGAAAACAGCCAGGCTGCATCAGTGCCATTTCTAATGCAGTAGACCTGGACAATAGCCAGAAAGAGACTGAAGTTCCCATAGTTGATGAGCATAGAAGAACCTCCTTCTAGAATTTAATTATTCATCAGTTGAAAGATCGGATATTGCCTTAAAACATGGCATGACTTTCAGGATGAAAATGAATGTACTGTAAAGTTTGGATTGTTGAATTAACAATCTGTTCTAATAGTATAGCTTAAGGTCAGGTGGCTGGTAGGACTGAAATGATTGCCACAAGTTAATTATATACTATAGGAAGAAAAACGTCACTTAGTTTTTCTGCCTTTATAGTTTTGAGATCCCTTTTTGCTCCAGTAAGAATGCTTGCCTTAAGTTTATTTTAACAAGTGCTATTAAGCTTTATGGAAAACATGTGCCTATTCTCAGATTTACACTATACAGATCTCTGAATAAGTCAAATGTGCATGTCTCCACACTTCCTTAAGTGTGTTCATAATCTGCAGCAAAACTTTGGAATTTGGGTGGTGGTTTCTTCTCTGAGCAGGATGCGTAGTGAAACACTGATTCACCTTACTGAGGGAGGGAACCCCTCTCACTCCAGTTGTTGATAATCTTGCATATCATCTATCATATTGCATATACCACCTATCTGTGGCTGATTGGATCATCTATCCCTTTGTTTTAGCAATTTAAAGTTATGCTGCATTTCCTCTGCTCTGTCTCTTTTTTTTTTTTTTTTTTTTATCTTAGGATATAGTAAAATTCTAGATAAACTGTACCAGTTTTTTTGTAATTCTGTGTGCCAGCTTTACAACAAGTTTTGTGCTGGTTTGCTGCTTAGTGTGGCTTCATTACCTAATGATTTAGAGTAACTGTAATGTTTCTTTACTACAGCTGGTGCTGCTTGTACTCATTGCTTGCGTCTCCAAGAATGACTGTAGGGCCCAACTCTGCTGTGGTGTTGTGTAATTTTTTACTTCATTTTCTTTTAGGATTAGCTGTAATTTTCCTGAAAACATCCTGAATTTTCCTAAGTCATTGTTCCCTCTTTGAGGCAGTTGTTTCATATCCATGTGAAATGTGTTTACTTTCAGAAGAATAAATCAACTGACAGACTTGTGAGAAGATTTGAGTTCTAGTAAGGATAAGTTTAGACTTCCACTAAAGTTTTAAGATACCAGAGTGTACTGCATATTGGTTTTCAAGTTGGAAGTAGGTATCTTTCGAGAGTCATATGCAATAGTAGAAACAGTGTTCTAGGAGATCATAGATGGGGCTGTTCAGCCTGGAGAAGAGAAGGCTGCATGGAGACCTCATAGCAGCCTTCCAGTATCTGAAGGGGGCTATAGGGATCCTGGGGAGGGACTATTCATCAGGGACTGTAGTGACAGGACAAGGGGTAATGGGTTCAAACTCAATCAGGGGAAGGTTAGATTGGATATAAGGAAGAAATTCTTTACTGTAAGGGTGATGAGGCACTGGAATGGGTTGCCCAGGAAAGCTGTGAGTGCTCCATCCCTGGCAGTGTTCAAGGCCAGGTGGGACAGAGCCTTGGGTGACATGGTTTAGTGTGAGGTGTCCCTGCCCATGGCAGGGGGTTTGGAACTAGATGATCTTAAGGTCCTTTCCAACCCTAACTATTCTATGATTCTATGTGCTACATTAGTGTGTCTACATTTGGTCATTTTGAATAAAAATGCCAGAATATGGGTTAATTTACTGATTCAAGTCACTGTGAGAATTACAGGTTGCAGGGGGTTTTAATGTTTAATTTTTAGTCAATTAGGTCCTGGAGAGAGAGGGGCAATGAAATGGCTCTACTTTTGTGCTATATTTTGAAGCCAGAAGGGTTCATAAAAATGTAATAATCTGCTGACCTTTTCCACAATACAGTTTTTGTACAGCAGCTGTTCTGTTTGGTTGTATTTCTTTTAAAATAATACATGGATTGAATTTCAAATGAAGGAGAAAAGTCTCATCCTTGTTAGAATATCTAAATTACTTCATTGAGCAGGTGAGAAGATTCTCATGACTGTATTTTTTAGCACGTGTTGTGAAGTACTTGCTACTTCATGCTTTCTATATGCCATATATGCTTTAATTGCTAGAGAATTGGCTCCAAAGATGGAACCTGATTTATTTTTGTATTTTAGCTATGCATAATTGATAGAATATATTTGCCTAAGAATCCAGGAAATGATAAGGGGCAACTTACCTGATTCTGCAATTGAGAGCTTCAAGATGACTATATCTGAGAACATTACCAGAGAGCCTGCCTGATCATACTTGGTTGTAGGGAGAGCTTTTGCAGGGAGGGAAGGTTCCTGTGAAAGGAATTCAGAATTTAAAGTAGCTCTAGAAATCAAATTTTAACTAGTTGTCATTTCAACTGCTGAGTGATAGATTTCACTGTAAGAATGCAGATGTGCTTGATAGCTCCCATTGAAATGGGAAGCATGAAGTCCTTCACAGGCAGATACACTTTTTCAGGATAATCTAAAGTGTGACTTGTGCATGACTTGCATAACTTCCTGACCCATACTTTGAAAATAGGAATATACCTTAAGTCCTCAGACCTAAGAGGCTGGCAGTGTATGTAATCGATTTAAAGCAGTTATGGCATTCTTTGAAGTTTTTTGGCTGTTTCTAGAAACCTAGCTGATCTTCTGTCTTAGAAGAGAGGATGCATGTATTCTGAGTTGTCAAAGCCTTTTACCTAGAAATCTCTGCTGGGGCATTCTTTGCAGCTCTGTAACTAAGAGAAATACCTTACTGTGCATATATTGTGTTTGAAAAATACATAAAAGTACTGCAAAATGAAAGTCAGAGACTCCAAAAATGCATTTTCCTATTGTATATCTATCTGTTCTGACTATTCTGCTCATCTGAAAGAAGCACCCTTGTTACCTTTCTAATGCAGCAGCAGAAGAAAAGCCTTATTTGTTCTTATTATCACAGGGTATATTCTCTTTCGTTCTCTGTGAAGACTCAGTGAGTTGTACTTAAGGGAACAAAAGTCTGTGGCCTTTGACAAAGGACACACACGCTTTTTCTCAGTTCCTAGTGACAGCATTCAGTTCTGATTCTTGAAAGTGTTGTGCATTTTCTGTACTTTAGAGCTTCTCTGAACATAATAAAAAACCCACAGAATTGTTTTATTATCTTTTATTATGTCTTCTATTCTTACACTCTGCGTTTAGAAATACTTATGAAGCCTGGAAAGTTTTTTATTATTTTGTTTTTCAAATTATTTGAAGTTTCGTTTCTTCCTTTTTTCCCTTTTACTCCCAGAGTGGGGATGCAAGAAATTGCTGGTGTGCACTTGTCAAATTCAGTGCAGTTCTTTAGTCCAACATATGCTTCTGCTGGTTCAGAGGAGACTGTTGAACCTTACACCACTGAGAAGCTCAGTCGTATTCCTGGAGGTTATGTACCTCTGACAGAACCCTGTCAGGTAATGACAGTGGATTTCAACAATCTGCAGGTAATGATTCTTTTTCTATGTCCTTTATAAGTAATCTATTTATGAATAATGACAGCCCCGTATGTTATGTAGTTTCTGGGTTCAGTTTCAGAACAGTTTGCAAGTGCGAAGTTGGCAGATCTGCAGTGAAATTCTCTGCTGATTTTGGTATTTGTCTAGTCATGTGGTGATGTGAGTCACCAGATGACGGTCTCTGAGGTTTTGAAGGTGGAGTTTTTTGTTTGTTTGTCATAGTTTAGTTCCCTAAACTAGCTCACCCTAGGATCAAACAACTGCCAGCCTTGCTACAGAGAGGGAAAGGAAAGATGCAATAGACCCATCTTTAATGATTTATGCAGTTGTGAAGCTGAGTTAATTTATTCCTCTAGAGTATTCAATAAGCTCTTGAAGACAAAAAAGTAAGGATGTTTTTCACAACTGGCATAAAAATGTTTGCAAGTGTTGATGGATAAATGTGCAAGAGAGGGGAGATGACGAAATTATCCTGTTCAGCCAGCTTGATTCTACCCTTCAGCTCCTTTGATATCTTACAGTATTTCTGTAATACGGCATTTTAAAATATGGTAGCATTGTTTTGTGTATTTTGCACAAAATATGTTTTCATGGGTGTACTGAATAGGCCTGAACTGTAAGGCAGGTACCACAGCCACTTTCAGCTGAGCATGCTAAAAATATGATACATTGATCTGTGGTGTGCTTCTTTCTCATTGACCTGTGGTGAGGAGTTAGCATTGAGTCAGAGCTTAAAATAGATTCTGTTATATAAATGAAATTATTCTTGGCTTCTGCTTGGCCAGGAATTGCAGTCTTTCTGAATCAATAGCTTTTCCTAGTTGGCTTGTCTGACATCCTGAGATTAAAAGTGAAATAAGACAAGGCTCTTCAGTACACTGCTGGGAGCAATCTCTGTGACCTAATGTTGCTTCTGCTTCTAGCATCAATAAGAAACTATTACTGTTATATGAGGTGCCTACTGTTAAGCATCTGCAGGCTGGCAGACAACTAAAGGTAATTTAAAGAGTAAAGAATGGTGTTACTTTTCAAGCCATCTTTCGGAAATGTTCCTTTGAAGTTTCAGGTAGACTAATGGGGTGTTGCTGTCATGAAATTGCAAGATATCAGTAAAGGGAAGAAATGCAGTTAATTTATTTGGAATCATTGGTTATTGTTTGTTGTGACTTTGTCAGTGAGCAAATATGGCAGTTTGAAACACAAGTAAGTTACTTTCAACCTGGGGATGTTTGTTTGATCTTTTTAGTTTTGTCATGGCCACACCTGGATTTTCAGTTGGTGCACATAAAAAAATAGAAAATTCGTCTGTGCTGTTATTAGAAGAATAATAATAAAAAAAAAATCCCAACAACCTGCTATATTTACAAACAGTAATAGAATTACCTACTAAAGATTGAAATTGAAATCAGAAATCACTTGGCACTAGGAAGGTAGTTTCAAATACCCTTTTTCTAAGCTTGTATTTCAAAGAATTAGAGGGATGTGGCATTTGTTCTGCTTGTACTAACTATCCAGACCTAAATTGACAAAACTGAAAAGAAGACTTAAAATACAGTACAATGGTATCTCTTAAACCAAGTTGTCAGAGGCTTCAAAGACATTAATACAGGTCGGAGAAACAATAAGTTGAAATTCAAAAGGCAGCCTGAGTTATGCTGAGTACTTTATTAGTGCTATTATTAGCAGCAGCAGCTTGGTTCCTCCCAGGCAGGGGAATGAGATGTGGCTGTAATTACAGACACTCATACCTAGCCAGGTACTACCTGTGTGCGTATTTGCTGACAGCAGACCAGTGCCACTGGGAGTTGATGTGAGTGTTTACCTCAGCAGCTGGTAATCAAAGCTCAGTCTCACTTTCAGGCCCTAAAGAAACTGTGCTCTTGCCAACAATTACAGATACTGGCTGTTTGTAATTTTCATGAGAAGTTACTGTGTGGAGTATTTGAGAAACTGGTTCAAGACACAGGAAATTTGATAATTGCTTTTTTTCCTGCAATTTTTCCTTCTGTTTATAGTATCATTTTTTTTTAATACAAGCTATCTTTTTCTCATTCAGAAGGCATATGTGGCATAGCATCATTATGGGGTTTTACTGCCTGTTCCTGCATCATAGCTTTATTTTCTTTTGCTGTCTCTTTAACTACACCTGACAGATTGGCATCGTGTTGTGCTAGAGCTGTTTGAGTCTGTAATTGTCATAAATAATAGAAAAACTTTTATGTGGTGGACAAATGTGAGGAATCAAAATGGGATATGCAGCATGGTAGAGAGGGGGAAAGCTGAAATAACTGCACTCAGGTGTGTTTTTAAGTCTTGTGTATGACTTAATAGGGTAGGGATATAGCACTACAGTTACTAGGACCAGTGGATGAGAACCTTGGGCCTAATGCTTTTGAGGAATAATCAAGAAGAGTATTTTTTAATATCAAATACACTTCTAAACAGCTATAACTTCCTAGAAACTGAGAAACAGATGCATGTTTGTGCTTGTGCTCTCTTGCTTCACTGGTAGTAAGCCTTACTACTATTCCTCCTCTCCAGATGAAGATGTACAGGAAAAAATGACAGAAGGAAAGCACTTTTATTGAAGAACAGTGAGATCTTGCTATGAACTTTATTAGCATTTAGTAATTTTAACGTGTGCATTGTTCAGCTATTCCTCAATTGTGAGAAGAGTGGTAGCCCAACTCTTGGGGAACACAGAATGTGAATAAAGGTCAGGGGAGATAAAAACTGCATCATGTGAGAGCTACTCATGTTCTTAGAGTGGAAGGTCTCTTTTGTCCTGTGTATTTCGGTTTGAAACTTACAGAGGACATAAGCAGATCAGAAAGCTGATGAATGTTTAGAAAAGGCTGTTACTAAGCAGAAAGTTGTGACTCAGAGAATCTTTGGTCCCTTGTGCTTGACCTCCTATTAATTAGTTTATGCCAAAACCATCTGAGACATTAAAGCTGGGCCTTTTGTGTGGTTCATGTTGGTAGCAGAAGGCAATTACTGAGGAGCATAAATTTTACCTGGAAAAAGACATAATTCCTGTTATGTATTCAAAACTTTTTTAGGAGTACTGAAGAATTGATAACCTGATCCCATTGAGGAAGATCATGGTTCTTCCCAGTAGTGAAATTGTACATGCCTGAGCTTCTACACAAAGCCTCTGTAGCCCTGATAGCAGATACCCTCAGATTTAATGTTTTTATAATGATGTTGCTGAGACTCTGTTCAAGTGAATTCAGTGCTTGTTCTTACATTATTTCTAGAACTGACTGAACCCAGGTTTTAAGTGAAGCATGTGCCTAAGCACTGGCACATTGAATCCAGCCCAGAAGACTGGCTCTAGTTTTATTACTTCTCATAAGGCAAGCCTTGCCAGGCTAAAGCCTTTCTTGAAGTTTTCAGTGTTTTTAAATATGTATGTTCTTGGATGTAGGCATGTTTGCTTTAATAGCTGATGGATGTGGGTTAGTCATGTGGGTAATTGCACTTGCATTTGGGAAGAGAGTTCCTATGCTACTGACTAATGATGATAATTCAAAAAAATGGTATTGTAGTGACCTGTTAACAAGATTTTTCTGAGGTGCCCTCATGGATTGGTGCAGAAACTTGCATGACCCAGTGTAAGAAAAAACTTTCTTCTGTTTACAGAAGGAAACTCTTGACACTTTTTCTCTCTTTCCACTTTGGTCAGGAGCTGAAAAGCCTTGCGACTAGAAAGCCCTGGAAGCTCAACCTGCCAGTCACTGAAGGAGGAATACTGGATGCTGTTGTGGTGTGGTTTGTGCTACAGCTTGATGATGAGCATGCTCTATCTACAAGTCCCAGTGAGGAAACTTGCTGGGAGCAGGCAGTCTATCCTGTGCAGGGCCTCCCTGGTATGTTCACTGTTGTGGTACATTAACTTGGTTTCATTTTGGTTTTGAGATAGTCTATCTCAGAGGTTAGGTAGTGGCAGCAAATAGGTTTTGGAGAAGTTCAGGAGCAGGTAGCTGTGAGGTGGTTCCTGATCATGTTTGTGGGCTGTAATGCACAGTCCCTGCATCAGGGCTTATTTGTGGGGCTCTGCTGTGAAGCAAATCATGGGCCTGCTTAAGATCTGGGAGAGAGGTTTTCATTAAGTTGTTTTTATTTCTATACTAAATGAAATGCATTGTGAAGTAACTCCAAAAAGTGGGACTACTGACTGTCTCTACTTGACAAGATGTGATTTGTGAAAGGGAGGTGAGGTAGGAATTGCTCACTCCTGCCCTTCCAACCCAAGCCATTCTGTGATACAGGAAGTATTAAAATGTAAATATTTAGTATTTTTCATTTTAAAGCAAAAGGAATTTATTTACCGGTTCTTGTTCCACTCTGCTGTTGACAGAACACTTAAAGTAATACCTGTTTGTCATGGAAAGGCTTATTTTGAGAATAAATGGATTTTTGCCTAGTGTGGGACAGTTTAAGGCAAATTTTAACACACAATGATAGATTTTGGCTTGTGGGCTACAGACTAGAAAAGTTCTTTCATACACACTGGTAACATCTAATGAATGAATGAGAGAATACTCTTGTTTGTTTGTTTGTTTTGTTAATTTAAGCACTGTATGGCTGCATCCCTGCTATTTGCTGTTAAGTAACTGACATGACTTGTTTGTGCTGTTTTGCCAAGATTATTCTGTGAAGACTGGAGATACAGTGCTGATGGAAGTGTGCTGCCAAGACTGCTACTTGAAGATCCAGAAGATTTCTTCTTTGTCTTCTGAGTATGGGATGGACATCAGTGACAGGGACGACACACTGAGTTTGGGCAATGAGGCTGAGCTATGTGATGCCTTGGCTGGCCTTCAGACAACCAGCAAACAAGATGGCAATGCTCAAGTGTGTGTGCTGGAATCCACAGAAATAGCCCTGCTGAACAATGTACTGTACCACAAGTGCTTTAAAGCTGCCATGGACAAAGTGCTGTCGGCATTAAATCCCAGTAAGGACTTGCAGTCCATGGACGTTGATGGACATGGCAGTGGGATGAACCTCCAAGAGAATCAAAACAAGAGCTTTCTAGATGCGGCTCCTGATCCTTTGTATGTTTTAGATGTATCTGAAGGCTTTTCCATCCTGCCGATTATAGCTGGCAAACTTGGACCAGTTAGAGCCTACAGCTCTGTTGAGAAAGAACAGCATCAGGCAGCGCTTAATGTAATTTCAGAAGCTAACCATTTTCCTAAGGAAACATTAGAGTTTTGGCTCAGCCACTTGGAAGATGAAAGTGTGGTGCTACAGAGACCCAAATCAGACAAATTGTGGAGTATTATTATCTTGGATGTTATAGAGACATCAGGTTTAATCCAGCAGGAGGTGATGGAAAAGGCTGCAATATCCAGGTACAGTATAAATGGACAGAAGTATTCCTAAGAATACTATCTATTAACTGCTATCTAGTTAATATTATCTACTATCTAGTAGTTACCTGAAAACTTTTGAAAATAGTAATTTTAACTGTGAAATTACTGCTGTGTTGGTTCTATAGAGCAGGAAAAGCTTTGTTCTGAAGGGATTGAACTTCCCAGAGTGCCTCTGGTGTGACTATTGTGTACATGTATCTTTTACAAAAAGTGTCAAGGTTTCACTTTCATACTGTGTATGCAAGAATATGAATGGAAAAGCTTATTCCCAAGAAAAGTTCCTAGGATAGCCAGCACCTTAGTAATAACTGAGGTAGCTTTTAATATAAAGTTAGAAAAGCCCAGATCAATATACGTGTCAAAGTGATGTTGGAACAATGTGCATGAATATAAACACATGGTGTTAGAACAGCCGGGGAAGCAGCAGCAGAGTTGATAGCTGCTAGCTGTGGTAGGAGAAGGTGGGAAAGAATGCAGAGCAAGAGGAATGAAGTAATGAAAATGGGTATTAAAAGAAGTAAATGAGAAACAGGTTTATCCCCTTTTGTGGTGCCAGGGAATCTTCTCTGCTCGTCTCCTTGCTTAGTGATGGCAGAGTAGTCCAGATGATTAATGTTCATTATCTTTTCAAAGTTTTCAATGAATCTTTGGATTACTTGAATTTTTTTGCTGCAAGAACACATGGTAAACTACTGACATTTGTCATACACAAATCTGTTGGTGTGAAAATACATTCAATAGCACATTACTGAGCTACCTGATTACTATGAAGAGGTATGCTGTAGGAAAAGAAAACCTAAAACAACATCTTTTGAACTGGAGGTGTTTGATACTGTGCTGAAAGAAGGCTTCTGTCATGTTGCTGCTCTCAGCAGCGTGATACTCTGCAATAAGAGAACAAGCAAGGCTCAGCTGTTTTCTCAGGAAAAAGTGCTGTCTCCTGTATTGCTGTCCATTTTAGTTCAACACTTACAGAAGGGTGACTTAAATTCCCAGCAGGTTTTGTTTCCATATGGTTATGTTATGCTGCCTCCTTAACCAGTGCCTCCCAGCCTGATGTACTTCCCAACTTCCAGTTTTTATTAGGCATTCCTGCCAGTTCTTCAGTATTAGATGCTGCTGCTATGTATAAATCTCACTGCCTTTATACTGAAATATCATAGAACCATAGAAAGGTTTGGGTTGGAAGGGACCTTAAAGCTGATCTAGTTCCAATCCCCCTGCCATGGGCAAGGTCACCTTCCACTAGATCAGGTTGCTCAAGGCCCTGTCCATACTGGTCTTGAACACTGCCAGGGGTGGGGCAGCCACAGCTTCTCTGGGCAACCTGTGCCAGTGCCTCACCACATTCACAGGAAAGAATTCTTCCTAAAATCTCATCTCAGTCTCCCCTTTGTCATTTTAAAGCCATTCCCCTATGCCCTGTCACTACAAAGTGGTGTAGAAAGTCCCTCTCCAGCTTTCTTGTAGGCCCCCTACAGGTACTGGACTATCACTGTTTCCAGTATGGGCACTGAGAACAAATTACTTAGTTCCATAGCTTAGTATTATATGACAAGTTTTCCTTTGGTATGATATAGCTGTCTGATCAAATGGGATCAAACTGAAATGCCTCTGAGCGCTTGACTTTAGAGGAAGGAGGAGTGTGCTTTCTTAAGTGTAGTTAATGTTTTAATTCCCTTTGATTGACATGCTTTAGAGGTGAAATCTCTCACTTTACAGGTGTTTACTTCACAGTGGAGGGAAGATTTTCCCACAGTATGTGTTGGTATATGGGATGCTCGTAGAATCAGAGTCTCTGTTACTGGAGAGTGCTGTTCGAGGAACAGAACCAACTCTTGGGTTTAACATAGCCCCGTTCATCAACCAGTTCAAGGTATGAAGTTGGTGGGTGTCTTACAGACACAGTTTCAAAGTCTGCAGGTGTCCAGCTGTTTAGTTTGTGCATCAACTGCAAGAGAACTGAAGAGCTAAAACTTTCCTTTTTACTGTTGAAGTTAT
Source organism: Psittacula echo (assembly GCF_963264785.1). Classification (NCBI taxonomy): domain Eukaryota; kingdom Metazoa; phylum Chordata; class Aves; order Psittaciformes; family Psittacidae; genus Psittacula; species Psittacula echo. Next base: position 65,336,903 of record NC_137735.1, read on the forward strand.
CAAGAGAGGTCTGTGTGACCAGACAGGGACCTTGAGATAAACTAAAATGGGTAACATTTGTTTTAGAACTGGCATGGGAGAAGCTTTGTCTGAGTAATGAAAGATGCGGAAGAGTGACTGTGCTGTTATGATCTCTTTCACCACCTTGTATTCCAACAGTCATGTTTCAAAAGGGATTAAAAGGGTGTGTTTTGCATTTGGGCTGTCTCCTACAGGGATTACAGTAATTCCTAGAAACTTTTGCATTCTGATTAATTTTGCACTTTTTAATGGCTGATGCCTAACGTTATGGTCTGTACTTTTAGGTACCTGTTCATGTGTATTTGGATCTCTCCACGTTACCATGTGTACCCTTGAGCAAGCCAGCAGAGCTGTTAAGGCTCGATCTCATGAACCCTCTGTTGAACAGCTCCAGCAGAAAGGTGAAGGTGAGTTGTTGATATATGAAGTTAGAAGTGTAATTGTCCTGCAGAGCTGCTCATTCATTGCTCACCTTGGCTGAAAATGTCAATACAAAATTTACTTGGCTGCAAGTATCTCTGAAATGGTTTGAACTACTTTATTTTCTTAGTTCTTTGAAAAAGGGGTAACTGATTAAATTAATACTTTAAATATTTTCAGGTACAAATTTGTAAGTCTGGCCAAGTCACTGCAATTCCCTTCTGGTATCACATATATCTTGATGAAGAACATAGCTTGAATACATCTGATGAGTCCTCACACTGGAAACAAGCTGCAGTTGTTCTTGATGAGCCACTCCAAGTTCAGGTTGGAGATGAACTTACGCTTGATGTTCAACACCATAAGAGCAATATTTGTATTACAGTTAAAAGGTGAAGAATGTAAATCAACTTGTGGTTAATTACCTATGCAGAAATTGAGTGTTCCTGACATCACTGATGTTAACTTATATTAAATTTTATTCTGATCAAAAAGGTTCTTGTGTTGCTTTCATAGTAGATACTTCGCAAACCTTATGGTGCAAGCTGAAGTCTACCAATGGTAACTTACCATGCTCACTATTGCAGTGTCTACAGCTTGCTTCCGCATCATCTGTAGTCAGAAAAAAAGCATCAGATGTCTGTACGAGAAATAAACAGCTGTGATTGTTCAGGATGGAATCCTTGCTTCTCAAACTGTAGTTACATTTCTTGGTTGCCAAAGCATCCTCCTACTTAAGTGTACTGAGATGTTATCAGCCTTGTAGTAGGGACTGTAATGCCATTCCACTTGCAATATTGCAAGCTAGTGTTATGCGTAGAGAGTAGTAAAAAGTTGTAAAGGATTGCTGTTGAATAACTGAAGTTGTATACTGGAAGGTAAAGCTCACACATTTCTTTGATTCTCTGAATGAGTCTTTGCTGGTAGTAAAAGGGGCCTGGATATGAAAGTTGTATTACATCAGTCACCACAGTACTCCTGCATCTCTTGTATAGCACTGCATTTCGGTATAATGCAGGTAACAAGCTCCTTCTATTAAATTTATATCCAAATGGAAGACTTAACAAAAGCTGCTCCCTCAGCATTGTTTGTTTCTGCCTCTGTGGAGACATGAGGAAGACTCTTAGCAAGCTATTTTTGTAACCAGTTTCCTTGTACTGTGCTGCCTGTTTAATGTATAGGAGTCTGTGTAATGTGCTATCCACAAAGCATTTTTCTAGAATCCCACTGCATGCAAGATTCATGTGTGCTCTTCATCAGGTCAAATGTTTCAGTTGAACTTCAGGGATGACTGGAGCTGTGTTGTACCAGCCTGTACTTGACACATTGCTGTAATAAAGCCCCTACTATAAAGGTGGAGGAGAGGTCTCCAATTTAGTTGGCTTTGGCGTTTGGTTTTTTTTTTTTCCCCCAAACAGAGGTAGTGACTTCCAAGTCAAGTTTTCTGAAGACAAGAAACTGGATACCATTCTTTATCCAAAGGACACAGTGCATAACAAAATGTAGGTGAATTAGAGTAGAAGAGGCTTTTCTTTACTACATAGAAAACAGCTTTTCCAATAAAAAGCAAAACACCCCCACAAAAAACAACAAAACAAGAAGAAAAACCCAAAAAACACAAAACCATGATCCATAACATGTAAATTACTGTCTGACACAACTAAACTTAGTAGGTGCAGGGTATCTTTAATGAAGTGCAGTTTTACTTAGAAGTGTTTAGGCTTCTCATGCTGGAAGACACGTGACAAAAGCAAAACTATGAAATAGCAGTTAGGTTTTTCAGCAACCACTGAGACAGCAAAATGAGTTTAAGAAAAATTAAAGACATACTCTAGCCTTACTCAGGGAGATTAAGTAAAGGGCTGAAAGTGACCCTTCCTGAGTTTTCAAGCTGTGTGTTTAATAAGTAAGGCAAGCGTAACCTTTAAGAGTTAATGGAGGAACAAATACAGTTAATGTAAAGATGAAGGAGTATTTGCAAATGCACTTTAAATTTCATGGATCATGCTGTGGAATACACTTGTAGTAGTTTTCAGAAGACAGGGTGTCACTGAAAGATTTCTGTTTATTTTGGAAATTCAGTAGCAATCCTTAATGGAAAGGTGTGTTCCTGTAAGCTACTGCAATGAAAAAAATAACTTTTCTCCCAGAAAGAAAAAAGCAGGAATAGTACGCACATGGAATAACTGCTCAACAGTAAAATAACTTTGTAGCTTCCCAGAAATGCCGTGATAGAAGTAACCAAGATGCTTAACTAGCTTTTTTCCTACCAAAGTCCCCCTCTCTGCACGTTACCCAAGTTTTACACCAAACGCACCTAACTTCAGGTATTAAACCAATTGCTTCAGTGTGATGTTACTGAAAAGCTACTTGGCTTCCAGCAGCTCTGATCCTTCAGATCCTTCTACTAATACCCTGTACATGTGCAGGAAATTAGTTTTTTTCTAATAGTGACTAAAGTGGAAGCCTACAGGCATTGTGAGCCTTCGCAAGATGCTTCAGTTTAGAACATGGCTATTACATGGATAAAAAGATACCTGGAATAAAGCATAGATCAGCAGATTCTGATTCTTCAGAAGCTCAGTGACTTCCCTTTTCAGTGCAATCCTCAAAGTACTGAAAGCACGCTCTTGTATTATTTACACTGCAGATCCCCCTCTTCCATGAAGAGGACAGCTGTATTCCTGTGTCATTCTCACTCTTTAAATTACTGCAACCGTAAGTCTAATTGCAAGAAGGTGAAGAGTTTAAATAAAATCTTTAATTGCTTATTTACAACAAAGGCAATGACTTGGCAAATTGAAAATTATGATTTGCACTTTCCCACTAAGTTCAGATACAGCAAATACAGTCACCTATAAAATACGCAGCCTAGTGAGTAAGGCGCGATATTTACATCACACTAGTACTGCAAAAAAAAAAAAACAAACCCAAAACCCCAAACAAACCAAAAAGCACTTAGATGAATTTACTGGGACAGCCAGAAGTTAAACATTTATCCTGTAAATGCTAACAATGCTGGAAAAGAAACTTCAGGTGCCATTTAAAAGGTCAGTGCTGTAGGTTTTTTTGTCAGATTGCAAACATGCAACAGGAGTAAAAAATCTGATAATGGGATAAAAACAACAGTCCTCTGATTCTGTCAGTTTTTCAAAATAACATTTTGATACAAGCGTACTTCTTAGTCAGACTTCTAATGCCAGTAACTCCAGTACTAGACTAGCTACTTAGTTTTACATTAGCAAAGTTCTTTTCTGGGGGTTGGTAGGAAAAATCACCTCTTACATTTGGATCCAGGCTATACTAGAAGCATAATACAGTAATCACACATACACACAAATTTATGAATACAAATTACTACAGACACATTGTCAAGATATCCTGCTATAACAGCTTAAAAAAAAGAACAAACTTAAGTGTTAAATAATTTACTGCAGCCCAATATTAAGAAAGCCATTTTGGTTTGTAATTCCTTTTTGACATCCTTTATTCTATTTTAAGGTAGTAACCATTACTCTTTTTAGAAGGATAGGAAAAAAGTCAAGTGTAAGGTATTAATCCAGAACCTATCATTCCAGCTGTCTCTGCTGAATGTAAAAGACACATTATGAGCTACAAGGACAACAGATAGTGCCAACCATATTCCATGCTGGGCATGGAATTTTATAGTGAGGCCTGAAGGGAATGCTTGCTTTGTATAGATTCTGTAATAATTAATCTTCATGAAGGAGTTTTATTTAGCTATGCAGGAAGGGGAAGGTGATGGCGTCTGTACAGAAGTTTCCATTTCACCCACACTCCACCCAACATTGGAGCATGGAAGTTACCATTGTTAAGAGGACAACCAAAGCTAAACAAACACTTTTTGCTACTGCTCTCCTTAAATTACATTCTTGAAATTAAGTTTTCCCATCACTAGCAGCACTTGCACTTCATCTTTAGAAGAACATTTTTTCAAATATTTCTTTCATATTAAGAAAAGTCAGCCCAATTTTGACACGTTGTGTAAGCGTTTAGCAGTTTAAGGAATTGATTCTTAAATGTATGCAGGAACTGTTCCAGTGTGCGTGGTTTATATTCATCAGGTACTCACGGATACATCCATTATAGATTCTGAATTCAGCTGTCAGTTGCAGCCATATCCTCTTCCTGTCCGCACAGCAGCTTTTCCAAGCTTTTCAAACTTCCATCACTAGGAGTATATGTTAACAGAACATGTGTGGCAAGTATCTAACAGACTCCTTCACACATTCAAAGGAAAGGTGAGTCTAACTTTTATCCAAAGCTTTCTCTGATAAATTGTGCTCTAGTTCAGGTGACTCCTCAGCATCTTGAACAGCATTAGTGTTATAAATACCATCAACTGCAGGGGCTGTCGTCGGTGTTGTGAGAGGTGTCACAGTGTGTCCAAACCCCTGGTAGTGGCCCATGGGGGAAGATGGCATAGAAGAAGCATCTGAAATTGGGTCTTGAGTAGATGAAGACAGTAAACTCGTATGCTCGTTTTGTTCATGATCCTCAGCAAAAAACATTTTCCTTGGCTGGCCCAAAACTGTCCTTCCTAGAATTATGCCAAATGAAAACACTTTTTAATACTTCCAGCACTATATCAAGGTCTTCGAACGCATCAACTCTAAAACAGGCATGTTAAATTAGAAGATGAGTCTGTCTTGTAAGAGTTTTACAGGGACATTGTTAGCTTTAATAAATAAAAGGATGTCTTTCCAATGAAAAAACAGCAAACAAACAAACAAACAAAGAAGCTGGAAATACACCTGCTGTTAACAGATCATTCAGATCAGCCTGTTACTTACCAACATTTCGAACCTGTTCTGATATATCTGCCCTTATATCAGAAATATCCCACATTGCAAGGAAAGAGTCAAAGCACGACCCTTCTTCTGCTTCTTGAACATAAGGTTTGTAGGAAAAACTGTAGTGATGTGCAATAGCTGCCAGGAACATCTCAACACAAATGATAAAATCCTGCAATGAGAGAGATATTGACTTAATCATTCGTAACTGCAGAAAAATAGTTCTGGCTTTCTTCTGTAACTGAAAGACTGCAATTGCCTTGGGATACTGGCATCAGCTATTTTTCCACCAGAGGCAGGATATTCTTGGCAGGCTTCAGAGAGCCACATGTACTGTATACATACTGGAATCAGTCCTTGCCTGAGGGACTGACTTGCTGGAAGCAGATATTCAACAAGCAGCAGCTCTGCAATGAATTCTTGCAAGAAGAAATGCAAGGAAGTATTTAAGTGGGGTATATTCCTTCTGCCCCACACATGGAAATAAAAAAGTGTTGAGCATAAAACTCACTTGGGGTGGCTGGCTGAAAGGCAGCCCGAGTTATAATAAATTCAGTACCAATCTAGCCTGTGTTAATTAAAGTGAGCATGACAATATTTGCTTGAGATCAGCTATGTCACCCTATATACAGCCATTCGTAAGAAGTCATTGTCTGCTCCTACCTGTAGGCCGGTGGCTACAGCTTCCACACTTTGCCATTCCCAGGTGTGTTTCTCAGAAATAACGCCAACTTTCACCAACAATGCAATAAGCACAGCCTGCCTATGAAGATTATTTTAATATATTATTCTTGCTGTTGTTGTAACAGTAGTGCCAAAAAACCTGCAAATAAAGCTGGTAAACGAGGCCTGTTTGTATGTACACATAGGAAGAACCTTACAAAACCCACACTGTTTATGTATTTAGATTTTAAGAGGAAGAAAACAGACTTAAAAGAGATGTCATTCATCTGTGGTCCTAAAGATCACCTGAGAACATAACCAAAGAAGAGTTTGTTGTTTCAGTTAGTTATTAGAAGTTGCTTCTCTTTCAGGTTATAACTGCAGCCCACAGTGTAATGTTCAGATAGTCAAATGCACTTATTCATTAGCAGCCAATTGTGAGCTATGCTTAAATAGTAATAGTAATAGTTAGTTAATAGTAAAGTTAATAGTAATAGTAATAGTTAATAGTAATAGTGAAGTTAACTTACAGTCACTTAGTTTGAAAACCAGTTGGCTTTTTTTTTTTTTTTAGTTTAAAAAGGAAAAATTGTTTTTTTTTCTTCTGAAATAACTGCAAGTGAAGATTCTAAAATAAATTATGCTCTTGAGCATCACCTTACAAAAGACCAAGTCGAAAAATAATCTCAAGTGAACAAGACTGCTCTGTCCAATGTATGAGCACCCTTTCCCCCCTCACGACACTTCACTAGTATTATCAGTAGATTTTTTTTGAAGGCTCTAAACTCAGTAACAGTACAGCTTTTTTAGCTCTTTTATGATCCAATTTCTGAGAGCAAGAAGTAATGAGCAAATAATTCACCTACCAGAAAGAAACAAAAACTACCATCTTCACGCAGAGGAACTTGCCAACAGGTTGGATAGGGTTCAGTTCTTCACGTAGTACTTTATAAAACAGCACCAGACAATACATAGCAAACTAACAAGAAAATGAAAAAAAAAGCTTTCAAAATCCTTGTTTATTTTGTGAGAGAGTTGTTTTACAGCATCTCTTCAGTTAAAGAATACATCACGGCACAACACAAACTTAAAAAGCTATCTATTTTAGACAAGAGGCTCTGAATTTATGCAATCCTTGCCTTGCTGTTTTAAAGCAGACCTTTTTTTTTGCCTGGAATTGTATTTCTGAAATTCATGGTATTGGCAGACAAAGGTCAGCTGTCTACACACTCAAGCAAAGCATAGGAAGGTCCCATAAAATCTTTTCAATGCCAAGCTAGGGAAAATGGAACAAAAAGCACGTTCTTTCAGCCTTCTGTTATGAACACCTCAAATGTTGCATCTTTATGAGAGATGAGGCAATGAATGCAATCTTCACTGCAAATCTGAACGTGTTTCCTATTAATGACAACTGCAAGCAACCAAACTGATATATAGCCAAACCTAAGGAATCTATCTCCCCTTTTCACACATATTCTCCTAGCCTCTTACTATCAAGTTTCTTCAAGCAATCATGTCAACCAGTACATATAGAAGTACATGCTGCTGCTGGGACTGTTGTCACAGCAGAAAGAACTTAGAACACCTTCTGTGACAGCCACCCATCAAATACAGGGGTGGCAGTACGAGGAGGATGCCCTTTCCAGATGGGATGTTACGCTGTTCTGAGTCCTGCTTCTGTGGCCAAGAGAAGGAAGAAGGTTAGAGGCGAGAAGGCTAAGTAGCAAGGAGCCAGAGCTGCTGCTGTCTCTTCTTGCAATAGCTCATGTATAACATGCCCCAGGTCAAGCAGAAAATTATTCCTCTGCATTCCCAGCAAGCCACTAAATGTAATCCCTGACCTCCAGAAATGAAATTTTCAAGTCCAGGGGCTGACATCTTATTCTTACCCTTACATCATCTGGCAGCTGAACCAACAAGACAAGGCGTCAGGCAGGCCAGAATCTCCGCGCTGAATATGCAGTTCCTATTTTTTTTTCCTGTCAATATTGTTACCACCAGCTTTTAACACAGTATTTTTAAGGTAGCCAGTGTTGTGTGCTGGGAGGAAGCTACATGAGTGGGTGAAGTCACCTCTTCTGCAGAGACAAGTCTGCAGCTCTAACATGCCTAGGCCACAACACTTCACTCATCACAGTATCACATATGTTAGAGATTGGAAGGGACCTCAAAAGATCTAGTCCAATCAAACAGTTTAGGGTAGAGAGCTGGGACACTATTGCTTTACAGAACTTCATAGTTAAAAATAAGGATTTCGATTATCTGTTTTCCTAATATTTTGCATATATAATATTTAACAGATGGTAACTTTGATTTACGGTGAGAAATAGTCTACCCATAAGAACTGCCAGACATTAACAAAATTCCTGTCAACAGTTCACACAGAAGACTCAAGTAATACAATAGGTTAAAAGAGCAGAAAGATGCGCTCTTGATACTCACTAGCTGTGACATGTTGTTAAGTATAACCAAGTAAGTCCAGGCATTGTTGAAGCTGAAATTTCCTTCATCGTACACTCCCACTAGTTCACAAATTCTGAAAGAATTTTTAGAGTTAAAAACTACACAGTAGAAGATCAATTTCTTTAAGTGCTGTATCTTCATTACACCCATCAACTGTTAGAATCCAAAAGACTCTTTTGGAACTCAAATACAGGCACTAGGGGATATGCACAAAAATCACTTTCCAACAGCATATGGCATAGGAAATGCATACTGTATTTTCCATAGACAAAACAGCGTTTGAATGCAAGGTTAACATATTCCATTGCTCAATTAATTCAACAATTAAACATCGGGGTTTTTTAACTTTTTGCTTTTAACTGTTAGTACACCTACAGCTAATATTTATATGGATATTCTTTGGGAGTAGCAATTTTTCCCACAGTCCCACAGAATTAACAGTAATGACCATCAATACAGAGTTCATGAAATTAAGCTTTCAGAACCAACATGCGTCAGCTGCCTACTATTCCTTTATACCAACAGGTTATACAGCATGTATGATGGCATAGTCAGGTTTGTCACACACAAAGTTTAATAAAATTTAAAAAGTTCCATGAACCTGACTTTGAAAATACCAACTGTTGAGTCAGGGAGAAAAGGGAGAAGTAAAAAAAGACTCTAAAAATTAAGAGATCATTAAAATATTTTTCCCACATCAACAGCACTTAACATTCTCTCCCACTGCTATCAGCAGCAGGCATTAAGTATTTATTTCAATTCTGCAAATAGTCATTCGCTATAGGGAAGTCATAAAGAAATCATAGATTGATTCAAATTGCTGGGATGCATTAAGCATGTAACACAACGAGTCTGCTTTCAAACTGCCTCAGTTCAATAAAAAGGGCATGAAAATTCTTTCCAGCATAACTCAAAATTGTATCCTGAAGATCAATATTATTTATGAGCTTACTTACAAAGCAATAATGGTAGTAAATGGCCTGACAACAGTGTACTGCAAAACACCCAGTTTGCATCTAAATAATAAAACTCTGCAAGAGAAAGACAAAAGTCATTGTACAAGAATTTAAAGACAATTTATTTATGGAAGTTTCCTGTTCTCAGCAGTTAAACTGAATTTTTATTTCACAGTAATTTCAACTTTTGCTTCCAGGACTTCAGGTACTACAGTTATAGTGTGTATATGCACATTACAGAACAACTTAAGACTTTTATAGGTATCTAACAGGAAATATTCAATGATTTGCCTTTTAGGCATGGAAAACTTCTTTCTGGGCTAAACAAAAAGAATGCAATTTTCACTGTGCTTGAAGGCATTTAAGAATGACTTACTTTCATGGTTTTTCTTTAATATTTTAAAGAGCTTTATCAAAATCTCTTAAGAGATGCTTATCAGATTAAGCATGCAAAACCAAACAGTTCAGGGGCATATGGCCTTCCGTCCTTCACCTGTGGAAGTAAAAGCAATATGCTATCTGGTCTACATAAAGGTTTTGGCAAACATTATACTGATGGGAAAGGAAGCTAATTCAAGGAGACCTTTTTCCAATACTTTTCAAAAACTAGAAGTTTCCTTCAGCACCACCTGAGTTAATGCATGTTAGAAATAAGTGTGATTAATAGGGTGTTTTACAGCTGCTTTCAGTAGGCAATCACAGTTGATAAACTCTGCCAAGTAACAAAAGTTATGCTACTAAATATGAAAACAAAACATTTGTATCTGATTACACGGGTTAAAACTGTAAGATGTCATCATATACTCACTCTCCCATAGCCCACGACGGACAACAACATAGAGGTGGCAGATGTCTCTGCTGATCTTTTGCTTCTATTATTAATACGAGGTTTGGATACCGGTTGGTTAGATAATTTGAAAGAAAAACCATAAAGTTATAGATGACATAAGCTTCATAGCATTCTCGACATGTATCCACATATATTGCAATGTTGGGGTATTTCAAAGCTATCCACTGTAAGAAGAGAGGTACATAAAAGATTACACGCAAGAAAGACCAAAGTGATTCCAATGACAACACTGGCTGGCTAGTTCAGCAAGCAATACTTCGTCAGGCAGCAGGCACTGAGTAAACAGGGCTTGAAGCATTTGGCTGAGAGAGTGATGCTACAGCTAAAAAAAATAACATTCTGTAGAAATACTAGTACATTTTTAGATTGTATCTCTGCTGCTTCAAATGCTTACAGCACTGCGCAGGAGATGCTCTGTATCTTTGACCACACAATTCAGTCTTTCATTTAAAAGGTAACTAAGGAGATGGCTCTTATACATAACCTACTCCTGTCAGGAGACAAGATAGAACTGTTTCCCCAGATTCACATATTTGTTGTCAATATGGGTTTGAAAACTACATTTTAGTCTGACAGTACAAAGCTGATTTATTTTGGTTTCTAACATGTAAATGTTTGTTCTGGCATATTTGCAAAATATAGAAGAGTGTAACAGATTAGCCTTAAAGTGAAAGTCATTCCTCTAAACCAGAATTTCAGACAGAAAAGTGATTTGGGGTCATTTGTTTATTCTTTTTTCTTCAGTTGTTTTTTCTTTCTTCAGAACTGTGATTATGCATCAGCTGTCAGAGCTTCCAATTTTGAGTATCACACTGAAACTGTTCAGTGCAACCTGTCCTACTGGTTTTGATTTTTGTTTGGTTGGGGGGGGGGGGGTAGTGTGTGCATGTTAAAGAGGCAGGTCTTTTGAGTTTATGTTGCTTCCCTAACTTGTAACAGAGCAAATGTGCCTTCTCTGACCTTCTTAATAGAACTACAAGGAAGATGCTTCACATCCTCATCACAGTTAAGAAATACTAGAGATGACAGATAGTGCAACACTTTTGTGGAAGTTGCAATACTGCACTTAGTAAACTGAGAATACAGCGTTTGAATCCGGGAACTTTATGTTCAGCTCAGATTAAGCACTCTAGGAGGACACCACATACACAGTAAAGGCCATAAGATCCAAGAGCCTGAAGAAAGATTTCAGTATGTCAGAAATGCCCCTGAATGCCTGGTTACAGCTCATTTACTTGGCAGGTAATTTTCTTCCAAAGGAAAATTCTGTACGTCAAACTGAAATATCAACCTGAGGTACTTGATATTCCCCACAGGAACAGGTAAAGTTTTGTTCCCCACTCTCCTTCACTCTGAAGATCTCTCTAAATCCCAGTCTTTCAAATATAAAAAATAGAGAGCATACATAGAATGACACTTCAGAAACACTCAGGAGATAGGGGGGAGGAGGGGGGTGTAAAAACAAAAAAAAAACCCAAAACAAACAAACCTCAAAGGAAAAGTTCCTGCAAAGCTCTTTTATGAGGAAATAAATATTTGCAATGTCAGGAGGTGATGACAACATGTACACACATATCCTGCACAGTCCGCAGGTTTAGTATGTTGCTTAGCCCAGGCTGAAATCATCTCCACAGGTGACATATTTACATGAACGATATCTGCTATGGCCAATTCTATGGCATAAAATACCAATAATGAATTTTTTTGTGGAACCTTATCCCTTGCCTCCTGAAGCAAGAAGGAAGAATTTTAGCACTAAGTATAATTTGGGAAAGAAAAGTAAGGCACTGAATTTTGAGACAGTACTTGGATCACTCTGTTTTCCAGTTCAGCTGTGACTGAAGATGGAAGGACCAAAAACAGGCTCTTGTCATGCCCCTTTCCACAACTGGCATAAATGATACTCAAGGACTAGGTTTAAAAAGGGCTAGCAAAAGCAATCCCACAAGCTCCACAAGAAGAATGTAGTATCACTAGAACTAGACTTCTGACATACTCCATAAATAAGAATGCCCAGACATTTCTAGGACTACAACTCTCCATGCGGCATAGTTTCTGCTAACTGTGACATTGTTTTCCCCTCACTCCCCCAGCAAACAGAATTTTATTAAGCTGTTAACAGTAAGAGAACACTTACACTGTCTAAACTGTAAATCGGCACCATCCATAGAATCCTGTTACAACAAAAGAACATTTAATATTACTAGAAGTATTTTTAGTCTGAATTACATTCAACATTTGTAGCAAAGGTAAAATGGGAGCTGTTACCTTATTATTGGTTTCTGTAATTCAGGTTGAGTATAATGGACTAAGTGTTGTAGTATTCCCCAGAGAGATATTGGTATAGTCATTAGTAGAAATATCCCAGCAATAAACCATGCCTTGGTATGAATTCCAACCTTGCAAAGAAAAAGAACAATGCAACATCAAAGTTTCAGTACTAATACTTAAAGGTTTTACTAGTATAACAAGAAAAATAATTTCTCTTTCTTTTTTTATGTCAATAAAGTTTTAGGATGTCCATTAAGTACATATTGCCAATATAAAGTTTAGTTTTTCTGACACAAAACAAGTCTCCCTTGCAATCTGTGGTTGTGGCTTAGAGTAAAACTTAAACAAGGAAAAGATGAGAAATCTTGCAGAACCAAACAAAACCATCACCAATAAACACAAAACATTCTACAAAAGCACAGTGATGCTCAGTATTTATTTTTGCTGAAAGCCACAACCGATTCCTTGCTTCAGGTCTGCAACTTGGCTCAGCTCAGTGCTTCATTACAAAGTTCCTGAAAGCTTGTAGATTTAAAGTATTTTTAGCTTTAAAATCAAGTTCCAAGTAGCAATCAGTTTCAACCAGTTACGTTTAACAATCTGAAATAGACGTGTGCATATATACGTATATGCCTGCTAAAACAGGGCTACATTGGAAACCAAAACTCTGAAAAAGTAATTATATTAACAATCCTAAGTACCAAAACCTGAGAAACACAGTAGATTCTTCTCAACCACTTTTTTTTTTTGGTTGAGAATTTCTCCTCTGATTCCCTACTGCACATCAACATCCCAAGTCCTCTGTTGATTTCTGGTTCCAAGATCACTTCTGAGTAGTTTTGCTACCAGTGTCAGATTTAATGATTTTGAAATCTCAGATACCACTTCAATTCACACATCCATTCTGTTGAACATACAAAACCATCAGAACAGGGTTTCAAAATCAGAAATTTAACACAAACTCAAGACAGATTTTACTGTCAAGTGATTAAAATCACACCGTGAAAGAGCTCACCTCCTGTGGAAAAAGCCTGTATTGAACTGGACAATATATATTTTTTAAGGTTAAAATTTTACTTTGTTAGAAAAGTAATCCTATCATATGTGTGCAATTCATACACTACTATTATGACATACTACGGTACCACCAGCATGGAAATGGGGCTTCTGTATCTACTACCTCAGTTCTTCCTGGTCAGACAGAGCTACTCAAGATACTAAGTTGTGAATGCCCGCGTTACTACTACCAAGTGTTAAAACCTAAGTTCTGGGCAGGGCAAAGCTCTAGCCGGGCTCCTGTAGCGACCGACTCCAGTTTCTTCAACATACTAACTCTTTGAACACTATTATTGAACCGGAAGGAGAAAGAATTCCCGTCCTGTTCCATCTTGCTTCGTTCGTGCTTTACCAGCACTGCAAGCGTATACACTGGCGCCTCGCACTTCTCCAAGCCACCCTCTTCCTCGCTGGGTACCCGGGTCTGAAGCGCGCTACTCAATCGCCTCAGCGGAGCCCCGGGGCTGCCCGCCGGCCCCAGCCCTCACCTCCAGCTTCTGCAGCTCCCACACGCAGAGCGGCACCACCACCAGCAGCCCCACGATGTACAGCAGCACCACCAGCGGCCGGATCCACCGCCGCCAGTTCCCGCAGGTGCAAGGCATGGCCGCGGCGACGCTGCCCCGCCGAACCAGGCGGCTCCTCGCACCCAAACGGCGCTCGCGGCGCCTCAGCGGGCCGGCGCCGGGCCCGGCAGCCCCCGCGGGGCGCGCATCACGAGCGGGGCCACCCACACACCCCGCGGGCTGTCATCGGCTGCTGATTCCGCTCCGCACCCTACCTCACCGCCCACCTCAGCTCAGCCCAACTCGGCCCTGCCCTGGCCCGGCTCGCCTCAGCGTGGTCCCGCCCCGCGGCGCTTCCGCCCGGCAGCACTTCCTTCTGCCCCGCCCCAACCCCAGCCTCAGCGGCAGCGCCGATTGCCCGTTCGCCCTGCCTATTGCGGGCACCCCGCCCACCGCTGGCCGCGCCTGGGGCAGCGGCCGGCAGCGGCGCACCCGTGCCCTCCCCGGAAGGACGGGCGAATGGTCTCTTCCGGCCAGTGCGTGTGTATCGTCCCGGTCTCTCCTCCCTCTTCTCCTCCAGCAATGGTCTCTCCCGAAGGGAGGTGGGGTTGGTGGCTGGCGCGGAGTGGGAGGGCAGGTTCTCTCGTGTACGACCGTTATTTAGGCTGAGGTAGCAACGCTCCATCGCTGTTGTTTCTTCCCGAGCTGTGCCCGGCTGATGGCGGATGGACAGATATCCTCCCACACACACCCACCCCCCCATTCCTTCCTCTTTCGCGGCAAAAGTCATTAAGTGACGAGCCCCTCGGGGAGGAAGCAAGTGGTTTTTCCTGACGGACCGCAGCAAGCTTGCCGCCTGCGCCGGCAGTGGATAGAGTTGGAAACGCCAGGTCTGTGGACTTTAAGGAGGGACGGAGCTAGTGACATTTATGTTAGGAAGTGTGTGAACAGGCGGAGGTTTCAGGAATTTGAGTTAACAGAGGTAGCTACTCTTAACTATACACGTCAACAAAGCCTCTGTAAAACAGCTTAATCGATGCTCACTTTTGGACAAAGTGGATACTCACATTGAGCAAAGTGAGCAGTCTGTAACAATTATAAGAATGGGTGACAGGTAGTGGTATGATCCTGGCATGAGTACTGCATTCATCTCTGGGGCTCTCAACACATAAAGGGATGTGGAGCTGCTTGAGCAAGTCTAAAGGAAGCCACGAAGATGATGAGACGGCTGGAGTACCTCCCCTATGGAAGCAGGCTGAGAGAGTTGGGCTCGTTCAGCCTGAAGAGAAGACTCCAGGGAGACCTTATAGCAGCTTCCAGTGCCTACAGGGGGGCCCACAGGAAATCTGGAGAGGGGCTTTTTACAAGAGCTTGTAGGCATAGAACAAGGGGAAACGGCTTTAAAGTGGAAGAGTGTAAATTTAGATTAGATATTAGGAACAAATTCTTCTCTGTGAATGTGGTGAGGCCCTGGCACAGGTTGTCCAGAGAGGCTGTGGCTGCCCTATCCCTGGCAGTGTTCAAGGCCAGGTTGTACAGCAGTTGGAGGAACCTCATCTAGTAGAAGGTGTTCCTGCCCATGGCAGGGGCTTGGAACTAGATGATCTTTAAGGTCCCTTCCAGCCCAAATGATTTTATGGCTCTATGAAGACTCCAGCAGATATATGAATGATGCAAAATATAAACTGCTTTTGAAGTGGCTTGTAAAAACTGCTACGGCTAAGGTGCTGGTTAATTCCGTGGTAGTCACTGAGAAAACATAGGACCTCATGTGCTGAACTAAATTAGTACCATTGGTGATAGACTGCCAAATGTCCAAGGAACTGCAGCTGTAAATTCTTGGAAGGAGGCAAATGCAGGTTGTAGTTTGAGGAGTGGCTGGGAAGAGTATGCTGGAAGAAACCATATGGAGTATAAGGTACTAAGGAACAGTGACTGGAGCCTCTCTTTTTTTTCTCTCTGTAGCTAAATTCCTGACTATTTTCCTCCTTTTTTCCCTTTGCGTTGCAATTGTTTTCCCAGGGTTTCCACTATTAAGTTACCAGTGGTGCAGACTGTTATTCCAATAATGGAGCTACATGGCTTTTTGAATAGTTGCTATCTCTGTATTGTGGAAATGACTGGAAACAAATTTTCATTGGATCTGTGCATGGTGAAAATTTCCTATTTGTTGAATTGTGGAACCCCAAAACTTGACAGACTGCTTATCTTGGTGTTGACATAACTAGAAGAAGGTGGACAGATTCCTGTTTGTAAGATCTGTTTGGCCCTTCACATGCTGCATTCATATGACATCTAGTAGTTCACATGGCTATGTGCATGGGTGAGGCAGCAGCTCCTCTTGGAAGGAAGTGTTTAGTTGTTTGGCTGCTATGAACTGCCAAGGCAACTCTTCCCCATCTGCTTCAAGGAAATGTCAGTAAAGCTGAACTCAGCACACAAGCCAGCAGTTGAGCTATGCTGGCTAAACCTGAAATGGAGATTATGATCATGGGCTGATAAATTTTCTTTCTCCATGTTTTAGGAGGAAAAGTTGTTACTGATCTCCTTGGTAACTGGTAGCTCTCTCTACAGGTGATGGCAAGTTACGAAGTCCTTTTCCGTCTGGATAATCACCTGTTTAATTTGGTCTAGTACTTCTCTTTTCCACCATTAACTAGAGCTAAGAGTGGTCTGAATTACTATCTCAGCAGCAGCCCTGACCACCTTAAGTAGTAAGTCTGATACCCTGATTGCCTTTTCTACCATTTTCTTAGTGATTAACTATAAATTGAATTTTGAAGTTTAAGGATAAGAAACATTTTAAGTGAGCTGAGAGTTCATCCTTGTGTTACAGATAAATAAAAATTCAGCTACAGAGGTGATTTGCTCAAGGTTATGGCAGACTTGTGAACAGAATCTTGTTCACTCGTGCTGGCACTGAAGAACTGGTTTGAGCTGAAATACTACATTTCTGTGTTGTATTATCAAATCAGTATCAAGGTGCTTATTCTGTTGTCCTTTGTTCTTTCTATGTAACCCATTCTTGGCAAGATGGTACAAGTAGGTGTATTAGAAGCTAAAGAGCTTAGTCATATTGAATAATAAAAGGAAGTATGTAAATATAAATACTTTTCTTAAACATGTAGCAGACACAAAACCAAATGTTTCCAACAGTTCTAGAAAACCAGACAACACAAACGTATGAGTACTAGAAATAAGTATGCTGATAATTTATCAATAATTAATATATCAAAAATGTTAGAAAACATTTACATCATTAATGAATAAACATATGTTTTTTTAAAGTTGAGGATTAATTTTTTTTAATTCCCCTTATACCTTGGTTCCTTGAGGAAAAACCACTGGTTTGGTTTTTAGGTGTTGAGGTGGTTTTTTTTCACTTCCCTAAGAATATCAAGGTGAGAGCTGGTTCTTAATAATGTTCTTGCATCATTTGTAGTACTCTTAGAGATTCTTCAGCATTTACTGCCTCAAAAAAATCCTTGGGGAGAACTTAAAAGCTTCGTAGGCTTCAAGTCATTATTTTGAGGTTTTCCAGTCTTCTTCTATCTACTGGTGTTTTGTGTTCTTGCCCCATGTTCCAAAGTAGGCATCTTTGCCAAAACAAGTCTGCTCTTTATAGCTAGATTTCTTACAAAGCAAAGCTTGATACAGTTGTGTTATACCATTACTGGCCTGACCTCCCCCTCCAGTGAACTTGTATCTTTCTGCCAGTTTCAGCCCAATCTGAGTCAAGAGTCAAAGTCCCAAACTCCAATATAATGTTCCTTTAAGTTTTGTGAAGGCTGTTAAAGGGGAAAAAGCCAAACTAATGCATATATCTACCCTCCTGAAGGAAGGGAACCTCACTTTACTCATACTGTTTATCACAAGCATACTCACTGGCCAGTCACTGTAGCTTGCTTTTAATTAGTATTTTATCAAGATAAGGTTGGACTAGAAAACCTGATAAGTCTTTCCAACTCTGATGTCTTTGATTTTCTGTGATGCTGCAGGGGATTGGTACACTAATCTGAATCTATGCAAGAAAGGTAATAAAGTTACTAAATTGCATACCCTTCTCCAGTGGCAGTTGTTATGTAAAGCCATATTGTAAATATGTGTGTAAATATAAATCCCCCCAAAAGGTTAAAGGAATGCTGCAAGTAGATTGTTTGGAATACTTCACAGGTTTTTCTACAAAACAAATCAAAAGTAGATTTTATTTTTTATCATAAAGCCAAGGCTTTAGGGTATTCTTACAGTTTAGAAGGAAATGAGGTTTTCCACCATTTCGCATCAAAATGTGTGAGCAAGTAATGCTCAAACAATTTTGGAAAACGCCAGAACTATACAAAAATAAGTAAATAAAAGTATCTTTCACAGGAGAGACAGAACAATCACTCTCTTCTACTTACACTGATAAGGGCTTAACTAGAAAATTGTTCATGATTTAAGGAAAAAACCAAAGGAAATATGTGTCTGCTGAGAAGCGACCAGCATGAGCAGAAGTTAAAAATGCAGACACTTTCAGGAAAGACTGCAATAATTGTATTTAGAGAAGACTTAAAGGAAACATGGTAAATGTGTAAGTATTTGCTACAAAAAAATAATGGTATTCTGTTATTTTTAATGGAGATGGCACAAGTGTGCTGAAACTGTGGTAAGAGGAATTGTATATACTTAAACACTGGAGTAGGTTAGTTTCAGTGATCTCCACTATTGAAGGTTCTTATTGGAAATCTTTCACTTCCAGAAATTATCCTGGATTTTTATCAGAAAATGAACTGGTTTGATCTGTAAGTTTCTAATCTTTTGTTAGGGAATCTTTTGTTAGCAAATCCCCTTTTTCACTACTCTTTTAAAAGAACAGAGGGCATGTTCTGTCTTTATTGTGCCAAGCTTCCATTGTCAAGAACCAATTCTGCTTCTAAAATAATTTCATAGACCAAAATAATTTTGTAACAGAAATTAATATGAGTTAATAAAAATATGGCCCTCAAAATGTAGCATTCTTGCAATCTGATATTTATAAATATTCTTGTTCCTTAGTCATTTTTCATTAATATAGGAAACAACTGTGTGAAATCTGATGCTCACACATAGGTTCATATTCATGAATTTATAATTACTTCAAAATACTGTGCATTGGAAAAATTGCAGTTGACACATAAGAGAAGGGATCACTTTTCTAGGTGTTGTACGGGTTGCAAGTAAACTAGCACCACTGTGTGGAACTAATTCTCTCTGGAACACACACAAGCTTCCTTGTTTTCAGAAAGAAGCTACATGTGAAATATTGCTAAAAACCAAGCAGACTACATCTTCACTAACCATTAAGGCTTCTAATATTACAGAAAAGAGTAACAAAGGTACTCACCAGAACTTGAAGATAACAGCTGTACTAGCATCATTCTCCTCTACTGGAAAGACTGATGCAAATTATTGTTGATGTCAGTCATTATGTACATGCAGCTCTCATGAATTTCAAATTTATTTAAAAGAGAGTTATGTCAAAACATAATAAACTGGGATTATTCCTTAGTATATGGAACCCTATAAATAATTTACTAAATTAAAATGGAAAAAAAAAAACTAGACTATTTTACAATTGTGGTTGGAAAACTATGTGGTATTTATTATTCATGAATTATATTTTTATTTATATATAATTATATTTATATTTATATACTCATTTTTGCTACTTACTTTCTGCAAGTGCAGACCCTTAGTGATAACTGGGCTGTCCATCCTGCCTGATCAGAATTTTACTGTGGGGTGGACAGTAAGGATTGAACTCAGATTCTCAGGGGGTGAAAATCACAGATCTCCCTCTTGTGTTATGGTCATATTACTGCTAGCTCCTTGAGGTGCGCATCCAGTAGCATACAGTTGATTAGTTCACATTCCACTCTGGTGCTTACTTACACCAGCATCCTTTCTAGTGCATTTTTATTGCATTTTATTAAAACTTAATGAGAGTTAAAAACTCTATTTAATTTCTTTTTTCTTCCTGTTATCGATTTTCCATGAGAGGGCTGTCATCAGTTCTAAGAAATTAATCTTTGTTATGGAAATGGTGCCATCACATTCTGATTACTTCCTTGTTTCTTTTGTGAACGATCATTGGAGGGAATGGCTGTTGTTCAGATCTGGAGGCATCTGTAACCAGCAACTTGAGTGGTAACTGAAGAGGCAGCTTCTTTCAATTCAGGATTACTCAGATTTTTCAGATTTGTTAGCTACCTACTATCTCACTAAGCTGTTAGGCATTTTAAAACATGAGCTCCTGTTGCAGTGAATGGAGTTGATAGACATCCGTCTTTGCTTGGCAAAGCACTGACTAAGTTTTGTTCATTTATTTTATGTATAATTCCTCAAAATATATTAAGCAATGTAACAGTAGGGGCTGTGTAAAAGGAAGTAGTGAGCATGAAATAATAAAGTGTAACTAACCCTCATACACAGCTCCTCAGAAGGGCACATCTATCATTCCTGTGAAGGAATGGAAAGAATGCATACCAAATGTTTAGAAATTCAGCAGGATTATTTGAAGTGTTCTTGCCACTTGGTTCCCAAAGGAAGGATCTCCCTGTAGAATTCTGTAATACAAAAACTTTTCCAAAGTTTTATCAGATATGAGCTGCAGTAAAGAACAAACATTCAGTTTAAACTAAGCCAGTATACCTCTTTGCTAAAAGTCCATGCTCCAGATGAAGGAGAAATTAAAATTCACAGATTTTGGGATGTTTTGTGTAACAAAGCGAACTGTTTGGTATGATTTGTTAAGGAAGCACTTATTTAATGTGAGAGTGGATGAGCACTGGAAGAGGTTGTGGATTTTCCAGCCAGAGAGATTGTAAAGTTTCCATCTTTGGAGACAGTCCAACACCTAACTGTATATGGTCCCAGGCAAGTGGATTTAGGTAACCCTGCTTGAGAAGGGTTGGACAAGATGACCTCTATAGGTCCCTTCCAACCTCAATCATTCTGTTTATGGAATTCATAGAAATAAAATCTATGCTAGAATAATATGGTGGCGTAATATGGTGGAAAAGATGCTGCTCAACAACTTCTCTACAACAAAATTCTTCAACTCTGACAAAGATCTTATAAACGAATTACTCCCATACTCTCTTACCTGTGAAGAAAGAAAACTGTCATGTGGACCACGACTAGAGGTCCCTTCCAACCACAACATTTTTCATAAGGTGTAAAAATATATTAATTTATAGAAATTAATATAATAATATTAACCTGTAAATAATTTTTTCCTCCTTTTTTTGTTTGTGGCTTTCTGTTGAGAAGTTAGCAGATTTTTGTTGAGAACTCCCTTTTGTTACTGTTGAGGTTTTTCTTACGACAAGGATTCCCAAACCCTGGTACATAAATTATTGCAGGAAATTATCTGGTCTGGTAGATAAGCAGGCAGTGCTGTTGTTTAGGTTGTACCTGCTGTTACAGGCCCTGTCAGTGTTCATTCTGAAAATGTTTGTGAACTGTGATCAAAAAACTCTTAGCGTACAGCCACAGCTTTAAAACACAGTATACATACTCCTCTGGGATTGTTAACAGAGTTTCAGCTGCTGGAACCTCTCTCTTTCACTCACCTTTTAGGAGAGAGTATGTGGGGCCTACATATGTTCCTCAGCATTATAGGGAAGGATGGACTCGCCTGTAGGTGAGGCAAAGGGGCTACTTTGTGGCAAGTTTTCATCTCTGCCAAATTAAGGCATTAAGATTGGCAGCAACATCTTGAACTTGAGTTAGGCAGCAGAAGACTGTGAAGCTGAACTGAAAACTGGGGATCCTTTTAACAGAGTTTTGATTTTTGAGCCTTTGGAAAACCCTTATATTAATAGCAGAAAATGTGTTTCTCTCAGGTAAGATTATTTTGAACATTTTGATTATGAACACAACACCAAAAATATATCAGGCAATAAAATTACCATAGAATAACTGAAACTGATTCAAGAAGGGGAAGGAAATATGTGAGCCCATATATGAAGGAAGAACAATACAAAAGGTTCAAGTCCATGTTCACTACCTACCCTCCTTCATGGTATTAGCTTTTGCTGCAAAAGTGTGCTTCTTTCTGATTAATACTGCCACAACAAGAAGCAGGCAAGGAAGGGAAGGGGAGGGAAAGGAATGGAGAATGGAATAGAATATTTCAATTGGAAGGGACTACAGTGATTATTTAGTCCAACTGCCTGACCACTTCAGGCCTGACCAAAAGTTAAATCATGTTATTAAGGGCATTGTTCAAATGCTTCTTAAACACTGACAGGTTGGGTGCATTGACCACCTACCTCTCTAGGAAGCCTGTTCCAGTATTTGATCATCCTCTTGGTAAAGAAATGATTCCTAATGTCCAGTCTAAACCTCTTCTGACTCAGCTTTGAACCATTTCCACATATCCTATCACCAGATACCAGGGAGATCAGCACCTCCCTTTCCACTTCCACTCCTCAGAAAGCTGCAGAGAGCAATGAGATCACCCCTCAGCCTACTTTTCTCCAAACTAGACAAAAGCAAAGTTCTCAGCTACTCTCACAGGACATGCCTTCCAGTTGTTTCACCAGCAATCCAGCCTCTACATCTTGTCAGGGATATAGTACTCTGTTTACAGGTCTTCCTTTAAGAGACAAACATGTTACCTGATATCTCCTACTGAGAGGATATACGTTGTAAATATGATATTATCAGAGAGTGAGAAATATGTTGAAAGGTTTTGCATCGCATATTTCACAGCCCTTCACCTAAGAAGTAATTTAAAAATCTCTAAACAGGGCAGTTACAAAATATTGTTTTAGCTGTTTTTAACTGTTGTTTTAACTGTTAAAAAGCATTTTGTCTTCACTTTCTCTTGATTGCTGCCTGTTTCAACAGAGAGCTATCTGATTGTTCTGTGTACCTGACTGGCAAAAACACAACAAATTAAAATGCTGTATTAGATGCATTTTTGATGACTAATTTTATAGTTTTATTGACCAGCTAAGTATTTAGTAACATGTATAGCCCTTTACTCATATTTCGCAGGTAAACGTGCACAGGTGAAATTGAGGTAAAACCAGAAATGTTGATGTTTCGTATTGGAAAATGAATACAGAAGGACAAATGGCACTACTGCTCATTGTATGTTCTGCGTAAAAAGAGTTAAAATGGTACATATTTAGAAGCAGGTTTTGCTTAAAAGATATATAGAACCAATTTTAAAATATTCCTTGTTCCTGAATTATCACAGTTTTATTAACTGCCACTTCTTTCCAAAATCCCACCCTCATTCTTAGTTGAAAGAAGAAAAGCGCGTGCACTGAAGGATACCAGAAGAGTATTTATGTAGCTATGGCAGGTATTGTGTAAATCAAATATCATAGAATAGTGCGAGTCACCACTAGGATGTGCTGTCTGCCTAAAATTGAAGCTCTGCTATTTAAGAAATAAGTTTCAAAATTCTTAAGTGTGATGTAAGCATAAACCCATAGTATTCTCATTTAAAGATTTCAGACAGGAAATACAAAATATATATTTTTGTAAGGAAAGGAATTTGAATGATAGGAGGTTTTCCTGTCACACAAATATCCTTAGCAGGCACACTCAGTTTACTAAAGGAGTGTAACAGCTATGAACATATTCAATTTATTGACTAACATTAGAACCTTTATTGCTGGAAATTGTTGCCAGGTGTGGTCTCTGTGGTAAGACCTCACATGAATATCATATGTGCAATACGTGCAACACAAAACAAATTAAATGTGTTCTATAACAAAATATGTGTTCTCTTGGTCTTCTGTTGCTTGTTGCAAATGTCAACAAGTATAAAACAGTGCTCAGCTAAGATCTGTGGGTTTAGACTGGTGTACAAAATTACTGGTTGTAGAACAGTGTATGTTTATCAAGACATAGAGTTCTGAAAATTAAGATGGAAACATTTGAAGCATGGCTGTTACAGTTTTCAGTTTGTCATTTCAGTAATACTGAAGTGTTTTGTCAGTTTTGATACTTCAGTCTAGAAATTTTTTCATATGTTAGGATTTTCCAGCACTTGCCACTTTTTAGTGACTAACACACTCTAAAGTTGTGTATGTAGAAAGTAGATTGGTAAGTCATGCACAGAACTTACGGAAGGATCTGTTTTAACTGTGCAAGCCAAGAATATGATATGAATGGGTTGGTAGCTGGCAATCCTTTTACGCTAGCAGTAATTCCTGCAGGAATACAGAATTACAGAATTCCGTCAGCAAGGAGGGGAGAAAGCAAGCTGCTTTGGGTTTTTTTTGTTTTGTCAGTTCTTTGTTGTGGTTTGTTTTTTTTTCTTGCTGGATTTTCCATCTTAAAAAACATAGCAGGAGTGTAAAATATTAAAGATTCTTAAAATATGTCAACGTTTACATAGTATAGACAATGGTGTTACTGGTAGTGATTACATGATCTAATAAGCCTTTTCTTTGAGTGATTAGCTAACTGATGTATCAAGATTCCATAATATTAAATATAATACTTTCAAAAATTCCTTCTAACACCACTCAAAACCTGAGGTTTACTAAAGCTTTGATAATGCTTTCTCAGTTATTTGCCTATCAGTGTTGTTAGTTGTTTACCAGAATTGCAAGGCAGCACTGCAAAGTTTTGTGTATTCTTGGTGAAAATCAACAAGCAAACAAACCAAACATAAACCACTTTAAAATAAAAAATCCTTGGTCAATTAAAACATGTCTGCATAACGACTCTTCCTTCTGAAGAGTAAAATGTTCTCTTTTTCTTTGTTCTGAGGGGCATAAACTGAGTTCTAGCCTCCGAGTCAAGAATTCCTCCATTCTAATTCTGATACTGACTCAGTTGTAGCCTATGGCAATTTATCACAGTTTTTTTATATATGTAAAATGGATATATTTGTCCGGGGCAATATGAAGATTAATTACTTAATATTTATAAATCGTTCTGAAAGTCATCGTTATGCAGATATTATGATTATTTCTGAGCAGTTGATTCTAATCTGGGATGAGGCCAAGCAAAGGACATAAACATCTGATGTTCAAGTCAGGTGGAATTTAGATGCCCTGGGTCAATGTTGCAGTCCTAAACATGTTTACACATCAGCCATGTAACCCTGGAGGTTCCTAAGTTTGATTGGAAGCTTAGGCATTCTTTACTATGAGTTGCATTAAGTACTCCAGCAGTGCTTGTTCATGTTCTCAAATGTAGCACCCTAGTAATTAACTCAGGCTGAGGCCCAGTACATGTCCAGAAATGATGCATTCCTCTGCATGTCTACCTGGAGAGTTTAGTCTGGTAGGTGATCTCTGAAAACCAGGCCAGGACCCTGCAGCAACAGCTGGCCCCACAGTGGAAAAATCTGTTTCCCTTCAGACTGTAGCTCATTGCTTAGAACAGACAGAAATGTGGATGAGATCCAGGTTCAATTCCCTTGCCTATCTGAAAGGACTCAACCTCTTCTTGGATCATGCTTTAGTCAGCAGGCAGCAGACTTTTCAGAATGTAAGGAGGATTCTCTCATCTTCAGTTTCACTTCCCGAAGAAGATATTCATTATTCACCATCAGTATTTAAGTCTTGCAGTTCTGGCATATTGGTGAGAAAGAGGAACTGTTGTTGTCAAATGTTACGGAAAATAGAAACATATTCAGTTCTGGAGAAGTACAATATAGTTGCAGGAGCTGGGACTAGAACATAGGTTAGAGTGCTCTTCAGTGAGTGCCTGCTTACGTTAGTCTGCTCCCTACACAACAGGATGACTTTTTTTGGTGAACCAAGTACAAAATTTTTTTGTTGTGCACAGTATATTCTCTAAATTCTGGATTCAGTTATGCAGGCCAGGAAGATGAAAATCAGGTGGTGTGATACCTAGGAGTGCGGTGCTTTGTCTTTTTCTTGATTTGTCCTAGGTTCAGCAATAGGGATCTGTCAGATAAGATAGAAGAAACAGAATCTCTCTCCCCTTCTCTCTTGCTTGCTTTTTCTATTTTCCCCCATGCTTGTGGTCAGTTCTTAAAACCACCAGATTAGAAACACAGTCTGAGCTTGATCTTCTTCTTCAGAAGTCAAAGGGAAGAATCCTTGTGAGGTTAATGAAATGAGAGTTAGGCTCTGAGAATTAATGGAAGGAGAAACTTTGAGAAGTTTCCTGTGTAATACCCATTATACCTAAACCTCATTAATTTCTGCTGTGATTTGTTAAAGTTGCTATTTCTGCCAAGTCAGTACCTGTCTCAATACTTTAAAAAAAACTAATTAAGAGGAATTTAATAGTGATTTAAATTCAAATGCTCTGAGGTATGGTCTATTAAGTGTCTGAAAAGACTGTTAAAAAGGAGAAAAAGAAAAGTAAACTGGTTTTTCTTTCCAGAATACATGCATGATTTTGCTTTTATCCTTCCATGGACATATTTAGGTAAAATATTTGTAACATCTTGTGCATATAACTAGGCAGTCATCATGGTACAAAACTGTAAAGACAAAATTTTCACTTTTTGAGGAGTGTTGATACAAAGAATCATGAAGAGTTGTGAAGATTAAAATAGACTTTAATCCCTGCCAACATGTAAATCTTCACACTAAATACATCTCTACGTATCTACAAATAGATAGCTATTAGCCATTGGTGGGAGAAAAAGAGTTTTTCAATAACCATGAAAAAACCATAAAACCTAAATCCTTCCTTCTAAAGCAGCACTATTGTTTAAGCATGATAATACAGATAGGATTTTTGGGTGCCTGTAACAGATTGCTTGCTTTTGTGATGTAGCTTAGAAAAACCCATGAAACAGACTGAAACCCCCTGAACTGAGCCTCTGGGAAAAACAAAGAAAAAAAAAAAAAAACAACAACTTTTCCATATTTTAAAGTGGCTTTTTAGGCCTCCCGAGTCTTTCTGGCACATCATTCTCAGACCCTTATGGACTGGGATGCTGCCAAACAGCTTTTTTCCCACAAAAATTAATAAACTTTGAGTGCTGGACTGAAAAGTAGTGCAATTCCCAAAGAGAGATTTCACTGCAGGATTCCAAAATACCTAAAATATAGAACCTAGCCTCTGAATGAACCCAGTAACATTTTTCCTTGGATTTCTCACAAATACAAGAAATTCAGTTCTTTGCCTTATACTGGGTTAGCACTTTGCTGTTCTCTGTTTAAGAAGTTGTTTTCTTTTACTAGTGATATGATTCCTATTATTGTTTTAGAAATTAGATGTCCTTATTCTCATGCAAATTTATTTTGATTTTGCTAGACATTAAACCATACTTAGGTTTACATACACCTGTGCTACTTGGACTTTGGCATAAGCTTATTTCATGTTTGTTCTGTGTGTGCTTGAAGTAGTTCAAAGCTAAAGTAACAGGAAATTTCTTCTGATGTATTTTGAAGGAAGTCCCTAGGAAATGGCAAAGAGAGTACTAGAGCAAAAAGGTTCACAGTAGTCATCTCCAACACCTAGTCAGTGTGTTACAACTGGTATTGCAGTCATGGTACAGAAATACTGAACTTGATTGTCTCAATTAATTTGTAGAGCGATTATGCATCAATTAATATAGAACATTTATACATCAGGGGATCATTATCACAAAAGGATTGGTCCTGTCCTCTGAGCCAGCACTCCCAAGTGCATGTGAGCACTCCAGTGGGTTTTGCTGGGGGTTGCTTTCACACAGTTCAGAACAAAATTTTGAGTCAAGTGTTTAATTCAGTTCTGAGAGACAGTCAAACAATATCTGAAAGGAGAAATTGCTCACCTCTTAAGTATCTGGTCCTTACCCTGCTTACTCAGGCAAAGCTTCCACTTACTTCCAAGAATCCAGTTCAGCGTAAACCAGCAGTTTAGCCCATTTCAGTGTGAGTTTTGCTAAAACAAAGAGTGCATAATAATAGTCTTCAAAATTGCATTCTTCCCTTGCAAAACCCTATTTTTATTTACTTCTATGATTCTGCAATTATATATTTTGTAGACAAGACTTTTCATGCTTTGTCATCCCCAAGCTGTTGGAAAAATTTATTCACCTGCAGTTAAAGTATATAATCAACTTAAAAAATGTACACTTATATGGGTTTGCAGTATACAGAAATGAGACGCCCTTAACACATCTAAGTACACTTCATAAATTGAACTAAGCAACGAGAAATATCTTTGTTATTTATGAGAAAGATGCAAAGTCCCAAATAAGTACAATTTATGTGAATCCATGTGCAGTTGTGGAGTGTATAGGGGCAGTTGTGAACACTGTACATATACATTCAAGTACATACATACTGTAATACATTTGAAGCAGTGTAGCATGATAAATAGGACTGGATCACTGATACTACTCTTTGAAGAATGCAGTCGTTCACTGAATGAAATACAAAGTAGACAAATTTCACAACCTTGCTGGTTGTGAACAAATCCTCCCAAACATAACTGCCCATAGAAAACATAAAGGAACAGATGCCTATTGCTCTGTCATCTGTGAATAAGAACCCCAAATACAGCAGTTTAAAAAGGAGTGACAGTGAAAAGGATCCCCAGAATAAACAGTGAAAAATTAAAGCTAGAAAGTTTAGTTTTTAAAGAAAATTTTAAAAAAGAAATCTCTGAGACATTCAGTGGAAATGGTGTCTTGGGGATTCTGGACCCTAAAACCAAGGACATTACTAGTGACTTACATTGATGATTTTCCAGGTAATTTTACTTTGACCTGCTTTGGAATTCCACAAGGCAATGAAAGTTGCATCCCAGAGATATCATGCTACTTTTAAATACCTGCTCCTAAGTATCTCAGCAAAAACATTTCAGGTGAAGGCCTGATAGGACTTGTAGACTTGTTTTTGTAAGGGAATGAGTGATTATTGACATTTTCTTGTAAGAAAACACATCTTTGGCATAAGGAAGTTGACCAACATGAAAAATTTTCATCCAAACAATTAATCTGCAAGTTTCAAGCAATGAAAACTTAAGTCTTAAAATAACTGAACGTAAGACTAGTAAAATCATAATATCATTTATGTTGCAAAAGACCTTTAAGATCTTTGAATCCGACTGTAAACCTGAGACTGCCAAGTCCACCACTAAACCATGTCCTTAAGTGCCACATCTATATGAAAGAAAACACAAGAAAACACTTCCCATAACAAAACTGTCTTGATAGTGGTTCTAAAGATCTGATTTAAACCAAGGAAGAGCTTATAGGTCAAATAAACAAAACTGTTAACAGTTCACCAGTCAAAATTGTGTTTATCTAAGTATTCCAAAGAAATTCGTATCAGCTTTTAGCTGTAGCTGAAGCTATGCATAGCAAACATATGCTTGGGGCAGGGAAGAGAGAGAGATTTCTGCATGAAACTACAGATGAGTAAGCTAAAGCATGTATTCAGGAAACCAGAGGAATCTATAATGAAGAATAGAACTAATGGCTGCACTGATTAACATTACATATTTAGAAGAACGAACATGAAAAGGGAACTTACAGCTCACAAAATCATGTTGTCTGAGAATGTCACTGAACATGTTCACAAGGATTGTCATGTTGACATAACCTGTCTGGATTTGCAAACAACTTTTTACAAGACCCATCTTTAGAGGCTTAACCAAAATACAAAGTTGATGTATGATCAACTAAGTTTTGATGGCACAAATACATTATTTGGATTACTACAGAGGGATAAACAACAAAACAGATCATTATTATGCTGCTGCACCTAAGTCACGTTGGTCTTTCATCCATTCTGTCTTGAAAACAGCACAGTAGAACTTAGGAAAATACAGAAAAGGGCAAAAGATGATCAATGATATAGAACACATCATATGAGTAAATCCACTAGTCAGTCTGGAAAAGAAATCTGAGTCTATAAGCTCATGAGTAGGAAGGTAAACAATAGTTGTTTACTGTCTCTTAATACAAGAACTAGGGGATATTGAAAGAAATTATCAATGGCAAGTTCATTATATAGCTTCACACAATGTAAGCTAAATCTGGATTCATTGCCTTCAGATGCTATGAATAATGAAGGATTATGTGGGGTCAAAAAGGTAATTTAGAATCATAGAATCATAGAATAGTTAGGGTTGGAAAGGACCTTAAAATCATCTAATTCCAACCCCCCTGCCATGGGTAGGGACACCTCACACTAAACTGTGTCACCCAAGGCTCTATCCAACCTGGCCTTGAACACCACCAGGGATGAAGCATTCACAGCCTCCCTTGGCAACCCATTCCAGTGCCTCACCACCCTCTCAGTAAAGAATTTCTTCCTTAGATCCAATCTAAACTTCCCCTATTTAAGTTTTAACCTGTTACCCCTTGCCCTGTCACTACAGTCCCTAATGAAGAGTCTACCCCCAGCATCCCTGTAGCCCCCCATCAGATACTGGAAGGCTGCTATGAGGTTTCCACGCAGCCTTCTCTTCTCCAGGCTGAACAGCCCCAACTTTCTCAGCCTCTCTTCCTACGGGAGGTGCTCCAGTCCCCTGATCATCCTCGTAGCCCTCCTCTGGACTTGTTCCAACAGTTCCATGTCCTTTTCATGTTGAGGACACCAGAACTGCACACAATACTCCAAGTGAGGTCTCACGAGAGCAGAGTAGAGGGGCAGGATCACCTCCTTCGACCTGCTGGTCACGCTGGTTTTGATGCAGCCCAGGATACGGTTGGCTTTCTGGGCTGCGAGCGCACACTGAAGCTGGCTCATGTTCATTTTCTCATCGACCAACACCTCCAAGTCCTTCTCCACAGGGCTGCTCTGAATCTCTTCTCTGCCCAACCTGTAGCTGCGCTTGGGATTGCTTCGACCCAGGTGTAGGACCTTGTACTTGTCATGGTTAAACTCCGTAAGGTTTGCATCAGCCCGCCTTACAAGCCTGTCGAGGTCCCTCTGGATGGCATTCCTTCCTTCCAGCATATCAATCGAACCACACAGCTTGGTGTCATTGGCAAACTTGCTGAGGGCGCACTTAATCCCACTGTCCCTGTCACTGACAAAGATGTTGAACAAGACCGGTCCCAACACCGATCTGTGAGGGACACCACTCGTTACTGGTCTCCATCTGGACATTGAGCCATTGACCACAACTCTTTGTGTGCATCCATCCAGCCAGTTCTTCGTCCACCTATCAAATTGATGTCTCTCCAATTTAGGGACAAGGATATTGTGTGGGACAGCGTCGAACGCTTTGCACAAGTTCAGGTAGATGACGTCAGCTGCTCTGCCCCTGTCCATCAGTTCCATAGCCCCATCATAGAAGGCCACCAAATTGGTCAGGCAGGGTTTCCTGTTAGTGAAGCCATGCTGACTGTCACCAAGCACCCCCTTGTTTTTCATGTGCCTTAGCATGCCTTCCAGGAGAATCTGCTCCAAGATTTTTCTAGGCACGGAGGTGAGACTGACTGGTCTGTAATTCCCTGGGTCATGCATTTTCCCCTTCTTTAATGGAGAAATATCCATCATTTATCTCAAATGTACCGATTCTTGCTGCAGATTGATGAAGGCTTGGACAGTCAACTAGTGAAGTGTTACTGTACATTTATACCATCCTTATCCTGTGCTTTAGGTGTCTGCTGTGTCTGCTGCTGATCATCATGGGTGACAGGAAGGCCTGACTCAGTATAACTGCTGTAAGTTTTTCGATTCTTATGATCATTAATACATACACAAAATCTGATCTGTGTATGATCTTGATCATACACAGATATAATCTTGATCATAAACAACAGCTGACTCTTGTGCTGGACAAGAATATATTAATTTTACATAGAGAATGCTAAACTAATCTGAGTTTATAGCATTGACTTTTTCTTGTCCCATTTTTTAAAAAAATCACTTTTACTTTTGAAGTACCTCTCAAAAAATTGGCTTGTCCACCCCCTTAAACTATGTGCTACCAAACCTGAATGTTTTAAGTCACCACTGTATATTATGAATGCAATTCTTCCACATATAGTCATGCTACAGTCACATATTAAATCCCTACCTGTCCTGGGTTCAGCAGCAGCAGTCATTTTTTCTACTGGTGCAGTGCTGTGTTTTGACTTTTGGCCTGGGAATAATACTGATAAAGCTGGTGTTTTCAGTTGCTGGTCAGAATGTTTACCCTGACCAAGGACTTCGTGAGTCTCATGCTCTGCCAGGGAGGAGGAGAAGCCGGGAGGAAGCAGGGACAGGACACCTGACCCAAACTAGCCAAAGAGGTATTCCATACCACAGCACGTCATGCCCAGGATGTAGAACTGAGGGTCCCCGGAAGGGCTGGATCACTATGGGGTGGGGGTGAGGTGATTGTATTGTTGGTGAGTGGTTGTATTCTCTTCCTTGTTATTTCCTTTATCATTATTACTATTAGTGGCAGCAGTAGTGATTTGTGTTATACCTTAGTTATTAAACTGTTCTTATCTCAACCCATGGGAGTTGCATTCTTTTGATTCTCCTCCCCATCCCTCCAGAAGCGGAGGGAAGAAAGGTGTGGGGGGGAAGTAGACTGCGTGGTTCTGATTTACGGCCTGGGCTTAAACCACGACACTCCCTTATCACGCTTAATGTCTCTATGCATTCATCCCAAACTGCACTTCTCTTTTTTACTTGCTTATTTCAATTGCAAACTTGATGATCACAGTCATGTGGAGGTCTGTTTCTGTGATTCTGTCTTCCCATTAGAGAGCAGCTTCTGATTATCTTGTTTAGATGTACTCCTTTCCTTTTCCACAAATTAATACCATTTATCTTCTGTCTATATTACTCTACTTTTAGGGTTTAATCTGTTCTATGATATTTTTATAAAATTAAATTTATTTACTTCCTTATTTATATGAAGTCCTTCATCTTCTAAATACTTTTTCTTCTTTAAATCAATATTTGAAAGGTGTTGGGCTGATTGTCCTAAAATGTAAATTTTCTAGCTATGCTGGGGTCATGAACATACAGCAAGAGCTGTAAACTCCCACACTGTTAAATCCACACATTGCTGTGTTAATGCACTTCTAGTGTGACCTGAAAGGGCTTTTTCTGGGCAGTGTTTTTATCAGTGACATTTCTAATGCAGCAATCCTGAAACTCCACAGATAAAAATAAGACGGGGGGGTGTGTGTGGGGGTGGGGTGTGTGGGGGGGTGTTTTAGTGTTGGTTTGGGTTTTTTTGTTTGTTTGGTTGGTTTTTTTGGGTTTTGTTTGTTTTGGTTTTGTTTGTTTCTTTCTTTCTTTGCTTGTGAACCATGATTTTGAGACAAGATTTTGGGTTCTGGACCTTTATTTCTTTCCTAAATTTCATAGCAAAGATAATGGCTGCCAAAGCTATGCTTGGTCTAGTTCTGAATTAATTCATTTAGGTGCCTGTAGCCATTACTAGCAGTAGCATTTTATATCATTTGCTGTGTTGCTGCAGACAGTTTAGGCTGTCTGGGCTGACCTTTTTGTCTGTGTATTTTGATTAAAAATACCAAATCTAGATTAAAGTTAATTTATATCTGTAATTTGATAGCTCTGCAACTGTTTGCAATAAAAATATTAATCCATTGCTACTTAGATTTCAGGATTTTCTATACTCTGTGTATCTGAAAGTTAAAAATTTTATTACTTTTAGCTTATTATAAGGATTGCATAAAACCTTCTGTTTCCTTGATGTGAGAAAAAGCATTCATTTTTCTTTATATTGATTGTGATTCTGAAGAGGATTTGAGAGAAAAGTTGTAGAAAATTAATAGAAAGCCTTTCCTAAAGATGGAAAACTCATTTCAATACTAATATTTAATTGCTTTTTCACCCATTAATTTTAGTCTGTTTCCTATACTCATCTGCCCTATGTCTGTTACACTTTAATTACTTTATCTTCAGGAACTACCCTGATGGTTCAAGGAATGTTCACACTGGAATAGGTCAGTAATACTTAAGGTCAGAGTTAACATTTAAAGTAGTGTTAAAGTAAAGTAAACATTTAAAGGAGTGGAAGCAGTCAAGAGTTCCACATTCATTAATTCATCCTGTTTATTGATAGTGATAAGTGAAGGATAAGGACGGATCTCAGAGAAAAGGACAAGATAACAAGAGAGATGTCAAGGACAAACTTAAGCACCGAGTCACAGAAATTTGAATTCAACACAAAGCTTCCAATTTCTCTAACTTGTGTATTAGACAATCTGGAGAAAGTTTCTGTCATCTTTTGAATTTGCAGAGTTCTCAGGGTTCTGCAGAGTTTGGATAATGACAAATAGTTAGCATTCACAGTTTCTTGCAGATCACTATGCATCATCAAACTTTTAGTATTAGACATTATAAAGTTTCATTTTTAATGCTTTATAAAATTGTTATGCAGCTGTGTTGTCATGCACTTGCAGAGCATAGTTTTGTTAAAAAAATTATTAGAGTATTTATTCAACATACAGTTGAAGCAGCAT
Organism: Psittacula echo; assembly: GCF_963264785.1. NCBI lineage: Eukaryota > Metazoa > Chordata > Aves > Psittaciformes > Psittacidae > Psittacula > Psittacula echo. Next base: position 65,371,279 of record NC_137735.1, read on the forward strand.
TTGGAATAGATATTCAGCTCCCTAGTGAGATCAAAATTGTTCTTGAATTGCATTGCTTGTTTATTTGGGTTGGTCAGTTCTTTCCATTTTCCATCTTGGCGCCAACTGTAACGGAGTGTTGTTAACACGTCTGGAACTGTTAACCAGTTCTGGGCACAGCATGGCAATTTTGGTTACAAAGTAGTGGTGAAGTAACCTTACTTGAATTATGACATAAACAGTATATTAAATTCATTATCTGTGTTCAATTCAGAGACTCAACAGGGAAGAAGTTAACCAGTTAGCCAATAAATTAAGCATTGTGTGGCATTCTTATTTTCAATTTAAGGGAAGGATGATTGAAATTTACTTGCAGATTAAATAAAAAGTAATCTACTATTACCAAGTAGAGCTTGATAAGAAAGTATGTCAGGTTGGCTTAGTTACAGGGAGCTCCTTTTCTTGTGACATCTAATTCTTTTTTTATGTAATACATTTTTCTGTATTATTTTACTTGATTATTTTATTTGCATACAGAACAATGTTTATGAAATCACATACCCGTGGCAAAACTGCAAAGGGGGAGTGACTGTACATGACAGTTCTCGTGCAGTGTTTCATTAGTGCAAACTGTGTTTTCCCAAAGCCTAGAAAATACATCCTTAGAACAGCTAAATATGTAATCAGCTACAGAAGATGTATTTTTCTGAAAGGAGGCAGACCCCAGAGATCTGTACATCAGGAAAATTGTAAGGGTTTTCAGTTTGGCTCAGCAGCATAAACCCCCGCAGGGATACTTTTCTCTTGTATATATCAACTTCTTCAGGAATAGAGCATACTACATCCCCTTCAGCGGTGAATATTGATCCTGTGTTTCCTCTGACATAGGATTGCTATATTTGTGAGAGATAATGTGCTCACGCTATAATATGTCGACATCGATTTCAGTGTAGACCAGACTTGTTTCAATAAAACTGATCTGCATAATTGCAGTAGGCATGTAAGGGATATGTAACATTCAGATATTCCAGCCAACTGTATATTTCAGGAACCTGCCCAAACAGTGAAGAGGACACATGCAGTAAGTGCATTGACGTAGATCATTCTATTGATATCTGTGCAAGAACTTGAATAAGTAAGAGTAACATCTTGAAGTGAGGCCAGGATGAGGACAAAAATCTGGATTTTCAGAATATCAGTATCTTATAGTGAGGATGGTTCCTTGCAAGCAGACAATCTTCCTTTTCTCCTGTCCTGGCCACCTATCTCTCTTGGTGGAGCGGTGTGAAAGTAGAACCCTGTTACTTCTAACTTGTTTTACTAAGGTGATCTTACGGGAGGGAAAATGTGCCATAGCTTCTTTTCCCACCTGAGCATATGAGATGATAATTTTGCAATTATTCATACAAGCCCCACAGAATCTTTCTCTTCTTCTGTTCCGCTTAGTTGTAATGGTCTTAGTCACCTTGCCATAGTTACCATGCTGATGGGGATCCACCATAGATCCTGACTGCGATCCCATGCGTACTGACGTCACTGGCAACTTTATAATTTATTTCAGTAGGTTCATCATTTTATCACAGGTTACTACTTGAAACTCAAAATTACTTTAGTGGCTGGTTTTAACTTTGTTCGAGATAATACTTCAGCTGGCAAATAAAATAACATTCTTCTTTATTTTTTTATTATTTCAGTCAGCATAGGTGCATTCAATTCTTGTGTGAACAAATTATAATCTCAGGCAAATAAATCTAGACTGGCTAAATCTTGATGTCATTTTCATACTTTCCATGCAGATTATAAAAAATAAACCAAAATTGATAAAATGTGTAAAAGTCCTTCACTGGAAACATAAATTACAAAACACAGAACTGGGATACAGTTCATATACAAGACCACTTCCAGTCTGAAAATTTGGAAATCTTAGAAGGGAATTTGATCTTTCTGTCCCTGTTTTTTCATACTAAAGTTGTAGCCAATATTTTTCTTTGTAGGTTAACCTCATGTCTTTATCCCAGTGGTATTTCAAACATAAGCTTGAACAAATTTGTATGTCCAGGCCAAATTTTTATATTTGTCATCAAGTGAATTTACCTAATTTTAAAATTTCTACCGTATTAGTTTATTTTCTAGAATACTGAATATTCCAGGAAATTTTGATGGTTGTGAATGTATTCTTTCTTTTATATTTCTCAACAAGCACTTTTATGTTAAAGCATTTAAGTATTTGATTACCCAATGGACTATTCACGTCTTTGGTTATCACAGTATACAGTTAGTGGTATAGAAGTCCTCATAGTTAAATACAGTTTTTCATTCTGCTTTCTCTCTAAATGGCTCACACTTTTTAAGTAAATGGAAAAGAAGATCAGGGTTTTGGTTTATATATAAATGCACTTTATATGGAAGAACAACTGGTGTTTTAAGTTCTGTGCAAGCGACATCTCATATATACAAATGATCCTAAAAAGGAAATAATTCAACATTTTATCCTTTGATTTTAGAGAAGTCCTTGGCATTGGAGTTGTTGCAACACATTTGTGATACAGAAAACACAGAGGATCCTGGATATTACAAAAAATATTAGCCAAAGCCTTTTTGCAGTGCAAGGAGGCAATGTTAATGCTCAGAAAGGCATCTCCCTTTCTTTATAATTACCTCTGAAGCTGAGATGTCTCTTGATGCTACTACTTTGGAGAAATATTGCAGAGAAATCAAGGAATCTTGCATTGGAGACTTATGTCTTCCTAAACCCCAGAATTTAGACCTACTTTATATATTGTAGCCTAAAGATTTATGGCCCTTACAGTATTTTATTCCAACTCATGGAACTGTGGATATTCTCATTATTCATGTAAACATCTACTCTTTTAATTATTACTTTAAGTCTGGTTGAATTAGCAAAAGTGATATAGGTTCTGGTTTTATTTTTTTTGGTTTGGAGCTTTGTTTTTTTCTGTAAAAAAATCAATATATTTTCCACTACTAGTAGTACTGAACTGTAGTATTAATTTGTCCCAAGAGGACTATGTGAATTTTCTGTTTAAAACTTGACCCTGAAATGTTTTCTGGTAGTAAGATTCAATTGTGCTTCTGTATTGGAATATGCTGTGTATCTGGAGATGATTGCTTTGTTAATACTGTGTGGATATTTGAAAGAAAGCTAATCTGGATGTATACTTTATTCAGAAGCAATACCAAAGATGCCACTGTACAACAGTTTTGCAGAGGAAAAGACAAAACCTTTAGACACAGAGTTTTCAATAAACATGAGGTGTGGCTACAGGACAGCAGAGCGGTGTCTAGCAATGATGGGTTTCTAATCTTCCACTATTTTTAAAATATATAGCAGAATGCATGTTCTCTTGGATAGCTTAGAAATGCTTCTCATTAATCTTTTTGGATGCTTGATCCAATAACTTGTGGATTTAGTCTTTTTACTCCCAAGGACTAAGACAGCATAAGACTAAAGAAAAGGCCTTATTCTGAGATGCACCAAGTACTTCCAAATCATTGATTTCAGAGCAGTTTGCAGCTGCTCAGTTACTCTGAGAAATTGGGCAGAATGCTGCTGAAGAATGAAATAAATTCTTTTTTTCTTATCAGTTGTAACACTTATGTTGAGCTTCATTGAAATAATCTACTGTAACTAATGATACTGGAAAACTGTGATTCAACAGTTCATTTCAGAAGCCATGGTGTCTGTACAGGGAAAAAGCTGATTCTAGATGAAACACTAGAGGTCATTTCATCTTCCTTTAGAGAAACTGGAGATGACCTACATTTTTTTATTTAGTTCTTCATTTCCCACAGCTTGGATAAGCTTTGTTTCCTTTAGAACTACATTTTAAACATGCCTGGTTTTGGTTGGTTGGTTTGTTTTGGTTTTTTTTTCCTATGGAACTTGAGAATTGTTTCTGTTCTGTAAACTTTTTATATGTCTTGTTTTATTCTGGGTTTGGAGATAATTGCCTTTATTTGGTCTTTGAAAGGGTGAGGAGTGCAGGTTAGTAATACTTCACTGAGCCAAGCTTTGTGCAAGTGATTGTCTGGAAGAAATTTTGCAAGGTGATGTTAGCATGCAGTCCAAGTGTGTTTCTTCTAATGAAAATGCATGCTTTGTCTCAAGGACATTCATACAAATGCAGCAGCATTTGAATTTGTAGCATGTTTTCTCACAAGCTGAAACCCATGAGGCTTCATGGAATCAAATGATATGGTAACAAGATTGTGGTAAATATGTAAATGATGAAAGAGAAACAGCAAAAAATCAAGTAATTCCACAAGCAGTGGAACTTACAAATCCTGTTTCCAAGAATTTGTGTGTTGTGGTTTGATTCTCAGATGGCTTACAAGTTGCAAGCTCATATCAAAGCTTTTTCTCCATCTCTAATATTCATGTATCTATCATGTGAATTTGTGGAGTACATATAAACTCCATTTCAGCAATTTGCTACATAGAGCACAAGTAGGATCTTGTTCTTTACCTATCCTGCAATTTTTGTGAAATTCTCTATAACTTTATAATGATGATAACTCTGTTCTGTATAATTTATTGAAATTGGGTAGGGGGGTTACAGTTGTTTTTGAAATATGAAGGGACAGACAGGTAAACACCTGAAACTGACTGTATTAAAAGCAAAAATAAATATACTCAGACACAAGGGTTGTGTAGGCCTTGTTTCACAGAACCAAGCTAACAATTCTATCAAGTGAAATTTATGAGGAATGACTGCATAAGTACTTCTTCCTATAGCACAGGAGCTGGCTAGGTCAGGTCTGAAGCATAGAGTTTCATATGTAAATAAATAAATACAAATACAAATATAAGTGAAAAGTATGTATCTTTGAAGCACATAAGTATAAAATATACCAAAAAGGAAATGTTTTGTAAGGTAGTTTGAAGTAAAATGCATAATTAAAACAAGGTGAATGACTGGATTTTAAAATAAATGAAAACTCTGCAAAGTGTTTAAAGTAGAGATGAGACTGGATGGAAAAGGAAAAAGTCAACGAAATTTTACGCTGACTGGCCTGGAAAGAATTCGTAATTATGAAGTTCACAAAAAAGATGATTGTGATAGTTAAATGGATTTTGATTATGATGAACAGATGTTACAGAAAGTCTTAAGAAATTAGTCTGAATCTTGTGGAATAGGGATCCTGTCAGCTGCAGACAAAAGCTAGGCTTGCTTCAGCTGAGAGGAATGCAAACAGCAGACATACAAGCATATATAAGAGGAAGATGGAAGGGTATTTGTTTTGGAAAGTTGTTCTCATACAAAACAGAAAGCAGCTTCTGTGCAACAGCAGGGGAAAATCCCAGCTAAACCTGCACTAGTTTTGATGCACAAATTGATTAATGCCAGAGAACTTGGCAGGAAAAGATACTGTTAAAATTAAAAATGGTTGAATTTCAGAATTGAGGAAGACTTTTGTTGGTTCATTTGGAAAGGCAGCTTTTTCAGAATTGAGGGTAGATACAATACTGGGAGGAATATTTACCATTATCAGTGGGAAGAATAGGACTATAGTAAGTTTTACAGAAACAGTTTTCCCCTCACCATAGCTGTCATATCGTTACAGCCTTTGTCTTTATGATTGGTTTCTGAGTTGGAGCAGCAGCCACAGTGAAAATACAAAAAAGCATGGGCAAAATAGAGCCTGAGACCTCCCAAGACCTCACCTGTCACTGTTGTTTAGGCCCTGTCTGTTTCCACTGGCTGGAGGAGGTGGAACAAAGATCACCAATGAGTTTTTGTAGGCTTTGACTCCTAAGTAAGCTTCCAAAAAAACATTCTAAAGCATTCTAAAAAAAACACCTTTCACATATGTTAGATACTTTATCCTTTTTTTTTTTCTTTAGTTAAAAAGTTTTATATTTTATAATGTTGTCTCTAAGGTCAGTCAGCTCTTCGAGGAGGAGGAGGATGCTTTTTCCATCTGGGCTGAACTGGCTTAAAGTATGCTTTGTATGTGCATGTGCATACATCTTTGACACATAACAAAACCAGCTACTGGATTGAAAGCAATAGATGTTTGAAGTGCTGATGCTGGAAAGAAAATTTTAGTTTCTCATGGCTTGTGGTTGGCACCAGTGCTGATAAAGTCTAAAATTGGTCTGTTTCAGGATCTGAAACTTTTGCAGGTAGAGGCTTCTTCTTGTAGAAGTTGAAAGTCCTAAATTTTCTGGCTAAGATCGTCCCTAATGCTCACTGTCTTATGTAGACAGGCAGAAAACATATCTCTGAACAATCAGGTTATTGATTTGGTAGTATAGTGTGAATTTTTTGTTCATCTGTCAGATAAACAGAAGAGGGGAATGCACATAAAACTTTTTTCCTGCCTTGAAATAAAGAAGGGGCACTTTACAACTTAAATTCATTCCTCATATCTGTTTTCTCTTTACCTTTATCATCTGCCCAATTGATTCTGTCAAAGGAGCAGTGAAGGTGTCAGGATGTCAACAGACTCAGTAATTCAACCTTCTCAAAGGAAATCGTTGTTAGTCATTTACTATGATTTTTGATACAGTTTGAGGATGAAATGTTTTGAACAAAATTCACCCAAGTCTTATTCAATACCATGTTCTTAGGCACTACTACAGAGTACTGTCAGAAAACTGTATTTAGGTTGATAACACATGAACATAAATTTGTATGTATTTATACACGCATCTACGTCACAGAGACAAAAGCACACAAAAATACATTAACCAATTTAAAGAACTCTTTTTTTTTTAATATACTTTAGAAGATCTGTGTGAATGTAAACATTTGGGAAACTTGTGCAGCAGAAGTCACTGTAGGCACTAGCATTTTGACCTCATAAATAAAAATATGCAGGATTGTATCTTTCACTTGAAATGCACTGGATGTTTAAAAATTTGTGGAATTCTAATTACTGCTTCTCAGCCTGGCACAACAGATGCTACAAATTTCCAAGCAGATTTGTGCGTGAGGCTTCTTATATACGACACCACACTGTTTAATTTCACTACTCAATGAGAGGCTACCTATTAAAAATTTTTATAGCCAAACAAGGAATCTCTTGCCATGTAGCCATAATGGATGGACATAATATGTAAATCACCCGTTTACGTGTATGCAAGCAATATTTTCTATATATTATTCATAGCATTTTTATGGTTAACAATGCTAATAAACTATCAAACCCCATTAAAATCTTTGAAGGTTGTGAGAATAAGGCAAAGACCTTTGTAAGCATAAGGCACAAAATGTCCACATCCATCTGTTATGGACTTCCACAGTTCTGCACTCACTATGACTGCAACCTCATGTTCACAATGTGTAAGTAGTGTTGTGCAGAGTTGTTATGATGCTAAGCATATTGTCAGAACTCTTTGGACAGCTTTAATGTTTCACTGTGTTCCACTGACACTCATTTCAACTGAGATTTAATGCAACTATAGCCTAAATAGATTAATAAGTACATACAGTTTAAGAATTAACATGGTAAGTTAATTAAAAACACCTTTTAAGGTGCCCCTTATGGGCATCTTTCATTCTTTTTGCTGGTATAGATTATGTTTATTTTGTATAGAGCATTAGAATAAATAACACCGTATAGTACTGTATTATTAATACCTCTTTTTTTTGGTATTAATCTGTGCTTAAGTGCCAAATGTGATGCTACTTTAAATGGTCTCTTCCTATTTTTCAGTACTGAAGTGCTACAAATGCGAACTGCCCAGCTAATGTCCTGACCCACTGTAACATAAGTAAATAAAATACTGGTTTGGACCAAAACATTTTCCAACATAAACCTGAAAAACGACAACAACAACAACAACATGCAAAACATACTGGTGCATGGCATATATCCAGCGCACAAATAAAAATTAAAAGACAAATGGGCAGAGAGAAATATAGCCACAGACAGATTCCATTATGATATCTTCTGAAAAATTCCAGACTGATTAATTCTAGGTGACAATCAGGTGAAAAGATTGTATTGTTATCAGTCACAGGCACTGGACAGATCCTGCTTTGTTCAGAAGAGCGAACCACTGTGTAGTTCAAGTCAGTTTTTTGTGTCATAGTAACATCAATATCCTTTTCAGAGACAGAGTTACCATCCAGTGGATTTCAGTTCACAGAACATCACAGTTATAGTCAGTCAATCTACTCAGTCACCTCTAGATTTAGGTATAAGGGTGCACGTGTCTGAATTGATTATGGAACAGTCACTGGGCTTCCTCTTGAAATAGCTTTGTTGTGACTTTTTTTTTTTTCCTGTTTGATTCTGAAGTGGTCTCAGAGTCCTTAATTCTCAGTTTATGCTATCTTTATGGCTGCTTCGATCTGTATTGTGATTGTTTAGTTCTTGATTTTTCCACTGAATACTTGTTCCATTCATGGGCACTGAAGTCACTAGACTCTTAGACTGGGAGCAGCAACAGCAAAGACATGACTGGAAATGAAAAAAAGAAATAAAAGGTTAACACAAACCTATCAACTGTGCAGACAGGCAGCCACATTTTTAATTCAGAAGTGAACAGACCATTCTAGCTGAAGGGAGTGATAGCTGCACTCAGGCAAATTTTTTATCCTAGGATGCAAACAATTCTTGTTATTAAACATCACAAATGCAGCAAATTAAGCCTGGTCTCTGGAGAGATTGCCTGAATTAATGATCTTGATACTAGAAGGGAAAGAGTAAGCTATGATGAGAAGCTGGGAAGAATTAAATAATAACCGAAAATTCTTTAATTAGAGTTGCTGGATAGTAATTTTATTTGGAAGGACAAATGGGAAGAATGAACTAATGATATGAGAAGCAGCCTGGTAGTATCCACTGTTACTTCTCCCTTTCACCTGAGGACAAGTTCAGGTATATTATCCTCTCCACAGCTCCCAAATGAAGTAGGGGACTGTAAAAAGCAAAGCTAACTTCTTATATATCATGTGAAAAAGCTCTCTTAGAATAGTTTGCAAGTCAGAGCAGGCTACAGTCAGTTATTCCCTATTCTAATAATTTATTAAATTTTTTTCAGTAGCTTGAGTTGCCTATTCGCAGTCTAACAGTTTAGTGGTACAGTTCTGTTGTGTTTTCGTTTTCTTTGCAGATAAAGCTATTTCAGTCTTTGTTTTCCATTTTGCTTCTTTATTTACCACTATATACTCTCATTTTCTTTATTTCTGTATTGTCTTTATTAGGTGAATGGGGACTTGCAGAGGCACATTGACACAAGGAAATTCTTTTAGCCTTAAAATTTGTTTTCATGTGTAGGAGCTGGGAAAAAAGCCATAATGCCTATTAAATTGCCAAAATCAACTCAGGTGCCTGTTTCGGTATTCAAGTCTGAAAATTTTAGTTGTTTCAAATTATTTAACTGCAAGCAGCATGGTGTCTTATGTATGTGCTGTCTTCATCTTGAGTGGGAAACATGTTATCAGCCAAATTCTATTTCATGAACATGTCACATGCAGATAAATAGTACTTACAAGAGCATATCTATCTCAGTTTATATGTTTACATATGAGGACTGTGTCAAACTTATTTACTGGATTAGCATTTCAGATAAAGCGGATAGTTCCATTTTCAGTTTGGTATGTGTGTTATGTGAGCTGCTAGTTGGTAAACTAGGCAATTTATAATCCTTCATTCCTTTGCTTGCCTCTTCTCCCAGTGGCTAAAATAGATAATAACTAGTGATTTAATACAGTTCATTAACTGGACATACAATATTATCAAGAATATCTTACCTGGAAACAGTTTTTAAACTTCTTGCTCACAAAATACAGAGCTATTGGGTTTATGCAAGAGTTCATAGTTGCCAGGTTGATGCTGATATAATCCAATGGCAGCAAGAAACTGAGCAACAAAAGAGAAAGCAAAACATTTAAACTGTTCATATACTGTAGAAGCACCTGTGCTTTTTGTGGTTATAATCTCTTCTGTCAGAGAAACAAATTCTCTCTTACCTAACTCCCTCAATCTAATCTTGTACCATGCTAGGTCTATAATAACCTGTCTCACAGAAATTCACAAAAACCAGAGGACGGTGATTACAATGGTAACAGACAACATTTATTGAAATTATGCTACCCTATTAAAACTGAAACCCCTGAAACTGGATGCAGCTGAAAAGGAATAAAGTGTTTGCTCTTCTAACACCAGTTGCACGCACAATGACATCTCTCACATAAACTCCAAGTGTGCAGCATTGTATTTTTTTCAGTATAAACAATTGATTGGCATAGAAAATGAAGTACCTGAGCAGTTCACATCTGCCGGGGTCTTTTTCATTGTATACCATTTTCTTCAAAATTCGGCTCAAGTGGAGAGGGAACCAGCAAAGAGCAAAAATCACTACTAAACAGAAAACGGTTTTTGCAACTTCTCGACGCTAGAAAGAGAAGATATTTATGACTGAGTACCTAATTCATATTGGTAGGTGAATGTAGTATAGTGATGTTGGCAGCAAAGTAAGTAATCTAAATAAAGCATGCAAAGATTCCCAAAGTGCAGTTTCCAGACTACCTGATGTCCCTTAACTGCTTTTTTTCTGAGGCTTGTCATGTTCTTAATTCTGATCATCCTCAATAGAACTGCTCACCACTGAGACTGGAGCAGCTGGAGCACACAGGTCATTGCCACGACATTGTCAATATTAGCCAAGGAAAATACTCTGCTGGGCTTTCCTGAACTTGATCACTTTCCCAGCCTTTCTTATTCCTCTATACTGGATTAGTTTTCTGGCAACCTCTCAGATAAACTTCTTTCTTCAGAAACATGCATAATCGGCAAGAAAACTTTTTCATATATGAGGGAAACTGAGATCACACCTGCTTGATTAACCACTTGCACCTAATTCTTGTTGTGGGGCAATCTGTAAACTCAAGGCATCTATATCAATTGGCAATAAAAGTTCCATTCAACTACATACCTAGTCAGGATGTCAAATTCTCCCCAATGTATTATTTAACGTTTAGTATGCATCATGTTAAATAAAGGGATACTGCACAATATGTTAATTTTCCTATGTAATCCTTGCTATGTGATCTGGATGTTCTTAAGTACATAGTTCCTCTACAAACAAAATTTCAAAAATGTCTGTATTACAACTTAATCTCATAATACTTAGTCAGGAAATCATTTCAATTTAATGGGTATTTTATATGGCTGTAGAGATTTACAGATGTTTTGGTGGATTTCTAACAATGCATACCAGTGGTGTTCGGTAGGCATGGATTCAATAAGGAGAAGCATATGAAGGAGTAAGAATACCACTTCTGAAACTGCCACTGTAATGTAACAATAATAAGCATCACAAGACTTTGTCATTAAAAAATGGGTGATTACAGTAAGCTGTGTTAGGACTGAATATGACTGTTTGTTTCTTTTTTCTTGTAATAGCCATTTTTACCAAAATATGAAAAGGATTGTGACTAGACATTAATGTGGACAAGGCTGTACGTAAGGAAGGAAGGACACAGGGAAAAAAGGTGATAGTTAAAAAGACAAACATTGGTAAAATGTGGTATACAGTCTAAGTAGCTTGATGGGCACTGCAAGTCAGTATGGGAAAGCTGGAGGGTGGATTCCCCCACCCACCCTGGACATACCATTCTAGTTCTAATGGGTGGAGTAGCTTGTGTGTGGCCCTTGGACAGCCTGTGGTGGAGACCTTGGGGCCCTATAAGGGGAGGATTTTCCTATCTTCCCTGATCTGGAATAAACCAGCAGTGGAGGAACCTCACTCCACTACTGAAGGAACTGCTTCAGGATTCTACATGTGGAATGTGAAATAAAGAGTGGCATTTGAAGGGCTGACATTAACACAGGGGAAAAGCTACAGATTGTTTTTAAAATTTCAGTTCAGAATTAAACATCAGACAGCGTTGCAAAAACAGCAAAGTGAGAGCTGATGGTTCTGTGAGTGACTTCACTCTAGGATCATTTGTTTGTGCTATTCTCCTGTTGCTCTGTACAAACAGCTACAGCAGTGGTACTGCAACAATGCAATAACCCTGAAAAAAAAATCCACTCTGTTTTAAACCAGGTTATTCAGGAATTGCTTTTTATATGAAACTAAAGTTGCATATCGAAGTGTGGCAAAAGTAGGGAGGACCCATGGAATCGTATCTTTTTGAATAAAAAGAAACATCTTTTTTTGGCAAATCTTTGTAGCTAAATTTCAAAGCATTTAGCCAGTAGTGATTTGAGGTTAAAGTGCAGGACAGCACAACTGTCATACATTCTTAAGAAAAGAAACTGGCTAGTTTCCCAAGCCTGTGGTCTGTGGTACTTCCCGTATGCTGTGATTTAGTCTTGTATTCTGGGATTTAAATAAATACCTTAACATCAGAAATAACCTACATCCTCACTTTCTGTAATTTACTGTCTTCAAATTCACTTTGAACCATTTCTAGGCTAACCCAAAGAGAAAACAGTTTTTAAAACATTTGCATCCCTGATATTTACCTGCTTAAGGTGTTCACTGAGAGCAATTCTCAAGTTGCTGTTTCTTCTGTTTAACATTTCACAAGTCATTAGTGTATAAAAGATGGCAGTACATGCCAGCGGCATGCAGAAATAGAAACCAAACAGCCACCAATCCTTTGCATCTTTGTAGAACTGTAAATAAGGTAAAGAAAAGAGAAGATATTTTCTTATGATTCAAGGGAAAGTACCACAGGAAGGTCTTGGAAGGAGTGACAGTGGGTACGCTGGTCTATTGGTAAACAACACAAATTATGTAACATTTCTTACCGTCAATCTCTTTTGAACTAACAACAAGTGGGAATTGTGGCAGTGTAAACATTTATTTTACCTCACAGATAGCCTGCCTTGCAACCTTTGTTGCAATCTGTAATGTGTTGGAATTAATTTTGTTTATGTTTTCTGAACATTTACACTCCAGTTTCATGAATCCAGTTTCGTGAAAAAGACATGCTAAAACATAAAGTGTCAGTTTGAGATAACAAATCTTACTAAAAGCCTGTCTTGGTAAATGGAAATGCCATTTACCTCTATGGCTTCTGTCCTGATTCCAAAAAAGGGAAATTCAAAATGTCTTGTAGGTTTAATCACCTTTTGTTATCAGTGAAAAGATTGGTAGTTGGTTTGCTTATGTACTGAGCAGACAGGAGCCACTTCAAAGTGGTGTCTGATATATGCAAAGCTTAAGATGGGTGGCTTCTAGTAGTACAGTTACTTTTAACCCTTTGCCTGCCATGCATACCATTTGTCTTTTGTGACAGGACATCAGGGGACTTGTTAAAGTAGCAGTACTTTGCTGTGTAATTTGAAGTGTTAGCTGTGATTTAAGATGTGGTTCAAGTTAGTATATTTGTGTATTATAGGAAATACTACATTTAATGAAACATTAAAAATTACTCTTTCCTGTAAATGATTATATTTTCAGACTTGAGAAAATATTGTATCTTGGGTTTTAACTTCTATGCTTGGTCAGAGTGTGCACTGAAATACGACATTTTAAATCCTGTCTCAATGTTATTAGTCACTGAGATGAATGTGTATAAAAGGGAACCTTCTTTCTCATAATCTTTCCCCTAGCTTGTTTTTTCCTAGCGAATGTGCTCTTGTACATCACTGTTCCCACACCAAATGTCAAAATGCTAGTAGCTGAGGATTATATGAATATTGTTTGTAAAAGCCAAGCTTTTGATACCTGGTTTACATTTAAAGCTGAATGGTACTCTGAAAGATTAAAACAGTGGGTACAATTAACAGGCTAATATTTAATAATGCTAATTTTTAAATCTGCTGTAGTTACACTAGAAAGTTGACTTACGAAGAAAAAGGGAGGGCTTTTGATTTTTCTCCCTCTGCCCCAACAAAGTTAGCTGCTTACAGAGCTTGCTAATTTAGGGTATACTGCTGGTATCTAGTCCAAAACCCCACCTCACAGGACATTCTGAATTGTCTTGATTAGCTTGTTTCCTCCTTCTCATTAGCCTCATCCTTGTGTGAGGAGGGGCTAGTTTGCTGCATAGTTGCACTCTCCTTGGGGGCAGAATTTTCCCCAGTGGGAACAGTGATTCTGCCAGGAGAAAACCAGAAAACAATATGCCTCATATTTGAAGAGTTTGTACTGAGGGGAAATCTAATTACAACTCCTTCTGCAGAGAAAAGGATTACAAATACATGGAGACAATTATCTTTTTCCATGGCAGATTCCTCCAAGTCAGCCTAGAATCATGTTGGTTGGGCAGCACAACAAAATGCATACTGTGTATAAAACCTACATGAAAATGTCTGTAAATGATTAATTGTGGAATCTGAATTTCACAAAGCTTACATCAAAGCATGAAATTGGGTTGATTTAAGAGAAGTAGACATTCTTTTGTTTGTCTTGAAAGCCCACATGGAACTGATTTTCTACAGGAAATGTGCATTTTAAACAAGTTTCCTAGTGCACTCAGCCTCTTGGGAATCATGGTCTAGCATGAATCTTTTAAGTCTTTCAAGGATAGCTCTAAACATGAATAAAGCTCCTATTAAACAAAAAGAAGTTAATAATAAATCTTTCTCAAAGTTTAGCAATTGTTTATTGTGGTGTTTGTGGTAGCAAATACTATAGTTAAGGTTAAAGTAGTATTTCTATTTTAATGTTCCGATTGCACTTGCTTGCAATGCCTTGAAACACTACACTGTTTTTACCGACCCATCCAACATTTACTCTCAGCTTGGACATAAATGCTGGTTTGTTTCCTTGAAAAGCAAACTGGTATGGGGAGATTTGGAGCTTTTGAATTATACTGAGAAAGTAAGATACTAATTCTTGCTAATAGAGCAAAACAAGCTATTCTACTTACCACATTAAGAACAGAACAATAATTAGAGTTAGTATGCCTATGGAAGACCTGAACTGTAGAGTTTTGGAGAAGAGAGAAGAGAAAATTACTTTTTATTAGAGAGAGAAGAAGTGAAGATTGTCCAGGCACATTTGTAGAGAAAAACAGCATTACAAAAAGGAAATTTGACGCAGTATGCGTTTGATAAATCATATTCTTGGAACTAAAGTATCTACAGTCATATAGTCTGAAGAGTTTAGAAACAAAGATGGAGGAAGTTCTGGGCAACCCCACTCTATCTCCATCTGCATTAATTATTTCCATTAGGGAATTCTTTTTGTTTTCTCTTGCAATTTTCTCTTGCTGTTTTTGCCATCCCTGCAGCCTGTGTAACCCTACCAAAGTTTGAGATGTTCCTCTGAAAAACACCATCCATACTTTTTACTTTCTAAATTTCTGCTTCCATTTTGCCCTATCCTTCCCTGCCCTAGCCCAGGCCATGTTCTGATCCAGTAAAAGGAGAAGTGCTAGGCATTCAAAAAAAAAAAAAGGGAGTTTCCCTCAAGACTAAAGAACTTGCACTCTCTGCCTTCTCTGAGACGAAACAGAATGTTACTTTATTACTGGGTGAAAGGTGGCTGGCTCTTCTTTGGCTTCACAAAGGAAAAACTAAGATATCACTTTCCTGTTTTCTCAGTGTAAGGTCAGGAGGAAAATCACTATCCCCCTATGCAGTAAAGATATATTAATTCTGTAGTGACTACTCACTTAACTTCCTTTGAACAAGCTAATGTGGGTATTGGCAACTGGTAAACTGCAGTAGCACTATGAAGGCTATAAAATGTGCCAAAGAAGCCTGGTGTTTCTCAGGTATTTCTCTTGCTCTTGAGTTGCTCTGTCTAGATGGCAGGTAACGGTGCCCAAGCTACCTAGGTTGGAGATGTGAGTCTAACCGATTTGTAGTTGTAATTTTTTGTAAATAAAGGGATTATTCTGTGCTTGATTTTGTAAGTGCGTATAGAATAGGAAGAGTTATGCTAGAGGATGGCCCCACCCTTTTCTTTGTCTGCCAAAAGAGCTGGCTACTGCATGCAAAAGGGTGACTAATCATGGTAAAACATGGGGTTTGACATTTACAAGCTGCAAGATGTTTTACCTGGAAACAATACTTTCCAAGGCTCTGGCTACCATGGTACATCTCTTGACTATACTTTAAGCAGGCCTGAATTGCAAAATTCTGTATTAAGAATCCTCAGTAGTGAGGAAATGAAAATGTTGTGAAGTCCTATTTAGTATCTCTAGCTGAAAATCAGGTCACTGTAATTGAAGGACCCTCTTTGCACCAATATACATTAGAATACATTTTGTACTTTAATGGATGAACAAAGTATATTATAATCCAATATCTAACCTATACACTCTGGATTCCAAAACAATAAGAATGAATGTTACTTACCAACATAAAACTATTTGTAGGGTTGAGCATGCAGGTAACATAACCTTCATCCTTGTATCTGAAAGGTACCACAGCAAAACCAATTGCTTCTGGTATAGCCAGTATAAAGGACAGAAGCCAAATGGAGAAAATTTCAATAGCAGTGATCATAGGGATTCCAATTCCCTGAACACGGCTCCAGGACGCAACTGCTCTATACCTGAAAGACACAGGCATAAATTTCCAACCTTCAGTTTCTTCTTTAAATTCAAAGATCTTGGTTTAATTTTATATGTTAAGTAAAATCCTAAAGCTGACATCTTAGACTTGTATTGCTTGTTTTTTCTGGCTTTTCCAGGGGCTCTGCCAGCTATAAAGCCACCTAGGACACAGCAGAGCACATCAAAGGGGTGGATGGCAGAGAGAGAGCTGCAACTGTTCTGCACAGGATTCCATGGAATTCTTCTATGTGGACTACACTAATGATTTCTAATTAAAATAGGCAAGGTTTGTGAAGACAGATTATATCTTTTACTAGATCAACTGACGTAATAAAAGAAAACAAGCTTCGAGGCACGTAACCCATTCTAATATATACAAACCAGCTATCTCCTTCAGCTACCTCAGCTGTAACAGCAATGCTATCTAGAATGAAGTTGTCAGCTTCCGTGCAATGAATACTGTGAAAATACTCTTCATGAAATGAAAACGCATTTGTTCTATTTACACTTCAATGTTAAAAACCTTGGTTTTATGCAGCACATTCTGTATTTCCATTAGACTACAACTGAGTGCTAGTTAGGAATTTCTGACAGCTGTCTCAGCCTCTGCATCACCTTTGTGATAAGAAACTCAAGTGAATGGTTAAGAATTCTGTACATGGCAAACTCAACATATTTTCCCACTACTTTATCCCTTAGATAGCAAATTTCTCTGTGAAAAAGTAGAATTATTTAAACCTGCTTTCCTATATGTATGCATCTCATAACTGTAATCTTGATAAAAGGTGGGAACACTTAAAGAAGTTTCAAATACAGCCCATACATTTCTCTCTCTTCTTCTTCCTCTGTTTATCTTCTCTGTCCCTTCAGTGCTGGAGTATTCTCGTTACCAGGCTGCGGCCTTTCCCCGTTTCAGGGAACAAGAACTACTTGTCTGCTGTTTTCATGGAACTTGTAGAAATTTATTAGCTTTGAGATCTCAACCTCTTTGTCAACTCTTGTCAAAAGGTTCAAAAATTGTTTGGAGAAGACTGATTGGTATACAACACAGAGTACAAACCTGTCCATAAATAACATTTTCAGTAGCAGGCTTAACTCTTTCTAGCAATAACTCCAGTAATCGAGTTGCTTAGCATTTCCAACAGTGTCTTAGCAAAGACACTGCTATCTAAAAATGATGGAAAGGACAAATATTTTTGACCTTGTAATAATCTCACATGCATGCTGGAGAACTTTCTGTCATTGGTGATGAATCAGTTTCTAAAATGATTATTTTACTTCCCCCAGATGATAGCACCTTCCCATTTGGAATTACAGTGCTACATGGATATATCATGACATCCATTCATCAAATAAAAAAATTGAGAAAGGTTGTTTGTCTGCTTTAAAACATGTCAGAATAAGAAGTCACTGAGGCAGATTATAGATTGTAAGGATCCATGTCACAGGTGTACTATGGACATGTTCTCAGTACATCACTGTACTGTATGTATGTATGAAGATTTTGAACATACTAAAGCAAACTACATTTTGGACCTCCAGATTAAAAATAAAATAATCCTCTAAAAGCATCCTTATCTTCAAAGAGTATCAAAAGGAGGGAGACAATGGTTCACTCATGGGGAAGAGGTCTACAGGACTGGAATTCTGATAGCATCGAAACAAATAAACTGTACTGAGATAATTGAGAAAGTAATGTTCAGCATCATATCTTCTCACACATATTTATAAATATTAAAACTCAAATTTAATTTTCAATAATTTATAATCCTCACATACTTCATTTTACCAAATATCAAATTTTGGCTTTAATAGCTAGATGCAATATTCATAGAAACATAACCTTTCATACAAATATTTATAAACTTTGTAAATTTAACAATCAATTTGAAGTTTTCTTTCTACTGACTGGCAATTTTACAATCAGTTCCATCAGCTGCACAAGGCACAGGGTACAATCTCATCCTTGACTGAATGATGTTCTTAGCAAATAGGAGCCTGTATAATACTTGTACTTGTAATATTATATTTTCAATTAAAAAATGTAGATTGTGTTGTGTTACCTGTGTAACTGTGTAACTGACAACAAATGGCTTGTAAATTGTGAATCCATTTCTCTCCTTTCTTGCATTTTTGTACCTGTTCTGGGTTACAGCTGGTTTGCACATGAAAAGATCAGTATGCACAGCAGTAAGGATTTGGGTCCTGTATGTATTTTATTAGCCTTTTTTTCAGCTCACAATTCAAGTAACTATCAGATAAGAAATTATTGGCTGAAGAATTTTATGAATGGTTTCAGCTAACGCATAAGAAGCTCAGTAATTAGAGCAAAATTTGATGATTGCATATTAACCTACAATTACTTAGTCTCTTTACCCACCGCTCTAAGAGTGATTTGAAAAACAGTGGTAGTATAATTTTTCAAGTGGGTGTTTTGTGTTATGTAAAATATAGGATCTTTGTCTAGCCACAAACCTCCCATAATTAAGAGTGGGAAAATGCTGCAGGGTTTATTTCCCTCATACTTAGAAAATACAGGATGTTTGCCAGGGAACTGACATAAAATACAAGCATCACGCATTACATTTGATTTCCCAATCTAAAACCTATGTGTGTGTGTTTTGTCTTACTTTTTTCTCTTTGTTTCCCTTTTGTCTCCAACCTTGGTTAGAATGTTCTGTTCTTTTCCAGGTCGTTTCCTTTTCTCCATTTAATGGTGTGACCAGGTTGGATGGGTTGCTTTGAGCAACCTCGTCAGTGGAAGGTGTCGCTGCCCACGACAGGGGGTTGGAAGTAGATGATCTTTAAGGTCACTTCGAACCCAAACCATTCTATGATTCTATTCTCTATCCCCTTTTCACTTTCTACTGTTGATGCATGTGCTGTCAATTTTATTATATCGTGCCTTTCAGTTACTCTCTCTTGTTTTCTTCTTCTCCCTCTTCTGTTCTTAGCTGTGTATTCCAACGTGCTTTTCATAGACTCTGCAGACCCTCATTCCACTTATATTTAGAGATGTAATGTATGTAAGAACAGGGGATCATTTCATCATGAAGTACACGTACATACAATTAAATATTTTGTACTCTTTATCTATTTATAACTTGCTTAAAGCATTTCTTTCAGAAGGACATCCTCGCTGGATCTGAGAGCAGGACACCCTCACACTTCCCTGGTGGTTTCTTTTTATAGCTAATCACTCTCATTGTTAAAAACGTGTACCTTACTTTCATTTCAAATTTCTCTGGCTGAAACCTCCTTCTATGTGTTCTTATTATATCTTTCTTTGCTAAGCTAAAGACCCCATGGATATCTGTTGCACCATCTGTATTTCAGTACTTGGATATTATATTTAATTAGCTTTTTGAGTATCATTTGATAAGCAACAAATTGAGATATGCAAGGCCACTGAATCATTTCTGATGCTTTTCTATACCTTCTCCATGATTTCATTATTCTTTGGTAAAGAGTAATTCTAAAATTCTAGTTAGACTTGCAGCATTAGTGCACAATGGTTGTGGTTTTTGCTGTGGCCCAAATTAGGTTTTGGAAGAGTTAGGGTGAGTTTTATCATAGTGGTATCTAATCAGAATTAAAAAAGAAAATTTATTTTGGACCTTATGAAGTGAAATCAGACAGTGTACGAAAATTAAATTATGGGCTACAGCTTGTCTGTGGACTGTCAGTCCTCCATGCCTGCTGTCTGTAAGAGTAGGTGCTTTTGTTTCCCTATTCCTTTTGACTGCATCAGAAAATTAGTTGTTTGAATGGATCAGTAGTATAACATATGTCTGTTCTGCAAGTATCATTGGCACTTTGTAAGAGGGAAAAGCAATATAGAAAAGACAAGAGACGTAATCAAGGACATAAGAAGCAGTTGTCAAGATTAGGGTCAGAACAGTTCTTAAATGACACTACTGTTGCTGATACTAATCTATTCCTCTTTGTTGTGAGAGATTAGAGGTTTTCTTCAGTTTAGATATAGCCAGCAGTGTGTTGATTGCAAAGCTCTTAATTCAGTAAAGCTCTTAGAGCATTGTTTTAGTGGTAAAACCTTGACTATCTAGTACACTTACTGGAAGTTGGGCCAGATGAAAAGTACCTACCCTGAGATTACTGTTCTATGCAATTTGGTGTGCAGAGGAAGCAAGAAGAGGATGTAAACATATTAAATTAGATCCATCTCTTCAATCTTCTTAAAACCATTTCTTCATAAAAATCATTATGCTTGAGATGTAAGTGTAAAAGCTCAGGAAGAGAAATATCCTTCCTCTTAGTCACAGTCAAACACTGTTTAGAAAGAGTTAGACTATCGTCACCATCATGACCTAGAGTTTAAAAATGCCTGGGAGGCATCTGAAACAAATGTGAGGTTCTCTGAAGGGTGATTGGCTGCTTTGGTGTTTTGTTTCAGCCTCTTAAGACCCTCTCCACTTGTGAGTGAGCATTTTTCCGCTTGGCCATGCATGGTTAAACCTTAATACTCTGTCAGTGCAAGTCACTTTGTGCCTGCAGCAGTAGTAATGAGTTAAGTTTCACAACAGGACATAATTTGCAAAGAGAACAGTCCTTGTAGGAAAAAAATTAGTCCTGTTCTTAATTAAAGCTGTAGTCTGAAAGATGGACAGAGTCAACAGTTATGGAGCTTTGAATTCATTATACCAATTTATTCTTATCTTCTACCTTGTAGAATGCAATTCCATTATAGACACCCAAAATTACTATAAATGAGATTATAAATTATTATAATTTATAAAATATGTAAAGAAATCTATATAAATATGTAACATTATTATAATGAGATTCTCAATGAGTTTTCAGGAGCTTTTTGAAGAAAAAAATTACTCATCTCTAGACCAGAAACAGTCCAGCTGCAACAGCACACAATTCCATATTTACTAATTTTC
Source organism: Psittacula echo (assembly GCF_963264785.1). Taxonomy (NCBI): domain Eukaryota; kingdom Metazoa; phylum Chordata; class Aves; order Psittaciformes; family Psittacidae; genus Psittacula; species Psittacula echo. The sequence continues at coordinate 65,392,607 of NC_137735.1, forward strand.
GATACTAAAAAGCAAACATTAGCTGATGTGGAATTTTGTATTAATACGACCATGCCACTCCCAGGGCACGACCTAACTTGTTGAAGGTGCTCTTAGATCATGATTTCATAGTGATTTAACCTAGGTTCACTTAATGTTAGTCAGTATTAGAATCTGGCTGTATATGCCTGTTTTCTAACACTAATATTTACTAGAGTAGTACCAGATAATAAAGCATATGTCTTTGGCAAAGGGTGTTAAACTGAAGGAGGAAATTAAATAGTCTGAGTCTGATCCCATACAAGACTTTATTCAAATGGCAAAAACTTTTGATTGATTACTGTTAGGATTAACAAATCAGTGCTTGTAAAAAAATACATATGCATATATAAAGAGGTAGCTTCAGCTGAGTTACTTCCAATTTTTGAAAAGGCATGTAACAGTAGGAATAAATCTAGTGAGACTGCATTTGTCAGAACTGACCTAACAAACTCACTGTTTCATGTGCTTGATCTATGATTTATTCCTTAGAGCAGTCCATGGGATTGTATTTTATGACAGGCAAATATTGTTTGAGAGATAGGATTCTTTTTATAGTTCTCAGACTCCAAACTGTAAGTAGAATGCTTTTCTGTGTTCTATTTTTTGTTTTTGGCTTCAGCTGATGAGTACTAATGCAATAGGGAACTGTATCTTATGTATGGATGATGCTAAATTACTCATCTGTTGCAAATGTTGTACATCAACTTATTATGTAAAACCAAACAAAGATTAATTTTAAAGTTTCTTTTACTGTTGCATCACTGTACTAATATATGTAATGCATTTTATTTATCAATATTTTTCTGTATCAGAGTTACTGATATTTTGGACTAGCATATGATCAAGTAAATTCAAGAACAATAATAATAGCTTTTACAGAAGTGAAGTCTTCATCTGCTATTGCTTTATAAGTATGAAGAAAGAAAGAATAAAAGAATAATGTTCAAAAGTATCTTAGTTATTGCTCTCTCAAAGAGTTTATGAATCTTCCTGAGCACTTTTAGCAGAGGAATTAATTTTCAAACTATCAAAGCAAGTTTCCAACATGTTTTTCAATAACACTCAATTAGTTATAGAAGTTATCAAAATAAACACTGTATTTATGATCCACAGGCAGTGAGTTGAAAAAGGTATTTTTAAGACTAAAGGTTATGATCCCATTCAAATACAGAACAAACATGAGGTCATATGAAAGAAAAAAGTCTGAATACTGTGTCAAATCCCAATAATTTTTTTGTCTAATAAGGGAAATTGAAATAATGCTTTATTAGAGCTTTTAAATACTTTTAAAAAAATGTAAAGATAATTAGTTCAATGGCTTCATTTATACTTTGAGCCGCAGATGTGGTGCTTTGTTATAGCCAGGATATCAAAAAACAGAATGTAAGTTACGTCTGTACTGTCTGCCTGCTAAGAAGACCATATCTAGTGCTCCCAGTTCTAGGAAAACTGCAAGGGCAAGAACAGTGTCCGTCAAAAGGGTAAATCATACTGTACCTGTCCACGCTAAGGGCACAGAGGTTAAGCACTGTGATTCCCACCGATGCCTTCTGTATAAAGGGCAGGAATTTGCAAAGAAACTGTCCAAATTCAGAATCTCCAAAAGGCCATTTCTGAGCAAGGAGCTAAAGAGAAGATACAAAATGATCAGAATATTTGTAACTTATCAAGTATGTAACAACTGCAATTATTTCTTTTCTTAGCCACAGCCATTGTAACCTTGAATTTGCCATACCTCAAGCATATCCTTAGTACTGTGAATCTGAGAAGAAATTGCTACTGTAGAAGCACAAGAGGGCGGAAGTTTAAACTTAAGTGTTGACTTTGTACTGTTCTAGTCATAACTTGCATTGTTAAAAAAATTTTATTATTGTGCTTCAGTCACCAGTACAGAATAATAGAATGACTGAAGCCTGTCATAAACGGTTGCAATTACCATAGCCCAGAACCAAGCAGTAGAAGCATAACTCACAGTTTATAATGAAATACCTCAGAGCTAAATTCTCATGCTGCACGCAAGTAGATTGTCATTGTAAATGTACCACTATGTAACTCACGACAGTATTCACTGCCAAATCCTTGAGTGTGTGGAGAAAATATTGCACATACATAATTTGTTCCATATTATGTTTTAAAGGACTAGCATCACACATACATCTGGCCTGTACTACAAGGCAATAGAAAAGCATCCATTTAGGAAAGACATGAGTGACTGGGTTTAGGTTAGCATATCCAGGGAGGCATTTATATAACAAATACGAATGCATTGATTCATGTGAATAGTTGTGAATGATTAGCACAGAAACAGTAGTCTTTGCATCTGTAACTGTTAAAGCTTTGAGCAAGTATACATTCAAAATACAGGATACCAAATTATTCAGGATAGTAAAATCTACAACTGACTGCAGTCACAGAAGATCTCCTTTTATAGATTACATTCAGTGAAAGTAAATAAGTGAAAAATTAAGACCATACAAAATACTGAGCTCTAACTTATCTGAATTCACTCAAGAAAAGGATCTTACAGTCACCATTAATGCTTTTGCAGAAGAAGAGGGAAGAGTCACTCTTGCACTATTGCTTTTTTAATCTTCCCAAGTCTCTGCTACTGAGCCTTTGTAAGGTGTAGGATACTGAATAAGAGATAAATTCTTTGTGTAATATATGCCAGCAGTTCTTCTGCTCTTATCAACTTCTGTTAAAGCAATTGTGTAATTTAAAGCATTAGATCTGAAATTAAAATATCAAGTTCTTCAGACAGATATGTAACTCTCAACATCCTACTGGATGTTTTGCCATATTTTTAAGGGCAGTAAAAATAATTGTGGATATTTAATCTGGATTATTTAGAAAAATGTCTGGAAATTTGGATAATTCATAGAATCACAGAATGGTTTGGGTTGGAAGGGACCTTAAAGCTCATCTAGCTCCAATCCCCTGACATAGGCAGGGACACCTTCCACTCAACCAGGTTGCTCAAAGCCCTGTCCAACCCAGCCTTGAACACTGCCAGGGATGGGGCAGTCACAGCTTCTCTGGGCAACCTGTGCCAGGGCCTCACCATCCTCACAGGGAAGAACTTCTTCCAATTATCTAATGTAAATCCACCCTCTTTCAGTTTAAAGCCATTACCCCTTGTCCTATCTCTACATGCCCTTGTAAATAATTAACTAATTATTACTAATGTGCAGTCATTAAGATTTACATTAAACCTTACTGAACAAAAGCTAGAACACAGAATATTTTGATGGTACAGTTTAGATTTGGGAATGTTTTTATTTGCTTCAGAGAAAGATAGCAAATTATACACTATGGAGTAACTATTATAAGCCAAACCTAAACTTCCAAAAGCTTCTAAAACCTTATTTTGGTGAATTTTTGAAGATAGTTGGATGCAGGCCTGGAACTGTTTTATGCAACTAAAATAGATTTAAACTTCACAACAGTTTTATTTTCAGGTGCATGAAATGGAGGTAAACTGGTGGCACAACAAGCATTTCCAATGGATACAGTGTGTGTGATGTGCCACAGTCTGGCTGTCTCTGGACAAGAGCACAAAATGGAAAAGAGAGAACAAGGAATCATACTTTCATCTGCACAAATGTGTAAGGACAGAAGTCACTGCATTCTGCATGCAAGAATTAGTTGTGCTCTTTCGAGGATAAACGCAACATTTGAATCACGTATTTTTAACACTCTTACAGTTAAAACTGAACAAGGGTTATATTGTTTGGAATATGATTAAATAAATAGAATTTTGAATTGTTGTTTTCAGAGTTCAGTTTCTTGCAGATCAGTTCTGCCAGGCCATTTCATACTTGGGCAGAATTCTTTGCCTATAGTGAGTTCACATTTTGAAAGTTATCTTTGCAGCTACAAGGACCAGAGAATTTTGTTAATAGAATCTTGGGCTGTGGAACACACTCATCTAGTAAGAGTGGGTGGATTCTGCTGCAGAATTAGAAAAACACATTTTGGTTGTAGCTCAGAATTGCAGTATTCAAAGTAAATATGTCCTATTTAAATTACTGTTAAATTGAAACACACTAATACACACTACCTTTAACAATATAGATGTTAACTATGGGGAGTTCACTTCTGTATTTATCTCAGTTAATGTAGGAGTTATCTTTCTGTTTTTTCACATGTAATATTTTCAGAGCACTTCGCTGTAGAGTACAGGATGTTTATTACTGAATGCCAGATTCATAGGGATTCATCTTCTCTTCATAGTCAGTCCTGATCTGGCTTTTTCACCTCCCCTCTTTTTCGTAGTCATTCATCACAACACTAAATTATGTGCTTTTTTTCCCCAAAAATAATACCTCAAAAATGCTGGAAGCAGCTATATGTGCCACATGTTGCCTATGTCTCTCTGAGCCCATATTCGTATTGTCATTTGGTTACTTGCATTTCAAGACACATTTTAGCAATTCATAGCTTTCAGCCAAGGGGGTGTTAATGTTGTGAGTTGATAAAGAGAAAAGGCATTATGTTAGTCATTATATGTTTTTACTGGATTACTTTTTCTCTTCAGCTGAATATTAAAATGAGATTTCTCAACATAAACTATGGGATCAATAAAAGTTTGTCTCCTATTTCTTGATAGTGTTAGAATATCACATAAATGTGGTTTTCATTTGCTCTTGTTCTGTTACTGTATGTTGCTGTGTGTTTTCTGGCATACTGAGAACTCGTGCCTTCTTCAAGGAGAGCTGAGTATCTTATTTACCACCAATACGACAGCAGAAAAAAATGTGATCACCTTTGCAATGGTATTCCAGTTTAGGACAATCATATTTGGTGAAACCAGATCTCCCCTGTGCCAGAAGGCTGGAGAATGAGTGTATTACTGGGACTGGTGATTTAACTATTGTCAGTACTTTCAGTAACAAAGGTAATGAGATTATACCTGCCAGCTGTTGGTTAGTTCCTCTGATTTTTATCTGTATTTATAGGCTGAATGAAATACACTGAAAGTTCCCAGCAGAATTAGTTTCTAGGTAGATACTTGCATGGCAGCATATTTTTGCTTTTTGCCTAGAGCTCTTGCATGAGACTTTAGTTTATGTCAGGGGTGTAGAAAAACCCTTGAAAGAAGAAGAGGCAATCTGAATCCATGGTAATTCTGCAATCAGTTGTAGTCACATGGAATTTCAGCTCCAGACTCCTGCCTTGGGTAAACTCAGAATAGTTTTCAGGCACCACTAATGAAGGCTGCATTATAAATGGCATTGCCAGGGAAAAGAGGCCTTAGCAAAACTTGGTCAACGCTTGTGCCAACCAGCATCCCAAAAGTGATTTATCATCATAGATCACACTTGAAAAGGCAACAGAAAGACAGCCACCTGTTCACTTATGTGCAATGACTGTGGCTGTAGCGTACACCCAGCAATAGAAATGAACACACACTTTGTAGTGACAGTGAAACTCTGTTACTAAAAGGCATATATTATCTTCAAAAACAAAAGTGTTGTACTTGAAAAAGGTTCACTAACTCATTACTCCTCACATGAAAGCTTTATCATGGTTCCAGCATGTATACCTCTTCCCCAAACCCCAGGAAGTTTTCCTTTTTTAAGATTAAAAGTATTTTATTCCTTTTGTTTCTTACACTTTTCCACTAATTGAAGTAACATCAGTACCAAATCATTAGACATTCTTTTCAAGTTGATTTTAATAAAAATTACTGGGATCGTAATTAAGTTATTTGATTTCTAAGATTAACTTTGCAATCATTTCCATGGGTATACTCCATTATCATTCCACATCAGTTATGCACTCATTACTTCCCCTTGGATCAGGTGCCAGTTTTTTCTTCAGTAGATATTTTTAGTTGGCAATTTTTTTAGTACAGAAACTTCAGAGGGAATTAACACATTTATTTTGTATTTAAAAAATGGGCCCAGGAATTTAATTTAATTAGTCCTGAGTTACTTAGACACAATGTAAGAACTGGGACTACTGGCTCTGCTCTTCCAGTGCTTTTGCATGTTTTAATATTCAAACAAAATGAGTATAATATTTTAGCAGATTACATTTTCTCTCAAGGCACAAGGATAGGCAGAATCAGGCTCATTACCCCAACTGGATCACAGTTGTGCTTTTGCAAACCCACTCACAAAATCTTTGAGGTTTCGAAATAAGACATGTGGCAAAAGAAATGCATTTTTCTCCTTGTGCAGTTTGCAATTTGAGAGTATTTCATACAGCTCAGCTGTGGTGCAATTCCTGAGTGAGGAAAGAGTGTAGTCAACAGTGTATTTTTACAATGAAATCAGAAAACAAGATTTCAAGGTTCTGCTGTTGGTCTTAAAAAAACCTCAGCAAAGTGACCAGACAGCCACAGCTTCCTTGAGCATCCCCTCTTCTCTGCTGCTTTATATGGGCTCTTTGCCCTGACGTTGCAGCTTGAAGCAAACAAGACAGCAGCACTGAGAACATTCCTTTGCAATGATTTTTAAATGTCATTCCGTTGATTTTATTCTACTGCTGTTGCTATTTTTTAACCCCCATTAGTATGCTAGCCGATGTACAAAACATTAAGTCCCTCTGTGCATCCCAAGCAATTTATATATAGCCTAAAAGAGAGAATGTTACAATCCAACCGTGAGTATCCACCAACCAGTACATGCTTATGTGCATCCACAGTGTTTATCTAGTACTAGGCTGATACTGTGTGTTTATAGGCAGATGATGACCCTGGAGTTCAGCTCAAAATAGATGGACTGGGTTAGGTGCTGGTTATGAACCGGCTCTGACCTGCTCTAGAAAAGCCACTTTATTTCAACAACTACATGTCAGGAGGTCTTCTCTCTCTGCCACATGGAATTGAGGATGAAAGCAAAAGTCATACCTGCCCTTTCCTGCTCTGGTCGTATCCTAGTGCTCTAGAGCCCTTCTCTTCCTATATCTACTTCCCAGAAACTGAATTGTGTTTTGTACAGATAGTGCTTGCCCTCATGCTACCCCCATGTAGGATACTTTCCTGAGTTTCATTGCATTTTAAAAGTTCAGTGATATCGATGGAACAATACTGGCACAAGTCTGGCAGTCAGTTTCTGCTTTGTCTTCAGCAGGGCAAATAGAAATACCTTCTTTATTCCATAACTTCTGTTACACTTGTGCAATAATGGAGAAAGGGACCAAACCAGCAGATTTCTGTTTGTACAGATAATGTCTAGTTGTATAACTGACCAGCAGCTCCTAACTGTGGAGTAGAAGTTACAACACCAGTGTATTCCAGGCTGATTTTCTTTTCTTGCAACATAGCCCAGAATGAAAAACAAAAGAAATTCCTCTGATTTTGTCAGATCAGCACATTTTGTTAGGGTGGGTTTTTTTGGCTTTTTTTTTTTAAGGCTAGCTTCCTCTAGAAGACATTGAGCTGTCTTGGTAAAGCTGTCTTAAATTGTGTTCCACAGTTATGTATGCTCTTGTCTGCTACAAGGCGTGGGCCAAATATGGTGTTTTGGTTGGAATCCAGGTGAAATCTGAATGAGCACAGAAGCGTCCAAGGTCTATACCACTGAGCTGACTGCATTAAGTGACAAAAGATGATGGTTCTAACTGAGGTGTTCTTCCTGTCTCTGATCTGTAAGATTGCTTAGTTAGGAAGATGAGTGGATTGAGTGTCCTTCTTGTTTTTCGATTCAGTGACTCAGCTGGGACCCTTCTGTCTCCATGGAACTTCATAAGACAAGAATGTTTTGAAGCCTTTCTCTTCTTCCTGCAACCCAAATATCCAAGAGAGAATTGCATTACAGGACAATCCTCATCCCCGTCTTGCTTGGAACTGTTGCACATCCCACATATGTAACTCAGCTGTGCTCCATGACTTTTCTGGAAAGAGGGAAAGCTGTAAACATGAAGAGGAGAGAACACAGGCTGTCTCAGGGTATTCCTTCCCTTCTCACTGCTGGAAGTGAAAAGCCTCAGCTTTGGGAAGGATGGTGAGAAGAAGAAAATGAAGACCAAGGCTAACCTTTATACTGCAGGCCACAGGACCAATATTAAGTATATCATCATGATATGATAGTTAGAGCTTCTGCTAACTTTGGTATCACTTGTCTTTTTCCTTATACTTAGATTCACAAGACTGCCACAGTAGGGAAGGCACGCTGCTTCTCTTCAACTGTTCTTTGCAGGAAATACATTCCTAATTTTTCTACAACCAAGAACTGTCCTTTTTTCCACTTTGGGTGGATAAAAGACTGACTTTGGTGGGGTTTTTTTTCTGTAAGGAATAAAGGTTATGTGGGGATGCATGAGAACCATCAAAGACATTTTTTCCTCTGAATTGCACTACCACAGCATTTTCTGCTAATTTGCTCATCTTGCCCAGCTGAGTAAAGGTGGAGGTAGCAGAGGTTTTCATGCCATTTCATGGAATGCCTGCAGTCTTTTTCCCCTGCTTAGGCAGCTATGGAAGGGAACATATAGTCCTCACACAAGAGAAAATAGTTATTTTTCAAAAGATCCCGAAAAGTAAGAGAACAAATGCCCTGTTTTTGAAGCAGAGCATTCTGTCTCAACTAACTGGTAAAAAACCAAATCCTAAGTTTTACGTTTTTGTGAAAACATTTATATTTATTACAAAAGTCTACTTAGTAGTAAAGCATTCCTAACAACTCTAGACATCCCCCCTTTGGTATTTTTGCTGTTTACAAAGTAGGATTAGTTTCTCTTTTTTTTTGTTCCATGGTATTGGCTAACTTGCCATCCTTTCAGGTAAGACCGTTTCTCAAGCTGTGCTGCTGTTCTTCAGGAAAATGAACTGCAAGGTGTGCTTATGTGCATGGTGATTTGTTGAAAGGAATTTTTTCAATCCCAGGGCAAAATATTGCTTTTGTTATTCTTCCAGCTGTGTTGTCTTTTTTGTGTTGCTAAAGAGAGTGACAGGATTGGTAACAAATTACTGCAGAACCATAAACCCTGTATATTTCCAATCAAAACAATCCCTTGTTATCTGTAGAGTTTAGCTGACTGAAAAATAAAGAGAGTGAATATACTAAAATATTCTGTTAAACACAGAGTCTCTAAATACTGTACAGTATTACAGATACACAGAACCAGCAAGGCAGGCATGAGACATTAAATTGAAGATGAGGGAGAAGCTGCCTGTTCATTGAAAGGAACATAGATTCCACCCACCCAAAGTACTGCCATTAGTTAAAAACAGACTGGATCTTGAACTAGGACCAAGAATATAAAACCTCTTCCTTAACTGCTACCTTGGTATGTACATTAAACACTTTCTGCTAGGAAGCTCTATTCTGCAAAGGAGAGAACATATTCCTGATGGACTTCTCTGTTCCATTTTGTGTAACTGCTGTCTTCAAGACTCAGCAATCAATTCTTATGCTACCTCTAGATTTATTTCATGTCTGATCACTATATGGAGACATACACCCAAGTAAAGGCATATTCTGAGCAAGTTACATGGATTTCTGCATCACACTGGGCTATCACTGCATTGCTTCTTGGAACCACTGGAAAGAATTCAGTGAAAGCCGGAATGCAGTTCTTAAGCTGATAGCCTCAGAATTTCCTGGTACTTTGTTGAGAACTATACGCTGCACATATGACAGATTTTTTTTGTAAAGCAGGGTTTCTTTTCCAAGTACACTTAATCGTATGTGGGCTTGGTTTCATACTCCTTTGGCACAAAACTGTAACTCCTATGGATGTCACTTGCTCTATTAGCCTACAGGATAAGTCCCAATGTGTTTAATTATCATCCCTGCTTATGTATAATATTAAATCCTGTCAGTAAAGGTAATGAGATATGCCACAGAATTTGTGATTTAAAAAAAATGATTAATCTAACACTTATACATGAGCTGTGATGTTGAAAAACATCTATGACTAGAAATGCCTCTGCTAAGTCTTCCTTTACGGAAGACAAAATGGCTGAAAATGTTTGCTTACTACCAGCTACCTTTTATATTTAGACTCATAATACTCTAAGTGGACTACTCAGATTTAGATGCTGTTGCAACTAAACATGAGTATCAATTTATTAACAAAAAGGCTTAGTTTACTAAATAAAACATTATCTTCTTTAGCTGTTGGAGCTGTTCAAGATTAACCACTTTTTTTTCTGGTTAGATGTCTTTCACTACACACCAGTAAAATAATTAGGAAGGTGTTATTATTTACATTTAAAGAAATAGGTGGAAAAGCAGACTAATTTGCTTCATCTACTTCTTTACAAACTAAATGTTTAAGGACTTAAACATATTAAGATGCAAGGCAATATAATCTGCCAATCCTATGTAAGTCAGTTTTTAATAGACCTCATTCAAACATTTTTCTCTAAATTGCATAAAACCTGAAGCTCAGGACTTCCCAATAGCATAATTAAAACCAAATTTTGACATTCCAATGATGGGAGCCTTGGCTTAGCATGTTTCTGGCTCTGTGAGCTCAGAAAAGAGCTATGGACAGCTTTTTCTGTAGAGAGCATCTGTTGTTACTGCTTTGCTAAACTTTAGAAAGTGACAGCAGCAGCCCTAAGGGCTTTCCAGAGCTTTAGTGCTGCTAAGGCAATAGAGGTGCTGTGGATATTCTGCTGCTGTATAACCTTAGAAAACTGCCCAGTTTCTTTATATAAAGCAGTCCTCTGAAGATGTTTTGTGCATTGCATCCAAACTTTGCTTATTATCCACAAATACATGTGGCAGTGATGGGTAATGCAGGTGATGCAGCAGCTTTCAGCTACACGTTACACCATCTGATACTAGAGAAGGAGGTATGAAACCTGTCTTTCTTCAGTGCCCTAACCCTACCTGTATAGCAGCATAAACCATGGAAGTTTTATTTCCCATTCTTTTCAGTGCAAAGAAGTCATTCTTGCTGATTTGAAGGCTTAAAGCTTTGACATTCTGAATGTCTGAGATGGATGTGTTTTGAGTAAAGAGGAAACTGTTTTGGTCCAGTGCAATAAACATGAGACTGAAAATGAAATTGTCTTACTTCTGTTTATTAAGGGTGGATTAATAACTGGCACCCTTTCTATAAAATCCAATTTGTAATAATTTTTTATATTGATTTGATACTACATGTGGATATAGTAGCAGTAATTAAGTGTTATGGGGCTTTCTTACATCTAGAATATCTTCAAAGGAGGCTAGTGAATATTACAATATTACTCACACCTCAATCCATTTAACAAATTGCTAAGGGGAATCCACTATATAATTACAGTAATTGGAGGAAGTAAGGGGGGTATTTTTGAGCCTACTGTACCATGAAGAAAGAATAAAAATGTCAAACACCTTCAACCATATTTTCAGCAGACATAAGTTACATAAATTTTTTTTTTTTTTTTCTTCCCAGCATCACATCCTTCTTAACTGTGTAAATTGTGTACAGAGTGATGGGCTCAATTCTCCTGGGACCTTACATTTTCAATTGCTATAACCTTATAGCTGCTTCTTTCTAAGGATTTGTAAAATGCATCTGAATATCAGTAACATTACCTACTTGTCTTTTATGTCTTTTTCCTTATATTTCAGGAAAGCGATTACACCTATTTCTCATATAGGATTATAATTATATAGTATTACACGTTTTGTTCTAAAACAATGTGGCCATCTTAATACAGTACCATTGGTTATTTTAACCAATTCTTTAATTCTGATTTCAGAGCTGACTGAAATGAAGGTCTGATCTATAAGCTATTCAGTGTTTCACTCCATTTGTTTATATAGAATACTAATACATAATTCCATATGAGGCTGACTCTAAAGCTAGAAGAATCTTTAAAGTTCAGAACTAACTGTATAAAATAACATAAAATTTAAGCTTTTAAACAAAAATAAAATCACTTTAATTTCTTTCCTTAGAGGACTATCACTTCCACTTTCAAACTGTGATATTTCCAGTGGCCACCCTTCCTAATGTCACTCAACAAGAGAAGCTAAATGGTGCCACAGATTTTTGGATCCCTAGTGATACAAACCAGAATGCCATTTAGTGAACTTTAAAATCAACTCCGAAAGTGAGCAGACACATTACCGAATAGTTTATATGAAAAATGGACTATCAATAATAATAGAATTTCTTATCAGAAGTACTAGAGTTCCCTGTATCAGAACATGAGCAGCTAACCTTATACAACAGGACAGCTCTATATGATAACTTTGAAGTAATTTATATTGGAGGTTAAATCACTCAAAAAATTACCAAAGATAGAATTATGGTTGTAAATATGATTTTAATTCTATCTTCTTATGTGTGGGAATTGACATTAATGGAAAAAATGTACTGCAAAGTAATAAAAGGAATGTAAAAAACATTGCTACTTTTAACTAAACTTCTAAAGAATTTTCAGAAGACCGTCAAAAGACAATTCCGAAAAGCAAAATTAATTCCAGATTTCCATTCCTCTTTCTGAAGAAGCAGCCGAGCTTCTGAAAGTCTAGGAAAAACTGTGTAATAAAAATACCTCTTCATTCCCAAACTCAGCTCTGAAAAAAGCACATGCCATTTTTCCTTAAAGTTTCTTATCAGAAATACTACAAGAATTAAGAACACTGCCTTAGCAGTTATCCATAAAGACGTCATTTACAGGGGAGGAAACTGTAATGCATGATGGAAGATGCAGTGGAACTACAAGTCCAGTTTGCCAAGAGTAATGAAGACATGCAGAACCCTAATCTCAGGCCACATTAAGCATCCACACAGCTATGGAACACGGGTGAATCTCACATCAGAGGCTAATATTTCTCAATTTGTTAATCCAAAATACTCCACAGATACCTGCTATCTTATCAACAGACTGATTTTCCAGGTGGAATATTGAAAAGTAGAAACTAGAATTTCTATTAAATCACATGCATTATTATTAACAGTCTTTGTCCTAGTTTCAAATTCATATATTATAACCAGATGAAGTTAAAATACTTATCTGTAATTTATACTAGAAGATCAGAACTAGATACTGCATTTTACAACAGATCACATGCCTCTGTACAAATTTAATGTATGCACATGTACGTATTTTTAATCCATTCATGAATTCAAATTTTTATAATCTTGCCCTATCAATATCTGTATTATAATGCGGATCAATAGCTATGATCCTAATAGTCATACAGATACAAAATAAGTATTTTTCAGATCACAATTTCTTTACTTTTTAAATCCATTTTGAAGCCACAGAACAGCAGTTATGATAAAGTTATGCATTAAAATATTTTGTTTAAAACACACAGAAGTAAAAGTTAAGCCTCTAGAATCTTTGAGGGCCAAAATTGTGAGGAATGGTTCTTTTTCGTTATATTACTTAGTGTTTTCTTTACTAACAGAAACACCTTAAGATTTAGGGAGAAGACAGAGAAAAATTATAATATCCCATCAGCTATGCACCTCTATACAATCCACAGTCAGAGATAGAAGCACACAAATTTCTTTCTAAGTTAAGTTAACATCAGTGAGATATATTAAAAAAAGACTCAGTTCTGTTCATTCAAGCCTGTCCTGGAATCATGCAAGTGAACATATATTGCATCAGAAATGCTTTATGGCTTTGTCTAATTAAAATGGAAAATAACAAAACCAGGACAGGGTAACTTTACACCAGATTAAAGAATTTCTGAGGATCCTTTTTATACTTTGACAAAGTCAGATGAAATTTAATATTTCAAAAATATTCTGTGATATAATTGATTTTGCTAACTCCTGAGTAATTTTGAGAATCTGCTAGTAATAAATATCAAATTAAAACCTTAATGCTGAACTGACATAATCTCTGTCTGCAAAGTTGTAATATGAAGCCTGCAGATTACAGACAATATTTTCTGTAAAAACATAAAGTAAGGATAGGATATTCCAAAAATAGCAACTAGTCCAATGCTGTATGTCCATCAAGGAGGAGAACAGTTTATAAAAAGTCTTCCCCCATAAATTCCTTTGCTAGCTATGGTAGCTATAATAAAGGAAGAGTTCCCGTGAAATGCCCAAGGCCAAACTTTGGTTAAGAGCTAAGAGCCTCATTATCTTTAAAAGGAAGGTGAGACTTGAGAGCAAGGTTTTTGTTGCAAAACAGAAAGGAGCTGTATTTTTCCTTAAGTGGACTATTCATTGACAAAAGAGCACTACTTAGACAAAGAAGTAACCACGGAGGACAGTGTGCTTGTAAGAAAACCCGCAATCAGAACGTACTGATGTTGTATCCTACCTTGTACACAATGATAGGAATATCAATGACAATATAGATAAGGTCTCCTAGAGCCAGACTGGCTATCAGTGCATTCGGGCCATTCCTCATACACTTGTTCTGGTAAATGATCCTCAGCAGAGTTGCATTCCCAACCATTCCAACGATGAAAATAGCACAAGATACCACCGTGTTTATGTATTTAAAAGTTTCAGCAATCTTTGTCTGCTGGGAGCATTTGACAGTTTGGTTGGACACCAGGGGCTGTCTGGTGGTGAGGAGTATGCTGGATTCAATGCCTGAGAAAGTGGAAAGGTGGTGTCCCAAGTCACTCCGATTGGCAGTATATCTGTCAGAGCTGTCACCGAGGACAAATCCTGGAACGAGCAGCAGCAAAGAAACTCTTAAACACAAGGTTTCCATCCTGAAGTCCCAAAAAAGCAATTCAGTGAGACAGTGGGGATTCAGTGTTTCAGTGAGGTACTTCTTCACCTGCAGAGAGAATCAATACGCAAAAACAAAAATGAAGAAACAAACACAGAATCAATACAACAGGCAGACTAGCACACCCTGATTCTTACTTAAGAAGCATATTAAGATGTACAGTCTGCAGCATGTATGTTTATAACCACTGAGCTACTCTGAAATGTAGACTACCCACATTAAGAGTCTGACTAAAGGCACACGCAAAAAATTTCCAGAATTGACAGTTTATACAAATTAGAACCCACAAAACCCTGTTAACTTGAGACAGAACTTGTATATGAATGGGAGAAAAATGGTGAATAAAAGTTATGGCTTAAAATACAGTTGTTGTGGTTTAAGCTGAACCCAGGACAACAGTCTTGCAAGAAAAGTGTGCCAACAAAGAGGCCTGGGAGACTGCTGAATGATATTTTACCTGATACTAAAAGTTACTATTTTTCCTTTGATAAAGGAACAGTACTGTGTTAATAATTAAAGGCAGTAAATTTGTTAATTCTCTGAGTATTTTGATATTTTGCCACAATGAGGTTCTGTATTATTTTCCTCTGACTTTATAATTACCTGGATTTCAAACGAAGACTGAAAATACATATATTTCAAATCAAATTCTGGACCAGATCCAAAGTCCCTAAATATTAGGAGGAAAACTTTTATAGTCTCAGGGTGGACCTCTGGCCAGGGAAAGCTCTTCAAGCTGTATGTGTTGCTTGGTTCCTGGATGTCATTGCAACTCATATTCAGTACTAGCCACCACAAAGCTAATGATAACCATTTAAGTGCTTTTACAGATAAAAAACCATTTGGTTTAGTATTCTATGCAACAACTCATGACTTTTCCAGGTAAGAAAGGAAGCATCACAGCATTCTGTCCAGTAAGCCTGTGTGTAACCACCCCAACTGGCTCCCTGCCACAGGGATACAGATACCACATCTCCAGTGAAACCAAAGAGGCCACTCAAGTCCATTTCCTTCAAGCCTCAACTTAATTTAAGATAAAAGATTATTTTACATGGCTTGTATCTGCAAAACAAGACTAAGTGCTGCCATGTTGTCAGGAGAAGAGTAGAAAGTAAAGTATTTATAACTCTGATTTCTAGGGATTCACATAAAGGATTTGGCAGGATCCTTTTAAATAAATGAATCCTTGTTTCATTCCATTCGGGGCTATTAAGTCGGAGTTTATAGCAAGAAATTTACCAGAGACAGAATGTGGGAGACAATTTACTGATAGGACTTCTGCAGGCAGCCACAGTATAAATATTTACTACTATTACCCTCTCCTGTTGTGTATGGTCTGTAGAAGTGTGTGCGTACCTACATACAGCAGCAAATGGAGTGTTAACCTGAGTGTTCTTTTCTGGCATGTAGAGTGCTCTCCCTCACAGACCAGGGACTCACACTTACAGTCTATCATACTGGTCTATTTGAGATGAGAATCTGATCAACTGTGAGTTCCTATGCACTCGATTTTAAAGTTTAGTGCACTAGATAGCAAATCGCTCTTTATGAAATGCTAGTTACGATGGTATCTCAGGGCAGTTAGCAGCAGTTTGTACGTGCTTTCACTTCAGGTTCCTAAATCATATCAGAAACAACAGGCACGTGTGACTGTAACTCTTTTCAGGCAAATATTAATACTTTTGTTATTTACTATGACTATGGTTTCTCAGTTCACAAATGGAAAAACTGAATTGCTAATGACTTAAATGACTTTTCCAAGTTCATACTTGCCCAAGTAAGTGTGATGTAGCTAAGAAAAGAACCCACAGCCCTATGTTTTAGCGGTTGTATTAGTATCCACCTTATTTAATGACATTTTCTTGTAAAAATTTGATACATATATCATATGAACATGGTGGTAGCATGGCAATCATGCAACCAGCATGCAAAGCTGGGAACAAAATTACCAGTTACAATCTCTTCCCTGTCCTGGAAAAAGCTTCTCCATAAGAAGCAAAACTAGAAAATTTCTAATGTAATACTTTCTAAGGATATTTTCTTATGGATTCATTACAGTCCTTCATTGCTCTGTGCATATTTTAGAACTACTTGCATTGTTACAGAACATAAAATGCAAGCTGCTGGTTGTAAGAAACAGACTAGCATTTGTAATACCTTTTGTAACAAGACAGTCTGGTATCCTTCACATGTGATCTGAATACCTGGGGGGGATGAGGCTGGTGCATTCGGGTGGAGGCCACATGCATGAGCTCTGCCTGTGCCCCAGCAGCCCTGCAGAAGCAGAGGGCAAAACTTCTCTGGTCAAAACTCGCCCTGGGTATCGAGCCGGAAAAATTCCCATGTCGAGGTTCACGAGAAGAGACCGTACTATCGGAAGTTAAACTGCTCCAGGTATTAAAGACGAACTAAAAGGTTAACAGTGATTAATCTTCCCCAAAGCATCTGACGATAGTAGGAGCGAATAAACTTAACCAGGGCACGAAAGCACCGAGGGGAATACCGCCGGCAAGACATTTCTCTGGCTGTAAGCGCTCTTTGCTCTTGGGGTCATCGCCTCCTGTTTCTGCCTCGGTCACAAAAGAAACCATTCCCCTCTTGTACCGCTATCACAGATCAATCCCAACGTGCATAGGCAGGCGAGTGCTATCTCCCTGCAGTCTGTGCAGAGCGTCCGACAAGATCTAGGGAACTATTTAACTTTATTTAATAATAGTTATCCCAAGCTGCCTCGTGCCTGTCTCTTGTTCTCCCACTCCCATCGTCATCTAATGGTTACGTGAAGCGTTGTGGAGAAGGGCTAGGAGAGCCCCGCGGCTCCGGGCCGGGCTTTCACCGAGAATGGCCGCGGCCCCGCCGACAGGAGCCCCGCACTCACCCCTGCAGCGCCGCCGCCCGGCTCCCGCTCCCGCTCATGCTGTGGCCGCCGCCGCCGCCGCCGCTGCTGCTGCTGCTGCTGCTGCTGCTGCTGCTGCTGCTGCTGAGAATTTCCTCCGAATGGCCTTTCCTGGGATAGCCTTACCAGATCCTCCTGCCTGCGTCTGACTGGGTGGGATTGAGAATCTCCACCTCCGCTAAATCAGTAGAAAAAAGAGACAGCCTGAAGAAGTCAGCGCGTCCCCTCTATTCTGCCCCCTCCCCCAATTAAAACAAACCTCCAGCCCAAACTGAGCCCCTGCCAATGTTAAACACAAAGGCTGCCTCCCGGGCACAGGGGAACACTGTGCTCTTTAACTGTTTCCTTCCTGGAATTGAGCTGAACTCCTTTGCTGGACTCATCTAAGCAAAAGCCCTGGGAATCCGCTGCTGCAGCTGCCTGGTAATAGCTCTCAGGCAGGTTGTGTGTCTGATCAACTAGAAGGTAGAGGAGTCAGGAGCAGAGAACGGAAAAACATCCTATGATGAAACACACAGCTTTTGCTTTGCATTTACCCCAGGATTGGCCAGGACTATATGTTCCCAAGACAATCAGGAAAACTCGGTGTGTAAGAGTTCAAACACCTCTGGATCCATGAACAGGGACTGTTCTAGGGTGAAAATTTCTGTGGTCCATCCAGGGCACATCTTGCTAATACCTCTTAGCTTTAAAGACCATAAATGCACTTACAAAGATAATGAAAGTGTAGCATTTGCTGGCATTCCTATATTTCCTAATACTGTTGTTCTGTCAAGGTAGTGATACAAAAAACTTGGCAGAAGTGGGAAGTTCTCTTCTAACTATATAACTTATAATCTTCTCTCAGGTTGGACAGGGCTTTGAGCAACCTGGTCTGATGGAAGATGTCCCTGCCCATGGCAGGGGATTGAAACTGGATGAGCTTTAAGGTCACTTCCAACACAAACCATTTCATTCTATGGAATGAAAAATGATTCTATGGAATTATTCTATGATGAAAAATACCAGTGTACCAGAAGGAGCAGCTTGTAGTGCAGACAGTTTCAAAATCACTTCATGCTCACAAGTTCAAGAAATTTTGAGTCACTTGTTGAATCACTTCAGGATTCTCACTTCATGGCAAGTTTCTGTTTGGCTGTACCACAGAAATTATTTTCTAAACATATAGTGGCTTTTTTTGAATACAAAAGGTCAGTCTTCCTAAATATGATAGAAAAATACATTGTCCTAAAAGAATAAAAACATGATGCTAGTGGCCTGCAGAAATAAAATCTCTGACACTATATCACGTAAGCAATTGGTTTTAAATTTAAGAATGTTGCATAATTGAAAGAATGTTTCTGTTGATGTGATTTGAAATCATCTGATAAACCTAGAACAGGGAAAACCAGCATCTGGATCAACTGGAATAGCAATACTTTATTCTAGCAAGTCTTCTCAGTTAACACAAGATCTTTGAAGGAATATAAGTGTTCAGGCTGAGAATCACAAGAAACCTACTGTTTGCAAATCACGTAGAAAAGCGTAATTCAAAATCTCAAGTTGCCCTGAAGTTGAACAAATGCTGATAATTGTCAGTGGATTAGTAAGAGTTATTTTAAATTTGATCATAGATGAGTAGTATTAAAGATTTGCTTTGTCAAGAATTATCTGCATGATAACTTGTTGGAAAAACTATTGAAAAACTAGAAAGGGAGTACTTGGAGATCGTGTGCACTTTATGGCATGCTATGTCAAATGCGGTCCTTAAATCTCTTATATGTTCTCTAGAGATTCTTAGTACCCTATTCCTTCCCTACGATCATTTGACTTTTATGTCTAAACAACTCAAGTTGTAAAAAAAAAAAAAAAAAAAATATATATATATTTCTGATCTCATTCAAACACACATTTGTCTTTCCAATTCCTAATTCCATTAATTCAGAAGATTTACATCATATATTCAGACACTGCCATGCATAACTATATTTACTATCAAATAAAATAACCAATTTTACTGTTAAAAAATGGTGTTAAAGTTCTATTTCAAAATATGAAAAGAGCTCTTTATTACTACTGTGAATGCTTCTGTTATTGCCAACCCACAATAAGTAGTATTAGTTATTAGAAATTACTGAAGTGCTCAGTTCTGTGCTCTTTATTATTATTGTTGTTGCTTATTTATTAATTGGACCTTTATTTGGTCATTAATCTTTTAAGTCTCTAAAACAGAGTTCAATTCTTGTCTTAAGTTCAAAAGTTACATTTAATTTTTCCTGCTAGGTGTTTTTTCTTTTACCGTGTTCAAGAAAGTAACACGGAAAAGGAAGTTATCATATATGAATTATCCAAAACCTGCAGTTGCAAATGCATTTGACCTCAGCTGCAAAGAAAGTTGATAAAATACAGTTCTTTACACTAAGATATTTCCAACTATTAGAGACACTTTCTCCATCATTGTAGGACTCCTGTCATGTGTGTGTGCATTCTTTCATGGAAGAGTTTTTGACTGAGGACTCTCAATTCCAGATTCAGCGTGGTGAAAGTGTTTCCTCTGACCTCTTCCGGTTTGTGTCTTTAACAAACTACTCAGCTTGTCTTGCATAACTTCAGAGATTCAGAGTAAGGGTAACGTATTAGTCTTGTTACAAAATAACCCATTATACATCAGTTTCAAGGATGCCTGGATTTTGCAGCTGGATTCATGTTCAAGAAGAATCTCAACATTTTGTAGAGCTTTGAATTTTCCTGAAGCCATCAAGGTATTAGAAAAGAATACTTTATTGCAAGTGTTACTAGCCTAAAGCTGTAGTGCTTTTTCTACAACTACTTAGAGGCAGTAGCAAGGATCTTTAGTTATGTTTGGAGGAATTAATTTTAACTTGATTGAAATGAATGTTTAGTGAATATATTACCTGTTAAGCCACTTATCAGATGTGGTATGAAATAGGAACATTAGGAGCCACTTGGATAATCTGTAAAAATGAACCTAGATATTTTGGTTGAAATACTGGAAAACTGTTCTATTTTGAATTCAGTATGTACAGCTAGCGAACGATTTTGCTTTGAATAAAAGGGAGCTCAGCAAATCCAAAACTTTTCATAGAAACATGCTAGTTTGAAAAATATTTGGTGTGCAGGGTTCTCAACTTTTACTAACCCTGGATCAGTCAGAAGTTGCACCTCACTGAAAAAAAAAAACAAACCGAAACAGAATAATACAAACTGTTGATAGTATTTCTACCTTGTGTAGGTTTGCTGCTCTTTGAAAAGAGATGCATTTATGCAGTGGCCTCAGAATAATGCAGTTAAAAAGAGTCCCCACTAGTAGATGTGCATTCATTGAAACGCAGGGCCCATTATTTCCAGTGTCATTGAGCTATTTGTTTACTTCTATGACATAATATTTCTGTTTCCCAGTAGCTGCTTTATTTAAATTGTATCTGTAGTAATGGCGTATCTATAACTCTCTTCATGGGCTTAGCACAAATAAGTCCTCTTTCTGGAAAGGGTTTCTTGCTCCTTCCTCTCTCTTTCCTTTCTTCGTTCTCGTTTCTACCTCCATCTCTATTTACCACTTTCTCAGTCCATCTCTTTTTTTTCCTTCATGTTGCTGGAAGTTTTTGGCAATTTACAGTATGAGTTTATAATTAAAAGAGAATAATAGGGGGAATACTTTTATATTAGTTTATTCTCATAATTGGAAAGGAATAATAGAATCACTGAAATATTCCTGCCCTCAGACTATGGGAAGTTGAAATCTGAAGCTGTGATGGAATCAAAAGGGAAAAAGGATTGAAATTTAGAGGACAAAATAGATCACACTGCCCAACAATTAATATAGGAACAACTGAAGGAGATATTGCACCCCAAATGGGAATATTAGTCAGGAACGGTGGATTGGGTGTGTGTGAATTTTGCAGAATCATGATTGAAAAGTTTTAGTAAAAGGTGAGGTTGCTGGACCTTTAGAGTATAGATTGGAGAAGTAGGAACATGTATTGTTAATTCCTTTCAATTACAGGGCATTTTACCTTCTTCTGGGGAGCATTTCTCTACTGTGCTAAATAAAATAGATGAAGAACATTTCACAAAAGATTTATCGTGAGAGCTAATGCTGTTGGTTTCCATTTCCATTGATAGAAATCCTAATTTTCAAGCTCTTGCTTCATAGAACCTGATGGGAATTTAGTGCTGACAAAGCCGGCCAATATAGCTGCGAGGCTACTCATGAGAAGGTTGCTCACAGAATGGAGATAGCAGAGAAGGACCTTACCTGGTGAGCAAGTTGCTCATGAGCCAGACGTATGCCCTCGCAGCAAAGAAAACCAATGGGATCTATGGCTGCATTGAGCAGAGTATTGCCAGCAGGTTAAGGGAGGCAGAACTGCACCTCTACTCAGCAGTAATGAGACACATCTGGAGTGCTTTGTCAAGGCAAACATGGTCTTCCTGGAGTGATTCGAGCAAAGTGCTAGAGAGATGACTGAAGGACTTGAGGATCTGTCATTTGAGGAAAAGCTATTCAGCCTTGAGAAGGTGCAGGCAGGATCTTATCAATGTGTATAAATACCTAGCGGAGGGCAGTAAAAAAGACAGAACCAGACTCTTCCCCATGGTGCTCAGTGACAGACCAGAAGGCAATGGGTACAAACTGATACAAATTAAAATGTAATTTAAAGAACACTAACAGGAAAGGAATATACTAGATTAGAAAATCTTTCATAACTTACATTAGTTCACAAAACTAATTTTCAGTCTGCATTTGCAGAACACACGTTCTGTGATAGAGGAATGCTGTTCTACTGCCAGATGCTTCTTTTATTATGTTAAGCACTAATAAAATTATCTAGATAAGATAGTGCAATATTAAAATGCCATTTTCTCTTAATCTAAATAAGGTTAAAATTATTTCTATTGGCTATTCTGCAGTGAAGCTGTTTTTCATGGAAAGCCCTGACTCATCTCACTTGTTTCTGATGTTTCTCAGTTACCTAATTTTTTATTATCCTAACTAAAGCCAAGTTGAAATAAACTGCTTGTGTATTTACTTTGATATTGTAAAGTTGAGTTCTTTTATTATTCAATGTCTAATGAGTAGCATATACTATTTCACCTAATATTGTACTGTGATACATGTAAGTCTATTTACAGACTTAATCATTAACTGATAGATAAGACCTGCATGTTCTTACAGATGTAAGGGACTCTGCAACTCAGTTTGATCAAGGTTTCTGTAAAAGGTTGAACCACTCCTTTCTGCAATCTAGAAAACCATTCCCTATTGGAAACCAAAGCACACACAACCCCATGTACCAATACAGGTTGGGGGTTGACCTGCTGGAAAGTAGTGAAGGGGAAAGGGACCTGGGGGTCCTGGTGGATAGGAGGATAACCATGAGCCAACACTGTGCCTTTGTGGCCAAGAAGGCCAATGGCCTCCTAGGGTGCATTAGAAAGGGTGTGGTCAGTAGGTCAAGAGAGGTTCTCCTCCTCCTCTACTCTGCCTTGGTGAGGCCCCATCTGGAATATTGTGTCCAGTTCTGGGCCCCTCAGTTCAAGAAGGACAGGGACCTGCTGGAGAGAGTCCAGCGCAGAGCCACAAAGATGATTAAGGGAGTGGAGCATCTGCCTTATGAGGAGAGGCTGAGGGAGCTGGGTCTCTTTAGCTTGGAGAAGAGGAGACTGAGGGGTGACCTCATCAATGTTTACAAATATATAAAGGGGGAGTGTCAGGATGATGGAGCTAGGTTTTTCTCAGTGATGTCCAGTGATAGGACAAGGGGCAATGGGTGTAAACTGGAGCATAGGAGGTTCCATGTGAACATCAGGAGAAACTTCTTTACTGTGAGTGACAGAGCACTGGAGCAGGTTGCCCAGGGGGGTCGTGGAGTCTCCTACGTTGGAGATATTCAAGGCCCAGCTGGACAAGTTCCTGTGTGATATACTCTAGGTTACCCTGCTCTTGCAGGGGGGTTGGACTAGATGAGCTTTTGAGGTCCCTTCCAATCCTAGGGATTTTGTGATTCTGTGATTTAGGTAGCTAGGCTCCCATTAAGACAGTGTAAGTAGAAATCTCCATGTTCGTAATATTTGAGAAAGAAGGAGCAGACAGCTCTTTAGATTTTGGTGATAGAATTCTTCCAATCATCCAAGAATAATCCTTCTATTTTTATGTTTATGCATTGGAGTATTCTTTTTGTTTGTTTGAACAGTACAGCTGGCTCCATCCCATGTTTAAAGGGGCTGGGTTAAGACATGATATGATTCATAAGTATGGGTTGGTAAAATGAGCTGTCATGTGCTGTCACAGCCTTTGTATGAAGCAAATAACCACCTACATTGTGATACTTATAACTGATTAAAAGAGATAGTGATTGTTTTTGTTAAGCAAGTTACCTTTATTACCTTGCTATGACATGGGCTTCCATTGCCATAACTTTCACCCTCTTTTACATAGATGAGAAAAACCAAGCATAAATGTTAATTGTCTCTTGACAAATGAAAGTTCTTACACTAAGGCCTCAAGTTCATTCCTTGCAGTACCTAATTACATGTTTTGTGGTTGTCTGGATTTTGTTTTACTTAATTCAGTAAAGAAATATCAGTAATCTAATATGTCATACTAAACATCTTATTAGACTAAATCCAGCATATTTTGCACGGCTAATATAAACCCTGCAGAATCCAAGAACTTAACAGTTATATACAGATCCACAATGAATAATAACATATTGATGTTGAGGACCTATTTTGAAATCTTACATTTTGATCAGAGACATTATCTAGAATTATATTTTGGGTGTTTTCCACAAAAATACCATAGATGGATTCAACAGAATCCAATCTCACGAAAATATCTTTTACAAGGAAAGTGCCATGGGGCCCTTTTTATCATTGGAAATTGTTCTGTGCTTCTTGAAGTTAGACAGTACGTGGAAGAAGTGCTTTTACTAGTACTTGGCTGTGTTAATACAATTCAGTGATACTAAGTTTGAGAACTGTCAAGAAATCTGAACTTGTCTTAAGGATTCAGAGGATTGAGAGCCAACTGACCTTGGTTCCTTTCATTACTCTTCCAGCCTAGCTTGTTCATAGAGAGCCGTATCTTTTCTGCTGTATTCTTTCTAATGAGAACTGCTCATATCTCCTGCATATGCCTGGTAGGCATCAAATGCTGACAGCATTGTTCATCAGCCATCTTTCTTCTGCTGTTCCTTGTCCTACCCAGTGCTGATGATCTGCTGTAGTTTCTCACACAGTTGGTAGTGTGACCATCTTTTCATACACCAAACAAAGGTGAAAATGGATGAATTTTGCTAATTTACACTTAATACCAGTCACAGTACTGAGGTTTGATGTGGTGAGGAAAGGCAGACAAGCAAACTGCGGGAATGCAAGCCTTTCCCTGGCAAGGCCCCTGCCTTACTGTGTACGGTATCCCCCTTGGCTTCTGGCTTCCAGCTCTGAGGGAGCAGCTGGCTTTTGCTGCTCCCTGACAGAGGAAGGGCATGCCAGAAAGAAAACAGGAGTGATTTTATATGTCTTAGTCCAAGTATCTCAGACAAAAGATCCAACTCAGTTCTGCTATCTTTGGACAGAAATACTTCTTTCTTTGCTGATAGCAATCTTACTTTGCCTTATAAAATAACTTGAAACTGAGCAGATTTCTATGTGTCAAGCTACTATGAATTAACCGATGTCCCCTCAAATAAAGGTAAATTATGGAAATTATGGAAAGATAAGTTAATAACGCTGTTAACATATACAGGCGTATTAATACCGTATGTTTATTATTTAATTTTATTTTTATTGTCACAGTTAGTACTTTCAGATTTTGCAAAATGTCAATGAAAAGGAACAAGAGGTATTTTTACCAGTTTCCCTTTCCTGACTGCTATTCCACTACAATTATAAGGACTTTGTTTTTATAATACTGGATTTTTGTCATGTTAAAATCCAGTGTAATAAGAACAAAAATAATATCCAGAAGAAAGTCTTACAACAAGTCCTTTGTATCAAGCTGTAACACAAAGACTATTCTGTTTGTATAGATTCAAAAATTAAAATCTGAGACCTATGCAATTCCTGGGAACTGTAGGGTGAATAATGATATTAGCTTTCTGTGATAATTCTTATGAATATAGCCAAAAGCAAACTATTGTTGTAATTAAATAAATATTTTAGGTAACAAGAACCACTATCTCTCAGGTTTTCAAATTTTAATTGCTATTTATCCTAGTCACAAATTTCATCAACTCTTAACTGATTGAATGTGCTATTCAATTTAATTGTTCAGGATGTAGGTTAAAAAAATAGCACCAATAAATGCACTCAGATGTAACTTTATGTACACTTTAAACTGATGAGTTTATAATTTGCATCATACTTTCCCCAGGAAGAACACATGGAAAAATACAGTTCCTTGTGGATGTAAAATTTGGATTTTCTAATCTGTAAGTAAATGGTATAGTGCTAAATCTTAACTAGGTCAGATTTAAGATGGTAGGAATGTAGTTTTCTGTTTTGCATAAAGAAAGCTCTGCAGTTAGTTAGAATAGCATATTATGAATATAATAAAAACCATGCACATTGTTGTTAAACAGATGATGAAAACAGTCATGTCAATATCATGTTCAAATGTTATTTCACTTCAGAGCCACTGAAATCAAAGATATGTTGTGGGACTCTTACAACACTGTTGGATCAGATTCTCAGCTGGTATAAGTGGGTGTAAATCTCTTAATGGAAATGGAAATACGTTTAATTGTATTGTCAGAGAGTGATCGTAAATGATGTAATTCTTTCTAACTCGTATTAATATACTTTGTAGAAAACCATGCCACCATGTACATGTATCTCAAAATGTATCTGAAGCTGGACAGTTGCTGCAGTTTTCTGCAAAATGTCTTCCTGCTTGTTAAGAATTTTGATTCTTTTTCATAGTTCTTTTTAGTACTTTCTGACTTTTTAGTGACTAATAATTCATTAGTAGCTATAATACTTTAGATCAGTAAATTTCCAATAAGTGCTGAAAAATATTTGAAACCCAAATTTTGATTCTGAGATAGTTTGTTATCTGAAACATTCTTACTGGATATGAGGTTCCTGGGAGTGAAAATATTTAAAGAAATCTGCACCGTAACAAGCTTTAAACTGAAATAAACCCCCTATGCATTAACCCTCTGAATAGGCCTTACGCAAAGCTTGAGTGAGGCTAAATTTTTTTAATTATTAAAAATAATGTATACATATGAAACTGTATTGTTTATGTGAACTTTATAATCAAAGATGAAGTTATTTTAAACATGAAAACCAATTATTTATACAGCCATATGAAGATCAAACCAGTGGGCAAATATGGATTCTTGTAAATTAAATAGTTTAGCTGTTTGGCATATACTCATAGCAAAATATCTGAATCAAAGCATCAGCAACTGCCTGTGATTGATTTATAACCTACAAGTAGCTATCTCCTATTTTTTTCCTGTTGGTGCTATTTAAATCACATCTGTACTATTACTTCTGAAATAATGGCCAAGAACAATAGAAGCTTGACAAGAATTGTGAACAATATGGGAAGGAAATGGTTTTTGGATTTAGATTTAGAATACTGTAACAGTCTAGCAGAACGCAAGATGGACTGAAAAACTGCTTCCAGCTTAGCTTAGAACAGGTACTTTATACCTTAGACTGAACTTCGTTTAGGTCAGGATCTGCATGCTGACTTTTTCTCTTCAATATATGCTAAAAAGAGGAAAAACGAGGAAAGTCATACCAAAAGCCTTCATACTATTTTCTGAAATTTTGCAATATACTGAGATACTTGAGGGAGCTGCTTGTGAAAACAGCGTGCTGAGATATTTTCATCTCTGCAACCTTTTTTAGTTCAAGTTAAAAACCAAACCTGTTAAAACTGTCCTCCCTCTGGAGAATGTTTGTTAGCTCCACAACATGCACCTTTATTCCTAGATAAATATCCTCAGATTAAAGAAATTTACCCAGCTTTGCAGTTCTTTGAATACACATGCCTGTACATATATATATATCAGATACAGAACACTAGAAGATCTCGTTTATTGTCAAACTTCATAAGATGCAAAAAAGTCTTTCAAGTTATGCAGAAGTAGGAAAAAAGTCTGTATGATTTTTGCTGCTAGCATTTGGCGAGACTAAAGGGAAATGAAACAAACAGATGTCCTATAAGCTGTCAAGACCTAATAAGTCTGGTATTAATAGACATGTCTGGGCCAAGTACTCTCTAGACAGATAGTAACAATAATTGTTGCCTCCAGATAGTCACATGCCTGGTCTCTGCAGTTTTCTGAAGGGTTCAAATTCTCAGTTGTTGTGTTTTTTACAATTTTTAATTAATCACTACTTATGATAATGCTGTCCGTAGATGTAAGTACCCACCCCTAATCAGGTGTCTCAACATGAAACAGAGCTTAAGGGTTTTTTTAGTGGTGAATAGGAACTGATAGTTTAATTTCTTCTGCCCTGGAGTGCTTGTATGAGTTGGTATATTACAAAATGCTAGTTTGAACAGATATGTTTGGCATCTTATATCAAAAAGATGAGACTCAGATTCAGGCTATATCCTTGAGTAAGGTTGTTTTATTATAGCACACCTTCTCCTCCATTGTCACTTGGTGGTTCTGTCAACTAACTCTATACTTGACTGAGCATCTCAAGTGCTCAGGAAGGTGGATGAATAATACTTTCAGAGACAGTTTTCTTTTCACTTAGGGCTGTGGATATGAAATTATATTGACTAATAATTTATCTTTTTCTTAATTTCTTCTGGTAGAGCACAACAATTGTTGGTATCTTATTTAACCACCATCAAAACATTTATGGGAAAGCCCTTAGGCTTAGTGTGGGACTTGTTTCTCATAGAAATCACAACACTCCTTTATGGAAAGCATGCTTGGAAGACTTGTAAACACAGTTAAATAGAGGGAGTGACATGGAGTGTTACTGTGTTCTAATATCTACCCTGGCTGAGGTTAATGCCATTTGACTTGCTGAAAGATTCATCACATCAGTCAGTCACCATCTTAGGAAGGATTTTCTTCAAAGAAAGCAACTCTTTTGTGCTTTTTTATTATTTATAATATTTCCCTTACTTCACTTGGTTATATGCCCTATCATGACCTACAGTATTCTATAGGATAGACACTGTCTTGTAAGATTTGTACTTAAGTATCTATCACTTTACCCTGTTTGCTGAGGTATTGCTGCCGAAGGTACCATTGTAGTATATTATTGCTTGCTTTGATCAAATCTATGCGTCTTAGATGTCATGCACTTCTGAAAAAATGCTGTGTTACTGTGTTCATTGCAGACAGTCCCTGTGACTCGTTTACAGTATCTTGTTTAGGTCACCTGTTTCTAAAGCACTATACTTATTAAGTTTTTAGGCTTCATCGTTCCTGTTAGCATTTCAGGAAACTAAATTTTTAAGGTTAACTTTGAACAATGAAGAGCTGAGATAGATCCAATATGTTCTGTTTTGAATACAACACATATGCTATGCACACATTTATCTAAAGGGTCGCCATTTTCTTTCCTAATGCATACATGATAAACCATAGTCAGAGAAACACTCATGGGCTGTGTTTATCCTGGAAAGCATTCAAAAGACTGATTTGTCAGTTTAACCAGGTCTTTCATAAAAGATTTACATTTTCAGATATATCTGAAATCCGTTCTCTTCTCTGTGTGCTCACAAACATCCAGAGGAATTAAAATTACCAATATTTAAAACCCCCCCACTGTTTGTATGTAACATCACTGTGGATGCATATGACATTCTTAGTGACAGTGCTGTGACTTTTTAAAGGAAGGAAAGGTGTTAGGGGCTTTTGCTTTTAAAACGGTAGAATCAAATGTTTTCAACCACTTAATAAAAACAAGCTGGTGGTAAGCTTTCATAGTAAAACTCAAAATGGCTGGCACTAGAAAAAAACCCGAAACCTTTGCACAGAAACTACAACATTTCTGCAAGTTTGTGGTGTCCTTTTGGGTTTCCAGTGGGAGCAACTGGTATACAGAATCTGCTTTCTGATTGCTTTGAAGTAAAATAGCTTTTTTCTGCCACAAACAGGCATCTTCTGAATTTATTTGCCCAAACTTTAGATGGTGCTACCCATGCATTTCAGGTCACAAATCAGAAGCTGACTGTATCCGTCCCTTAAAGCTCTCTTAGGAAAAGAAATGTATGCATTTCTAATTCACCTCGTGCTAGGTCCACCTGCTAATAATACCCACTGGTACTTACGCATTAAACTAGAGCAGCTGAGTTGGTCTGAAAAAAAAAAAAATAGAGATCCTTGTGCAGGCCTCATTTGTAGAGAAAAGTTAGCAGGTGTTATCTGATAAACAAGTAAGGGCAAAGTAGTCTTCAAAGATATAATTTATTGCGAAATAGGCAACAGCATGACTCTAAGAGTTCTATAAAACTCAGAATAATTTTCGTTTGTTTTTATGTCTAGACTACAGAGTACTTCTGAGCTGTTAAGTGGCTGATGCTCTTAATGAGCATGTGCTAGCAGTTCCTATAGCTTAAGCTGAATTGAAAGGAAAAAAAATTAAAATCTGATGTTTTAGTTAAATGTTTCCAGCTTCCTATTTTGCACAGTTTGACTTTTCCTTATATTTTTCTTTCTTGTTCCCTTGTCTGAGTATTGTTCTGATTAGCCTGAAGTCCAAACAGTTTGTGCTTTACTGAAGAATATGTAATTGTGCTGATGGTTCTCAGCTTGGCCATTTACATGGTAATCGATTGAAAAAGCTTCTTCACCTATGGAAGATCGTACTCTAACGGAGGGAAGGTTTAAGTTTTCCTTGTGCTATTTTTTTTATTTCTTGTTATTCTGTTATTATGCTTTTTTATGCTTTTCTTTTCTTAATTCCTTCAATCTGCTTTCTGAACAGACACTGAATTAGATTCACCGATTCATGTCTGCTTTTCAGCTGTTTGTAAAATACCACATTTATTTCATTTATGATTGCAGAGTATGTGACTTTGGTGAGTAGCAATTTTTGTTCAAAGCGTATTTCTTGAAAGGAACACACTACTTGCCCAGCCAAAATCTATTACTGGAAAGCCATCCAACAAATACGAAGAAAATTACCCTAACCCCAAATCACACAGATTGTTTATAAAAACAGCTTCAGAAATTGCAGGTTAAAGTTCTGCCTAGACTAAAATGTCTAAATGGTCTGAATAGCTACTGGGGAGCAAAGAGATAATCTTTCACTCTTTGCATGTGTATTTTACAAAGTAAAACCTATTTTAAATCAGATTGGAAAGATTTTTCTCTTTCCACTAATCTGTGCCAGAATCCAATTATAGAACACATCCCAGTAATGGCAATAAATAATAGTTGTAAGAGGAGAATGAGGAATGGGAAAGCATGCTACAATTTGTTGTTGCCAAGTAAGACCCTTTAATAAAAAGCCTACTTATTATCTTTAAAGTGACATTTCAAAGGTTTTCTTCCCATTTACAACTTAAGAATTGGTATACTTCCAGCATCTTGGTGCATTTGAAAATTAGCTAAATGAAGCATATTTTTTAAACAGCTTATTTCTCCTCTGAATGAAATATCTGAAGCATATAAGGAATGAAATCCTGACCACTTTGAGGTTACTTGGAAAATTCTTTTTGTTTCTCAGTGAAGCTAGAATTTCACCCCAAGTTATTCAGATCTTCTACTATTCTGAATTGCATTTTAGAGACCAATCTTTTTGTAGAGGAAGTCAGATTGACATTTTACATGATTATCCTGGTTTAAACTTTAAAATTAATTCCAACTGGCATCTTGCTTGAACTCATTAAAGAGCAGATTATTCTCTTCAGCGTCTCTACCTAGTCATGGAGAGCTGATACCAAGTTTCAATATTTTCACAGTGAAAAACAGAAGGCAACAGAAGTGTCCATGCTCCTGTGACTGTACAGTAAAGGCTGTATACAGAAAGACTTTTCCTGTGAAGAGTTAAGGATATTGGCTGCATCAACAGAAAAATACAAGTCCAACACTCACGTTTTCTAGAGTCCCAGTCACTATTTCACAGACATTACATT
Organism: Psittacula echo; assembly: GCF_963264785.1. Taxonomy (NCBI): domain Eukaryota; kingdom Metazoa; phylum Chordata; class Aves; order Psittaciformes; family Psittacidae; genus Psittacula; species Psittacula echo. The sequence goes on from NC_137735.1 coordinate 65,424,203, forward strand.
AGAAACATTCGGGTTTCTCACTGCTGATTACAACCCCATTGCAGAATAGGGATGGGTCACATTGAGGGTATTTCTTTGTGCATTTCGAGTGCTGATTAGTTTCCCTCCATTTACTTGCCACCGATTTATTTCCAGTCAAGGACATATCTGTATAATCACCCAGAGGATTCAACATTTGTGGGGGTTGACACTAGCTCTACAGACATAATAAGCTCCATGTTAGAAGGGATGCTTAGTGAAGTGAGAGCCATCAAAGTGATGACTTTAGAGACCTGCTGTCAGTAGGCCTTAAAAATATCAGCAGTTTTCATGGAGCTTTGGGTGGGTTTTAGATTATGTGGTTCTAAACCTCTTTCCCTTACCAGTGTCCAACATAAAATATACTGTGGATGCAGAACTGGTAGTTTGTCTTTGACAGATGTAAGAGTACCCAGCCACGTTACAAATGTTACAAACAAGGTATTTTTTCTTGCCATGGAAATAAATTGTAACACTTTTGAAAGTGCACAGGATAAAATCTGATTTCAGCTTTGAAATTATAAAGGTGATCAAAGGGAAAATGATGTCTATAGAGAACACAAAAGGATTGTGTGCTTAGATTTTACATTGATTGTTACTTGTCAAACGTTAGGATTTTCTTGGGTATTGAATGGAAGTTTGATGCTTCTCCTAAATGTATGCCTACTTCTGAGATGAACAAAACTGGTCTGGAAGCCTCAGGAGACCAGGCTTTCTTGCAAGTTTTCTGGCACTTCCGTGTTCTGTCTCGGATGGATGGATATTCCATTCAGACAGACATTCCCACAGTGCTCTGGTGCCACCAGACTTGGCTTTGTCTAAAGAAGCTTCTTGAACATACAAAAACATGAATTACCAAGTCTCAGACATGAGCAGATGTGAGTGAAATAGGCTTAGTTTATATGGAGTTGTTTCATTCACAGTAATACATTCAGAATATATTTTCTTGAGGAGAACACTCATGAATTCAAAGCATAGACCTTGTACTACCCGTAAATTAATGGGGTTTAGTAATTTCCTAGTTTATCTAGTGCGTGTAATTTATGTTATTGTATTTCCACAATTTTTGGTTTTCTTAGAAGGTGCCAGATTCTCCTTATACAACTTCCTAACCTTGCCTACCTCTGGAGGAATGTTGCTGCTTTTTGGATATGTACATCTAAACACATCTTTTCCCTCTCCTGCCCTCTTGGTTTTTTTGCTTAAAACAATTACTTGCCATGATCTTTGTTTATTTGTATTGTTGAAAGAGAATTAAAAAAATAAATTTTTCCTGTCCAATTAGAAATGTAGGATCCAGAATCCAAAGACAATTGGGATCAGGCTCTGCTATCGCAGACAACTATTGTTTAGTGTATTAAAGACTTTATCAGTGGTCCTCCATGAAACCGGTTAGGCTTTTTGCCCCTCCTAATTGAAGTGTTACAAAATATACTCTTCCAATTTTTGGCCTAAACTTTTTTTAGGGTTTCGTTGAAGAAAATTTCTCTTATGCTAACATTTTATTTAACCTAAGTAATTTTTCTTCCTCAGTGCTGTTTAGAAAGAGAGGAGAAATAATTTCTCTTGCAGACTCCATTTTGCTTGGCTAGCAAACTAAGTTGGCTTATATGTCTTTCTTGCAATAAATTAAATGTGAACCTACCATTCTACATTACCTGTTAATGCCTGAGTGATTCTTCCCTGATTATGGGTAATGGAAACCATGGTCAGAAGTTTCTGTTGTAAACCAGGACAACCAGAAATTGTCCCCCACACACTCCCACCCCAAAAATACCCCCAGTATTTAATCAACAGTCGACCACAAAGCATCAATTTGAAACAAATCAGGATAACCTGGGTTGGAAGGGACCTGTAATGAGAAGTGCAGAAAATGAAGTGTTCAAATGCGGCGGCTGATAAGAGTGTATCCCAATGATATAGGGAAGTTCTAATGCTGTTGCACAAAGCACTAGTGATATCCTCAGTGTTCTATTTCAGAATGCATGTTTTTGCTGTCCTTATTATATTTAAATCTTATTTGCTTGTCTCTGTATTTAAAGGTTATCTGTTCTCTTCCTGAAATGATCTCTATGGTGGTATACCTAATGTGCTGATTTGTGTGATCAGGGGAAGTGTTTTCACAACATCTAAATGTAAGCATGAATGAACAGAGGTGTCAGTATTCATCCCACCTAGTTGATGCAACCAAGCTAGAAGGGTCATCTGTCTAGAGTCTTTCCTAGTCACTGCGGAAAGAGTTCTCTTTTCATCTACTGTAAAGGCAAATCATCCTCCTAACATGGGCAGCTAAATGTGATGATTTGAATACCCTCCTTTCTGCCTTCAGCCATCTTTATTAACATGTTCCTACTTTGTATAAGAATTTATTTGTTCAGTGTTCAAGTTGGTGTGAAAAGGCATTTTGCTAGGTGTGTCTACTAACTCATAAAAAGTCCTGATCCTAGCTCCGAAAGACTCAGAGCCTTTAAAGAGTGGGGAAGAGGGATACAAAATAATGCATGCATGATGTTATCTACTTAAGGGTACTGTCAGATTTGAAAGTGCCTCAGTATTGCAACGGTTAGAGAGCTGACCTTTAAAGTCCTTGAGATTGTGTAGCTGAAATTAGGCATGTGCAGCTATTAATAAAATTATGTGCAGAGATGAATGTTTGCCAGTTCTTAACTTAGGAGAATAGATTTTGTATAGCTACCATGATAGGACTGAGTCCTGATCAGAGACTGAGAGAGTTCTAGAGAGACAGAGAAGTCTGAATATAGGGAAACTGGAAATTATAACTGATCCAATTAATAGTACTCTTTTTTTTTTTTTTTTTTTTTTTTTTTTTCTCTCATGCATTAGGGGTTTTATTTGCAATAATTTCCATCTTTCTGTGCAAAACCTATAAGCTTGTAATTTTAACTTTGGAACTCCTCATAAAGTATTTTAATCATGTGTGATTTTCACATTCTGCCTGTCATCTTAAAGAGGGACGTCTTAAACATAAGTGCTCCTATATCCACTTCTGTGCACGTAAATTCACAGGACTACACAATCACAGGATGCTTGAGTTTGGAAGGCAACTCTGGAGATCATCTGGTCCCTGCTCAAGCAGGGCCACCTGGAGATGGTTGCTTAGACAGTCATAGACTGTCTGGACATGGATAGTCCTGTCAGGTGTATTTTTTGGCAATAAATATAATCTATATTTCAAACTATATTTGCTGTGAATAGCGCTTGCAACTTTAAGCAGCAGTTTGTTATTACAAGACCGTTGTATTTTGAATCTGTAATGTCTATGAAAGAATCATATAACCACACTTGGGAATATTAACAATATCTCATTTTCATTTACTTACTAGATTTTAATTTATTTGTACTAGAACAAACGTGTTTGAAGTATTCAACTCTCAAACACAAACTGAAAGAACTAGAAAAAAATAGCTGGAAATACTTACATAATAACCAGTTCCATCTCTCCACCAGGATTAAGAATAGTTTCTGTAAGATGTCCCCAGCTCAAGTTTAAACAACTGCAGTAACAGATCCTGTCACTCACTTCAGGAATAATCCTGTGTTTGGCTATCTCATGGAAAAAAATCCAGTTCCTGGACATCCTTTTGCCCTCTTAGCACCATTAACAGATGCTTCACATATTCTCTGAAAAGGGGACACACCAAAGAACTCGAAGTGTTAGTATGCTGTGCATAGCAGTAATAATAAAGTTAAGAAGGATATTCAGTAGTCTTTGGCCTTCCAGTGTATTTATAAGGTGACTTATGCGCTATGTGAAAATGTTGGTAAAATTCATTGCTTTCTCAGTTTCCTTCATTATTGACTAAATCCAATGTAAAGAAAGTTCATAGCTGTATAAGACACAGCAAACATAAATGTGTAAATAATACATAGTAGAGTGTGTCTCTGTGGCTAAAGTGTGGAAACTGAAGTACATTTGAAACAGAACAGTGTATGTCTATATGTTAGATTCTCTGTATGTTAGATTCGGTTGCAATCTCATTGGCACAGATTCTGTACAGTCGCACTATTTCTGGATTTCCAGTTATGTCAAATAGATTTTTAACTTGAAGCTGAAATTAATTAGGTAAACATTTCAGAGATGGTCACTTAAAATTGAACTTGAAATTAAATATTGGGATCTTGATTAAATGACCTAATATCAGATGGAATGAACTTTTCAGAATTACATTAGGGGTGAAAATTATCCATGTTCAGCACCCTTAAATCTTAGGGTATACTATCATCATTCTTAGACTGTCCTGGAGAGCATAACATGAGGGAAAACAATCATGAAAACTTCAGCTCCTTGCCTTAGGGGTCAGAGCAACTGACTATGCTGACTAATAGCATGAAATCAAAACTGAGTATGTTTGATTTACTAACTTAAAATATACCAAGGTTTCTATCATAGTTCTACCAAAGTAATGTTTTCTTTAATTAATTTCTTTTAGTCTGTATTACTACAGCAGGTAGTAGAATGAGGCTTTTCCTGTAATAAAAGCTCATAGGTATTACAGTAATGCAGTTGCATACATCAGTTGCTGTTAAGATATTGTTTAGCTCCATGTTCTCTAAATTGCAAACACAGGTGTATATGAGACATGTATTTCTCCTTTTGATTTCATTATAAAATCAAAACCAGCTTGGCATGTGCAAAGAAAGATCAGCTAGATGCAATGTGTCACAAGCACCTCATGGGTGCACTTCTGAAATTCCGACCTGCTTAATTCTCTTCTCCAGCCAATGTTAACTTTGCTTTGTAGCTTTCATTAGTTTGAGATGTATCACATTTCTCATTGTCATTTGTACAGCAAAAATCCCACTTTCTAAAATTGCCTATGTGTGTTGATAACATTATCAGTTCTAATACTGAGACTGCAAGGCAAACACTGTGTACAGCATGCATGCAGAGT